>NC_138502.1:54878182-55478182 GCF_964252035.2 Podarcis erhardii | reverse complement strand
TCGTTTTGAAGTGTGATCCTGTCCTCTGGGGTGTTAGCCCCCCCTCCCAGTTTGGTGTCATCTGCAAATTTGATCAGGATGCCCTTGAGTCCATCATCCAAGTCGTTGATAAAGATGTTGAATAAGACCGGGCCCAAGACAGAACCCTGTGGCACCCCACTAGTCACTCTTCTCCAGGATGAAGAGGAACCATTGATGAGCACCCTTCGGGTTCAGTCAGTCAGCCAGTTACAAATCCACTGAGTGGTAGCATAGTCAAGTCCGCATTTTACCAGCTTCTTTACAAGAATATCATGGGGCACCTTGTCAAATGCCTTGCTGAAATCAAGGTAGGCTACATCCACTGCGTTCCCTTCATCTACCAGGCTTGTAATTCTGTCAAAAAACGAGATCAGGTTAGTCTGACATGACTTATTTTTCAGAAATCCATGCTGACTATTGGTGATCACAGCATTACTTTCTAGGTGCTCACAGACTGTTCGCTTAATGATCTGCTCCAGAATCTTCCCTGGTATTGATGTCAGACTGACTGGGCGGTAATTATTTGGGTCCTCTCTTTTCCCCTTTTTGAAAATAGGGACAACATTTGCCCTCCTCCAGTCTGCCGGGACTTCGCCTGTTCTCCAGGAGTTCTCAAAGATGACTGCCAGTGGTTCTGAGATCACATCTGCCAGTTCTTTTAATACTCTTGGATGCAGTTCATCTGGCCCTGGAGACTTGAATACATCTAAACTAGCCAAGTATTCTTGTACTATCTCCTTAGTTATTCTGGGTCGTGTTTCCTCTGCTGAATCATTTGCTCCAAATTCTTCAGGTCGGGCATTGTTTTCTTTATCGGAAAAGACTGAGGCAAAGAAGGCATTGAGGAGTTCAGCCCTTTCTGTGTCCCCTGTTTGCATTTCACCATCTTCTCCTCTGTGTGACCCCACTGTTTCTTTGTTCTTCCTTTTGCTACGAACATACCCATAAAAGCCTTTTTTGTTGCTTTTAACCTCTCTAGCAAGCCTGAGTTCATTCTGTGCTTTAGCTTTTCTGACTTTGTGTCTACACGTGCTAGCTATTTGTTTGAATTCCTCTTTGGTGGTTTCCCCCCTTTTCCATTTTTTGTACACATCCTTTTTTAATCTTAACTCAGTTAAAAGTTCTTTAGATAAGGACTTCCGGTCGGCGCCATCGTTTAATGGCGGTTCTAGCCTCGAGCTCCGAGGCAGGACTGCTCCGCAAGTTCGGGTCCGACCCGCTACGGCGAGCGGGGGACCCCTAAAATTACAGACGCGGAAGCCTGTAAACAAGGAGACTCGGCGGGCACCTTTTGCGCCCCCCGGTACTGTAAAGGAGCCTTTTTAAAGGCTCCGGAGCGGCATCGGGGTGAGCGCGGTGCTGAGAGTCGCTACCCAGCTTGTGGAGTGAAGCCGCGTCGCCATGAACGGAGAGCGCCGATTTCTTCCTGAAATAAAGAATTGACTGCAACACCCGTGAGTAAGATTGAGGGACTTAACGGGACACTAAATTTGAAAATTGGCTGAAAACGGGGAAGGCACTAAACAAGGAAGTCTGCCCCCCCGAACTGCATGATTAGCAAAGCAACGAAAATAGCAAGCCGTATTTGAAGGAAAAACCTTTTGCAAACTGTCAAACCTGACATCGGACTTAAATATTCCCCCCAATTGGCAGGAGAAGGGGGGAAGATAAAATTGGATATTGTTCCTGCGCGGAAATAATCGCAGAAAAAAGACCTTTCACTGCCAAACTCCCCCAGATCGGGCTGCCTGAGCAAGGCACTGGGAAAGGAGAACTGTCAGCCTAAATTGGATACAAAGTAAGGTTTTGTTGGAAACTAAGCTGTTGGATTTTAATAAATCTCTTGAACTTTTGGTTAAACTGAAACATTTGTGGATTTACAGTATCGACTCTTGAACTTTTGGCTCATTGCTCTATGTTTCCCTTGCTTCTTTGTTACCCATTTCCTTTTGGACAGAATTGAAAGCTCCCTCTAGAGGGTTTAAAGAGAAACTTTTACATTGAAAAAAGAAACAGTGGGATTTTCCACATGCAAGTCTACTCTGTGAGAACGACCTTGAGGCCATGAGTGGCCCTGTGGATGAGATAGTAACTAGACATAAATCAAAACAAGCGCAAGCACAAGCACAAGCACAGAAGAAAAGGAGCTCAATATCAGATACAACACCAGCTGCACAGGAAAAGACAGTAACAGCTTCTATGGAATCTATGACTCAGGCACTGGTCAAAATAAATCAATCTTTGGAAGCTCTGACAAAGCAATCCATAGAACTGACAAAGCAGTCCACAGAAAATTCTAAAAAATTGACAGAGTTGACAGCAAGATTGGACTTGAACACGGCAAGCGTGTCATCTAATACAGATTCTATAAATAAATTAATTCAAGAAAGTTCTGAAACACGAAGGATTGCTGAAAGTGCAAAAAATACTGCAGAGGAAACAAGGGGAAGATTTGAGCCGACTGAAAAAAAAGTAAATGAACATGATGCAACCCTCTCTTTATGGGAACTACAGAGAAAGGAGAAGAATTTGAAACTTAGACTGGTTCCTGAGAGTGAGGGGGACAACCTTGTGGGATTCCTTAAAAACAACTTTGCAGAATTTTGGCATGAGGAATGGGGAGAAGGAGAAGGAGTTGAGATTGAAATAACAACAGCCTTTCGGCTAGGCAGGAGGCAGGCAAAGAAACCAAGGGATTGCTTAATCACATTGGGATCCAAGGAACAGAGAGATAAAATATTGAACCTACACTATCAAAAAGCCTTGGTGATCCAAAATTCTCAGGTACAGATTTTTAAAGATATCCCTAAATACATTTTGGAGGTGAGAACCCTCTTTAAAGAATTGGTTGACCTGCTGAAGAAAAACGCCATCCCTTTTAGATGGGAATTTCCACAGGGCTTGTCCTTTAACTTCAAAGGAAAGAAGATCAAAATAAGAACAATCCAAGATAAAGAACAGTTTTTGGGGAGACACCGGGAAGACTTGCAGAAAGGAACTGTAGACGAGGAAGAACCAACTGATATTGCTAACCTGTCATTTGGACTTTTGTTACCACCATCAGAAGAAGAACAGAAACTTGGAGCAGTTGGAGGAACAGGTACTTAGTAACAAAATGTCTCTGCAACTTCTTAGTTGGAATTGTAACGGTTTGAACCTTCCCCGAAAAAGACGCCAAGTTTTTCATATTTTGAAGAGAGAGCAGTTAGACTTAATATGTTTGCAAGAAACCCATATTGCCAGGACACACAGGAAATTATTGATAAATAAGAGACTGGGACAGGAATTTATCTCATCAGACAAAGTGAAGAAAAGAGGAGTGGTGATCTATGCAAAAGAAAAACTGGCTCCAAAAATGATATTTAAAGACAAACAAGGAAGATACCTGGCAATTGAAATACAAATTCAAGGGGGGGGAAATCTGATAGTCGGAGTTTATGCACCAAATGAAGGGAAGGCTGAATTTTTTAAGAAGTTGCATGAGACTTTAATGGACTTTCTGGATCATAAAATCGTATTGATGGGAGATATGAATGGAGTCGTCTCCACAAACATGGATAAAGCACAGAGACAAGTGATCTCAAAGGAGGGGAGACTACCAAAGACTTTTTTTGAAATGACTGAAACTATGGACTTGATTGATATCTGGAGAATAAGGAACCCTCTTGAAAGAGAGGGAACCTTCTTTTCTGAAGCAAAAATGACATGGGCAAGAATTGACCAAATCTGGATTACTAGCAGCCTGGCGCCAAGAACCAAAAAAATAGAAATCTGCCCAAAAACCTGCTCCGACCATAACGCTGTAAAGATGGAGATGAAATTAACAACAACCGGATCCTTTAGATGGAGAATGAATGACACCCTATTTAAAGATGAAGAGATTTATAAAAAGGCCCAAAAAACATTGAAAGATTATTTTGAGATAAATTTGAGAACAGACGTGGAGAAAAGAACAATCTGGGACGCTAGCAAAGCCGTGATGCGAGGTTTCCTAATTCAACAGAACTCTATAAAGAGGAAAAGACAAAATGAGAGGAAAGAAAAAATTCTAGGAAAAATGAAAGAAGGAGAAAAGAAATTGAGGTCCAAACCAAAGTCCCAAGAGATCTTGAGAGAGATAAAGTATTATCAGATGCAATATATGGAATTGATGAATCAAGAAATAGAATGGAAAATAAAGCAAATGAGACAAAAAACATTTAAATCTGCAGATAAATGTGGGAAACTTTTGTCATGGCAACTAAAAAAGAGGCAGAAACTGAATACAGTGACGAGTTTAGAGTTGGAGGGAAAGACTATCTACAAACCCAACGAGATAAGTAATTGTTTTCAAAGTTTTTTTAGGAAATTATATACACCAGGGCCAGTAAATGAACAAGAAATTGAAGAATTCCTTAGAAATTACGGATTACCAAAAATTTCAGAACAAAATAAAAGGATCCTGAATGAGAAAATAACAGAACAAGAGATAGAGGGTGCCATCCAGAATATGCAACTGGGAAAATCACCAGGACCAGATGGCTTGACTGCCAGTTACTACAAAATGCTGAAGGATTGGTTAATACAACCATTAAAGGAAGTTTGCAATGAAATTATGGAGGGGGAAAAGGCACCTGAATCGTGGAAAGAGGCTTTCATCTCACTTATACCGAAATCAGAGACTGAAAAAAACCAGGTTAAAAACTACCGCCCTATATCTTTACTCAATGTGGATTATAATTTTTTTGCAGACATTTTGGCAAAAAGATTGAAGAGAGTGTTATTAGGGGAGATTCATAAGGACCAAACTGGCTTTCTCCCAGGGAGACATATGTCAGACAATGTGAGGAACATTATCGATATTTTGGAGCTGTTAGAAGTTGACATTAATAGAAAGGCTGTTTTAATTTTCGTGGATGCGGAGAAAGCCTTTGACAACATTTGTTGGAGCTTTATGAAAAAGAATCTCCAAGGGATGGGGGTAGGCCAAGGTTTTGAAAACGGTATAGGTGCAATATATTCAGAACAAAAAGCAAAGTTAATTGTAAACAATGTGGTAACGGAAGAAATACCTATAGAAAAAGGTACACGACAGGGTTGCCCAATATCCCCTCTACTTTTTATATCAGTCCTGGAGGTTTTGTTAAATATGATTAGAAGGGATCAGTTGGTTAAAGGAGTTCAGGTCGGAGCTAGATACTATAAATTAAGAGCATTTGCAGATGACCTAGTTTTGACTCTGCAACAGCCAGATACCAGTACTAAAAGAGTGTTAGAACTAATTGAAATATTTGGTCAAGTAGCAGGATTTAAATTGAATAAACAGAAAACAAAGGTTTTGGAGAAAAATTTAACAATGGAAGAAAGAGAGAGGTTTCAGAGTGAAACAGGTTTGGAAATAACGAAAAAAGTGAAATACCTGGGGGTAAACTTAACATCTAAGAATGTGAATTTATTTAAATTATGAAAAATGTTGGTCAGAAGTAAAGAAAGATTTAGAAACATGGTCAAGGTTGAAACTGTCCTTGTTAGGTCGAACTGCTACTATTAAGATGAATGTATTGCCTAGAATGCTATTTTTGTTTCAGACCTTACAAATTCTGGGCAAGATGGATTGTTTCAAGAGGTTGGCAGAAAGATATATCAAAATTTGTCTGGCAGGGCAAAAAGCCCAGAATAAAGTTTAAGATTTTAACTGATGCAAAAGATAGAGGGGGGTTTGCCCTGCCGGACTTAAGATTATATTATGAAGCAGCAACTTTCTGCTGGCTGAAAGACTGGCTACTTCTTGAGAACACAGACATCTTAGATTTGGAAGGATATGATAATTGTTTTGGTTGGCATGCATACTTATGGTATAACAAGGCAATGGTGTACAAAGGTTTTAAAAACCATATTGTTAGAAAAGCATTATATAATGTTTGGAGCAGATACAAAGACCTATTGGGAACTAAAACTCCCAGGTGGTTGTCACCAATGGAAGCCAAGGGGGTGAAAAAACTTAATATGGATTCTAAATGGCCAAAATATTGTGAAATCTTAGAATATGAAGGTGAAAGGGTAAAGCTTCAGAGTTATGAAAAACTAAAGTGCAAAGTTCGAGATTGGCTGCATTACCACCAGATAAATGAGACATTTAAAGAGGACAGGAAAATAGGATTTCAGAAGGAGAGGTCAAAGTTAGAAACGGAACTGTTAGAACCCAATACTAAGAATCTGTCAAGAATGTATAATTTGCTACTTAAATGGAATACACAGGAGGAAACGGTGAAATCAGCTATGATTAAATGGGCACAGGATATCGGTCATGACATTATGTTTGCTGACTGGGAACAGTTATGGACCACTGGTGTTAAGTTCACGGCATGTAATGCCTTAAAAGAAAATATAATGAAAATGATCTACAGGTGGTACATGACCCCAGTCAAGCTTGCAAAAATTTATCATTTGCCCAATAATAAATGTTGGAAATGTAATGAGAATGAAGGTACCTTTTATCACCTATGGTGGACCTGCCCGAGGGTGAAAGCATTCTGGGAAATGATCTATAATTAAATTAAGAAAGTCCTTAAATGGACATTTACTAAGAAACCAGAGGCTTTTCTCCTGGGCATGGTTGGCCAATTGGTGCCAAAGAAGGATAGGATTTTCTTTATGTATGCTACTACTGCAGCAAGAATTCTTCTGGCAAAGTATTGGAAGATGCAAGAACTACCTACTCTGGAAGAATGGCAGACAAAGGTGATTGACTTCATGGGACTGGCAGAGATGACTGGCAGAATTCGTGACTAGGGGAAAGAGGCAGTGGAAGAAGACTGGAAGAAATTTTAAATATATCTTAAAAACTGTTGTAAAATTGATGAGTGTTAAGATGTCAAGGGGTAAGAAGCAGAGAATTACAGCTGTAACCAACAAATTTATGGGAATTTAATGAAGGGAACTAAATGGATAAATTGACTAAAGGGTTGCTAAAAAAATTCTTTCTAAAATAAGGATGCAGCGAAAGGGAGGTATGGGGAAGTCGATTGAAAGAAGTTACAAGAAAATAAGACTATGAATTTATTTATGTTTGATTTGTTTATGTTTGTTTGTGTTTTGTGATGTGTTTGTCTTTTAATTATGTGTTTTAAAAATTGAATAAAAATTATTTTTTTTAAAAAAAAAAGTTCTTTAGATAGCCACCCTGGCTTCTTTAGGCACCTTCCATGTTTCCGTCTCATTGGTATTGCCTGAAGTTGTGCTTTTACTATCTCCCTCTTAACAAACTCCCAGCCATCATGAACTCCCTTTCCTTTTAATATTACTGTCCATGGGATCTCACCCAGCACTTCCCTAAGTTTTATGAAGTCGGCTTTCTTAAAGTCAAGAAATTGAGTCCTAGTATGCTTGGCTGCTCCTTGCGGCTGTATAGTAAACTTCAGAAGAGCATGATCACTCGCGCCTAATGATCCTTCCACTTCTACCCCACTAACCAGGTCATCAACTTTGGTTAGGACCAGATCTAAAATGGCTGTTCCTCTTGTTGCTTCTCCCACTTTCTGGACAACAAAGTTGTCTGCAAGGCCAGTGAGGAATCTGTTTGACCTTATGCTCTTGGCTGAGTTTGACATCCAGCAAATATCCGGGTAATTGAAGTCCCCCATTACTACTATCTCCCTTCCTTTTGCATGCTTGGCCATCTGTTCCAGGATGGCATCATCTATGTCCTCCGTTTGGCTTGGGGATCTATAGTAAACTCCCACAATGAGGTCCCTGTTATTCATCTCTCCCTTAATTTTGACCCAAATGCTCTCACTTTGGCTTTGAGGTTCTAAATCTTGGATCTCTTCACAGGTATACACATCCCTGACATATAACGCCACTCCTCCTCCTTTCTTGTCTGGTCTGTTTCTCTGAAATAGATTGTAACCCTCCATTATTACATTCCAGTTGTGGGACTTATCCCACCAGGTTTCAGTGATGCCTATTATGTCATATTTAGTTTGCTGTACCAAGAGCTCAAGCTCATCTTGTTTATTACCCATGCTTTGCGCATTAGTGTACAGACATTGAAGTCCATTAATCATTCCCCCGTGTCTCTTATTTAAGGATTTTTTCCTCCCACCACTAGGTCTGCGTGCTGTTTGCTCCATTTGGTCTATGACATTTGGATGATCATCTTCATCAATTGATAGACTCCTACCTTCAGGAGCACTGTCTTCCTCCCCCACATTAGTCAGTTTAAAGCCCTCCTGATGAGGTTTCTGAGATTTTTGGCAAAAACATTCCTCCCAACCGTTGTGAGGTGCAGCCCATCTCTTGCCAGAAGTCCATCTTCAAGAAACTGCAGTCCGTGATCTAAGAATCCAAACCGTTCCTGTTTACACCATTTGCAAAGCCAGCTGTTCACTTCCACTATTTTTCCCTCTCTCCCTGGGCCACGTCGTTCAACTGGGAGGACAGATGAGATGACAATTTGTGCATTTAATTGCTTCAATTTCCTGCCCAGAGCCTCATAGTCTCTTTTGATCTTCTGGAGGCTATTGCTTGCAGTGTCATTGGTTCCCACATGAACCAAGAGGAAGGGGTATTTGTCAGTGGGCTTTATGATTCCTTGCAGTCGTTCAGTTACATCTTGGATCTTAGCCCCGGGGAGACAGCACACTTCCCGAGACATCTTGTCAGGCCCACAGATCACTGCTTCTGTTCCCCTCAGTAGGGAATCCCCTATCACCACTACACGCCTCCTCTTAGGTTTGGTCAGGGTTCTTCCGTGAGCTGTCCGTTCCAAGGTCGCCTGCACATTCCCTGAGGACTGACTTTGCTGCTCGTCTTCATATACCTGATCGACTGTAACGAGGGAGAGATCCTCAAATGGAGTCTGCTCTTCATCTTCCATGCTAGGGGAGAGGACCTCAAAGCGATTGTGTATTTCTAAACAATCAGAGCAAACCCTGGGCCTCCTACTTCTTTGAGTCACGTTTCTCCATATATCTGGCTCCTGTGTTGGTGAACTAGCCTCCTTCTCAGGGGAGTCCCCTGTCTCCTCCTTGGTGGAGACGGTGTGCTCTGTTGCTTCCAAGAAGAGCTCCAGCTCTCTAATTCTTTGGAGCGTAGCCACACGTTCCTCCAGTTGCTGGACTTTGTCTTTTAAGAGGGCAATCAACATGCAATTGCTGCAGGTAAAGCTGCCTGCCACCTTTGGCAAGATGGCAAACACTGTGCAGGAACCGCAGGCGACTGCAGCTGTCCCCTCACTCTCCATCTTGAGAACGTGTCGTTGAGGGTGGCTACAGCAGTCCTCCATCATAAGAAGCATGCAGACAGGACAAATAACTCCCCCCAAAAAAACCCTAGGTCTCCCC
Source organism: Podarcis erhardii (assembly GCF_964252035.2). Lineage (NCBI taxonomy): Eukaryota > Metazoa > Chordata > Lepidosauria > Squamata > Lacertidae > Podarcis > Podarcis erhardii. Next base: position 55,468,838 of record NC_138502.1, on the reverse strand, counting down.
CAACAAACGTTTGAGACTAGCTCCCCTAAATCTAAGAGATGGGTTAAACTGCGCACGCTGCTAGGCGCGCACCGCTGCCCTGCAAGCTCTGATAAGCTCCTCCCACAGCTAATCACCTACCTCAACAGAAACTCTGCCCCCTCTGACCTTTGCACAGGGAGAGCAGCTAATCAGCCACAAGAAACACACACAGGAGAAAACCCTTTTTGCTCCTTCTTCAGCCGCTGCCCTGCAAGCTCTGATGAACTAGAAATTAATGAACTATGCAGAACTGGCGAAACTGACATGTAAATTGCGAGATAAAGACAACTGTGACTTTAAAGAAGAATGGGAAGCTTTTACAGTCTATTTTAAAAAACAACAAAATGAACTGGACTCCTTGGCAGGTTTTGAATAAACATACACAAATTTATTGGGTTAATATGGAGGGTACATAATATAAGGATGTATAGAATTTTATAATATGCAGAGAACAATATGAGATGAGAAATCAGAGAGAGGAGCTGAGGGAAGTCCTGCGGGGGAGGGAGGGGGGTTTGTTGGGGAGGTGGGAGGGAGAAAAATGGGAGGGGGGAAAACAATGAGGATGATTTGTATTGTTGATTTGTTATGTTGAATTTGTTAATAATTTTGTTTTAAAAAAGAACACTGCAATGGCCTTGCTTGATTTGACCCTGTTTCCAACATTGGCAAGCAGAGCGGGGAGGTGAAAGCCCATGACTGTCCTCCATTTGCAAAGCTCAGAACTTGGCATAGCAATCTGTGCATATTCCCACCCCAAGATCTCCCACTTGATCTTCCTTACCGTTCATCAGGTCCAGAATGAAGCACAGCTTGTCAGGGGTGTGGAAGGCGTAAGTCATGCACACAATGAAAGGGCAGTCCTGGGGCGGGAGAGAAAGCAAAGGGTTTCTGTCAAGCAAGATACTGCCTTCCTGGCCCCTCCTGGATCCAGCAGGTAGGCACAAGGCACAAGTTTATGGTTTGCTTTTGGTACTAAGAAGCAGCAAACCTTTGCAAGACCAAACAGCCTCTGAAAGAGTTGGATGCTGTGCTGCCTTGTCCTGATTCTTGCCTAGAAGCATCCTTAGTTCACAGAACCATAGAACTGTAGAGTTGGGAGGGACCCTGAGGGTCATCTAGTCCAAACTCCTGCATTACAGGAACCACAGCTAAAGCATGTAGGACAGGTGGCCATCCAACCTGTTTAAAAACCTCTAAGGAAAGGGAGTCCAGCACCTTCTCAGTCTGTTCCACTGTCAAGTTCAGTTGGAATCTTCTTTTTTGTCATTTGAATCCCTTGGTTTGCTTCCTGCCCTCTGGAGCAGAAAACAAGCTTGCTCCATCTTCCATATGACAACCCTTTAGATATTTGAAGATCAAGACCTCCCAGTCTTCTCCTCTCCAGGCCAACTTCCCCCTAAGTTCAAGGGGGAAGAAGAGCTGGCCAGACCTGGGACCTGCCACCAACTGACATCCTCCAGTCCTTTTTTTTTAAAAAAAATGATATTTATTAGAAGTTTCAAAAATTACAAAAAAAGGCAAAAGAGAGAACAACAAAAAATTAACAAAACATACATAACAGTACATCAAAAAAGAAAAAAACACACATAAAAACCAATACACCAATAACAATTTTAAAAAAACACCACACATCCAATATTCCATATCTCCATCCTTCATTTACTTGTTTCATCAACCTCCTCACACCTCCCTTTTTGTATTCTAGTTTAATTATTTGTTTCAGCAAATTCTTTCCATCTTTCTCAATATTTATTGAATAATTTGTCTTAACATTCTAACCTATTAGTTAACTCAGCAAATCCTTTCCATCTTTCACTATATTCTGTCATTCAATTTACCTTAATTTATTTTAACCTTATCTTTCTATAAAATACCTTAAAGCTTAAAACTTAATATTTATTTGTACATAATTCCTTATATCATTTCTACTAAAGCCAAATATTTTCATTCCAACATTTTCCTAATGCTCATTAATTTTACACTAATTCCCAATATAAATAAATTCCTTCCAATCTTCCTCCAGCGTCTCTTCTTCCTGGTCTCGGGTTATGTCAGTCCTTACTGTCCATTCCATCTAGTCCATCAACCTGGTAATCTTATGTCCGAGGCTCTTAAGTCTTTTCCATGTCCCTTCTGCAGATCTTCTTCTTGTTTGTACTTGCACTTTACCTTATCTTTTGTTGATCTCTTTCTTAATTCCTTTCCTTTCTCATTGAGGAGTAGGTCTTGGGGATGTTCCAACTCAAAGATATCTCCGTCTCTCCTCAGCAGATCGGCCCATTCCCCACAGTCCCATTCCCCACAATCAACAGTGTAGTCCAGAAAATATTTCAAAGTCCCTCCAAACTTAAGGGCCCCCACAACTCCAGACCCCCCCTGGCCCACTCCAGATTCAACCTTCAACAACAATGGCTTATGCTCCTGTAGGGCCTTGGGCTTCTCCATTTGTATTACTTGAGGTTCAACAGCAGCCTCCTCCATTATCTTCTGCGTTTGCACTTGCTCTGTCAAAGCAGGTTCCTGAGTTGGCTCCTGGATGGTTTCTGTATAAGTATTCACTGTTTGTCCAAAATTTTTGATTGCAACAGTAATCAAGTCCATCTTCTCATGCATCTGCTCCAACAAAGCGCTTGTCTTGCAAAAGGCAAGCACCAAAACTTCTTCCAAACACATTTTTGTTCAAGGTCACAGTCTGATCTCACGATCCTTATCACCGCAGCTGTAGAGTCCCCAGATCGACTCCAGCAACAATTTAACAAGCTCCCTCTAGAGGAGACAATTTCTATTTGTATCCATCTTTTGAAAGCAGATCCAACAAAAAAAAAGTTACTTTCATTTTTCAGATTTCTTGTTTCTTTTAAATGCAAAAGGCAACATTGGAGACAATTTGTTTCTCTTCTTTAACTATCTGTCAAAGGATGCTCCTTTCACAGTCAATGAACTTCACCAAAAATCTCTGTCTCTTACACCCCGTTCCCAGGTTTGAGACGGTGGAAATTTATCTTTCTTTACTCTCTCTCCTGCAGGCTTAAACAGTCAAAATTCCCCCTCTTTACTCCTGCTTCCAAGAGGGGTTTAGATGGTTAAAACAGGAGGAATTTTAAACCTTTATGTACAACTTTCCAGACTTTAGCTTGCACAATTTTTGCTTCAGGCTATTTACAAAAGCGGAAGGCGGACTTCCTGTTTAGAACCTTCCCGCTCGAGTGCCAAATTAAAATGTTTCTTAGCCCAATTTTCCGTTCTACTCACGGGTACTTGTTTAGAGTCCAATTGTCCCCAGGAAAAAGTCAGCGCTCTCCGGCAACGGCTGTGCGGCTTCACTCCACAAAAATAGCGGTCGATTCAAAACACCGCGCCGCTCACCCCACGTCGCTTCGGATCCCTGAAAAAGGGGTTTCCTTGCATGTAGGGGGCGCTCCTAGTGTCAGCTGAATCCCACGTTCCCAGGCTTCCTCCGCCTGGGATTTTTAAAAGGGTCTCTGCCTTCGCCACAGTGGCAAGACCCGATTTTCACGGAGCAGGTTCCTCTGGATCAGAGGAATTCCGCCATTGCCGATGGCGCTAACCCGGAAGTCTCCTGACATCCTCCAGTCCTAGTCCCAGCCCCCTGATCATCCTACATGTGCCCCCAAGTTTGCCGCATAACTGCTTTGAAAAGGAGGTGGAGGCCAACCCTTTATGCCCACCCTTTTGCCCACCCTTTACAGGCAAGCCATACTTTGACCATCACCTCTAGGCAGGCCAGGTTGCAGCCTCATGGGAACCAGCTGCTGACTCCCAGTAGATGCCTGCTCATTGTGGCTGTCTGCTGTGGGGAGACCGCGTCGTGATTCCCCAAAGACTCCGTCAACGCATCCTGGAGGCTCTGCACGCTGGCCACCCAGGAATCGTCAAAATGAAGGCATTGGCTCGGTGTTACGTCTGGCGCCCTAACATGGACGATGCCATTACTGCCTGGGTTTCCGCCTGTCAAGCATGCCAAGAATCGAGGCCTGCGCCACTGGCAGCTAAGGGACACACCTGGGAGACGCCCAAGACACCCTGGTTGAGGGTGCACATCGATCTGGCCTGATGACAGGTGCCCTCCAGCTTCCATAATCCCTGGTCGTTGGCCATGCTGGCTGCTGGGGATGCTTGCTGGGAACTGGAATCCAAAATCAACTGGTGGGTACCAGGCTGGTAAAAGATGCCATAGGAGACACAGATGCCTGCACTGAGGGAGGACAACCAGGGAAAAGCATTTGAGAGGGGGCAGGTAGCGGGGCTTGGTGGCTCTTGCAAGGCTCCTGGGCAGCTTCTGGACAACTATGTCCCAGTAAGGAAATCCAAGTTCACACGATTTTTTGAATTATTAGCTGGCTCTCAACAAACTCTCAGTCTTTGTTTTTCCCCATGGAACGACAAGACCAGCAGTGGAATATGAGAAGCTTGGCTCAGACCCATGACCCACTGTCCATTTAGTTTTCAGATGTACAGTCCACCTCAGAAAGCCTGGCTTATGGATTCGTAGAATCACAGAATTGTAGAGTTGGAAGGGACCTGACAGTCATCTAGACCAAAACCCTGCAACGCAGGAATCTCAACTGCAGGTTTGCATCATAACACACACCTTAGTCCACTGTTTCACACAGTAACTAACCAGCAACTGGTGTTCAGAGATAGCTGGAGGTTCCACTTAGTCATCACTGTTATTAGACTTTTCCACCATGAATTGGTCTAACAATCCCCTCCCCATTTTAAAATTCCTCTAAGCTGGCAGCCATCATGACATCTTTTGGCAGTGAGTCTCATCAATCAATTATACATTCAACCTCCTTCACAGGATCATTGTGAGGATAAAATTATGTGAAGCGAAATAGAGATGCCCACCCTGGTGCCTAGGGATAAGAGGGGACAGAAATATAAATGAAGCATAAAGTAAAAGTCTCCACACATTCCCTCAACTTCCCAATACAAATATAGGTAGCAGGTCTGAAGTTTCTCTGAAGGGCTTGTGTACTCCTATATAAGATCATAACTCTCCTGAAACTCAATGAATCCCTTACAGGAAGGACTCAGTGGCAGAGAACATCAGAAGAGCCTGGCTGTTGGATCAGTCCAATGGCCCATGTAGGCCAGCATCAATCAATCAAATGTTTATTCGGCTTTACGCCCATCATGAAACACAACACAACAAAACAAATAAAATAAAACAGCGGACTCGTACAAGCCACAAGTAGTATAACACAGTTCACAACTCACAAGGACAAATATTAGCCAATTCATGAGAAAAGTTTAAGATTAAGATTAAAATTAAAATTAAAAAAAATTTGCACTACACTAAAATCAATATCTGATGTCGTTATAGAAAATTCTTATAACTATCAATAATCAGCTAACATTCCATTCCGTCTCTTGTACGAGAGGACGGCTGTTAGGAATTTAGCAACCTGTAGGGTAATATAAGGATCCACATCTTGAGGAAACCAGGCAAGCTGTAGGTCTACTGGTTTGTCAGCCATAGGCTGGATTATGGAGTTTAGTATGCTAGCACGGGCTGAACTGTACAAAGGGCAGATAAACATAACATGATGTAGAGATTCAGATGTTTTCATTTCACAAGCACACATTGAAGAGACTTGGCCCTTAGTGAATCTATGTCTCAGCACGTTTGTTGGAAAGACATTAAACCTAGCTCTAATGAAGGCATATCGGTGAGACGCGGCCATAAGCGATGTTAAGTAGGACGAAGTGCGGTAAATAGGGGTTATGCCGAAATTTAACGGCGAGCAGACTCCACCACCAGCTACGAAATTTTGATATAGCTCCGCATCATCCAGCCTTTGATTTATACACCTTTTTGCCACATTTAAATCCAGTTTAAGCAATTCAGTGGGCGAGATCTCATAAGACAGCAATTTGGCATGGATTTTTCCTGACCACAAATTTGTGAAGTCATCTCGCCACATGCATTGAATGAGATAGTGGTTCGGGAGTTTATGCCATAGGGATATCCAATAAATCAAAACTCTCCTCCATATAACTAACTCCACTGACGGGATCTTCATTTCTAAGCGAATAGCCGCATTACTTACGCATGTTGGTAATTTTAAAAGTCGGCGTAAGAATTGGCTTTGAAGAGACTCTAAAGGTGAGAGGTTTGCAAAGGCAGCCCATAAAGGTGCAGCATAGGCCATTGTGGCCATCACTTTGATGCTATACACCTTCAGGGCCGCAGGGATGAATAAGGCCCCCTCAGAGTAGAAAAAACGAAGGAGGGAGTGTGATAGGGCTTTTGTCTTGTTTTGAAGATATTCAACATGCGCTTTCCACCCTAAGTTATATTGAAAATAAATTCCTAAATATTTAAATTTGTGTACTTGTTCGATTTTCGTGCCCTCCAGTTTCCATGAATAAAGTTTTCGACTCCTTGAAAATATCAGGACTTTGGACTTGGTGTGGTTGATAGACAGATGATTAGAATGGCAATATGTCGCAAAAATCTTTAGTGCCCTCCTTAAACCCACTCTGGAGTAAGAGAGTAGTACCGCATCATCTGCGTAGAGAAGTAAAGGACAGCGGTAATCTGCTATACGAGGGGAGTGGACAAATTTATGTGAGACGGCTAATGGGTTCCTCATATCACTGATAAATAAGTTAAAAAGAAGTGGGGCTAAAATACAACCCTGGCGTACACCCTTATTTACTGGCACTGGGTTAGTCAGGTCTCCAGCAGGGGATAATCTCACCCTGGCCACGGACCCGGCGTGAAGTTGGGAGATAAGCCACAGGAGCCTTCTATCTATTCCCCATCTGGCAAGTTTATCCCATAGTAATTTCCTCGGGATACTATCAAACGCAGCTTTCAAATCTATGAAAGCTGCGCAAAGTTGGCCCCGTCTAGGTGTCGAGTATTTCCGGGCTAAGTGATAAAGAATAATTGCCTGGTCTGTTGTGGATCGGTTTAATCTAAATCCAGCTTGCTCATGTCCAATCAGGTCAGCCTCAACTGACCACTTCATCAACCTTGCCAGCAAAAAACGGGCATATATTTTCCCAATGGACGATAGCAGACTGATATTCCGATAATTCCCTGGGTCACCGGGAGGGCCTTTTTTGTAGATAGGAATTATAATGGCCTCCTTCCACATTCCTGGAATTAAGCCCGTGGCATTTATTGCGTCGAACGTTTTAGCTAAAATCCCTGCCCACCATGCCGAATGAAGCTTTATAGCCTCAACAGGGACCAAATCTGGCCCAGGGGCCTTACCAGTTTTCAGCTCGGCTATCAATTCTAGGATTTCAGCAGGGTTGGTATTGGGCCAGACGGGAAGGGATTAGATGGTCTCCAATGAGTGGCCGGAGCTTCTACCACAGAGAAATATTTTCTCAGGAACTGCTCCCATGTAGGGGCCGGGATCACTGTTAAGGGATATTTCGTGTTTCTTCCCTTTATTAAGGACCAAAATTTCCGGGAGTTATGAGATTTTGAGGCAGAAATTATAGTCTGCCAACGATTTAAATGCCATTCCTGTTTGGCCGATTTCTGGGCCTGTTTGTATGCTTTTTTAGCCAGGGAATAAGATGGAGGTAAGGCCGGAGCGCCGGAAAGTTTATAGTCATTATATATTGTATGTAGATGGAGTCTGGCTAGCTTGCAAGCAGAGTTGAACCAAGGGGCGCCAAATTTAAAATAATCGTTTTTAACTCCATGGGTTGGAGAAGTAAAAAAGCGAGTTAAAACTTCTATCAGGCAAGAAAAAAAATTCATACAGGTAATAGGATCACGCGGGACTATTCCTACATCCGGCTGGTCACCAGGAAACTTTTCTCTGATAAAATCCATATATCTATGAGCAAGGGCAGGGGACCATCTAGTCCCCTTTATTTTAGTGGACGACTCCACAGTCACCAGGATTGGGTGGGAGCGGTCGAGCAACTGCCAGTCAACACATAACTTGGTTGTCAGGGGAAGATGGTCACTAAATTGGGCATTATCAATTTTAAAAGAGGTGACATTCAAAAATAAATCCCGGGAAACCAAAACATAGTCGAGAACACTGTTTGATTTTAGCCCCAGGTGGGTGAACTCTCCTGGTATGTCTGGAGGACACCTGCCATTTAATATGGTTAAATTAAGGCGTAGAGTCATCTGATAAAGCATCACTCCCGCCTTATTGACTTTTACATCCTTTGATATTCTAGTGGGGGTGTATGCTAGATCGTAAGTTTGAGCGCCAGGGTCAATCCACCACTTAGACTTTTTAAGAGCCTCCCAATTTGAGGCTATCCGAGCGTTAAAATCGCCTCCAGTAATGGAGGGGACATTGGGATATTTAAGATAACAGGAAAGTAAAAAATCCTCTAGGGCTTCCCATCTAGAAGTAAGATCAGCTGCTAACCCTCCCGGAGGGAAATAGACATTTGTAACCAATAAAGAGAAGTTTCCTCCAGAGATCAGTCCGGTAATAGCATAAGGCGGAAATGCATGCACTAGTGAAAGTCTAGCCCGAAGTTTAAGGGAGATACCAATTGTAAGGCCACCTTTAGGGCGGCCACCATTCGTTGACGGGCTAGCAGGCAGACATATAAACTCAAAGCCATTTAACTCAATTTCCTCCTCCACCCAAGTTTCTTGTAATAGTATGATAAGAAAGGAATTAATATATTTTTGGAATTCTGGATCTAATTTTTTACTTTTCCATCCAGCAATGTTCCAACTTAATATTGAAGGCTGGGGTTTCCCCGTTCCTCCAATTGACTGTCATTCGGGAAATTGGCTCAACTTTAATACGGGAAGAGGGGAGCCAATAAAAAAATCAGTTATCTTCCTCTGATGTAAAACCCCTCGAAAAGGCTGAGTGGGATTTACAAGGTCATCTGACTGTTGAGCTTGGCCACTCAAACTACTAGGAGTAGGACCTTGAACAGGGGCGGACCCCTTTTCCAAAAGAGTTTGGTGGGCCACCCAGGGTGGACCAGCTATCTCGTCGGAAATTTGGTCTCTCTGTAACCTGCTACTGGTCTTTTGGGCTACATGATTTATGTGGCCTGTTGGGTCTTCAATAAGTTCCGTCACTGGTCTTGCTGTTGAATCCATAATACTCCGCAAAGAGGGATAAGGCTGGGCGAGAGAGCTATTTGGGAAGGTTGACAAAGGGGCCTCTTCTCTTGATTGGTCAATGCTATAAGAAGGTTCCAGGTCAGGCATCGATGAATGTGTAGAAGGGGATTATTCTTGTTGTGTGCTACTTTCTTCAGGGATGTTTTTCGATGGATGGTCATGTAAATCTATTAAGAGCACAGAGGATTGTTCTACTTGGAGGGAAGGACTGGTAGTTGCTTCTTGGGGTTGTATCTTCTCCTCCATTGCCGACATACATTTAGCATTAGATATTGAGAGATCCATATGATCTGGTTCTTCTAGAGAGTCATATTCGCTGTACGTGAGTACTCTGGAGCTGAGCTTCCTAATAAGTTGGGTTTTAAGCGATTCCAGTCTTTTAATAATTTCTTTTTGTTCCGCCACTGGTAAATCTGCAAAGGAGGCAATAAGTTCGATCTCTTCTGGTAGTGTCAGGCCACTTTCCGGATGGTCATTGTTCTTTGCTAGGGGAGAGGAGGCTACATAGCTCTTCTCCTGGGGTAGAACACCCCCTCCGGTGACCACTGGTGGATCGGGTTTAGCAGATTTTGAGCCCTCTTTGGTTATTGCCTCCAACAGTAGGGGTTTAGGCGTAAAGTGTATAAAAGCTCTCGTTGGTACTATCCCACAGCGAAACAAAAATGCTTTCTTGCGTAGTATGATAGTGGGAATTTTTGTGGATTGGAACGCAAGCAGGACTCTCTGAGATTTATGATGATGGGCAAGGGGGAGGACTGCACAGAGGTCAATTTGTGTTGCCTCCATATTTAAAAGCACCTTTAAGAGATCCTTGGCACCCCCCAAGGTTCTCCATCTTGGGTCCCCCAAAGATTGATGACCTAATTGAAGGTTAAGGTTGTATTTAAATTTGTTAGTACGCTTGTTATTTAAGGGCAAACTCCTCGTCCCCTTCCTCTCTTCAAGGGACTTAACACCGGCTGACGCTGGGGAAGTAGTAACTAGCTTTTGTTGGAGGCTGTGCAGCTGGGACGAAAGATCATCTAGTCTTTTGAATATACAGTGCAAGGTTTTGATTATTAAATGGGACTGTTCAAATGTCATATGATTGGCCATGCCAAGGACCAGTTCCTCCTTCTGAGGAGAGACTACACTCTTACTGTTGGCCGCATCGCTTGTTGTTTGTGGAATTATTCGCTATTCGTCTTTAAGCGCTGACGCGCAGTCAATCAGTGGGTTGAAACGGTTCTGCGTTTCTACCATGTAGGAACAATCCAGTAGATTACTCCCTTCTTTAAAGTGACATGGTTCGACCCTTGTTTGCTTTGATCTCGGAAAGGGAGCGGGGACTATCTCCTCGGAATCTCTAAAACGTTTCCCATATCCCATGATTCAGATATCGAGAAAAGGGGGGATAGTATTTCAACGTCAACTCAGGTGATAAATATTTCCTTCTAGCCAGCCAGCACTTGCAGTGAGGGTATATTTCACTGCCTGTTCATATGAAAGTTGACGTCTTCACCCTCACCCTCACAGGCCGGCAATTTAGGTCTATTTAGATCTACAAGGAGACTACCAGTAAGCAACACAGACCATTCCTTTGAAGTCCTACTCCCACCAGGACTAAGACTAATATAAGATTCTTCTTCAAAGCTTATCGCAGGGCCCACCACAGTTCGGTCTCAGATGAAAGGGAAACTCTCAGATGAAAGGGAAACTCACAAAGGCCTTCCAATTTGCCAGCTCCCTCAGCCAATAAAGCGAGATGAGCGCCGCAACCACAGAGTCGGTCACGACTGGACCTAATGGTCAGGGGTCCCTTTACCTTTTACCAATGAAAGGCAGGCAGAAGTACAGGTCCAAGTCTCTCATGAATAGCACCCTCCTGCAAATGAGATGAATTCTCAGAAGCATCACTATGAACTAGCTACACAGCGTGACAATAATACAGAAGGTATACAGGCCAAAGGCACATACAACAACTGCTTCAACCTTGCATTATGATGGTTGTATGAAAGAAAAAACTGAGCATCTTGATCTCATAGTAGCCGATCAGATGCCCTAATAGGAAGCCCGCAAGCAGGATCCAAACACAAGGGCACCCTCCCCTCCTGGGTTCCCATCATTTGATATCAGAAGCATTACTGCTTCAACCAGTGGAGGCCCAGCATGGCCACCATGGCTACTAGCCGTTGATAGCCTCCTCCTCCTTCTCAATGAATGTATCTAATGCTCTTTCAAAGCCATCCAAGTTGGTGGCCACCTCTGCGTCCTGTGGGAGTGAGTACTTTTTCACAGCTGCCCTGAATCTTCCAATAATCTGCTTCATTGGATGTCCCTGAGTTCTAGTGTTATAAGAGGAGAAAAACTTTTCTGTATCCACTGTCTCTTCTTACTCAGCTCTTCTCTAAACTAAAAAGTCCCAAATGCTGCAACTTTTGCACACAGTGGAGATGCTCCATCCCCTTGAAGATTCCTGTTGCCCCTTTCCTGTTGCACAGACCGGCTCTAAAGCATTGCAAAGGAAGACACCCCAGCCAAGGTCAATATCATTATTGTTTCTTCAATAAACTTGTTTCCCAACAACTTGCACTTAAAAACACAGATATAAACATGTTACACCATAGTAAGGTGAATCATAGAATCATAGAGTTGGAAGAGACCACAAGGGCCATCGAGTCCAACCCCCTGCCAAGCAGGAAACACCATCAGAGCACTCCTGACATATGGTTGTCAAGCCTCTGCTTAAAGACCTCCAAAGAAGGAGACTCCACCACACTCCTTGGCAGCAAATTCCACTGTCAAACAGCTCTTACTGTCAGGAAGTTCTTCCTAATGTTTAGGTGGAATCTTTTTTCTTGTAGTTTGGAACCATTGCTCCGTGTCCGCTTCTCTGGAGCAGCAGAAAACAACCTTTCTCCCTCCTCTATGTGACATCCTTTTATATATTTGAACATGGCTATCATATCACCCCTTAACCTCCTCTTCTCCAGGCTAAACATGCCCAGCTCCCTTAGCCGTTCCTCATAAGGCATCGTTTCCAGGCCTTTGACCATTTTGGTTGCCCTCCTCTGGACACGTTCCAGTTTGTCAGTGTCCTTCTTGAACTGTGGTGCCCAGAACTGGACACAGTACTCCAGGTGAGGTCTGACCAGAGCAGAATACAGTGGCACTATTACTTCCCTTGATCTAGATGCTATACTCCTATTGATGCAGCCCAGAATTGCATTGGCTTTTTTAGCTGCCGTGTCACACTGTTGGCTCATGTCAAGTTTGTGGTCAACCAAGACTCCTAGATCCTTTTCGCATGTACTGCTCTCAAGCCAGATGTCACCCATCTTGTATTTGTGCCTCTCATTCTTCACGTGCTGGCTATTTGTTTGAATTCCTCTTTGGTGGTTTCCTCCCTTTTCCATTTTTTGTACACATCCTTTTTTAATCTTAACTCAGTTAAAAGTTCTTTAGATAGCCACCCTGGCTTCTTTAGGCACCTTCCATGTTTCCGTCTCATTGGTATTGCCTGAAGTTGTGCTTTTACTATCTCCCTCTTAACAAACTCCCAGCCATCATGAACTCCCTTTCCTTTTAGTATTACTGTCCATGGGATCTCACCCAGCACTTCCCTAAGTTTTATGAAGTCGGCTTTCTTAAAGTCAAGAAATTGAGTCCTAGTATGCTTGGCTGCTCCTTGCGGCTGTATAGTAAACTTCAGAAGAGCATGATCACTCGCGTCTAATGATCCTTCCACTTCTACCCCACTAACCAGGTCATCAACATTGGTTAGGACCAGATCTAAAATGGCTGTTCCTCTTGTTGCTTCTCCCACTTTCTGGACAACAAAGTTGTCTGCAAGGCCAGTGAGGAATCTGTTTGACCTTATGCTCTTGGCTGAGTTTGACATCCAGCAAATATCCGGGTAATTGAAGTCCCCCATTACTACTATCTCCCTTCCTTTTGCATGCTTGGCCATCTGTTCCAGGAAGGCATCATCTATGTCCTCTGTTTGGCTTGGGGATCTATAGTAAACTCCCACAATGAGGTCCCTGTTATTCTTCTCTCCCTTAATTTTGACCCAAATGCTCTCACTTTGGCTTTGAGGTTCTAAATCTTGGATCTCTTCACAGGTATACACATCCCTGACATATAACACCACTCCTCCTCCTTTCTTGTCTGGTCTCTTTCTCTGAAATAGATTGTATCCCTCCATTATTACATTCCAATTGTGGGACTTATCCCACCAGGTTTCAGTGATGCCTATTATGTCATATTTAGTTTGCTGTACCAAGAGCTCAAGCTCATCTTGTTTATTTCCCATGCTTTGTGCATTAGTGTACAGACACTGAAGTCCATTAATCATTCCCCCGTGTCTCTTATTTAAGGATTTTTTCCTCCCACCACTAGGTCTGTGTGCTGTTTGCTCCATTTGGTCTATGACATTTGGATGATCATCTTCATCAACTGGTAGACTCCTACCTTCAGGAGCACTGTCTCCCTCCCCCACATTAGTCAGTTTAAAGCCCTCCTGATGAGGTTTCTGAGATTTTTGGCAAAAACATTCCTCCCAACCATTGTGAGGTGCAGCCCATCGCTTGCCATATGCCCATCTTCAAGAAACTGCAGTCCGTGATCCAAGAATCCAAACCGTTCCTGTTTACACCATTTGCAAAGCCAGCTGTTCACTTCCACTATTTTTCCCTCTCTCCCTGGGCCACGTCGTTCAACTGGGAGGACAGATGAGATGACAATTTGTGCATTTAATTGCTTCAATTTCCTGCCCAGAGCCTCGTAGTCTCTTTTGATCTTCTGGAGGTTATTGTTTGCAGTGTCATTGGTTCCCACATGAACCAAGAGGAAGGGGTATTTGTCAGTGGGTTTTATGATTCCTTGCAGTCGTTTTATGATTCCTTGCAGGTGGGGTGAGGGGAATCATAGAATCATAGAGTTGGAAGAGACCACAAGGGCCATCGAGTCCAACCCCCTGCCAAGCAGGAAACACCATCAGAGCACTCCTGACATATGGTTGTCAAGCCTCTGCTTAAAGACCTCCAAAGAAGGAGACTCCACCACACTCCTTGGCAGCAAATTCCACTGTCGAACAGCTCTTACTGTCAGGAAGTTCTTCCTAATGTTTAGGTGGAATCTTTAAAATCAAATAAAACATGAACATTTTGTACAACACACAAAAAGTGAATTTCAGAAATAGACTTGAAAGAGAAGTTGCTGAATTACAACTTATTAATTAACTGAAAACTATTGGATTTTTCTCTCATGACATATGCTAAAGCTATTTTTTGTTTCATCTGCATACTATCCCTTGCTTTTTCCTGTAGCACTAATTGCAGTCATTAACAGTTGTCAACAGTTACAGATAGGTAGCCGTGTTGGTCTGCCATGGTCAAAACAAAATAAAATAAAAAAATTCCTTCCAGTAGCACCTTAAAGACCAACTGAGTTAGTTCTAGGTATGAGCTTTCGTGTGCATGCACACTTCTTCAGATACCTGAAGACAACAGTTGGAAGAGACCACAGATACCTGTTGTCAACAGGTTTATCATACCCATTGAGTCAATCACCCATCTCCTACGACCCTTCTGAGAAAACCCCCACCCCACCCTCTCACTATATATAAGGGTCTAGTGACTTCTGTTTCAGTGTATCTGAAGAAGTGTGCATGCACACGAAAGCTTATACCAAGAACAAACTTAGTTGGTCTCTAAAGTGTTACTAGAAAATTTTTTGATTTATTTCGACTGTGTCAGACCAACACGGCTATCTACCTTACAGGGTTCTTGGGATGAAAGGAGTGGGGGGGAACCATGTATGCCAGCTTGAAGCTCCTTGGAGGAAAAGGTGGGATAGAAATGCAATACATACATACATACATAATGAACACATACATACAAAATCATTACATACCGTATTTTTCGCTCCATAAGACGCACTTTTTTCTTCCTAAAAAGTAAGGGGAAATGTCTGTGCGTCTTATGGAGCGGATGCGTGGTCCCTGAAGCTGAATTGCCCAGGGGCAAAAAGCAGATCATGCTTTTTTTTTTTTTTTGAAAGAGGGAAGTGGGTGTTGAAACAAAGCCGCTGATTGCAAGTGATCAAGCGATTGGTAGCGAGATAAGGGACGCTAGCAAGAAAGGAGGCTGCCTGGGAGGGGGGAGGTAAAGACAGCAAACTTGCAAGGAGAGGAGACAAGAAGACTAAATAAATGAGGAGAGAAATTAGAAGAAAAGGAGGAGCAAAAAACTGCTCCAGCTAAGAAAAAGACACTAAGGCAAACAAGAGGGAAAGGAATCAGCTGATCGGTAGGATCGGGAGAGAGATAAGGGACGCTAGTGGAGGTAAAAGCCCATGGATCCACAAGATTTTTACATTGGGTCGCCCCAAAATCATGCATCCACTGTTTCCTGGAGCTGCAATGGTGCAAAAATGTGGTTACAAAGCACGGATCCGCATGGATCCTCAGAATTTTTACATTGGGTCAGCCCAAATTCACCATCAGATCACAAAGCATGTCCATGGCTACAGCCTGCACCAAAAAAACCACGCACTCACTGTTTCGTGGGGCTGCAATGGCGCAAAAATGTGGTTACAAAGCATGGATCCCCATGGATTCTCAGGATTTTTGCAATGGGCTACCCCAAACTCACCGTCATATCACATGTCTGTGGCCACAGCATGAACCACAAAAATCATACATCCACTGTTTTGTTCAGAATAGTTTTTTTATTGTTTTCCTCCTCTAAAAACTAGGTGCGTCTTATGGTCAGGTGTGTCTTATGGAGCAAAAATACGGTACATTCTATCAAGCAGTGGCAAAGCAGCTTTGGCAACCATACAAGAGTGAGCTCTCACATAAAATGGTCAAAGGCTGCCGCTTGCCACCAGGAAGCTGCCCTCATAGTTCTTAAGGAGGGTGACAAAGCAAATGATGGACTCTCACCACATGGACACTTAGAGCCTTGCTACAGGGCGCGCACACCTCTGGTTGAAGTGCTCTTTTTTCCTTTTCTTTTTTGTCTGCAAAAGCTCAAAGGACAGTCGGGCCATTTCAGTCCTTAGGCCATCTGGAGGAAACCAGGCCCTGGGGATCCCAGTAAGGTCCACTCCTTCCCTTGGGATGCTATTTGCTTTGCCATATTCAACCCCCACATGATGGCATTCTTCATCCACTGTCAGAGCCAGCATGCCTCTCTCTGTATACCAGTTGCAAAGAACCACCAGTGGGGAGGCGGCTGCTGCTGCTGCACTTGGGTCCCACTTGCAGGCTTCCCAGAAGAAGTATCTGGGTGGCCTCTGCGAGAACAGGATGCGGGATCTCGTATTTTGCACAATTTGTATACGGTGTTTGTTTGATAATGTGTGGTTTGCTATGCCTAATAAAGGATTGACTTTTAAAAAAAACCAGGATGCTTGACTAGATGGGCCCCCTTTGGCCTGATCCAACTACAGGGCTCTTCTTACGTTCTTATTCACTATCCTAGTTTCATTTTCCAGCAGACTCATTTTTATAGATCAGGAAATCGTGAATTCATTTGGAACAGAGTCACTGAGAACAAAAAAATAATAATCAACTTCTCTGCCAGCATCCCCAGTAACTATGGCAATCAGAGCTACTTTTGGCTTGACGTAACAAGGTTATTTTTCTCTGAAGATGCTGCCACTTTGATGTGTGTTTCCTAATCAGCCCAGAAAGGAGAATTTGGAGTTGTGTGCTCTGTGTGCACTTGACATGTGTATCTTTTTAGCTTTGTTATGTGACAGGAGAAACACTGGGTCACAACCACAGGAAAGGACGGAGCTGATGTAAAACAAGAAATTCGCCTCTCCAAATGCTGGTAAGCCAACTGGATCCTGAAGATAAATGGAAAGATCTCTATCCACTATTGCATATAATGGCTGTAGAGTCATTCAGTGTATAAAGTCCTTTATTATAGCACTGAGGGTTTGAAGAAGAGTCCTGCTGGATCAAAGCAACCGGATCATAATGTCATAAAACTTCAAAGTTGGAAGGGACAGCAAGGGTCATCGAGACTAACTCCATGCAATGCAGAAATCACAGGAGGACATCCAACCTTTGTTTAAAAATCTCCAAAGAAGGAGAGTCCACCAACTTCCAAGAGAATTGGTTCCACTGTCAAAACGGCTCTTATCATCAGAACGTTCAGTCGGAATCTCCTCTCTTCTAATTTGAATCCATTGGTTCAGGTCCTACCTCCTGGAGCAGCAGAAAACAAGCTTGTTCCGTCTTCCATGTGATAGTCCTCCAGGTATTTCAGATGCCTCCACGAAGCCCACAAGCAAGGTCAGAAAGCAACTCCCTGGCCACTGGTGTGCAGAAACACATTGCCTCTGGGTAGGGAGGTTCCATGTGGACAGCATTTCATAGATTGGCCTAAAGTCATCTAAGCTACTACATAGTGTGGTGCTGGCTGTGCTGGAATTTGCCTTATACCAAGTCAAATGACTGGTCCAGTGAGCTCAGTACTGTTAACGATGATTGGCCAGGATTTCAGGTAGGAATCATTCCCAGCACTACCTCAGCTCTGGAAATTCAAGGGGCTGGGATTTGTATCCAAATCAGATTCCCTCTGCCACTGAGCTATGTGCAGCCCTTCCCCAAAGCCACCAACTTAGATAGTTTTGAAAGGGGTGCAAGGCAAATCCACAGAGGAGGATAAGGCTGCCTGGTGGCAGCATCTTACCTCCAGTATGGGTGGGAAGCTCCAGTTCCAGGTGGGAAGTCTCTGGGTCCCAAGTGCTGGGGAGAACAAATAAGGGGGATGCTGTTGCAGTTATGTCTTGCCTGCACACTTCTTGGAGGCATGTGGGTGACTCCTGGGAAGATAGGCCTAGATGGGCCTTTGGTCTGATCCAGCTGCAGGACTCTGATGTACGCTGGTGGCCATCACCACAACTCATGACAATCAATTCCACAAATTTATTAGGTGCTGTCTGAGTACCTTTCTTCATTTCCTCCTGAATCTCCCACCAAACTACTTTTTGGATGACCTCTTGGGGGACAGAGAAAAGCTTTCCACTTTCTTTACCCCATGCCTACTTTCACAAACCTCCTTAATGACCTTCCTCAGGAACCTTTTTCCTTAAGTGCTTTAGCTTTTTTGCATCAGGAAGGTGTTCCTGCTCCAACAACCATTTCGGTTGCCATTTTCTGTACTTCTTCCAGCTCTATAATATCCTTGCTTGAGACAGGCTGGCCAAAGCTGAGCATCAGGCACATTATTATTATTATTATTATTATTATTATTATTATTATTATTATTATTTATATAGCGCCCTATACCGGGAGGTCTCAGGGCAGTTCATGCCCTCCAGATGTTGTTGAACTCCAATTCCCATCAGTCCCAAAAGCCAGAGGTCAAGGGCAGTGGGCAGGAGAGCGTATCCTATTTCACCGCCTGAGGCAAAATGGGAAGGGGCTGCCCTGCCAATCCCTCCTTTACCTGGGTGATGTGGCAGTGACTGCAAAGCAATGATGGCTAATTCTGGTGAGATCTCATGGGGCAAATGAGTGCTCACACAGCTCTCGGTGGAAGGTGCCACTCCTGATGTTCTGACACCCAAGGCAGCTGCTTTGGCCCACCGCATGGGCAGGCTGGCCCTGGCATTGAGAGTTGGAGCCCACTAGTATCTGGGGCTTCAGGTTGGGGAAGACTGCTGTACACCACGATTCAAATGTGGCCACACAACAGACTATTGTAGCCAGACTGACTTTGGCTTAACATGACAAGGCCTTCCTCATACTTTCATGTCTTGTTCTGTTCATCCATTTAGTCACCAACCCAATTTCAAGGGCCTCTGGAAAGCACCTGCTGGTATCTTTCAGCTGAAGGTTGACCCCTATTTTGGCAGTGACAACTCACAACACAAGGGAGCATTTGTTTATATGGCTGCAGAATACCTCCGGGAATCCACTGGTTGAATTTATATCCTAAACCTCATTGGGTAGTGATCCTAGAGTGAGTTACAGTAAAACCAAAATGCCACTGTTAAAGCAACAAATACAAATGTAAAAATTAAAAGCATGCAACACCCAGTCTGCCCTGTGGTGGAATTTCCCAATATTATTATTATTACTATTATTATTATTATTGTTATTATTAACGTTAAGAGAATGAGCAAAGAGTCAGAACATACTTACGCCTGTACTGACGAGCGACAGCATGATCCTTTCATTCAAGGCTAAAGTCTCCCCTTGCTTCATCTTGATCCTCTTCTTATCCAAGCATTTCATTGCATACCTGAAAATTGTAACTTGTTGAGAAAGGGGCTTTAACAGAGCATTCAATTTTCATCACTTTCAACTGGTAGTTTGAAGGCAGAAAAGTAGGTAAACTGGGAGTTCAGGAGAGGTTCAGGGAATGCTGCCATAGGTAAGGTCCACCTTTCTGGTCCCTCAAGAAGAGATGCTGCTCCACTGAGTTACAATTCCTCTGCTTCAATTATCCCACCTCTATTGCTTGTGAGTTTTGGTTTATGTCACTCTACAGTAGCCTTCCCCAATCTGGTGTAATTCTCATCACCTAAGGGATGCTTTCTCAAGAGGCCATTGTTCTCGCCCAACAACAGTCTGGAAAACGGAAATGCATTTTGCAAGAGGTGATCCAGCCCCTTTGGAAAGGGACCAGAGCCCATAGAAAAATCCAGACTGCCTAAGCAGCAAGGACAGTTTGGGGTGGGGGTACCTGCTCAGACAAAACTGGACATTCACATATAGATATGCTGCACCCATACACTGGGTTAAGGGTGAAAATAGCATTCACTGGCACAATTTAGAAGGAAATTATTTAGATGAATAAAGCAGTGGATAAAAGCATGTTAACTGTACCTCAGTTAAAATGTGATAAGCCCACTGGGGGCCAATGAAGCTTCAATGGGTCATCACTCCCCACTCCTCAGACATACCTTGCTGCTGGCTTTTTCAGGTGGAAAGGGCATCCCACTTTCCAGCCAAAGTGGAGAACCACAGCAATTAAACACACAGCACTGCAATGGCCCTCACGTTGATTGTTCTGTTACTTGGGGATTTTATATGGATGCATTACAAATACAAACAAAGCTACTTACATCTTCCCTGTGTCTGCTTTCCGGCAGCCATAAACTTCTCCGAAGCCCCCTCGCCCGATGATCCGGTGGACACTGAAGTCATTCATGGTCAGCTGGGGATGGAAGAGGTGAAAATGAACATTTGCTTGTGCTGACCAGCACACATGCCTCCTTGCAAGCACCCACCTGCCTCCAAAAACAACTCAGGCTAATGTGTCACAACAAACTGGTTGCCTCCTTTTGCTTTTCAGGGATTTGGTGCAATTTAAGGATGAAATGGAATCCTATTCCTTGCAAAGCAGTGGTGCACTCTGGAAATCAGGGAATCAATAGGGGACACATGAAAGGAGACAATGTCCAAATTATAAGGAATTGAAGGCAGAAGAGATTTTGTGGGTTTCAGGGCAAATGTGAGGGCACTACTGAGGAATGTTCATTTAAACTAGGGGCCTGCAGAATAAGTGCTCCAAATGAAACCTTGAGACAAAGTCAGCTAATTAGAGCTTGGTGCTAATAGCACTAAGGTTTGATCCTCGTGTGGGATAGCTGCATATTCCTGCATTGAAGGGGGTTGGACTGGATGATCCTCAGGGTCCCTTCCAACTCTACGATTCTGATTCTATGAAATAAGACCAAAGCAGAGCTTAAATCAAACTGTCAAGGATAGTCTCAAAATCTCAGAATACTTTCATTGCGCACTTGAAGCAACAGGCTGCCTCTGAGCATGTGCCAAGTGCCTTTCTTCACCATGGAGAAACCACATCATGCAGAACCCAGAATGCCAACCTTTGTACTGGGCCTTGCGCCAGCAGGACCCCCAGACTCATCTATAAAGAAATACAGGTGGCCTTTTTGGGACGAAGGGTGGAACATAAATTCAATCAATCAAAGTTAGAAAGCAAACTGTGAAGGCAATGTTCTAAAAGCAAAAACAGAAAAGCTGCTTTTCCTAAGAACACCCAATCTCAGTGGTTGTTAAGTAAACAGCAGAGTGAATGCTGACCATCCCCATCTGGGATTTGGGAGGGGGGCTTCCCAGAGGTGGGGGGGGCGGGGCAGGGACAGGGGAAGATTGTTGTTGCTGCTAGCCTGAAGCTGGGTGGAGAAAGATAGTCTGCTTATTCATGGGGGCACTCAAAAGTAAGTCTCTTGAAATAAATTAGACTTCCTTCCTTTTGAGAAAAAAGTTGACATTGCAATGCCTTCCTCTACTCAATTTTCTATATCCCCCACTCAGTCACTATAGGTGTATGTGTTTCATCAAGGGGCTGTTATCTATTAACATACTGTAAACATAAAACAAAAATGTGTTCCTGCTCAAGACAAGTGCCTTTGTCTTGCTCATATCAAAATACATATAAGCCCAGTGTTCTCTGAAAGAATCTCACCAATTGCTTGGAGGTCCCCCAGAAACTAGGCAGTGCTCCAGATCCACCTCATCCCTGCCCCTATTTTTAGAAAATGCACACACCCACCCCTGCAATTACTTACATGAATGTTTAGCTCTACATTTTTCCACTGACAAAATCTAGTAAACTTATCACTGCAAAAGAGAACAAAAGAAAGAAAAAAGAATGTGCATTACGGTGATGAAAACTGTGCACTTGATGATTTATGAAAAGTAAAAACTATATTTAAAATTTTTAAAGCTCTGTTGAAGAGCAAACCTTCAGTGAGCAGATGTTAATTAAAGACAGTTCTATAGCAATACATGGTTTACGATGCTTCTGACAGCATTCCAGTAAAAATGCCTCCATATTTCTTATTTTTGTAAGACTCAATCGTAATTTTTTTTAATTTAAAAAATCTCCAATCATATCCTGAGAAAAGTAATTAATCTCTGCATTTTAGAGCTCTATAAAATAATTAAGGAATCACATAGGTGTCATTATCATATGCTGCCAGGGAATTTTGTTTTTTTCTAAAAGTTAAATGGCTGTTTATTTCCAAAGTAGACCCCTGAAAGATCACATTGTTCTCTTTGTTCTCATATATAATTTAGTGATTTCATCTGCTACATTTAGGAGTAAAATCTCTGAGGTACAAGTCCTTTTGTTAAAGCAAACAGAATTAAGAACATAGGAAAGGATCTTTTAGCACCTACCTTCCAGCACACTGAGGGCCAGTACTCAGAAGCTCATTTTGCAAGACCATAGGTCTAATCCAGTGATGGCCAAACTTGGCCCTCCAGCTGTTTTGGGACTACAATTCCCATTATCCCTGACCACTGGTCCTGTTAGCTAGGGATGATGGGAGTTGTAGTCCCAAAACAGCTGGAGGGCCAAGTTTGGCCATCACTGGAATCTATCAACACAGCTCAGGTTCAACAAAATTGTCTCAGCTGGCAACCAGAACCAGGCATGTGGTGTGCTGTTCAGCAGCAGCACCTGCCTGTTGGAACTCTTTCTTAGATAGCTCTGGCAAGCCATTTGCTCACCAAAGCTTTCCCTAACCTGCTGCTTTCCTGTTTATTAAAAACAGTAAAACTCCAATGAGAACATTTTCATACTACTTCTTATGGCAGTTGTTTTGCAGGGGCTGAGCTGGGTTTGCTGCACTGCAAAGCATTCCGTAATGCGGCTCAGCTCTACTGCAAGATTTGCAGCTCTTTTTATTTACTAATAAAAATAGAAAATGAAAATAAAGCAACTTAATTAACCAAGTAGATAAAATCAGCTGTAAATCTTGCAGAAGAGCTGAGCCACATTATAAAATGCTTGCTGAGTGAAAATCCAGCTCAGCTCCTGCAAAGCGTATCTAATTGCCAAGCACAGCAGAGTGAAGAACACCTTCCATGATCAGAGGAAACATCAGGAGAGTAGACTTTGAAGCTGGATGGAAGGAAGATAGCTGCCTTCTGCTTAGACTAGAAGAGTGGGCAGGTCCATGAACAAGGCACAGACTCTTAAAGGCACAGACTCATTACCATTCTAGCACATTCAATGCACCTGGATGCAGTTTGCAAAATGGCTTGTGTCTGCTCCTTCCTACTAGCCATCCCAATGCCAATCCTTCAGCAACTGGCCATGTGACAAACATGCAATCAGATTCATACCTTTCTAGAAACATTTGGAAGGTTTTTCCTCTGAGGCTGTCACAAATTTCTTCTATGTAGGGCTAGAGGGGGAAACAAACATTTATTGTATTTGAGGCAGCGGCCTTTACTTGTAATAATACTTGCAAAGTGCCTAATGAAACATTTAAAAATCCCTAACAGGAGTGAAAAAGCTTCAATAAACTAAGCAGCAGAAACAAGAAAAAGGTGGTAACAAAATTCAGCAGAAGGCATCGTCTGCAAATAAAGTCCCTAAAGCAAAAACCTTCCTAAGGATGTAAGAGCCCAGCTGCCAGATGAGGCCAATGGGGGCCCCTCTAGTCCAGCCTGTCCTCACAGTGCCCAAGCAGGTGCCCATAGGAAACCCACCGGCAGGACTCCAGCACAAGAGTGATCCCTGCTCCTGTGGTTCCCAGCAACAGTCTTTACCTGTCAGAGATGACAGAGGGAGCTGAACCCCTAGCAGGGAATCAGATAACATTTGGGCCATTGGACAGAAGCTTCTAATGAGAGTATTAAAGTACAGCCGTGATCATAGAGAAGATAGTCCCTTAAAGATGCCTTCACATTGCTTCAGAAGAGGAAGCCCCAAAATACCATTCATCTTGTGATAAGCTGCAGATTGTTTTCAAGAAGCCATTTCCTGTAGGGTCAGTAGTTAGAAGGCATATTGGGGAACAGCACATTTCAACTTGACATAAGGAAAATGTCACCACATTCCTTGCTTTGAACAAAGTGGCAATACTTGATCACAGAATTGTAGAGCTGGAAGGGACCCTGAGGGTCATCTAGTCTAACCCCTGCAATGCACAAATCTCAATTACAGCATCCAGGACAGATGGCGAGCCCACCTCTGCTTAAAAGCTCCAAGGAAGGAAAGTCTACAACCTGCCAAGGGTGACCGTTCCTGCCAAACAGCTCTTACTGTCAGAAAGTTTTTTCTGAATGTTTAGTTGAAATCTCCTTTCTTGTCGAAGCGGGGACCCCTAAAATCACAGGCACGGAAGCCTGTGAACAAGGAGACTCGGTGGGCACCATTTGCGCCCCCCCTTACTACAAAAGAGCCTTTTTAAAGGCTCCGGAGGAGCATCGGGGGATCGTGCGGTGCTGAGAGTCGCTACCCAGCCCGTGAAGTGAAGCCGCGTCGCCATAAGCGGAGAGCGCCGATTCCTTCCTGAAATTTGGACTGAAATTGAAATACCCGTAAGTAGGATTGGGAAACTTACTGGGATTATAAAAAACGTTCGAAATTTGGCTGAAAACGGGGACGGTAAATAAAGGAAGTCTGCCTCCCCCCGACTGCATGATTTCTAAAGCAACGGAATTTAAAGCTGCAAGTGAAGGAAAAGTAACTTTGAACTTTTTAGAACGGCTTAACCCGGACATTGAATTTGAACTCCCCCCCCAGCAAGCAGGAGCGAGGGGAGAAGAAAAGGGATTTTGACTTAACCTGCATGAAAGTAAACAAAGGGAAAACTTTCCGCTGTCTCTGACTCTGGGAACAGGCTGCCTGGGCGAAAACACTTTGACAGGGACTGTCAGTAAAGATAAACTGTGACTTTATTTGATACAATTTTGGACTTTGTGACTATGGGACTCTATTGAAAGAACAAATTGATAGCTTGTTGCAACTAGAAGACTGAAAGACTGTGGCTAAAAAACGTTTCCTCTTTGGGGGCTTTTGGCTTCTTTGTTCTTTTTCTGCTCAATGGATACATTCAATTGCTCCCTCCAGAGGACTTAGAGGCATAGTTGCAACATAGACTTTTAAAAAACTAGTCACTGGATTTTTCCACTCAAAAGCTGCTCCTGTGGGAACGACCTTGGGACATGAGCGGCTCAGCAGAAGAGATAGCAACAAGATCTAAAGCTAAAGCCGCACAAAAGAAAAGGGGCTCTACAACAGGAATACTGTCAACAGGCGCAGCTGGACAGGAAAAAGGGATAGATATATTCATGGATTCAGTGACACAAGCTTTACTTAAGATAAATGAATCTTTAGAAAACCTGACAAAGCAGAGTACGGAAAATACTAAACAGCTGACAGAACTTACAACAAAATTGGACCTGAACACCAAAAGCATTACATCTAATACAGAAACTATAAATAAATTAATAGAGGAAAATGCTACAATCAGAAAAATTGCTGAAGAAGCTAAATCCACTGCAGATAATACACAGGAAAAATTAGCACCAGTTTGCAAGAAGCTGGATGAGCATGAGGCCGCCTTGTCTTTGTGGGAGATGCAGAGGAAGGAGAGGAATCTGAGACTTAGATTGGTCCCTGAAAGTGAAGGAGACAACTTAGTGGACTTTCTCACAAAAGAACTTTCAGAATTTTGGCAGGTAAACACAGAGGAGGAAGAATTTAAAATAACGGCCGCCTTCAGACTGGGGAGAAGGCAAAACAGGAAGATCCCGAGGGATTGTCTGATAACTCTGAGATCAAAGGAGGAAAGAGATAAAATATTAAATCTACATTATCAAAGAACTCTTGAGATTGAAGACGCTTTTGTGCAAATTTACAAGGACATCCCAAAATACATTCTGGAGGCTAGAACTCATTACAAGAATCTGGTTTACCTGCTGAAACAGAACAGCATTCCTTTCAGGTGGGAATTTCCACAAGGCCTGTCTTTTAGCTATAAAGGAAAGAAAGTCAAGATAAGAACAGTACAAGATAAAGAACAATTTTTGGACAGAAACGAAGAGGACCTTCAGAAAGGAGTGGTAGAATTGACCTCTGAGACAGACCTTGGAAACCTGACATTTGGACTTAAATCACCAATGGAAGAAGAACAGCCGCAGGGAGCGGCTGGAGGTAACTAACTAATAATGTCTCTGCATTTTTTGAGCTGGAACTGTAATGGATTGAACCTTCCCAGAAAAAGGCGTGAAGTTTTCCATATTTTGAAAAGAGAACAATTGGATTTGATTTGTTTACAAGAGACCCACATAACAAGGCTACATAGAAAATTGCTTATAAATAAAAGATTAGGACAAGAATTTATCTCATCGGATAAAGTCAAGAAAAGAGGAGTGGTGATCTATGCAAAGGAAAAATTGGCCCCTAAATTGATTTTTAAAGATGAACAAAGAAGATTTTTGGCAATTGAGATACAAATCCAAGGAGAAAAAATTTTGACAGTTGGCATTTAAGCACCTAATGAAGGGAAGGCAGAATTTTTTAAGAAATTGCATGAGACATTAATGGACTATCTGGATTATAATGTAATTTTATTAGGAGATATGAACGGCGTGGTTTCCACAAATATGGATAAAGCACAAAGACAGGTGGTCTCTAAGGATGGGAGACTACCCAAGACTTTTTTTGAAATGACAGAGAACATGGACCTGATTGATATTTGGAGAACTAGAAACCCTCTTGAGAGAGAGGGAACATTTTTCTCTGAGGCACAAATGACATGGACAAGAATTGATCAAATTTGGATTACTAGTGGAGTGGTTCCAAAGATAAAAAAAGTGGAAATCTGCCCAAAGACATGCTCCGACCATAACGCTGTAAAGATGGAAATGAAACTAACAACAGCTGGTTCCTCTAGATGGAGAATGAATGACACCCTATTTAGAGACGATGAGATTTATAAAAAGGCCCAAAAAACTCTGAAGGACTATTTTGAGATAAATCTGAGGGCAGACGTCGAAAAAAGTGTGATTTGGGATGCAAGTAAGGCCGTGATGTGAGGCTTCCTAATACAACAGAACTCTTTAAAGAGAAAAAAACAAAATGAGAAAAAAGATAAGATTTTGGAAAAAATAAAAGAAGGAGAAAAGAAACTGAGGTCCAAACCAAAGTCTCATGAGATTCTGAGAGAAATTAAATTTTATCAGATGCAGTATATGGAACTAATGAATCAAGAGATAGAATGGAAAATTAAGCGAATGAGACAAAGGACATTTGAATCAGCAGATAAATGTGGGAAACTTCTCGCATGGCAACTGAAGAAGAGACAAAAACTGAATACAGTTACAAGTCTGGAGGTGGATGGAAAGAATGTTATTAAACCAAATGAGATTAGAAATTGTTTTCAGAGTTATTTCAGAAGATTATATGCACAAGGGCCGGAAAACGAAAGAGATATAGACTTTCTTAAGAAATATGGATTACAAAAAATTTCGCAACAAAGTATGCTGATTTTAAATGAGAAAATAACAGATCAAGAAATAGAGGGAGCCATTCAAAATATGCAACTAGGTAAATCTCCAGGACCAGATGGACTAACCTCCAGATACTACAAAGTTTTGAAGGAATGGTTAAAACAGCCGCTGAAGGAGGTTTGTAACGAAATATTAGAGGGGGAAAAGGCACCTGAATCGTGGAAAGAAGCTTTCATTACACTTATACCAAAGTCTAAAACTGAAAAAAATCAGATTAAGAACTACCGCCCTATATCATTACTTAATGTGGATTATAAAATATTTGCTGACATTTTAGCAAAAAGACTTAAGAGGGTGTTGGTGGAGGAGATTCATAAGGACCAGGCAGGCTTTCTCCCGGGAAGACATTTATCAGACAATGTAAGGAATATAATTGACATTATAGAAATGTTGACAGTAAATATTAATACAAAGGCAGTTTTAATATTTGTGGACGCGGAGAAAGCATTTGACAATATTTCTTGGAACTTTATGAAGAAGAATCTCCACGGGATGGGGGTAGGCCAAAGGTTTGAAAATGGTATAGGCACAATTTATTCTGAACAAAAGGCAAAGCTAATTGTAAATAATGTGGTTACTGATGAACTTCCTATAGAAAAAGGGACACGGCAGGGGTGCCCAATATCCCCATTACTTTTCATATCAGTTCTGGAGGTTTTATTAAACATGATCAGGGGGGACCAGCTGGTAAAAGGAATTCGGGTCGGAGCCAAACAATATAAACTGAAGGCATTTGCAGATGACCTAGTATTGACTTTACAAGAGCCAGACACTAGTACAAAAAGAGTTTTAGAACTAATCCAATTCTTTGGCCAGGTTGCAGGATTTAAGCTTAATAAACAAAAAACTAAAGTCCTGGAAAAAAATCTAACAGATGTTGAAAGGGAGAAATTCCAAAGCGAAACTGGGTTAACGGTGGCTAAGAAAGTGAAATATCTGGGGATCAATATGACATCCAAAAATGTGAATTTATTTAAAGACAATTATGACAAATGTTGGACAGAAGTAAAGAAAGATTTAGAAATATGGTCGAACCTGAAGCTTTCCTTGCTAGGTCGAATTGCTGTGATTAAAATGAATGTTTTGCCAAGAATGTTATTTTTGTTTCAGACATTACAGATTGTGGACAAACTAGACTGCTTCAAGAAGTGGCAGAAAGATATATCTAGATTTGTCTGGCAGGGCAAAAAGCCCAGAATTAAATTTAAGATATTAACTGATGCAAAAGATAGAGGGGGGTTTGCCCTGCCGGACTTAAGACTGTACTATGAATCAGCAGCTTTCTGCTGGTTGAAGGATTGGCTACTTCTTGAGAACACTGACATTTTGGATTTGGAAGGGTTTGACAATAGGTTTGGTTGGCATGCTTATATATGGTATGACAAGGTTAAAGCTCATAAAGGTTTTAAAAATCATGTGGTTAGGAAAGCATTATTCAATGTTTGGATTCGATATAAGGACTTGATGGAGAATAAAACTCCTAGGTGGTTATCACCAATGGAGGCTAAGGAGGTGAAGAAACTTAATATGGAAGCTAAATGGCCAAAATATTCTGAAATCTTAGAACAAGAAAATGGTAAATTTAAATTAAAGAGCTTTGAGAAAATAAAGTCCAAGGTACAAGATTGGCTCCATTATTATCAAATAATGGAGACTTTTAAACAAGACAGGAAAATTGGCTTCCAGGTGGAGAGATCGAAACTAGAAACAGAATTGTTAGAACCCGATACTAAGAATTTATCAAGAATGTACAATTTGCTGCTGAAGTGGAATACAATAGATGAGACAGTCAAATCAGCTATGATTAAATGGGCACAGAACATTGGTCATGACATTATGTTTGCTGACTGGGAACAGTTATGGACCACCGGTATTAAATTTATGGCATGTAATGCCTTAAGAGAAAATATTATGAAAATGATTTATAGGTGGTACATGACCCCAGTCAAGCTTGCTAAGATTTATCATTTGCCCAACAATAAATGCTGGAAATGTAACGAAACTGAAGGTACCTTTTTTCACCTTTGGTGGACCTGCCCAAAGATTAAGGCCTTCTGGGAAATGATCTACAATGAAATTAAGAAGGTACTTAAATGTACTTTTCATAAGAAACCAGAGGCATTTCTCTTGGGCATGGTTGGCCAATTGGTGTCAAGTAAGGACAAGATCTTCTTTCTGTATGCTACCACAGCAGCAAGGATACTTTTAGCAAAGTATTGGAAGACGCAAGAATTACCTACACTGGAAGAATGGCAGACGAAAGTGATCGACTTTATGGGACTGGCAGAAATGACCGGCAGAATCTGTGACCAAGAGAAAGAGACGGTGGAGGAAGATTGGAAGAAATTTAAAGTTTATCTGAAGAATTATTGTAAAATTGATGAATGCTAAAATGTCAAGGGAAAGGAAGATGCAGAACTGCAGTGGAAATTACTTTGAATCAAGAGGAAATAGAGAATGAATAAGTTATACATATAATTGGACTAAGGGGTTGCTGAAAAATTGTAAAATAAGGATGCAGAGAGGGTGAGGTATGGGGAAGTCCGAGAAAGAAGATTTATGAAAATGAGGATTTGAAATTATACATGTGTGTATGTTTTTGTTTGTTGGTGTTTTGTTTGTTTTGTTTGTTTTAAAATTGAAAATCAATAAAAATTTATATATATAAAAAAAGAAATCTCCTTTCTTGTAACTAGAAGCCACTGGTTTGAGTCCTACCCTCTAGAGCAGGAGAAAACAAGCTTGCTCCCTCTTCCATGTGACAACCCTTAAGATACATGAAGATGGCCATTAGATCTCCCCTCAGTCTCCTCTTTTCCAGGTTAGAAAACCCAGCTTCCTCAACCCTTCCTCATAAGTTTTTGTGTGCACACCCTCCTCCCCAGGTGCCAGGCCCAGATAAATAAGACACAGTACAGCATAGGTATGGGATTAAAATAAATGACAAGAAATCTAGATTTCAGATTGAAATAATAGAAAGTAAAACAAAATTATGATCAAAAATGTACAACCAGTTGCTTGAGTGGGACACCAAGGACGAGGAAGTAAAGGAAGTGATGGTGAAGTGGGCGGTAGACCTAGGGTACAACATAGAGTTTGACAAATGGAAGGCATTGTGGTGTAAAGATATGAATTTCTCAGCATGCACGACACTAAAGGAAAACATGTATAAGATGATGTACAGGTGGTACATAACGCCAGTAAAACTACATAAAATGTATAGAACGGGCGATAAACTGTGTTGGAAATGTAAGAGCAAGGAGGGCGATTTCATCCATACGTGGTGGACATGCGAGATTCTCAAAAAATTTTGGGAATCCATCTATAATGAATTTTAAAAAAATCTTAAATATACGTTTGTTAAAAAACCCGAAGCCTTCTTGCTGGGGATAATTGGTAAGGATATCAAAGAAGAAGATAGAACCTTTTTTCAATATGCAACGGTGGCCGCCAGAACCCTCATAGCACAGTACTGGAAAACACCAAAAATCCCAACACTAAAGGAGTGGCAACTTAAACTATCCGATTATTTGGAGTTGGCTAAATTGACACAGAAAATAAGAAATCAAAGAAGTGCAAAATTTAACAATGAATGGAATAAATTTAGGATATATATGGAAATAGAGACAAGGGGAAAATCAAAATGTTGATCAGAAACACATATGTACTTACAGAAATCACAGTAGGCATGAGATAACGCTTACTACATAAAAAGTTTTATTAAGGAATAGACACAGCAGATAGATAAACAAGGCAATATTTTCCGAAATCGAGATAAAGGGAAGTCGATCAATGTTATTTAAAGTTGTATGTATTTTGTGTTTTTCTCTTTTTTTCTCTTTTTCCTTTTCTTTTCTTTTTTTTTCTTCTCTTTTTCTGTTTTTTCTTTTTCATTTTGTCTTTTGTACGTTTGTGAAATATATTTATGTCAAAATTTAATAAATAAATAAATAAATAATAAAAAGGTATGGGATTAAAATAGGCCACAACGGCTTCCGGGTTACCGCCATCGGCAATGGCGGAATTCCTCTGACTGGGAGGAATTTGCTTCGTGGAAATTTGGGTCTGTCCGCCACGGCGAAGGCGGAGACCCATTATAAATCACAGGCGGGTGAAGCCTGTGAACGTGGGATTCGGCTGGCACCTTCTGCACCTCTCCTACTCGCGGGGAAACCCAGTTTCGGGGATCCGGAGCGACGCAGGGTGAGTGGCGCGGTGCTTCGAACCGACTGCTTTCTTCACGGAGCGAAGCCGCACAGCTGTTGCCAGAGAGCGCTGACTTTTTCCTGTGGACAATTTGATTCTAAAGCAACTACCTGTGAGTAGAGTGAAGAATTGGATTTTTAAAACGTCTTAATTTGGCATCAAAAGGGGGAGGTTCAAAACAGGAAGTCCGCCTTCCCCTTTTGTAAATAGACTGAAGCAAAGAGGTTGCAAGCTAAAGTCTTGGAAAGCCTACTCTAAAAGACTAAATTTCCATCAGTAAAAAACATCTAACCCCCCCTTGGAAGCAGGAGAAGAGGGGGGAAGTGTTGGATCTATATGCCTGCAGGAGAGAGTGAAGGAAGTTAGAACACTACCGCTCCGAACCTGGAAACGGGCTGCCAGTAAGATTGACGTGCTTTGAAATGTTTATTCACTGCAAATAGAACGTTCATTGACAGCTTGCCAAATAAGAAAGATACATTGTTTTGACTGTCTCCGTCTGATTTTAAAAAGTAACTGAAAACTGAAACTAACTTTACTGCTGAAACATTACGGACTGTTACAAATTGCAACTGTTTCCCTCTAGAGGAAGTTTTTGAAACTGTCACAGGAGCTGGATTAGGTAATTCCCAGCTGTAAGATAAAAACTGTGGGACTGTGGGACTGACCTTGAGCTCTTTAAGTGTTATGGCAGATGGAAAGGGAAAGATAGACCAGTCAATTCCAGAAAAAACAACAAGGTCTGGGAAGTCTTGGCAGCAACCTAGGAGAGCCTCAACATCAGGTCCCCCTGCTCCCTCAGCGGCTGCATCAGTACATTCTAAACCAAGAGGAATGTCAACAGAAGAGGCATTAGCGGCTGCATTGGGCAAGATTAATGAGGCACTGGAACAGCTTAATAAGAAAGCAGACGCGACAAATGCGAAAGTGGATGCGACAAATGCGAAAGTGGATGCTGCAACTATTAAAATTGATTTAAATACAGAAAGTATAAATAATTTGGGACAAAAGGTGAATACTAATACAGAAACCATCCAGAAATTGATACAGGAATCTACTTTGATTTGACAGACCGCAGAGGAAGCCAGGGAAAAAGTTGCTGTTGTAGAAGATAAAGTAACACAACTGGAGGCAGAGAGAGTCCCAGATCTACAGAGGCAACTTGATGACCATAAGCTGATGCTTTCTATGATTGAGCTCAAAGAAAAACAGACAAATTTGAGGATTAGAGCTGTACCTGAACTGGAGAAGGACAGTTTGATAGAATTTCTCACGCAGGAATTTGCTGATTTTTGGGATTTGGACTTGGAGCAAGAGGAATTCAGAATTGTGAGTGCCTTCAGACTCGGAAGAGGGGAAAAAAAGAAAAGAGTAGAATAAGAGACTGTTTGATCACCCTCCGAACTAAAGAAGAGAGAGATAGAATTTTGGGTTGGCACTATCTGAAGACTTTGGAAATACAAGAGTCAAGAGTGGAAATTTTTAAAGACGTTCTGAAATATCTTTTGGATCTTAGGTCTAATTATAGAGATTTGGTCGACCTGCTAAGAAGGAGTAAAATTATCTTCAGGTGGGAGTTTCCCCAAGGTCTATCTTTCAGTTTCAAAGGAAGGAAGATAAAAATAAGATCAGTAGAAGATAAAGTGAAGTTTTTGGAGAAATACGAAGAAGATCTCCAGAAGGGACTTGGGAAAGACCCAGAAGCACTGGATAGAAGACCACCAGACAGAGGACTAGAGCAAAGAGCATTGGACAGAAGATCATCAAATAAGGGAATATTGGATATATCAACATATTCCTTTGGACTGGATCCCCCAGTGAATGTGACACCAACAACATCAACAGAAGAAGAGCAAGCATTGGGTGCAGTTGGAGGAAAATCAGAGTAATTACACCATGGCGTTGCAAGTATTGAGTTGAAATGTTAATGGACTGAACTCCCCGGAAAAAAGGCGGAGAGTCTTCCATTTATTGAAAAAAGAACATTTGGACTTGATTTGTCTACAAGAAACACATGTGATAAGGCTACACAGGAAGATATTGAGCAATAAAAGATTGGGCCATGAATTTATTTCATCGGATAAAGTTAAAAAAAGAGGAGTAGTACTTTATGCAAAGGAGAGCCTATTACCGAAATTTATGTTTAAAGATGAACAAGGAAGATTTGTTGCAATTGAAATTCAATCACAAGGAGAGAAATTTTTGATAGTAGGTATCTATGCACCAAATGAAGGAAAATCGGAATTTTTTAAGAAGTTACATGAGACTCTAATGGACTATATGGATTACAATATGATTTTGATGGGAGACATGAATGGAATGGTGTCTACAAATATGGATAAGGCACAGAGACAGGTAGTCACCAAAGATGGTAGACTACCAAAAACTTTTTTTGACATGACTGAAAATATGGATTTAGTTGATATTTGGAGAATGAACAATCCTTTGGGAAGAGGGAACTTTTTTCTCTGAAGCTAAAATGACATGGACAAGAATTGACCAAATTTGGATAACTAGAGGTCTGGTTCCGAAAACTAGCAAGGTGGAGATATGCCCCAAAACTTGTTCTGACCATAATCCGGTGAAGATGGAGATGAAATTGACGCCAATTGGTTCCTTTAGATGGAGGATGAATGATACTTTGTTTAGGAATGAAGAAGTGACCAAGAAGGCCCAAAAAACCTTGAGAGACTATTTTGAGATAAATATGAACACTACAGTGGAAAAAAGAGTAATCTGGGACGCAAGTAAAGCGGTTATGAGAGGATTTTTGATACAACAGAATGCAATTAAGAAGAAAACACAAATTGAGAAAAAGGATAAAATCCTGGAGAAAATAAAGGAAGGAGAGAAGAAAGTGAGAGCAAAACCAAAATCACAGGAGATCCTGAAAGAGATAAAGTTATATCAAGTACAATATATGAAATTGATGAATCAAGAGATAGAATGGAAGATTAAACAGATGAGACAAAAGACATTTGAATCGGCAAATAAGTGTGGGAAATTGTTGGCCTGGCAAATGAAAAAAAGACAAAACTTAATACTATTACGAATTTGGAAGTGGAAGGAAAAAATATACAGAACCCAGTGGAGATCAGGAAGTGCTTCCAGAGGTATTTTAAACAACTCTATACACAGAAGAAGCAGAAAGAAATGGATATTGATCGATTTTTGAAAACAAATGGTCTACAGAAAATATCTCAGGAAAATAAGTTAATGTTGAATTATAAAATAACGGACCAGGAAGTGGAAGGGGCCATACAGAACATGCAATTGGGTAAATCTCCAGGACCGGATGGTTTGACTTCAAGATATTATAGATCTTTGAAAGAATGGCTAATACAACCATTGAAGCAAGTCTGTAATGAAATATTGGAAGGGAAAAGGGCACCAGAGTCGTGGAAGGAAGCTTATATTACACTTATACCGAAAACAGAGACTGAAAAGACACAGATTAAGAATTACCGCCCCATATCGTTGCTTAATGTGGATAATAAATTTTTTGCAGATATTTTGGCTAAAAGATTAAAAAAGGTGCTAGTAGAAGAAATTCATAAAGATCAAGCTGGCTTTCTCCCGGGCAGACATTTGTCTGACAACATGAGGAATATAATTAATATTCTAGAAAAATTACAAGTGAATACCAATACCAAGGCAGTCTTGATATTTGTGGACGCGGAAAAAGCCTTCGATAATATTTCTTGGAATTTTATGAAGAATTTACAGGGGATGGGGGTAGGTCAAGGCTTTGAAAATGGTATAGGTGCAATTTATTCAGAACAAAAGGCAAAATTAATCGTGAACAATGTAGTGACATTGAAAACACTGGTGTGCTGGATTTAGAAGGTTTTAACAATGTATTTGGTTGGCATGCATATTTGTGGTATGACAAGGTAAAAGCACATAAAGAGTTTAAAAACCATATTGTTAGAAAAGCACTGTTTAATGTTTGGATAAGATATAAGGACTTGTTAGAAAATAAAACCCCAAGATGGTTGTCACCAATGGAAGCGAAGGCACAGAAAAAACTCAATATGGAGGCCAAATGGCCGAAATATTGGGAAATTTTGGAACAAGATGGAGACAGAGTAAAACTGCAGAGTTTTCCATTTCCATTTCCATGGAACTGGCAGAAATGACTGGCAGAATCCGAGACCAGGGAGGAAGATTGGAAGAAATTTAAAGACTATTTACAGAAACATTGTAAAATTAACAACTGTTAGAAGGATGTTGGAATAATATTATATGATTTTAGCAGAAATGATATAAAGGATTTGGGAATAATTGACTGTTAATTGGTGAAAGGAGGAAAAGTAAAGTTACATTATATTAAGATAATTTACAGGATTAAAATTTTAAAAGAGGGAAAGGATTTGCTGAAATGGATAATTGACCTAGAATACAAAAAAGGGAGGTGTGAGGAGGTCAAGGAAATAAGCTAATGAAAGATAAGTAATGAGGAGGTTTGATATATTTTTCTTTGTGTTTTTGTTTTTGCTTAATGGATTTAATTTTTTTGTTTTTTTATATTGTGATGTGTTGTTTTGTTTTTTGTTTAATGTGGTATTTTTACTTTTTCTTTCTGTAACCTTTAAAATTTTAATAAATATTATTTTTAAAAAAAAAAAAACTGCAGAGTTTTGAAAAATTAAAAAATAAAGTGCAAGATTGGCTCCATTATTACCAAATAATGGAGGCATATAATTTGGACAAAAAAGTTGGCTTCCAGGAGGAAAAATCAAAATTGGAAACAGAATTGTTAGATCCTAAAATTAAGAATTTGTCAAGAATGTATAACTTGCTGTTGAAATGGAACACTCAGGATGAAACGGTGAAATCTGCTATGATTAAATGGGCACAAGATGTTGGACATAACATTATGATGGCTGACTGGGAACAGTTATGGACCACAGGTATGAAATTTACGGCATGTAATGCCCTAAGAGAGAACTTAATGAAAATGATTTATAGGTGGTACATGACACCAGTCAAGCTTGCAAAAATTTACCATTTGCCCGAAAATAAATGTTGGAAATGTAATGAGACTAAAGGTACATTCTTTCACCTTTGGTGGACATGCCCAAGGATTAAGACATTCTGGGAGATGATTTATAATGAAATGAAAAAGGTATTTAAATATACCTTTCTGGAGAAACCAGAGGCCTTTCTCCTGGGCATGGTCGGCCAATTGGTGCTAAAGAAGGACAGAACTTTCTTTATGTATGCAACAACAGCAGCAAGAATACTCATCGTGAAGTACTGGAAGACACAAGATTTACCCACCCGGGAAGAATGGCAGATGAAGCTGATGGACTATATGGAATTGGCGGAAATGACTGGCAGAATCCGAGACCAGGGAGAAGAGTCGGTGGAAGAAGATTGGAAAAAATTTAAAGATTATTTACAGAAATATTGTAAAATTAATGAGCTTTAGAAAAATGGTGGAATGAAGTTATATGGCTTTGGCAGAAATGTTATAAGGAACTAGGTACAGATAGATTGTTAATGTATTAAAGGGGAAAAAACAAGGTTAGAATATGTTAAGATTAATTACAGGACAGAAAACAGAGGAAGATGGAAAAGAATTGCTGAAACAGTTAATTGAAGTGGAATACAAAAAGGGAGGCGTGAGGAAGTCAATGAAACAAGTGAATGAAAGCTAAGATTAAAAATATTGGAAGTGTTTTTAATTGTTTTTGTTTTGTTTTGTTAATTTAATGTTTTACGTAGTGTTTTTGTTTTTGTCTTTGTATTGTATTATATTGATTTGTTTTAATTTTCTTTCTTTTTTGTAATCTTTAAATTCTTAATAAATATTATTTTAAAAAAATAAAAAAGGCCACAACTTTATTAATTTCAGATGTAGGAAAACCTTGGCTTAGGCATTGGGCATGTATCCCTCTCAGCCCCCAGTTGGGGTCTGAGGCAAAGCAGGGACAGACAGGAATTTAGGGGGACACTGTAAAATGTGCGTTTACGCAGCTTGTCCCCCTTTCTGTTCTGGGAGTTTGATCATACACCAAGCGCTGATGGTCAGTGACTCACCTCACAAACCCCTCTAAAGAGGCCCTGTTAAAACCATTGCATGAGGGGTGTGTTACGCTACCCTCCCATTCTGTTGATGGACTAAAGGATTCTACCCAAGGCCTAAAACCGTGAAATTGCGGTCTCGCCACAAGATCCCTACAGCTGAAAAAACCTAACAAATGTCCACAATCCAGCCTTCAAGACCCTGCCTCATGTCCCACAACAACAGGTCGTTCCCTGTCGAGGTCAAATGCATGCCATCAGGAAGGAACAAATCTGGACTGTCAGCCTTAATGTCCATGTGTTTGATGGAGTGACCACCAATACACCAAATAGCATTGCGGATTGCCCTGTTAATTTTAGCATCGCGTAGTTGATGCATAAAGACTTCGCTGCCCCTCTCTATTGTAAAAAATAATAATAAATAATTATTGAGGAGAATCGATGCCATTTGGGTATCAAGAGATTAAAGATTAGGAAAGTGGAAATTCATTCAAAAACAATATCAGATCATAATTCAATTACGTTAAAATAAAAGAAGGAAGAAAAATAAGAAGACGGAGAATCAATGAAAATTTACTAAATGATGAGAAAATAGTGGGAAAGGCAAGGGTGACCCTAAAAGAATATTTTGAGAACAATCTAAATCAGGGAACTGATATAAATATGCGATGGGATGCAAGCGAGGCAGTAATTCAAGGCTTCTTCATCCAACAAAATATAATCCAAAGAGAGAGATAACAGAAAATGGAGAAACTCTTGAAGGAGGTAAGAGAAAATGAAAATGAATTGGTTAAAAATCCAAAGAAGGAAATAGCAAAACAAAATATTAAGATATTACAGATGCAGCTCTCCATGATTTTGATTTAATAATAATAATAATAATAATAATTTTTTATTTATACCCCGCCCTCCCCAGCCAAGGCCGGGCTCAGAGCGGCTTACAAACAATAATAAAAACAAGAAGAATGATTACAACTTAAAAACAAAAATAAAATACAACCTTAAAATAATGGAACATTAAAATATTAAAATGTAGCCTCATCGCAGGAGGAGAAGAAAATTCAATTTCATAAATTTCATAAATAGAACAAAAGATAAAAATATTAAGACTTTTTTTGTTAATTTGCTAACAAGCCAGGTAGACTGCTTGCATGGCAAATAAAGAAAAAACAAAAAGAGAGAATAATAGAGAAATTAATACAAGAAGGGAAGATAACAGAAGAACCCGAAGAAATATTATTAGAAGTTATATCAAGCAGAAGAGAAGAGATGAAAAAATATTTAGCACAGAATTATAACAAGTGAACAAAATCAACCAATTAAATCTGCCAATAACTATGATGGAGGTGCAACAATCAATTTCAAAAGCAAAGACAGGGAAATCTCCAGGCACAGACAGTTTATCTGCAGCATATTATAAGAAATTAGAAGATATACTGTCAGAACCAATGAAAGCAGTCATGAATGGAATTTTTTAAAAAGGGGAAATATCAAAATCATGGGAAGAAGCCTTCATCACTTTGATACCCAAACAAGGAACGGTTCCAACGTCAACCAAAAATTATAACCTATATCATTATTAAATAACGATTACAAAATATTTACTGACATACTGGCTAATAGATTACAAAGAGTACTTAATGAAATTATACACAAGGATCAAGCTGGCTTTCTACCAGGCAGGCATATGTACAATAATATGAGCAATATAATAGATATTTTAGAATATTTGGAAGCCAGAACTGACCAAAAAGCAATTCTGATGCCGGTAGATGCCGAAAAGGCTTTTGACAACATCTCCTGGATTTTTATTGGGTGGGTGGGGGGAGAATAGAAGCTATGGGATTCGGGGGAAATTACAACAGGGGCATTTAGGCAATATATAGATCAGAGAGCAAAGCTGATATTGAACAACAAAATAACAGAGGAATTTAAGATAAGTCAGGGGAGCAGAGAAGGATGCCCCCTTCACCCTTATTGTTCATCATGGTGCTAGAATTGCTAGCGATCGCTATAAGAAAAGACCAAGATGTAAAAGTATAACAGTGGGGGGGGGGGGTCACATAAGATAAAGACTTCTGCGGATGACCTGATACTAACTACCGAAAACACGGAGGAAAGTGTACCAAAATTAATAGAAAGAATCCTCGAATTTGGAAAGGCGAACTAATATCAGTGTACTGGAAGAAGCAAAGATCACCAGTGTTGAAGCAATGATTCTTCAACATCAGCTTCGTTGGACTGGTCATGTTGTGCGGATGCCTGATGATCATCTTCCAAAGCAACTACTTTATTCCGAACTTAAAAATGGAAAGTGTAATGCTGGTGGTCAACAAAAGAGGTTTAAAGACTGTCTCAAGGCAAATCTAAAAAAATGCTGTATAAACACTGACAACTGGGAAACACTGGCCTACGAGCACTCCAGTTGGAGAACAGCCTTTATCAAAGTGGTCTTGGGCTTTGAAGACACTCGAACTCAGGATGCAAGAGAGAAACATGCTAAGAGGAAGGCATGCTTGGCAAATCCACACCGTGATCAACTCCTGCCCGGAAACCAATCTCCCCACTGTGGAATCACATGTGGATCCAGAATTGGCCTCCACAGTCATCTCCGGACTCATTGTTAAAACCGTGTTTATGGAAGACAATCTTACTCGGCTACGAGTGATCACCAAAGAAGATGAAGTTAGCAAAGAATATGTCTATACAAGAGAAAGAAGAATTACAAACAATTTCAGGACTAAAGATAGTAAATAAGGCTAAATATCTGGGAATTTGGTTGACAAACAAAAATACTAATCTATTTAATGATAATAATTTGGAAATTTGGAAAGAAATTAAAAAGGATCTGGATATTTGGAATAGGTTAAAATTATCATTCAGTGGTATCAGTAGTAAAAATGAACATGCTTCCCAAAATGATGTTCTTATTTCAAATGATACCAGTAATTGGAGGGATAGGTTGTTTTAAACTATGGCAAAAAGATTTATCAAGATTCATTTGGCAGTATAAAAAACCAAGAATCAAACACAAATTATTAATGGATAGTAAAAATAGAGGTGGATTGGCATTACCTGATTTGAATTTGTATTATGATTTGGTCTGTCTAAATTGGCTAAATGTATGGCTTGTATTACAGACTGCAGACATTGGATTTAGAAGGATTTGATAACCGATATGGGTGGCACCGTGGGTTAAACCACAGAGCCTAGGACTTGCCGATCAGAAGGTTGGCGGTTCGAATCCCCGTAACGGGGTGAGCTCCTGTTGCTCGGTCCCTGCTCCTGCCAACCTAGCAGTTCGAAAGCACATCAAAGTGCAAGTAGATAAATAGGTAAAGGTTTACCTTCCGGCGGGAAGGTAAAAGGCGTTTCCATGCGCTGCTCTGGTTCGCCAGAAGCGGCTTAGTCATGCTGGCCACATGACCCGGAAGCTGTACGCCGGCTCCCTCGGCCAATAAAACGAGATGAGCGCCGCAACCCCAGAGTCGGCCACAACTGGACCTAATGGTCAGGGGTCCCTTTACCTTTACCTTTATGGGTGGAATGCATATTTAGGACATGAGGTGAAAGTCCACAGAGGATTTCTTATGCATATTGTAAGAAAATCACTATACAGAGCGTGGAAAAAAAATAAAGATCTTTCAGAACCCAAAACACGCTGGTGGCTCTCACCATTGGAGGTGATAGCAGTGAAAAGGAAGAATACGGAACCAAAATGGGTTACATATAAGGATTTGTTAGAAGAAGAAAATAACAAATTGAAGCTGAAAAAATATGCGGAAATAAAACATCACCTGACAGGGTGGATTCAATATCATCAATTAAATGAGGTGTTCAAAATACTGTAGATAACTAAAAAGGTTTTGCAAAAGAAGTCCCAATATTAGATAAAGAATTATTACAAAATAAGAAAAAAGTAATCTCTAGAATATATGGAATTTTATTAGAATGGAAGGTTAAAGATGAGCAAGTAAAGGAAGTAATGATTAAATGGCAATGGATATAGGTAAACCTATTCAATTATCATCATGGGAAAAATTATGGAATGAGAATTGGAGATTTACGGCTTGCGATGCCATAAAGGAAAATTTTCTAAAGATGTTTTATAGATGGTACATAACACCAAGCAAAATATTCAAAATGTATAAAACAAAAGCCAAAATGTGTTGGAGGTGTAACCAAGCAGAGAGGAGGCTGTGGACCTATAATAAAATTAAGAGCTTCTGGGATATGGTATATGAAGAGCTGAAGAAAATATTTAAACAAACCTTTATTAAAAAAAACCCAGAAGCTTTTCTGCTGGGCATATTAGACTCCAACTTTGCAATAGAATATTCCTGTATGCAACATTGGCAGTGAGAATCTTAATTGCAAAAAATTGGAAAAAGATAGTACCAATAAAAAAAGAGTGGCAAGATAAATTATTTGATTACCTTGAATTGGCCAAAATGACGAATTCAATTAGGGCACAATCTAAACAAAAATTCCAAAATGAATGGGGAATATATAGAGATGATCTAACAAAGCAGTGTCCTAAAATCAATACCTGGACTTGCTTTGAGTAATTTTTGCAAAACAAAATATGGTGTAAAAGAATAAAATATAGAGAAAACTAGGGAAAAGGAAATGGGAAAGAAACAGTTTACCAAATATGAAATTAGACCTGTGCTAAGGACGAAGGAAGTCCATTAGAAAAGAATAAGAATTAAAATATGGATGTACGTTTATTATTTGTTTTGTATCTGTATCTGTATTTTTTTAATTAAAAAGTCTGTTTGTGTTGTAATAAAAAGCTAATGAAAAGCATATAATTCATTTTGTAAGCTTGCACCCAGTTTTCCAATCTGTTAAGGTGATTGTGAATTCTGATTCTGCCTTCTGCGGCAATTGCTCCCCCTCCCTGTTGGGTGTCACCTGCAAATTGGATAAGCAATCCTTCAATTCTGCAGCACCCCACTTATCCCTTGCTTCCAGGATGCTGAGGAACCATTAATGAGTACTCTTTGGATTCAGTCAGTCAACCAGCTACAAATCCACCTAACAGTTACCTCGTTCAACCCACATTTTACCAGC
This sequence comes from Podarcis erhardii, assembly GCF_964252035.2. Classification (NCBI taxonomy): domain Eukaryota; kingdom Metazoa; phylum Chordata; class Lepidosauria; order Squamata; family Lacertidae; genus Podarcis; species Podarcis erhardii. Next base: position 55,426,110 of record NC_138502.1, on the reverse strand, counting down.
TTCCTTGCAAGAATATCATGGGGGACACTGTCAAAAGCCTTACTCAAATCAAAATACAGGAGGTGGTTCACGGGGCTCCAGGCACTCATCCAAGGTCTGTGTTCCTTTGGAGAATTGAGACATGGTGGAGAATGTTGCACCTTTAAGAAATATGGTTTATTCACATATTTACACCTTCAATCTGCACAGAGGGAATCTAGATCTTACAGCATGGTCATTTCAAGCAGGGATTGTCCCATACAGCCGTGCAGCACTGGAATCAAAGGCATCTCTCCCAGCCAGCCTTCAGTCTGCCTGCCCAAGAGGGATACCAGTTTTTTTCTGTCTCTTCTTCTTCCCAGCACATCTTGCTCCAAAGACTCCATTTTCCTGTCATTTCGAACCCACACTAACATGTCATGTTAGTCCGCTATCCCAGGTGAGGCCCTGGTTTGGAGAGAAAGCTTAGCCTGTGCTTTTCCACTAGCCTTCAATCTTCCCTCCAATACTCCAACTAATCAAAATACTATCATTTATTAATTTCTAGGGTTTAGGGCCCCTGCTCCCCCACAATACTACTGTCAGGCCTGGTCGTTGTCCTCTTCAGATCACCACACAAACGCTTCTTGTTCTTTTATAAAACTTTTTATTGCGTATTAACAAAACAATCTTATAAACGGTTCTTAACTATTCTTCCTCAGAGTCACTTATTTCAGATCCCTTCTGAGCTCTGCTTCTCCATGACCAGCCACCCTCAAAATGGCGGAGGCGCCCTTCCCTTCGCTTTCCAGCTCTTTTTCCTTCCCTCCTGGCTAGAGGTGGCCTGTATCTCCCCTCCTCCCAATCTGAGCTAGAACTGAACCCTTGCCTTTCCTGGGAACAGCCGGTCCCTCCCTCTTGTTCCTCTTGCTCCCTTCTATTAGATTCACTGCTCTCCTTCCCCCTTTGGGGAATGCTTTCTCCCTCTGAGAAACGGGAAACTTCTAACTCTTCCCTGACAACTACCACCCCTTTTAGCAAAAGGGGCAGCTTTCCACAACTGTGCAGAACAAACAACAGTTACTGACAGCATTCAGAGCAATACATCAAAACAGATGATAGCACAGCGACACATTTTAAAACACAGTAACAGTTCATCTCCAAGTGACCTCCAGTTTCCCTCGAATCCTTCAGGCCTTCTCTTTCCTCTTGGGGTACATTTTGGCCACCATTCTGCATCCCAATGCAGCTTCTCAGTAACCCACACTTGACAGTCAAGGTGATAAATTTCCAATAAATCTCCAATGTTTAAGCCAGGATGTCAGCCTCAGTATGGATGTCAGCCTCAGATGTCTCACCCAAAGGCCCTCCTTTATCACTATTATCATTACTCATGCAAATAATTCCTAAACATTGTTAACAAGGTGCCCCATGATATTCTTGTAAAGAAGCTGGTAAAATGCGGACTTGACTATGCTACCACTCAGTGGATTTGTAACTGGCTGACTGACCGAACCCAAAAGGTGCTCATCAATGGTTCCTCTTCATCCTGGAGAAGAGTGACTAGTGGGGTGCCACAGGGTTCTGTCTTGGGCCCGGTCTTATTCAACATCTTTATCAACGACTTGGATGATGGACTCAAGGGCATCCTGATCAAATTTGCAGATGACACCAAACTGGGAGGGGTGGCTAACACTCCAGAGGACAGGATCACACTTCAAAACGACCTTGACAGATTAGAGAACTGGGCCAAAACAAACAAGATGAATTTTAACAGGGAGAAATGTAAAGTATTGCACTTGGGCAAAAAAAATGAGAGGCACAAATACAAGATGGGTGACACCTGGCTTGAGAGCAGTACATGTGAAAAGGATCTAGGAGTCTTGGTTGACCACAAACTTGACATGAGCCAACAGTGTGACGCGGCAGCTAAAGCCAATGCAATTCTGGGCTGCATCAATAGGAGTATTGCATCTAGATCAAGGGAAGTAATAGTGCCACTGTATTCTGCTCTGGTCAGACCTCACCTGGAGTACTGTGTCCAGTTCTGGGCACCACAGTTCAAGAAGGACACTGACAAACTGGAACGTGTCCAGAGGAGGGCAACCAAAATGGTCAAAGGCCTGGAAACGATGCCTTATGAAGAAAGGCTAAGGGAGCTGGGCATGTTTAGTCTGGAGAAGAGGAGGTTAAGGGGTGATATGATAGCCATGTTCAAATATATAAAAGGATGTCACATAGAGGAGGGAGAAAGGTTGTTTTCTGCTGCTCCAGAGAAGCGGACACGGAGCAATGGTTCCAAACTACAAGAAAGAAGATTCCACCTAAACATTAGGAAGAACTTCCTGACAGTAAGAGCTGTTCGACAGTGGAATTTGCTGCCAAGGAGTGTGGTGGAGTCTCCTTCTTTGGAGGTCTTTAAGCTGAGGCTTGACAACCATATGTCAGGAGTGCTCTGATGGTGTTTCCTGCTTGGCAGGGGGTTGGACTCGATGGCCCTTGTGGTCTCTTCCAACTCTATGATTCTATGATTCTAACAGTTTTCATCATTACAGGCATGGAAAAAGTAAACAAAACAATTATTAGCCCCCCACCCCACCCAAACACATCACAGCATTTCAAAACCAGTGCTGAACTTGCAGGCAGAGTCCCCTCATAAATTAGTTCAGGGTCCCAAGAAAAACCCACTTGTTGTAATAGCCTGCCTGGGTTTTCTAAAGAATTCTTACTCTTGAGTAAACACAGTTCTCAGTCAACCCAATTCCTTCTGGGTTGCGGGTCAGGGCCTCCAAATTCACACCCAAGTCCCATAACCATTTCTGTAACTGCTTCAAACGCAATCCCAAGATCCCAGCTGCTCCCTCTCTGGCACATGGGGGATCTCTTCCCTGGGGCCCATTCCACCCCATCTACTGACCCATATTCAAAATCAAAATCTTGCCACCATACTTTATCTGGAGCACTTTCTTCAGAATCTCCAGGCCTGGCCCACCCACATGGGTGGCCAGAACTCACCCCCCCCCCCTTTGCTTACTCCTGGGGCTAAACAAAAACAAGTAACTTCCCCAGTGGCTTCCTTCCCCACTTGTAGCATTGAGGCCTTTCCCCACCTGTCAAGGACACTTGAGTCACCCAAGGGCCAAATCACTGGTGTTCGAAACCTCACCAAATCCAGCAGGTACACAAGCTTCACATTTCTCTTGCCCTTCTGGCCATGCAGACACACCTCCTCCTGAAGTTTTCCTTGCATGTTCTCCATGAAGGAAAACTCTGCCAGCTCACTTTTCATCTTCCATCACAGATTCAGCAGGAGTCATCTGCTTCTCCTTCCACCCCCAAATACACCAATCCAGCAGCCGTCTGCTGCTCCTCTGGCTTCTCTCTGAGTGCACTGGAAGTTGCCTTCCTTACAGGTGCTGGCTCCTCTCCCACTTCCTCGGGCACAACTTCCAACTCAGTGGGAGCCAACTGCTCTCCCACTCCAGCCAGCTCATCCTTAGCTCCATTGCATCCAGCTACAGACTGCAACTTTCCACAGTCCAAGCCTTTCAATTGCCCATCCACATTCTGGATCTCTCCAGCCAACCTTTCCTCTTGGGTGCTTGGCAGTAGGACTCCAGGGCACTCCCAGACTCCCATAGCATCTCACTCTCTTCGCATGTGGTATCATGCTCTCTGGCTCCATTTTCTTTTTCCTTTCTTCCTCATCCTCAGCAGGTTTCCAGGGTCAACTAGAAGCAGCTCTGCCAGCCAGCCTTCCTCCAGGGCAATTTCTTTTGGCACCCTGGGAGGAGTTCAGCAGCGTCTCCTCAGCTCCAGCCAATGCAGTACCTTTTTCTTCCACTACCCTCTATCCTCTGATCAGCACCTTGTAACTGGGCTTCCACATCAGCCCTCACCACCTGCAGCTGTTGGTCTATCCAGAGGCGTGGGAAGGTCAGGTGGTACCCGGTGCAGAAAATTTCTTGTCACCCCCTCCCCAAATTGTTGTTTGTTTTTTTTGCCTGCAAAAATGGCTTTACGTTATTTCATATTTTCTTAGAAAGGAATGTGGATTCTGAGCCTCTGATAACAAGTAGGCGACTATGGACAGATACTTAAATCTACAGGATGGATTGTGTTTTGGCTTGTGTTATTTTATTTATATTTATTGTTTATTTATTTAATAAAATTTATTTTTAAAAAACCTGCAAAGTGGTTTACCAAAACAAAAAACAAAAAAATCACAGCAGTAAAATCAAGAAAAATTATCAATCCTACTTTAAAACATACAAAAGCTAAAATATTAAGATTTAAATTACTTCAACTTCCTAAGGATCTAGGTATGCTTGCCTAAAAAAGAATGCCTTTAGCAGGTGCCTGAAAAGAGTCTAGCAAAGGCATGTGCTTTGTTGAAATTTCAGCCTTCACGACATAGGAAAACGGTCAAGTAAACAGCTATTTTCGTGGAGGAGGGTCAAGATATTAACTGATATGCATGAAATTTCATATTTAGCTATATAATCCCTAGTGTAGTAAGATGCCTTTGGAGCAGGCATTTTTTTAAAAAAAAGTTTTTTATGAACCAGTAATTGTAGGGCAGTAATTGTTCCTTGATAATTTGTCACCCCCCTCCATGATGGCACCTGGGGGGACCCACCCCCCGCCCCCTCTCCTTCCCCCCTGGGTCTATCAGGTGTTTTATATCTTGGGGAGAGGCCCTCCCTTCAGCAAACTGCTGGCTTTGGCACTCCTCCATCAGCTTCATTTTGCTGAAGGAGTACTGCTATTCCTCCCTCCATTTTGACTTCAGGCGCATGTTGCTCCTAGGCCTTCTCTCCAGGAAACACAGATCCCACTTTTGACATCAGTGTTACAAACATTGGGTGCCACTCCTGCTCTCTGCCAAGCGGTAGCAAGGTTCCAGGGGGTTCCAGGCACTCACCCAGGATCTGTGTTCCTTTGGAGAATTGAGACACAGTGAAGACACATATCTGCCCATTGTAAACTGCTTCAAGATCTTTCAGGTAGTAAGCAGTATATAAAAGGAAATAATAATAACAACAACAAGGATTCCAGAATCACCTGAAAAAGGGTTGGTGGGACCTGCTTCTTGGCAAGATGAGTTTGCACGTGATCAACTGTTGGCTTCGAAAAAGGCTGTGGGAGGGGGGAAAGGATTTTTTAAATTAATTTCCCCCCCAAGACTTTATTATGAAGTTAAAATAACAATCCAGTAAGAAATACAAAGAAGGGAGGGATAATTATTTTTAATGGGCTAAAGATGGTTTGAGGCGGGGGGGGGGGGAGCCAGCAAAGTGCTTTCATTTATTAATTAAAATACGTATATACTACTGTTTCTCATATAGATAAATAGACAAACAGCTGTTTGCTGTCCTCACCAGCTTATGCTAAATATTTTCATGGGCGGAAGAAGAAATTTGGTCTATAGCACTCAAAAGAGGCATTACAGCTGAAGCAGAGGAAGCCACGACTTCTGTGTAAGAAGTCCACAGTAACAAATCAACGAGACGTTTCTTCCTGGCTTCCAATCCTTTTAACAAAAGCACTGCTTTAAGTGGCTTTTAAAGGGTCCCTGTCCCTCACTGCGTTTAAAGAAGTGCTGCATTCCAGTCCCTAGCTAGGCCTCCACGTTAAGACATCTCTGTCTGGTTTTAAGTCCTGGCTTTTAACTAATCCCGGGAGGATGTGCTTACATACATGTGAGCAGGAGAGCAGCTCTTTCATTATATAGGTGTCGTAGATCTGCCGGCTCCTGCTGAGACGATCCTCCTCCGAGTCCAGTTTTTCATATTCTTTAATCTGCAAGACACAAATGTGGTGATTCAGCACACTGAGCCTTTGAGCTCCTCGATACCTCCTTTGATGGCTCTTCTCTTGGCTTTCCCACTGCCAGACGACTGAATAACTGGAGAATCTGCCCAAAACCCAACAACAGCAAGGTTGAGCTCAGCGGCAGAGCATCTGCCTTGCATGCAGGAGGTACCAGGATCAACCCCCAATGGTAGGGCTGGGAGACACTCTGATGGTGTTTCCTGCTTGGCAGGGGGTTGGACTCGATGGCCCTTGTGGTCTCTTCCAACTCTAGGATTCTATGATTCAATGACACTCCTGCCTGCAATGCTGGAGAGCTGCTGCCGGTCAGTGTAGAGATGGAATAACTCAGTGTAAGGCAATGTCCTAAGTTCAACACTCCAGGCCACTTTGCCTACATCTGGAGGCAGCGAAAGCCATTCTTTGTGCGGCTGATAGAGCGGCAAAGAGCTTGATCGTAAAATCATAGTTGGAATGAACCCAAAGGGTCATCTAGCCCAATGCAGGTATCACAGCTTGAGAAACCTTGTCTTTCAAATCAGATTAGTGCCACATTCTAGCTACGTTGCCAAATGCATGCCACTCTCCCCTTTTTACAATGCTCTTCCAGAAAAGGGCAGCTCTCCTAAGATTTCTCTTCCCAGGTGACCAGTACACAGTCCAAGCAGGGCTGCTACGGCCAGCACCAGGCGCTCTCTTCCTTCCCTGCCTCTCAGACCCTGGGCTATTTTGGGAAAAGCCAGAGCAGCCTTCCTGGTGCTGGAAAGCAGGCCAGGGGTTCACAAGCTGCAATCAAGCCTCTTACCCTAACTGACTCAGCTCCATCCGTTAATTCCTCTAATCAGTTTCCATGGAAAAGAGACTTCTGCATTTACATCAGGCCTGCAGCAGCATTGACACCAGGAAAGGATTTGCGGGGGAATGGAACAGCTGCTTAAGCCTCATTAACAGGCAGCTCTGGGTTGCGTGTAGATGCTGGTTGATTGTGGTTGCCCCATATTCAGGATGTGGTGGCACCAGAGCCCCTTGGTGTGATCCTCAGCATAAGGGCCAAGAGCCTCAGAGGAGCCATGGGTCCACCCAGCCCAGCATCCTGTCTCCAGCAGCCACTGCCCCTGGGAAGCCTACCAACAGGGCATGAAGGCAATTCCCAATCTGTGTGCCCCCAGAAATTAAATGAGGGGCTTCTGTGAGCCCCCAACGCTCCTTCAACCAAGGAGGGCAGTCTGCTGCGTCCCTTGTGTGGGCAGTGCTTGGCCCCATCTCCTCCCACTCCACCTGAAGGCCGGCAGTTCTGTTGCATCTCTACACAGAGCAGGGCATTCAATCATGCCAGGCTCCCAGATGAACCGGGGGCCTGCTTCCAGAGGAGGGCTTTTGATGGATCTCTGCATGATACACTGCTCCTTGGTTAGCCTCCCACAGGGCTGTGTAAGCCTGTCGCATTTCCATATTGAGCAAGATGAAATAAACCTATCACTCTGAGACATCACCTTGCCAACAAAGTTCCGTATAGTAAAAGCTATGTTTTTCCCAGTAGTGATGTATGGAAGTGAAAGCTGGACCATCAAGAAGGCTGATCGCTGAAGAATTGATGCTTTTGAATTATGGTGCTGGAGGAGACTCTTGAGAGTCCCATGGACTGCAAGAAGATCAAACCTATCCATTCTGAAGGAAATCAGCCCTGAGTGCTCACTGGAAGGACAGATCGTGAAGCTGAGGCTCCAATACTTTGGCCACCTCGTGAGAAGAGAAGACTCCCTGGAAAAGACCCTGATGCTGGGAAAGATGGAGGGCACAAGGAGAAGGGGACGACAGAGGACGAGATGGTTGGATAGTATTCTCGAAGCTACCAGCATGAGTTTGACCAAACTGTGGGAGGCAGTGGAAGACAGGAATGCCTGGCGTGCTCTGGTCCATGGGGTCACGAAGAGTCGGACACAACTATACGACTAAACAACAACAACAATAAAAAATGTTTGTTTACACAAGCCTGTCCAGATATAGAGGGTGCAGATATGTTTTTAGTTTATTGCTGGTTTTAATTTTTTAAATTTTTTTAATTGTTCTTACTAATAATTTTATTGTTTATTCTTTTTGTAACCTGCTTTGAGAGTTTTGAGAGTTTTAAATGTATTATTATTATTATTATTATTATTATTATTATACCACCCTATACCTGGGGCTCTCAGTGCACAGAATAAAATCAAGATATAAAACCACAAAATACATGATAAAAATAAAAACAACCCAATCTCCGCCCCCCCCCAAAAAAAGGGCATAGTATGTAAATCAGATCAACAAAAGGCCTAGTTAAAAAGGAATGTTTCTGCTTGGTGCCTAAAGGTGTATTAATGAAGGCGCTGGGCGAACTTCCCTGGAAAGAGCTTTCCACAGACAGGGAGCCACTGCAGAGAAGGCCCATTCTCGTGTTGCCACCCTCTGAACCTCTTGAGGAGGGGGCACACGAAGGAGGGCCTCAGAAGCTGATCTCAGGGTTCGAGTAGGTTCATATAGGAAGAGGCAGTCCTTGAGGTATTGCGGTCCTGAGTCATTTAAGGCTTTATAGGTTAAAATCAGCACTTTGAATTGGGCCCAGAAACTAACTGGTAGCCAGTGCAGTCAGACCAGGATTGGTGTAATATGCTCAAACTGTCTTGCTCTGGTGAGCAATCTGGCTGCTGAATTCTGCACCAGCTGAAGTTTCCGAGGCAGCCCTATGTATAACGCATTGCAGTAATCTAATTAAATGACATACAATTTTTATGAAATAAATAAATGTAAGTCACTGGGTAAGGGGTCCCAAACCAGGACTTTCAGCAGCCACTCTCAACAGCTCTGTTCGTCTCCTTTGCTGCAATGTCTCTAAAAGCTGTCGTGTACTGAGTCAGACCCTTGGTCAATCCATCTTGCTCAATGCTGTCTACTGACTGGCAGCAATGGCAGGGGACTTTCCCAGTCGTACCTGGAGATGCTGCCAGGGACTGAACCTGCAACAAGGCGGCGGCTCTGTCCCCTGGGCTACAGCCCTACCGTGGAAGAAAGGGGAGGAAGAAACACTCTGGCCTGCAGTTCCAGCCTGGACAGAATCAGCTGACTTCCCAGTGTGAAGACTGTCAGCTTGAATCAGCCCTCACCAACAGGACACCCTCCAGATGTTTTGGACTACGCAACCCCCATCAGCTCCAGTCAAGCATGACAGCGCTGGCTGATAGGAGTTGTAGTCCACATCATCTGGAAGGGACTACGTTGGCAAAGGTTGCTCTACATACACATATATTACCCCCTCTAATAAACACCCATTTGACAGCTATGGCTGAATCATTCCCAATAAATCCTTAATCGTGACTCGCACAGCAACAGGTGAGATTCTATTTCTGCATTTAAGGATGTGTTGATGTGCCTGGATTTCTTCTGTTCTCGTTGAGAAGAAGAAAGGGATCAAATGTAGCATAATTCCATGAAGGACATGTGCTTAATCAGCCAGGAGGTTTTTTTTTTAAAAAAAAAAAAGATTCTAATACTTATTTTTTAAAAACTGAAGGTGGCAACCACCACCTTATATATTTATTTATGACTTCTATTAGCTTGCCATTTTGCCCAAAAGGCTGCTGTTGTTTACCTTTGGAAGGAAGGAAGAAACCCTCACCACCAGCCATGCTGCTGGGGCTGATGGGAGTTGCAGTCCAGCAACATCTGGAGAACACCAGGTTGGGGAAGAGGAGAGGAGGCAATATCCAGATCCCAATATAAGCCTATTTCGTATGTTCTTATAAAAGAGTATCTTTTCATATTTTCTTATTTATTCCCTATTGCACAACAAATACACCAGAACCAAAACCAAACTCAATTCCTGTCAGGCCTGGTCGTTGTCCTCTTCAGATCACCACACAAACGCTTCTTGTTCTTTTATAAAACTTGTTATTGCGTATTAACAAAACAATCTTATAAACGGTTCTTAACTATTCTTCCTCCGAGTCACTTCTTTCAGCTACCTTCTGAGCTCTGCTTCTCCGTGACCAGCCACTCTCAAAATGGCGAAGGCGCCCTTCCCTTCGCTTTCCAGCTCTTTTTCCTTCCCTCCTGGCTAGAGCTGGCCTGTATCTCCCCTCCTCCCAATCTGAGCTAGAACTGAACCCTTGCCTTTCCTGGGAACAGCCGGTCCCTCCCTGTGGTTCCTCTTGCTCCCTTCTATTAGATTCACTGCTCTCCGTCCCCCCTGGGGGAATGCTTTCTCCCTCTGAGAAACTGGAAACTTCTAACTCTTCCCTGACATCACCCCCTCCCCTAAGTCCCCCTTCCTCCTCCTCGCTCTCCTCTGTTTCTGAAGGACCGAACCCTATGAACTCCTCTTCCTCGCTATCTGTCTCTTCAAAAATTTCTTGAAGATGCCAGTTATGGGGTTTTGGCTTGTGGGGATATTTTCTATGAAATTCTCTCTGCAATTCTGGAACATTATTTTTTTCTGCTGGTTCCCATGAGTTCTCAGACTCATCTAACCCTTTCCATGCAACCAAATACTGTAATTTCCTCCTACTTATTCTCGAGTCTAATATCTCTTCCACTTCGGTCTCCTCTTCCCCCATCATGGTGGGAAAAGGAGGTGGTTCCCTTGAAATTTGATACTTATGCACTGGTACAAACACTGACAATAAAGATCTATGAAATACATGGTGTATTCTCATATTTTCAGGCAAATGAAGTTTGAAAGCGACTGCGTTAATTTGAGCCTTTACTTGGAAAGGTCCCAATCTCCTTGGTTCTAGCTTTTTACATCTCCCTCGTATTGGTAGTCCCTTGCTAGATAGCCATCAATCAATCAATCAAACCTTTATTGCATTAGCATACAGCCATAGCAGGATAAAAAAATAAAATAAAATAAAATAAAATAAAATAAAAAATAAAAAATAAAAATGCTAGAGACAAACAACCAAACAAAATTCAAAGCGATATTACTGCGAATGTATATAAAGCATATAATGGCCCCAAAATAGGCTCGGGACATTAGGTTAAAAAGGTAATAAAAGAATTAAGACAGGTCCAGGTCTAGGACACACTACCCCATCAGAGTAGCCCTGAGTTTCAAGGCCTGCACTATAAAGATTGCCACCCCACGTGTAACTTGGGGATTTGCGTCCACAAGAAGCGATTTCAAACAGTCTTCCTTAGATGTGATGGTGGACGGGATCAAGAGGAGGAGCTTAGTTCTTAGTAGCTCATAAATAGGGCAGTAGAAAAAGAAATGTATGAAGTCCTCTACTTCATTCATTGTGCATGGACATAGACGCTGAGTAATAGGGGTCATAGAGTAAATCCCCTGCAGGAAGGCCGTGGGTATAGTATGGAAACGGGCCATGGTAAACGCTCTTCTCAAATTGGGCTCCGTCAGGTCTATCAAGTAATTGGCAAGTGATCTTACCACTTTCACTTTAGGGAGCTAGATAGCCATACCCAGCTCCCTACTTGGATTTCTTCCCCAACTCGCCGGTGCCTGTCTGCAGCTCTCTTGTAAGCCTCTTTAGCTTCTTCCAAATCCTCTTTCAGTACCTCATGAAGGCACCTCAACTCCTCTATCATTTGTTCTGCTGCTGGTACTGCTAACTGCCCCTCTTGACCTGGGAATGCCCTTGGGTGCAAGCCATAGTTTGCCACAAAAGGGACTCTGCCCGTAGACACATGCATTGCATTATTATACGCAAACTCTGCTAGACTCAATTTCTCTAACCACCCTCTCTGCTGATAACCAGCATAACACCTCAGATATTGTTGTAGTGTTGCATTCGTTCTTTCAGCTTCCCCATTGGTTTGCGGGTGTCTCGCTGACGTGAAGCTTAGCTCCACATCTAGTAACTGCATTAACCTCCTCCAAAATTGTGATGTAAATTGGGCCCCTCTATCTGAAATGATTTGTGATGGCATACCATGCAACCTAAAAATATTATCTAAAAACATCTTTGCAGTTTCCTGTGCGGTTGGAATTTTGGCACATGGTATGAAACGTGCCATCTTGGTTAGCATGTCAACCACCACAAAGATCACTGTTTGCCTATGCGATGACGGTAGATCCGTTATAAAATCCATAGACACCACATCCCAAGGCCTTCCCGGCGTTGGCATAGGTTGCAACAACCCTGCGGGAGCTGCTCTGGGTGCCTTGGCTCGTTGACATACTTCACAACCTCTTACATATTGCGTTACCTCCTCCCTCAACTTTGGCCACCAGAACTGCTGTGTGATCTGATACAGGGTTTTTTCTCTACCAAAATGTCCTGCAGTCGGGTTATCATGATGTTGCCTCAACACTTTACCTCTTAGTTCACCTGCAGGTACATACAGCACCCCTCTCCTGTACAACAATCCACCTTTTTCCTTGAAACCTTTCTCTTCCCCTCTACCTTTTCTCAGTTCCTCCATTTTCTTTTGTGCAAACTCATCTGTTACTGTCAATCGCTGGAATTCCCTGCCGTCCACTACTACGGCTGCACACCCCCACTGATCCGATCTCAGCATTTCTCGCAACTTGGGAGGTGCTTCCCCTTCCATATACTCAGGTTTGCGCGATAGCGCGTCTGCACGAACATTTTGATGCCCAGGTATGTACTCAATCCTAAAATTAAACCCAGCAAAAAATTCTGCCAACCTAATTTGCCTTTGGTTTAGCTGTCTAGCAGTTCTCCTGACAGTAAGAGCTGTTCGACAGTGGAGCTTGCTGCCAAAGAGTGTGGTGGAGTCTCCTTCTTTGGAGGTCTTTAAGCAGAGGCTTGACAACCATATGTCAGGAGTGCTCTGATGGTGTTTCCTGCTTGGCAGGGGGTTGGACTCGATGGCCCTTGTGGTCTCTTCCAACTCTATGATTCTATGATTCTACGATTCCAATACTCTAAATTCTTATGATCTGTTTGTACCACCACCTGATGTGACGCCCCTTCCAAAAAATGTCTCCACACTTTCAAGGCAGCATGCACAGCTAAAAGTTCCTTATCAAATATGGTGTAGTTTTGTTCTGATTGATTTAATTTTCAAGAGTAGAATGCACAGGGTCTCCAGTCCCCTCCCTTGTCCTGTTGCAGCAGAATGGCCCCAATAGCCCTATCAGAGGCGTCAGTTTCTACCTTTATACGTTTACTGGGATCTAAGTGCATAAGCTGTTTTTCTGAAGCAAACACCACCTTTAATTTATCAAAGGCCTTCTGTGCTTCCTCAGACCATCTGAATGGCCCCTTGCCTCTTAGACAATCATTGTGATTTTGGCATTGTGATTTTGGAGCAATTACCTATGAATTTACGATAGAAATTAGCAAATCCTAAAAACCTCTGTAGATCTTTCTTAGTTTTAGGTGCCTCCCATTCCACCACTGCCTGAACTTTACTGGGGTCCATGTGCACCCCTTCGTGGGAAATGCAATATCCCAGGAACTCCACCTTTTGTGTGTGGAACTTACACTTTTCTAACTTCACATATAACCTGTTGGTCCTCAATCTCTCTAACACCTGCGTGACATGTTTTACATGTTCCTCCATACTTTCACTATATATTAAGAGGTCATCTAAATAGGAGACACAGAACTGATCCAGTATACCTGCTAAGACGTGATTGATGAAGGTTTGAAATACCCCTGAGCCATTTTGCAAGCCAAAAGGCATTACCAAGAATTCAAATGCATCATACTTAGTACAAAAACTGGTTTTCCACTCATCCCCTTCTCTGACCCTTATCAGATTATATGCTCCTTGTAGATCAAGCTTGGTAAAGACTTTGGCTGACCTTACTCTCTCTAAGAGGTCATCTATACGTGGCAGTGGGCACACGCGAGGCTTCATTTGGCTGCTAAGGATTCTGAAGTCACATACTAATCTCGGTGCCCCTTCCTCCCCTTTCTTTTTGACAAAAAAGACGGGAGCACCCCCAGAGGCCGTGGATTCTCTAATAAAACCTCTCTGCAAATTCTTCTGCAGGAACTCCCTCAATGCTGCAGATTCTACTTCTGACATGGCATATATCTTGCTTGGTGGCAACTGTGCCCCAGGGACTACTGTGCCCCACCACAGGGAGTGTGGTGGAGTCTCCTTTGAGTGTGGTGGAGTCTCCTTCTTTGGAGGTCTTTAAGCAGAGGCTTGACAACCATATGTCAGGAGTGCTCTGATGGTGTTTCCTGCTTGGCAGGGGGTTGGACTCGATGGCCCTTGTGGTCTCTTCCAACTCTATGATTCTATGATTCTATGATTCTATGACTAGATCTATCTTGCAATCATAGGGCCTATGTGGTGGAAGTTTATCCGCTTCTTTTTCACAAAAAACACCCCGATAAGCAATATATTGTGATGGAATCTCACTTTCATTCCCCATCAACTTCCCTGCTACCTCTGTTCCCATTACTTCCACCGAGATTTTTCCCTTTTGCTCCAAACAATGTGTCATACAATATATCGAACCAAAAACCAAAGACCTTTGATGCCAGGCAATCACCGGATTATGACAATTGAGCCAACTCATGCCCAGCACCATCGGGTGCCCAGGTAGTTTGGTCACATGAAATGCCCTGGTCTCTGAGTGATTACCCATATCCATTCTCATTGGTGGAGTCTCGTAAGTCACTAATCTCCTGAAAGTAGCGGTCTGCCGTCAATTGTTTTCACTCGCAGTGGGAAATTCAAAGGTAACAAAGTGATTTTGTGTTCCTGTACCAATTTCTGGTCTATGAAATCTGCTGACGCTCCTGAGTCTAACAGCGCCTCTACCTGGACCCTGTGTCCATTGGGTAGTTGTAGTTGCACCTTCACCGTTAGTCCTAGAATAGGTGGTTCCACGTGAGAGCTTTCTATTGCTCCTCCACCCGGCTGCAAGCTCCCATTTCCAGCCGGGGACCTTCGTTTCCCTGATACAGTTCCTTCAGGCAATTGTCTTCTCCCATGTCTGCTCCAGATAGACAATCCTTTACGAATGCAACATTGTCGTGCCAGATGCCCTGGTTTTCCACAGACAAAGCAACGTCTTGTGTCTCTTCCTCTCCCTGCATTTCCTCTTACCATGGAAGAGGTAGTAACTGGGAGGGGTCTGGCTGCTCCTAATTCCATGGGCTCTGGCCGCTCTCGTCTTGGCACGTTGCCCATTCTGCTTTCTGTACTTTCGATAATATTGTTTTTCTGCCACCGTGGTCTCCATTGTTCCTTCTTTTCACTAGCCCTGCGTTCCATGTGTAGGTTCAATTGCAGGCACGTTCGGACCAGAGAGTCCAAGGAACTAGGTTCTGGCATTTGGGCCAATTGGTCTAAAATCTCATTGTTCAGTCCTTCCCTAAAAGGGCTGCAACTGTTGGGGAATTCAGATCCCATTTTAATTTCTGCACCAGCAAACTAAAGTTGGACCAATAAACTCCCACAGTGTCTTTTCCTTGTCTCATTCTCAACAGCTGCCTAGCTGTGGTTATTTCATGCGCAGGGTCTAAGAAAATCGCGTCTAGATACTGCAGAAAAATTTGTAGATTTCCTAGGGCGGCATCCCTTCGAGATATTAGGGGTATAACACAGTCCTTAGCCTTCCCTTCCAAGAAATTAATCACATAAGCAGCCTTCTCTTGCTCAGATTGAAATTCTTTATCCTTTATCTCAATTATGTAAGAAATTTCTGTCTTGAAAGCCATGTATTCAGAGCTTTCTCCCTTGAAGCTACGTGGACGTATAGTAAATGTTTTACTCCCTCTATCTCCACACGTCGCTTGCGGCATGGTTCTATGTTCTCCCAGTGCTGCTGATAGTACGTCGACTTGACTTTTCAACTGTAAGTTCTGTTGCCATAAGTCCTGTAATGTTAGCTGGAGCGCTGGGGTTTCTCCTTGCCCAACTGGCGCCACAGCTCCCTCCATTTTGGCTTCTCCTTCTTACTTATAGTGAAGAGGCGCAGAGCAGAAGGTATTCTGTCAGGCCTGGTCGTTGTCCTCTTCAGATCACCACACAAATGCTTCTTGTTCTTTTATAAAACTTTTTATTGCGTATTAACAAAACAATCTTATAAACGGTTCTTAACTATTATTCCTCCGAGTCACTTCTTTCAGCTACATTCTGAGCTCTGCTTCTCCATGACCAGCCACCCTCAAAATGGCGGAGGCGCCCTTCCCTTCGCTTTCCCCCTCTTTTTC
This sequence comes from Podarcis erhardii, assembly GCF_964252035.2. Taxonomy (NCBI): domain Eukaryota; kingdom Metazoa; phylum Chordata; class Lepidosauria; order Squamata; family Lacertidae; genus Podarcis; species Podarcis erhardii. The sequence continues at coordinate 55,410,202 of NC_138502.1, read as the reverse complement.
CTTCCCTCCTGGCTAGAGCTGGCCTGTATCTCCCCTCCTCCCAATCTGAGCTAGAACTGAACCCTTGCCTTTCCTGGGAACAGCCGGTCCCTCCCTGTGGTTCCTCTTGCTCCCTTCTATTAGATTCACTGCTCCCCTCCTCCCCTGGGGGAATGCTTTCTCCCTCTGAGAAACTGGAAACTTCTAACTCTTCCCTGACAATTCCTTTGCCTTTTCTTCCTAGAATTTATTGTGGTTGTAGAGAAACACTGAAAAGTCCAAGGGAAAGAGGGAGATCCTTTCTTGGGCATTTAAGAATGGAGAGGGAGGGGCTGAATGGTTCTGAACTCAAAAAGGGAAGTTTGCAAAAGAGCTGGTTTATCACCATCCATGTAGTGTCAAAAATTTCCCCTGAACCTAGCTCTTAAAAAAAAAAAAAGAGGGGTGGGGTGGGGGAAGAGATTCCTTTACCATGTTGAAGAAAGATCCAGACACGATTCACCAGATTTGAATCGCATAGAGGACAGATCTCTTACCTCTTCATAGAACTTCAGCTGAGGAACCCCTTCCTCCATTTTCATTTGGCATAACTCTTTGAAGAGCAGAAACCCTAGTAAAGACAGAAGAGTGTTTTCAATGTAATAGGAATGTAATGTAATAGGAAACGGAATCCCATATAAAGGAATCCCACATGCAAGTCCTTATCTACCTCAGTGCACTGGGATAAACTGAGGTCTGAACAGGAATTTGGAAATGCAGAAAGATATAGGTTTGCATGATATAACACTGTTTTCAGTTGGTGCTAAATGGCTAGAACCATTTACCAAGGAACCTGCTGCTGAACTTTGACCAGACGATCTTTTAAAGGGTCTACACTTAACACCAGCAGAACAATACATTCTCTACCTTCGTAAACATTTTCCTTACCTGCAAAAGTGCATGATATACGGGCTGTCACACATGTCCATCATGCAGAATTTGACTTGATAAAAATAATTTCATGATCAATTAAAACTGGGAGCAAGTAGGAAAGAAGGAGCACTCAATATTAGCCTTGGGATCACTGGTGGAGGAAGAGGAGTGCGGGGGGAGTGCACGGCCCCCAGCAGCGTGATCCCGGTGGGGTGCCATCGCTGCTGCCCCCCCGCCCGTGCTGGGCGCCATGCCCCCGGAGGAGGCGTGCCAGCCCTGCCCCCGCCAGGCTCTCCGCCCCCTGGTGCCGGAGCATGAAGCTCCGCCACTGCTTGGGATGAGAAGCCCACTTTACTCAGGCACAATCAAGTTCCACTCAAACCACACGCACTCAAACCAGATAACGTTGTTGTTGTTGTTGTTATATATTTATTTGTGCCCACCTTTCTTCCTGACAGGAACTCAAGGCAGATTACAGACAGAATTAGAACCGCTAAAAACATGGGGAAAGAACAATCCTTAGCAATTAGACATTAATAGGATTAAAACACACACACTCTCCCAGATCTATTAAAAACATACAGACAATTACACCAAAACCAAAAACCAAAAACAGAATGGCACCAACCCTTTCCTTAAAAGCAGTCAATTCCCAAAACCATGTTGGAACGCGAAGGTCTTCATTTGCCAGCAGGACAGCAAGGAAGGAGCCAGTCTAATTTCTCTAGTTAGGGAGTTCCAAAATTGTATGGGAGCAGCCACCACCAAGAAGGCCCTCTCCCAAAGATCTCAGAGCCCAGGCAGGTTCATACGGAGGAATATGGTATTTCAGATGGACTAGGCCTAAGCCATATAGGGATCTACAGGTCATAACCAGGACTTGGAACTGTGCCAGGAAACAGACCAGTAGCCAGTGGAGCTGTTCTAGCAAGGGAGTCGTCTGCTCCCTATAACCAGCCCCAGTCCACAATCTGGCTGCAGGTCTTTGAACCAGCTGACGTTTCTGAGCACTTTCCAAAGGCAGCCCCACATGGATAGTACAGCCATATGATGCTGGAGCTGAAGGAAGAAATGCTACATTTTAGTCCAAAAGATATGGAGGGCACCAGGTTGGCAAAGACTGCTCTGTGCAATGCAAGGTAGAAAAATCTTATGTCTAACACAGAGGTGGGGAACAGCCAGCCTGCCAGCCCTATCAGGTCCTGATTTGAGCCACACCACCCACAGCTGCCCAACAGCTGGCCAAAATACATGTCAACAGGTGTGAGGCAGTTAAGGGCACAGCTACTAAAGAACCATCAGGAGCTTAAAGGCCCCTCCCAGAGTTCCTCCCTGGGAATTCCCGGGTGCAGCCAGAGCACTGACCTGAGCACTTAAAGCACTTAAACCTAAGGCCTGGGGGCCGGATGCAGCCCAATCACCTTCTCAATCCAGCCCGCGGACGGTCTGGGAATCAGTGTGATTTTACATGAGTAGAATGTGTTCTTTTATTTAAAATGCATCTCTGGGTTATTTGTGGGGCATAGGAATTCATTCATTCCCCCTCAAATATATAGTTCGGCCCACCACATGGTCTGAGGGACGGTGGATTGGCCTGCAGCTGAAAAAGGTTGCTGACCCTTGACTTAAAGCGTGTAAGAAGCCCTCCTTGTAAGTGTAGGGAAGAAAAGCTTGTTCATTATAAGACACAGGAAAGAGGCCCTAATCCTATTTAACTAAGATGGACATGCAAAGGAGATGTGCCTGCTATTTCAGTCTCTGCAGAAGAGGTAAGGAAGTTAGAAGAAAGTTGTTCTGCCTCATGATTAAACCAGCATAAGCTTGTAGAAGGAAGTATTGCCAAAGATGGACATAACTGCCCCTTTGCTTGGAAGTGTATGGATGATGCGCAGTTTTCATATTTGGTGTGCCACCCCAAACTCCCTGCTGGTTGAGGTGTTGCACCAGTCTTGCAATGTCCTTGTCAGGATTTTATTGGCTGTCCAGACTAAACCCTCAGGGTATTGGATACAGAACCCTAATATTTTGCCCACCCTGCCATGGGGCGGGGGGGGGGGACAGGAAGCTAGATAGGGGTCCTAAGAACAGCAGCCTAGCAATTCAGGAGAGATCAGCACAGGTTAGGTTAGAAAGACTGTCTAGGAAGTCTGGCAATTCCTCTACTTTATCCCCATGCAAACCTCCTCAGTATGCCAGTGACGCTCAGCTCTATTTCTCCATGACATCTGAATCGGGAGAGGATGCAATGCCCCTGCGCCACTGCTTGGATGCAACGCTGAGAAGGATGATGTTGGATCCTGAGGTTGGACTGAGCTTGGATCCTGGCAAGACAGAGGTTGCAGGGCAGCAGCTGAAGAAGGAGCAAAAAGGGTTTTCTCCTGTGTGTGTTTCTTGTGGCTGATTAGCTGCTCTCCCTGTGCAAAGGTCAGAGGGGGCAGAGTTTCTGTTGAGGTAGGTGATTAGCTGTGGGAGGAGCTTATCAGAGCTTGCAGGGCAGCGGCGTGCGCCTAGCAGCGTGCGCAGTTTGATCCATCTTTTAGATTTAGGGGAGCTAGTCTCAAACGTTTGTTGGGGGAGACCTAGGTTTTTTTTGGGGGGGGAGTTATTTGTCCTGTCTGCACGCTTCTTATGATGGAGGACCGCTGTAGCCACCCCCAACGACACGTTCTCAAGATGGAGAGTGAGGGAACAGCTGCAGTCGCCTGCGGTTACTGCGCAATGTTTGCCATCTTGCCAAAGGTTGCAGGCAGCTTTACCTGCAGCAATTGCATGTTGATTGCCCTCTTAAAAGACAAAGTCCAGCAACTGGAGGAACGTGTAGCTACGCTCCAAAGAATTAGAGAGCTGGAGCTCTTCTTGGAAGCAACAGAGCACACCGTCTCCACCAAGGAGGAGACAGGGGACTCCCCTGAGAAGGAGGCTAGTTCACCAACACAGGAGCCAGATATATGGAGAAACGTGACTCAAAGAAGTAGGAGGCCCAGGGTTTGCTCTGATTGTTTAGAAATACACAATCGCTTTGAGGTCCTCTCCCCTAGCATGGAAGATGAAGAGCAGACTCCATTTGAGGATCTCTCCCTCGTTACAGTCGATCAGGTATATGAAGACGAGCAGCAAAGTCAGTCCTCAGGGAATGTGCAGGCGACCTTGGAACGGACAGCTCACGGAAGAACCCTGACCAAACCTAAGAGGAGGCGTGTAGTGGTGATAGGGGATTCCCTACTGAGGGGAACAGAAGCAGTGATCTGTGGGCCTGACAAGATGTCTCGGGAAGTGTGCTGTCTCCCCGGGGCTAAGATCCAAGATGTAACTGAACAACTGCAAAGAATCATAAAACCCACTGACAAATACCCCTTCCTCTTGGTTCATGTGGGAAACAATGACACTGCAAGCAATAGCCTCCAGAAGATCAAAAGAGACTATGAGGCTCTGGGCAGGAAACAGAAGCAATTAAATGCACAAATTGTCATCTCATCTGTCCTCCCAGTTCAACGACGTGGCCCAGGGAGAGAGGGAAAAATAGTGGAAGTGAACAGCTGGCTTTGCAAATGGTGTAAACAGGAACGGTTTGGATTCTTAGATCACGGACTGCAGTTTCTTGAAGATGGACTTCTGGCAAGCGATGGGCTGCACCTCACAACGGTTGGGAGGAATGTTTTTGCCAAAAATCTCAGAAACCTCATCAGGAGGGCTTTAAACTGACTAATGTGGGGGAGGGAGACAGTGCTCCTGAAGGTAGGAGTCTATCAATTGATGAAGATGATCATCCAAATGTCATAGACCAAATGGAGCAAACAGCACGCAGACCTAGTGGTGGGAGGAAAAAATCCTTAAATAAGAGACACGGGGGAATGATTAATGGACTTCAATGTCTGTATACTAATGCGCAAAGCATGGGAAATAAACAAGATGAGCTTGAGCTCTTGGTACAGCAAACTAAATATGACATAATAGGCATCACTGAAACCTGGTGGGATAAATCCCACGACTGGAATGTAATAATGGAGGGATACAATCTATTTCAGAGAAAGAGACCAAGAAAGGAGGAGGAGTGGCGTTATATGTCAGGGATGTGTATACCTGTGAAGAGATCCAAGATTTAGAACCTCAAAGCCAAAGTGAGAGCATTTGGGTCAAAATTAAGGGAGAGAAGAATAACAGTGACCTCATTGTGGGAGTTTACTATAGATCCCCAAGCCAAACGGAGGACATAGATGATGCCTTCCTGGAACAGATGGCCAAGCATGCAAAAGGAAGGGAGATAGTAGTAATGGGGGACTTCAATTACCCGGATATTTGCTGGATGTCAAACTCAGCCAAGAGCATAAGGTCAAACAGATTCCTCACTGGCCTTGCAGACAACTTTGTTGTCCAGAAAGTGGGAGAAGCAACAAGAGGAACAGCCATTTTATATCTGGTCCTAACCAATGTTGATGACCTGGTTAGTGGGGTAGAAGTGGAAGGATCATTAGGCGCAAGTGATCATGCTCTTCTGAAGTTTACTATACAGCGGAAAGGAGCAGCCAAGCATACTAGGACTCAATTTCTTGACTTTAGGAAAGCCGACTTCATAAAACTTAGGGAAGTGCTGGGTGAGATCCCATGGACAGTAATACTAAAAGGAAAGGGAGTTCATGATGGCTGGGAGTTTGTTAAGAGGGAGATAGTAAAAGCACAACTTCAGGCAATACCAATGAGACGGAAACATGGAAGGTGCCTAAAGAAGCCAGGGTGGCTATCTAAAGAACTTTTAACTGAGTTAAGATTAAAAAAGTATGTGTACAAAAAATGGAAAAGGGGGGAAACCACCAAAGAGGAATTCAAACAAATAGCCAGCACGTGTAGACACAAAGTCAGAAAAGCTAAAGCACAGAATGAACTCAGGCTTGCTAGAGAGGTTAAAAGCAACAAAAAAGGCTTTTATGGGTATGTTCGTAGCAAAAGGAAGAACAAAGAAACAGTGGGGTCACTCAGAGGAGAAGATGGTGAAATGCAAACAGGGGACACAGAAAGGGCTGAACTTCTTAATGCCTTCTTTGCCTCAGTTTTCTCCGATAAAGAAAACAATGCCCAACCTGAAGAATTTGGAGCAAATGATTCAGCAGAGGAAACACAGCCCAGAATAACTAAGGAGATAGTACAAGAATACTTGGCTAGTTTAGATGTATTCATGTCTCCAGGGCCAGATGAACTGCATCCAAGAGTATTAAAAGAACTGGCAGATGTGATCTCAGAGCCACTGGCAGTCATCTTTGAGAATTCCTGGAGAACAGGCGAAGTCCCGGCAGACTGGAGGAGGGCAAATGTTGTCCCTATTTTCAAAAAGGGGAAAAGAGAGGACCCAAGTAATTACCGCCCAGTCAGTCTGACATCAATACCAGGGAAGATTCTGGAGCAGATCATTAAGCAAACAGTCTGTGAGCACCTAGAAAGGAATACTGTGATCACCAATAGTCAGCATGGATTTCTGAAAAATAAGTCATGTCAGACTAACCTGATCTCGCTTTTTGACAGAATTACAAGCCTGGTAGATGAAGGGAACACAGTGGATGTTGCCTACCTTGATTTCAGCAAGGCATTTGACAAGGTGCCCCATGATATTCTTGTAAAGAAGCTGGTAAAATGCGGACTTGACTATGCTACCACTCAGTGGATTTGTAACTGGCTGACTGACCGAACCCAAAGGGTGCTCATCAATGGTTCCTCTTCATCCTGGAGAAGAGTGACTAGTGGGGTGCCATAGGGTTCTGTCTTGGGCCCGGTCTTATTCAACATCTTTATCAACAACTTGGATGATGGACTCAAGGGCATCCTGATCAAATTTGCAGATGACACCAAACTGGGAGGGGGGGCTAACACCCCAGAGGACAGGATCACACTTCAAAACGACCTTGACAGATTAGAGAACTGGGCCAAAACAAACAAGATGAATTTTAACAGGGAGAAATGTAAAGTATTGCACTTGGGCAAAAAAAATGAGAGGCACAAATACAAGATGGGTGACACCTGGCTTGAGAGCAGTACATGTGAAAAGGATCTAGGAGTCTTGGTTGACCACAAACTTGACATGAGCCAACAGTGTGATGCGGCAGCTAAAAAAGCCAATGCAATTCTGGGCTGCATCAATAGGAGTATAGCATCTAGATCAAGGGAAGTAATAGTGCCACTGTATTCTGCTCTGGTCAGACCTCACCTGGAGTACTGTGTCCAGTTCTGGGCACCACAGTTCAAGAAGGACACTGACAAACTGGAACGTGTCCAGAGGAGGGCAACCAAAATGGTCAAAGGCCTGGAAACGATGCCTTATGAGGAACGCCTAAGGGAGCTGGGCATGTTTAGCCTGGAGAAGAGGAGGTTAAGGGGTGATATGATAGCCATGTTCAAATATATAAAAGGATGTCACATAGAGGAGGGAGAAAGGTTGTTTTCTGCTGCTCCAGAGAAGCGGACACGGAGCAATGGTTCCAAACTACAAGAAAGAAGATTCCACCTAAACATTAGGAAGAACTTCCTGACAGTAAGAGCTGTTTGACAGTGGAATTTGCTGCCAAGGAGTGTGGTGGAGTCTCCTTCTTTGGAGGTCTTTAAGCAGAGGCTTGACAACCATATGTCAGGAGTGCTCTGATGGTGTTTCCTGCTTGGCAGGGGGTTGGACTCGATGGCCCTTGTGGTCTCTTCCAACTCTAGGATTCTAGGATTCTATGAGGGACTGTGGGTCAGTAGCTCCCATGTCCAGGAAATTGGCCAGGTGCCTCCCTGGGATGGGGTTGCCCTTCCCTTGAAGAAGCAGGTTTGCAGCTTGGAGGTGCTCTGTCCCTGGAGGCTCATGCAGCCACAGTGACTCTAAGTGCCTTTGACCAACTGCAGCTGCTTTGGCAGCTATGGCCATTCCTGGAAGCGGAAAGCCTTGTTGCAGTAGTTAATGTGTTGGTTACTTCAAGGCTGGATTACTGCAATGAGCTCTTGATCTAGAAGCTTGCACTTGATGCAGAACTGTACTCTTTTCAGCACCTGTTAAAAATATTTTTGTTTAAACAAGTCTACCCAGTTATGTGGAATGTGATGTGTGGTTTAATCTGTCTTTAGTATAAAGTAAAGGGACCCCTGACCATTAGGTCCAGTCATGACCGACTCTGGGGTTGCGGCGCTCTTCTCGCTTTATTGGCCGAGGGAGCCGGCGTACAGCTTCCGGGTCATGTGGCCAGCAGGACTAAGCTGCTTCTGGCGAACCAGAGCAGCACACGGAAACGCCGTTTACCTTCCCGCTGGAAAGTGATTTATCTACCTTCAGATCGGCAAGTCCTAGGCTCTGTGGTTTAACCCACAGTGCCACCCGCATCCCTGTCTTTAGTATACTGCCAATTGAATAGTTTAAATAGTTGTTTTTACTAATACTTTTATTGATTTTCTTCATTTTGTGAAATGCTTTAAGGTTTTTTTTACAATCAAGCTGTGCATAAATTTAACAAAATAAATAAATAAAATTTCATCTGCACTGTTTTCCCCCTGCAGATGCCAGTGCTGGCCCACCAATCATTGTTGGCCCGGTATTGGGCACAGAAAACTTATTTTGGGTGGATACGTACTTAGGCAAGGAAGCTGCCAAACCTGAAGCACAAAACATTCCCACACAAGACCATGTGCACAAGGAAATTTTTGCATAGAGTGATGTTTGGATACTCTACAATAAAGGCAGCAATGCGGTAAATTTATTTCTACGGAAGAAAATTCCCAACAGGCCCAGATAAAGCCCAGTGGCAAGGAATGTAGATCTAAAGCAAACATATGTGCATCTGAGAGAATTAGAAAGCCACTGGCTTAATCCCCTTGGGAAACACTGCAAAAGGGTTTACCCAAGAACTTTTGCCTTTTGTCAAACTGTTTGGCTAACCAGTTACCCAAAAGCATACTGGTAGAACAGGTCTCCATCATATAGATGAAAAATAACACATACCTTAAAATTAGCTTTTAAAATCAGTTCCATTTTAAACTCTCACACACAGGAGAGGAGGGACTTCTCAATATATTCTTTACCACCACATTTTTGTAAGGAAAGCCTCTGTGGCCAGACCCTGAGCCTGATGAGGCCTGTTCTAAGTGGAATTTCTACCACTGGGAAAATATATTTTACCAGTACTGTAAGCCCAGTGACAACACCTTGATGGAGATCCTGCTCATGGAAAGTCCCCAGTACTCTGCTTTTATGTAGCAGCAAAGAGACCCCACCTGCACACAAACACACTTTTGCTCCACAGCCTGCCCAACTGCCTCAGGCTCACATCCCAGAGACCTAAGTATCCCATTTCTCATCCTTCCCAAGGCCCAGCATCCTACTAAATGAATAAACTGCGTTATGCTAAATGTGGCAAGGTGGACTATGGGGTGTGCACCTGTGTCTTACTGTGACTTACAAAACCCCTCACAAAACTCCAACAAGGAGCTACACTGACTCCATTTATTGTAGGAATACATTTACTCCCCCTGCAACAATTGTTTCTGGAGGCAACCCTGTTTCAACTCCAGTCACATAATTTTCCCCAGAGTTCTTGTCCTTAGGAGACATTGAACAGCCTCAGAAAGAGTTCCTTTTCTAAGTCCGCAAATACGGTTAGCGTTCTCCAGCCGGCTGACTCACACATTCAATGGGTGGAGGTGGATCTCCCTTGTAAGTCACAAAAGCAGGACAACCTAATCCATAAGACACCATCAGTATGCAACCACTTTTTAAAAAATAACCACAGCCTGAAAACACAAAGCACATACTATTAGTTTTGTGAAGTGTCAAAGAAGAAATAAGCCTGTAGGAATATTGTACATACTAGGAGAGGATATATTGATTAAATTTACAGACTATTGAAAAGTATTTGTGATGATAAGACTACGTTTGTAGGTTTGCAAGAAGTTTTGTGAGGAGAATTATTGGAACTATTACAAAAATGGATAAAGGGGAGGATGGTTAGTTAAGATAATTAAAGGCAATATGAATTTAAGAAATGCATAAGAAGTGGTTAAAACGGTGGATCATCAGAGGTGCTGATGGAAGTCCAAAAAAGATTGTATAAGTGGTGAAGTTTTGTGGTATGTATTATAATTTATATGTTAAAATTAATTAAAAAATTTTTTTAAAAAAAAATTAAATACAGTGGTACCTCAGTTTACATACGCTTCAGGTTACATACGCTTCAGGTTACAGGCTCCGGTAACGCAGAAATATTACCTCGGGTTAAGAACTTTGCTTCAGGATGAGAACAGAAATTGTGCTCCAGTGGCACGGCGGCAGTGGGAGGCCCCATTTGCTAAAGTGGTGCTTCAGGTTAAGAACAGTTTCAGGTTAAGAACGGACCTCCAGAACAAAATAAATACTTAACCCAAGGTACCACTGCAGTTCAGCTGGAATACCATCACTTCCACTGGCCTTGTTATTAGCAGTGCTTTCTAAGGCCCATTTGACTTCACTCTCCAGGATGTCTGGCTCAAGGTCAGCAACCCCACTACCTGGGGTGTACGAGACATCCATTTCTTTCTGGTATAATTCCTCTGTGTATTCTTGCCACCTCTTCTTGATGTCTTCTGCTTCTGTTAGGTCCTTGCCACTTTTGTCCTTTATTATGGTAATCTTTGTACAAAATGTCCCTATCTCCAATTTTCTTGAACAGATCTCTGGTTCTTCCCATTCTGTTGTTTTCCTCTATTTCTTTGCATTGCTCGTTTAAGAAGGCCTTCTTGTCTCTCCTTGCTTATTCTTTGGAAATCTGCATTCAATTTCCTGTATCTTTCACTATCTCCCTCGCATTTTGCTTGCCTTCTCTCCCTCGCTATTTGTAAGGCCTCGTGGACAGCCACTTTGCTTTCTTGCATTTCTTTTTCATTGGGATGGTTTTCGTTGCTGCCTCCTGTATAATGTTGCGAGCCTCCATCCATAGTTCTTCAGGCACTCTGCCCACCATATCTAAATCTAAATCCTTAAACCTGTTCCTCACTTCCACTGGGATTTGATTTAGATTGTATCTTACCAGCCCAGTGGTTTTTCCTACTTTCTTCAGTTTAAGCTTGAATTTTGCTATAAGAAGCTGATGCTCTGAGCCACAGTCAGCTCCAGGTCTTGTTTTTGCTGACTGTATAGAGCTTCTCCATTTTTGGCTGCAGAGAATATAATCAATCTGATTTCGATGCTGCCCATCTGGTGATGTCCATGTGTAGAGTCGTCTCTGTGGATAGATTCAGAACTTACAGGGTTAAGAAGTTCTGAGTGACGTCTCACATTCCTGAGGCGTGGCCAAGTTTCACAGAGGGGAGTGGTTTTGCTCTGTGTCTGTTCTGTTCCGGCTTCTGACGGAGAAGGAGCACAAGATAAGCGCTCTATCTCCGGGTGTTCTCTAACGATGCTTATCTGCATGATTAAAGACTGAGATATATACACACTGACGTCTGAGTGTGTTTGATTCTGTACACACACGCACTCCAACAGTTTCTACGCTGCCAGAGCTCTGCTACGTAGCTGCCAGAGGACGGAGAGAGAGCACAGAAGGAAGTGTGCTGGACCCGATCCAATAAGCTACGCTAAATTCCCAAGAGTCTTTTGTGTTGTTGGAAAAGAGTGTTTGTGATGACCAGCTTGTTCTCTTGGAAGAACTCTATTAGCCTTTGCCCTGCTTCGTTTTGAACTCCAAGGCCAAACTTGCCAGTTGTTCCTTTTATCTCTTTTTTTTAAAAAAAAGATTTTTATTAAAATTTTAAAGGTTACAGAAGTAATAATAATAATAATAACAGAAAAACACCCAATTAAACCAAAAAAGAAAGCAAAACATAAAAACAAGTCACATCAAAGAAAAAAGATAAAAAATGGAAAACGGATAAGAAACAAAAAAAAAAAAGATGCATAGAATCAAGAAAAAAAAGAACAAATCAAACCTTTACATGACTTTCTTTCTTTAACTTATTTCCTTGACCTCCTCACACCTCCCCTCTTTGTATTCTGGTTCAGTTAGATATTTCAGCAAATCCTTCATCTTTGTTTTTATCCTAATAATTTATCTTAATATACTGTAATTTAACATTCTCTTCTTTCACCAATTAATCATCCATTTTTACTTTATTTAATCTTATTTCTCATTGAAACTAATATGTTGAACTTAATCTCTTAAGACATTTCCCCTAGGGTCATAAAAATTTCATTCCACGATTTTTCCATTTCTCATTAGGTTTTTTTTTAAAAAAAATCTCCATATATACACTTTAAATTCCCAATTTCTTTCCACCATCTCCCCTCCCCAGTCCCGGCCCCTGCCGTCAGTTCCATCAACCTCCCAGCGTCCATCAACCTGGAGATCTGATATCCGAGGCTCTTAACTCTTCTTCATTTCCCTTCTGCCGATCTTCTTGATACTCCTTGGTGCTAAAAAGCAGATCTCGGGGGAGCTCCAACCCAACGATGCTTATATTCCTTCTTGACAAGTCTGCCAGGTTTCCATAATTAAAGCTAGGGCCCATAAAGTATTCCAAACCTTGTTTCACAATTCTTCCAAGTCCAAAGGCCCCCGAAGCTCCAATCTCCTCCTGGCTCAAATTCATATTCCAAAAGTCATTTGATCCCTGCATAAAGGGATCTCTCCACTTTTCCTTTCCCAGATCAGGCCAGGCACCCATCTGCAAAAACTGGCTTCTCCTAATTACAGTCATATAAGGCCTCAAGTTGTAATCCTCCATTTGCCTCTTTAGGGTTAAGGCTCCCCCATGTTTTGCTTTATATTCAACAACAGCAACTTTCTCCTTCTCTAATTCATCAATTTGTTCAGTTAAGAAAGATTCTTGTGCCGGATTCTTGTCGACTTCTATGCTGATGCCCACTTTTATTCCCAATATATCAATATTAGTAGCCATGACATCTATCTGTTTATGCAGCTCTCCCAGCAGATAGATTGTCCTATTCAAAACAGACGCTACTTCTTCCTTTGCCGACATTCTTAAGATGTTCAAGGGCAAAGCTAGTTTCTCACAGTCTTTATCTTAAGACCAATTTCCCAGCTGCACTCTTGTAACAATGTCCCAAAACTCCCTCTAGAGGAAAACAGTCTCCATTTGTATCAATCCTTTCCAGCACAATTCCAAAAGTGAATTAGTAACAATTTCCAGTTACTTTTTCTTCTTTTTAAGTGCAGAAGCAGACACTAGAAACAATGTCTTTCTTTTAAAGCTAGCTGTCAAATTAAAACCAGCTGTCAAATTAAAGCTAGCTGTCAAGTTAAAGCTAGCTGTCAAGTTAAAGCTAGCTGTCAAATTTGTCCTGTTTACCGTCGATGGACTTTTTGCAAACCGTTCCCAGGTTCAGAGACGTGATGCTTCAATTTTTAATTTTCCACCTTCTCCTGCGAGTTCACTTAGTCAAAATTAATGGTTTCAATCAGTGGAGTTTTAATCCTTTACATAAGACTTTCCAAAAACCTTAGTTAATAACTACTTTGCTTCAGTCTATTTACAGAAAGGGAAGGTGGACTTCCTGTTTAAACCTTCCCCATTTGGTGCCAAATTAAATTATTTAGAAGCTCAATTTCCCGTTCTACTCACGGGTTGTTGTTTAAAATCCAATTGTCCACAGGAAAAAAGTCAGCGCTCTCCGACAGCAGCAATGCGGCTTCGCTCCGTGAAATAAGCGGTCGATTCAAAGCACCGCGCCTCTCACCCCACGTCGCTCCGGATTCCCGATACCGGGTCTCCCTGCGAGTAGGGGGGCGCTGAAGGTGCCAGCCGAATCCCAGGTTCACAGACTTCTTCCGTCTGTGATTTCTAGGGGTCTCTGCCGTCGCCATGGCGGTCAGACCCTGTTTTTCACGGAGCCGGTTCCTCCCGATCGGAGGAGCTCCGCCATTGCCGGAGGCGCTAACCCGGAAGTGTTCCTTTTATCTCTTGACTCCCTACTTTAGCATTCCAAACCCCTATAATGAGAATAACATCCTTCTTTGGTGTCATTTCTATAAGGTCTTGTAAGTCTTCATAGAAGTGGTCAATTTCAGTTTCTTCAGCACCAGTAGTTGGTGCATAAACTTGGATTACTGTGATGTTAAAAGGTCTGCCTTGGATTCGTATTGAGATAATTCTATCATTTTTGAGATTGCATCCCAGTACAGCTTTTGCCACTCTTTTGTTGACTATGAGGGCCACTCCATTTCTTTTACGGGTTTCTTGCCCACAGTAGCAGATATGATAGTCATCCGAACTGAATTTGCCCATTCCCGTCCATTTTAGTTCACTGATGCCCAGGATGTCAATATTTATTCTTGCCATCTCATTTTTGGCCTACCATCCTGTAAAGCCAGCCAGCATTTTGTCATCACTGCTCCTTGCAACTAGAGCTAATTTGGACGGAGCAACTCAATTAACTGCCAACTATGACACCCTAAGCTTTCCTCCTCCTGGCTCTTCCCTTGAAGCCCCACAGAGAATTCCCACAGCACACGGCAACCTGTAAACCCCAAAGTCCTTGAGTGGCCTTGTCTGGACATAATGCTTAAAAAACCACTGCTTACCACCACTGGAATGAATCTGAGCAATTCCCGCAACACAGTCCAGTGCAGCCAAAAAGAGAAGAGCAGAAAGATTCATTTCCTGTTTTAGAGTAACCATGGTTTGTCATTATGTCCAAGGCAGGATAAACTGCAGGATAAACTATGGTTTGTTCAAACAAGCCAGCTTCAAATTGTGAGTTACGATACACATGGCTTCAGTGGAGAGGGGAACACACAAGCCTGAGGCTTATTTCCTTAATGTTAAACCAGCATTCACCCACCTAGTGCCCTTAATGGTAAAGCAACATTCACAAGTAGTGCTGGCTGGAGCTGTGGTCCAAAACACCTGGAAGGCAGCAGGTTGTTGAAGCCTGTGCTAACCATAGTTCAGCATTGTCATCCAAATGAGGTCAGTGTGTGAGGAAGCAGGAAGAGGACAACTGTCTCCATGCATCTTGTTGGTGGCTGTGGAAAGCAGGATGCTGACCTAGAAAGTCCACCATGGTCTGCCCAGCGTGACTCTCTTGGTATATGTCTATTAGCAGTGATAGGACCAGAAACTCCACATTAAATGTAAACTGCCTGCAAGTGCCTGGTGGGTTGTCCCTTCTAGGCTTCCTAAGGCCACCTGGTTGGCCACTGTGGCAAGCAGGAGGCTGGACTACGTAGATCCACATTAGGGATCTCAAGCAGAGCTCTTAAGATGTTTTCAAGCTACAAAAGTCAATTGAAGTCTGTAGTATCCACTCCTCCAAGCTGTTAGAATCATAGAATCATAGAATCCTAGAGTTGGAAGAGACCACAAGGACCATCGAGTCCAACCCCCTGCCAAGCAGGAAACACCATCAGAGCACTCCTGACATATGGTTGTCAAGCCTCTGCTTAAAGACCTCCAAAGAAGGAGACTCCACCACACTCCTTGGCAGCAAATTCCACTGTCAAACAGCTCTTACTGTCAGGAAGTTCTTCCTAATGTTTAGGTGGAATCTTTTTTCTTGTAGTTTAGAACCATTGCTCCGTGTCCGCTTCTCTGGAGCAGCAGAAAACAACCTTTCTCCCTCCTCTATGTGACATCCTTTTATATATTTGAACATGGCTATGCCGAAAACTTGGTTGAGAAAGGCACAAGGCACTGTTCCTCCACAAATGGCCACGGTCAGCCAACCTCCAGGTGTCACGGGACTCCATCTCTCACCATTGGGCTCATTTAATGCCTTTCACTGCAGTGCTGGCTGGGACTGTTGTCAGGGCACCATGTTAGCTGCCCTTGGCACCTGACATGAACTGTGCCAGGTCCACAAAGCCTCTGTTTTTCCCCTTCATGTATCTGTTCCAAATAGCTTCCATATATTTCTCTACTGCTCACAGGCACTTGCAGGAGCCCAGATATTTTATTATTTCAACAATGGGTACTTCAAGACTGGATTACAGTGGTACCTCGGGTTACAGACGCTTCAGGTTACAGACTCCACTAATCCAGAAATAGTATCTTGGGTTAAGAACTTTGCTTCAGGATGAGAACAGAAATCGCGCACCAGCAGCACGGCAGCAGTGGTAGGCCCCATTAGCTAAAGTGGTACCTCAGGTTAAGAACAGTTTCAGGTTAGGAACGGACTTCCAGCACGAATTAAGTTCTTAACCCGAGGTACCACTGTACTGCAATGCAACAAAATGTGGGACTTTACAGATGCTGGATCCAGAAGCTGCCATTAGTGCAGAATGTTGCAGCACGGTTGCTGACAGGCGTAAGCCCCTCAGACCAGAGATTTTCACTGGTTACCAATTTGCCATCAGGCCATGTTCAAGGTGTTACTATTAGTATATAAAGCCCTTAACAGGTGCAACTGGACTTCTCCGCGACCCTTCCCCTCTGAGGGAGGTGGGATCAATTTGGATAATCCGCCCCCACCACTTGGACCATTGGATCCAAATGGTTTCCAGAGAGTGGTAGGGGATGTTTTATCCCAAGTTGATGGCCTTTCAGCTGATTCCCTGGTGGCCCACTGGAATGCGGAGTTAACCAGGGCTATCAACTGTCTGGCTCCGAAGCACCTTCTCCAGTTGCATAGAGCCCAGCCAGTCCCATAGTTTTCCCCAAAGCTGAGAACGATGAAAGAATCACTGAGACGGCTAGAGCGCCGGTGGAGGAAAACTCATTCTGAATCAGACCGGACATGAGTTAGAGCTCAATGTTGAGCCTACCAAGTGGTGACAGTGATGGCGAAGAGGACTTTCTTCACTGTCCCTACTGCATTTGCAGAAAACAGCGGCAGGAGACTCTTTCAGGTGGTTCACAATGTAATGGAATCTCCTTTGCCATCAGGGCCTGGAAAGGACCCCAAAATCTCCTGCAATGATTTTGCAAAGTTTTTTGCAGATAAAGTCGCTCAGATTCGGAAAGAGGTAGACTTTACCATGGGAACAGGGCTGGGGCAGGAGAGTGCTAGAGTCCTTGTGTAGTCAAGTTGCATGGGATCAATTCCGAGCACAATTCAAAGTGCTGGTGCTGACCTTTAAAGCCTTAAATGGCCTTGACCCAGTATACCTGAAGGAACGTCTCCACCCCCATCGTTCTGCCTGGACACTGAGGTCCAGCTCCGAGGGTCTTCTGGTGGTTCCTTCACTGCGAGAAGTGAGGCTACAGGGAAACAGGCAAAGGGCCTTTTCGGTAGTGGCACCCGCCCTGTGGAACATCCTCCCATCAGATGTCAAGGAAATAAACAACTATCTGGCTTTTAGAAGATATTTGAAGGCAGACCTGTTTTGAGAAGTTTTTAATGTTTGATGTTTTATCATATTTTTAACATTCTATTGTAAGCCACCCAGAGTGGCTGGGGAAACCCAGCCATTTTACTATTAAACACAGTTTTATTTTCACATATGCTTCCTTTATTTAACAGCAGAGTTTCATCTGTAATTCTTGCGAACTTGCACATTGTCTTGGGCCCGTTTGCTTTAATGATAAAAAATCCTGCTGGAAGATCAGGCAGGGAGGGAAGGGAGAAAAGTAAAGCAGGCTCTACTTGGGGATGCAGAAGATCCTGCTGGAGCAGCACGCAGCAGCTCAAGGCAAACAATGCTGAACTAATTGGGTATTTATTTGGCCAGTGAACTGGGGCAGCCCCTGATTACCACAATTACTGACCTACTGCAAGAGGGGCTGAAGCTGTGGTGAATGGGACCCCTCTGAAACACACACATACCCTCTAACTGATCTCCAGAAACTGGAGGAGAGGGAGAAATGGCAACACATCGCAAAGGGAGATTATTCTGTGCCACCCACCCGGGAAGAATGGCAGATGAAGGTGATGGACTACATGGAACTGGCGGAAATGACTGGCAGAATCCGAGACCAAGGAGAAGAGTTGGTGGAAGAAGATTGGAAGAAATTTAAAGTTTATTTACAGAAACATTGTAAAATTAAGAAATGTTAGAAGGATGTTGGAATGAAGTTATGTGGTTTTAGCAGAAATGATATAAAGGATTAAGTAAAAATGGATAGTTAATTGGTGAAAGAAGAGAGTGTAAAATTACAGTATGTTAAGATAAATTACTGGGATAAAAACAAAGATGGAAAGGATTTGCTGAAATATCTAATTGAACTAGAATACAAAAAAGGGAGGTGTAAGGAGGTCAAGGAAATAAGCAAATGGAAAATAAGTTATGGGAAGGTTTGATTTGTTGTTTTTTTTTCCTTTTCCTTTTTCTTTATTTTCCTTAATTGTTTGTATTTTTCTGGGGGGTTTTTTGCTTGTCTGTATACATGGTCTTGTTTTTTTCTTGCTTAATCTAGTGGGTTTTTTTGTAATTTTTAAAACTGGAATAAATATTATTTAAAAGAAAAGAAAATTATTCTGTGCCAAGCCATTTGCTCTGGGCCATCCTTTCCAAAGCTTTGAGACCACAGATAAGCAAACCAGCTAACAAGAAACAGAGACTAACCCAGGGGTCGGCAACCAAAGACGCATGGGCCACAAGCAGCCCACAGGGGTTGTTTTACCAGCCTATGAGCCGTCCCTGAACTGAGCCGCCTGCTCGGCGAGCCCCCATGTGCTGCGCTAAACTGGTGCAGCATGGCGCGGGGGCTCGCTTCCGCAGTGCCGGAAATCACGTCTACGCAGACGCTGGTAATAGCAGGCATGCACACTCACGCGTACCCGCGGCCCAGCCCACAGAGAGGGCTCCACGGCAGTGAACCAGCTCAGGCAAGGTAAGCCTTGCTGACCCCTGGACTAATCCATCTCACTGGCTTATCAGCATTCCCCTCTTAGGAGCCCTTGATAAAGTAATACCATATGTATCGCTTGATGTTTTCAACATGGCAAATATAATTCCTGCTGCCTAATTTTAAACTGCTTAGAAACCCAATATGGCTCAAGGAGTTCAAATAAGGCTTTTTTTAAACGAGGACAGGCAAAAGAAAACAACGCTTCAAAACCAGAAGCCCCGTGCCATCCGGCTCATCCTGTGGCAAACAGGAAGTGGAGAAGAGCAACAAGTTAAAGGTGGTTCATTGACTCAAGATAGAACTGCATTCTCATCCCAGAGCTGGGGGCCTCGGAGGAAGCAGAATGCACTGGGACATAATAAACAGAAGCTTAATTGCAGATAAAAATAGGGTTTTAGATAAATGCACTGACTTCAAATTTTCCCACTCCCTATTTTATTTAACAAGGGACTCCTCCCGCCCCCAAGGAGGCAAGGAGAGCAGGCTGGTTTTGGCTGGCATCAAAATTCACTGAACAGGATATACCAAGAGCTCTGGCCAAAAGTTTCAATACAAGGAATAATTCCTACTCGAGAGTTGAAAGTGTTAATACACTTTAGAATGTATATACTTCAATATATTTATGATTTATGATATTGGAGAACCTTGATCTATTTTGACATATTATTTGATATTACCAGCTGAAGAAGGCATTTACTCCGAAACAGGGCCCTGTCCTGGTCACCACTACTGAGTCGTACATCTGATTCATACTCCGGATACTTCTTTTTGGCCCTATTTGATTCTTTATTCTGACTTTATATAATATGGACTCTTTTTGACTGCCATTGAGACTTGTATAAAACAATTGTTGTGTACTGGTATTTTATGTACCTTTATACTATATCACTGCATATTTGAAACTACATTATTTCTGCACTTAAACGTTGTGTTTAAATTTACTATTATTTTAAAACTATCGCACTTATACGTTGTGTTTAAATTTACTATTAGTTTAACACTGTTATTCTTAGCAGAATATACACGTTTTTCTTTTCAACTCTCGAGTAGGAATTACTCCTTGTATTGAAACTTTTGGCCAGAGCTCTTGGTATATCCTGTTCAGTGTACTTTAAACAAGAATGGCATCAAAATACAGCAGAGAGGAGTGAAGAATAATCCAGCGATCTGACCCAATGGGTGCACAATAATCCCCCAGGAAGTTCTGCTGCATAGTCACCACTGAAATCAACCTATGCAAGAGCCCTCCTGTTCATTTTCAGTTGTGCAGAAGAGCATCAGGGGCAACCGGTCGGTGCATGTTTTAAAAAGATATAAACTAGACCTCAGGAAGCACCAGTCTGAGGCATTGATAACTGTCTCCTCCTCGTTTAGGCAGCAATTTCTTATCAATTTTCTTTTTATGTTTGTCCTTATAACAGTGGTGACTGGCACCCATTAGGATTGGCAGAGTAGGGTGGGACTTCTGGGGAGTGTCATGGTGTTGGGATTTCAGTTCCCACAAACTGCGGAGAAGCAGCTACATTGTTTACATCATGTGATGTTACTCAGCGTGAGAAAGGAAGTCTGAGCCAGTTCTCAGACAGTCCTGAGTGTAACAGGGGTGGAGTTTCAGTGAGTTCTTCCGCTTCTGGATTGAAGCAGTGTTGAGTCGCAGACTCTGATACTGGACTACTCAGGGAGAGCAGACATGTGTGTTTGTGTGTACAGTCGAATAAAGTAGCTGGAGACTACAGACTGCAATGAAATCACATTGCCAACAAAGGTCTGTATAGTTAAAGCTATTGTTTTCCCAGTAGTGATGTATGGAAGTGAGAGCTGAACCATAAAGAAGGCTGATTGCCGAAGAATGGATGCTTTTGAATTATGGTGCTGGAGGAGACTCTTGAGAGTCTCACAGACTGCAAGAAAATCAAACCTATCCATTCAGGAAATCAGCCCTGCGTACTCACTGGAAGGACAGATCCTGAAGCTGAGGCTCCAATAGTTTGGCCACCTCATGAGAAGAGAAGACTCCCTGGAAAAGACCCTGATGTTGGGAAAGATGGAGTGTACAAGGAGAAGGGGATGACGGAGGACAAGATGGTTGGACAAGTGTTCTCGAAGCTACCAGCATGAGTTTGACCAAGCTGAGGGAGGCAGTGGAAGACAGGAGGGCCTGGCGTGCTCTGGTCCATGGGGTCACGAAGAGTCGGACACGACTAAACAACTAAACAACAACAACAGACATTCTTCTAGAAAGGTCTACCTGAACAAGAACGTCAAATACATGGGGTAGGCTTTGCTATTAAAAACCATCTTGTGAACCTCTTGTCAGAAATCCCTACCGACATTAATGAACCATTAGCGAGGTGGGTGGGGTATAAATAATAAATTATTATTAAACACAATGAAAAAACTTTTTGAGTGAATAAGGAACAAGGACTGAATGTTTCTTAACATTGGAGATAAAGTTGTGATGTGGGACTGAAGGAATGCTATGGTTGATGTTTATCTATAACAATTACCAGAGAACCTCTTTTGGGCTTTTTGTTCTGAAAGAAAAATGAATGAAGTTGAAATGCCCGAACTGAAGACTGAAAGCACATTGCCTAGCAGAGGGAGGAACAACTGGGTATTACTCTGGATTGAACATTTGACTATCTTGAAGAACACTTGAAGAACACTTTTATACAGTATAGCCAACAGAGGGATAGTAGGAAGTCCTTTTTCTGATTTGTTTCTTCTTTTTTAATTTTTTTATTATCTCCTTTAAAATCTTTATCTTTTGCCTCTCTTTCCTTTCCTTTTCCTTTTTCCTTTTCTTGTTTTCTCTTTTTGCTGAGTTTCTGTTTCTGTCTTGTTCTGTTCTGTCTTTTTGCATTTTGCGTTGTCCCCTACTTAGATCTAAGGAGGGGTTAACATGCAGATTGCTGTTTAGATATTGAAGGACTCTGTGTGAGAGGCTCGGAAGTGAGTATCTCCCAGGTGGGAGGATGAGAGAAGAAAGGGAAGTTCCCAGGTGAGAGTTGGGAGGGATCACCTTTCTCTGTGTGGGACAAGATTTACACGTGAAAGAGGACTGTGTATTCTCTCTCTCTCTCTTAGTTTGTTCTTTTATTACAATGTATTATCAAAAGTCTTAATGAAAGTCTTTTAAAAAAAAGTACTGGCAGGGTAGAGGACAAGGAGGTCAACAGCAAGTGGAGCCACAACCAATGAGGGGCAGAGCCAACACCTTTTTTTGTCCACCTCTGCTGAGTTCTTCAAAGGCAACCCTAAGATGGAAGAAGCTAACCTCCAGCACCACCCACTGTGCAGGTTGTACGTAAGGAGGGAGGCAGGCGGTGGCTTACTGAGGGTAGCCGAGGTTGGTGGGGCAGTGTCCCATTTGTCCTAACAGACCTATGTCTCCAATATCCCCCTTTTGCAAACAGGAAGCTGCAGGGGTCCGCTCTTGCTAAGCCAGGCACTTAAAGTGAAGATGCCAGGTAAAGGTAAAGGGACCCCTGACCATTAGGTCCAGTCATGACCGACTCTGGGGTTGCGGCGCTCATCTCGCTTTATTGGCCAAGGGCGTACAGCTTCCGGGTCATGTGGCCAGCATGACTAAGCCGCTTCTGGTGAACCAGAGCAGCGCACGGAAACGCCGTTTACCTTCCCGCCGGAGCAGTACCTATTTATCTACTTGCACTTTGACGTGCTTTTGAACTGCTAGGTTGGCGGGAAAAGTTAAGATGCCAACTACTTTTCAATTCTGGGAAAGCTACAGAAATTAAATTTTTTCTATGCCATCTTGAGCAGCTTCAAAGACAGTTGACAATTGTTATAATTGCAGAATTTTGGCAATACACATGCTAACATTTTGATGGCAAAATTTTGGTTACCAGGCTCTGATGAGATTTCTCACGGCAGCCTCCTTTGTCAGAGCAGATTCCATCAGACAAAAGACACTGAAGAGCTCAAGGTCACCAAGGACAGACCAAGAGCAGCCTCCGCGAGGCCTCCCAGCTGCTGCTACACAACAGCTCTTTATTTGGTGGTGTTTCTGTGCATATTTGACCAATGCTAGGCAACAATGCATGGATTATTCAGAAGGTGTGATGCATCAGGGAGACAGAAACACTAACAAGAGTTTTGCTTTGACAGGGCAGGATGGGCTCGTTCTCCAGAGCAACGCATCTGGCATTCTGTTCCAACAATCCGTCATGGAGCTGGGCAAGGAAGGAGGGTGCTTTATGGGCCTGCTAGCCAAGTGCCTGAGGCAAGGAATGTTCCCTTCAACTTTCTGTGTGCAAAACCTGACCTGCTTGGTGGGAAGGGCTACACCTCTGTGGCAGAGCACATCCTAGTCAGGCAATGGGCCTCCAGGTTCAATCTCCATCTCCAGAGAGGCTTCGGGAGCCCCAGGTTTCTTGAGCTCAGTCTGCCCTGCAGGGCTTCGCTTGCACGCTCTCTCTCTCCCTTTCTTGCTCTGTGAATGAGCCCCAATTCGCCTTCCCTGCTTCTGTGTGTGTGTGTGTGTGTGTGTGTTTTCGGATGTTTCTTCAGAATAAAAGGGGGGAACACCCAGTGTCTGTTGTGTGCGCGCCTTTCTTTGGGGAAGAAGCAGCCCACAGGTTTCTTACTAACCCAGCCTATGCTGCCAGCCTCAGGTTAACTCTGCCAGTCTTCAGCTCTCTCCTCCCCTGACGCAAACAGGAGGGAAATACGCTCTTGAGATGCTTGTTGGCTTGCAAGTTGCTTCAGAGTAAAAGAACTCCCCCCCCCCCGCGCTTTGCATTTGAGCCGCTTCTGGGTCTCCCCCCACCTCCTTATGCTGCCCATTTTCTCCTAGATGGCTAAGCCAAGAGTGGACACTTACAAATGCCCTCGGATGGGGTGGAAGGCGCATTAGGCATCCTTCCCAATGTTGAAGGAGCTTGCAAATAAGTTTATGGCTATTCCAAGAACAAGTGTGCAATCTGAAAGTGTGTTCAGCTCGGCTGGCAATGTTCTTCAAATACAAAGGGCACCTCTATTGCCAGAAAACGCCAAAATGCAAATTTCCCTTGCAAAAAATATAAATTGCGTTTAATAGTTTTTGTTCTGTAAAATTTTATCCATGCTTTCCGGTTTGGCCTGGTTTATAAAAGAAATGCAAATTTTCTTGGCAATAAAAATATATATTTTGTTTATATTTTGTTCTGTTAAAATTTATCCATTCCATTCTTTCTATTTTGGCCTTGTTTAGAAAAAAAAAATTAACAAACAATCAAATAACTGGTGTTGTGTGATGTATACATTCAACTAAGACTTAATAGTGAATTATATTTGAATATCTAAAAGTGTGACACTGAATTTGCTTTTTTCTTGTTTAGTAATGTAATTAAATGTTTAGGGAACCTTTGGTATCTAGCTTCTAATTACTTCCACAGCTTTAATTTTAGAGAAAATGTGCTATTATCGGTACAGTAGTACTATAACATAACGGTTGTAACAATACGTTAAGTAAAATTTTATCAGTTTTAGAGTTAGAGCCATAAGTAATAGCAGTTGCCAGGACCATGTTCACCTCTACATAGCTCCAGCCTTATTTCAGATATTGTGATATACTGAAATATCACAATATTTAACTGGTTACATATCGTGATGTTGAAAACCAGGTATCACCCAGCCCCAGTAACTGGAGAAGGAAGAGTTTTATATATTTAAATGCCATGGCTTTTGTCAGGGAAGAGTTAGAGTTAGACGTTTCCAGTTTCCCAGAGGGAGAATGTTTTCCCCAAGGGCGGGAGGAAAGCAGTGAATCTAACAGGAACAACAGGGAGGGACCGGCTGTTCCCAGGAAAGGCAAGGGTTCTAGCTCAGATTAGGAGGAGGGGAGCTACAAGCCAGCTCTGGCCAGGAGGTTAGAAAAAAGAGGGGGAAAGCGAAGGGAAGGGCGCCTTCGCCATTTTGAGGGTGGCTGGTCATGGAGAAGCAGAGCTCAGAAGGTATCTGAAATAAGTGACTCTGAGGAAGAATAGTTAAGAACCGTTTATAAGATTGTTTTGTTAATACACAATAAAAAGTTATAAAAGATCAAGAAGCGCTTGTGTGGTGATCTGAAGAGGACAACGACCAGGCCTGACAGTCCTTACTCCCAAAATCCTAAGAATTATTGCAAGGCTGAAAGTGATCACAAGAGAGAGAGAGAGAGAGAGAGGGAGAGAGAGAGAGAGAGAGAGAGAGAACTACAGTTCACAGGGCTCTCTAGGGAAATGGAAGCGACCGTTCTAGTCTGTGATGTAAATATTCCCTCAATTCTCTATCCTGCACCATGGGAGTTAAAGAAATGAGGTGAAGGAAAATTGTGAGCCATCTCATTTTTGTGGCACCTCCTGGGGTGCCAGAGTAATGCTCAGAAGACCGTGAGCATGCATAGGAATGTCCCAAGCAAGATATCCCAGAACCTATTGTAAGTCATGGGCTTGCTCCTAGATGTAACCAGGTATACTGACAGCAACTACCATAAATTTATTTTTAAAGACTCTAACGCTGGCTGGGGCTGGTGAGAGTTGGAGTCCAACAACAGCTACTCAAGGTTCCCCACACCTGCTCTAGAAGATAAGCCAGTTAGCCCTACAAGTGGGTAAAGCTGAAAAGCAGCTGGAGTTAACAATGGACAGCTAAAACCATCTGCTTATGAACCTTTCCCCAAAACAGCTGGACACACACTTTCTGATGCCAATAGTGATTATAATGATAATGATGATTAATAATTTTATTTATTTATTTATCGTCCATCTGGCTGGGTTTCCCCAGCCACTCTAGGCGGCTCCCAATAGAATATTAAAAACATGATAAAACATCAAACAGCAAAAACTTCCCTAAACAGGGCTGTCTTCAGATGTCTTCTAAAAGTCATGTAGTTGTTTATTTCCTCGACATCTGATGGGAGGGCGTTCCACAAGGTGGGTGCCACTACTGAGAAGGCCCTGTGCCTGGTTCCCTCTAACCTCAATTCTCACAGTGAGGGAACCGCCAGAAGGCCCTCAGAGCTGGACCTCAGTGTCCGGGCTGAAGGATGGGGGTGGAAACACTCCTTCAGGTATACTGGGCTGAGGCCGTTTAGGGCTTTAAAGGTGCTTAAAAACGTAATGGGAGCCAATGTAGGTCTTTCAGGACCAGTGTTATTCTGAATTAGTTGTAGTTTCTGGGTCACCTTCAAAGGTAGCCCCAGGTAGAGCGCATTGCAGTAGTCCAAGCGGGAGATAACTTCTGACAAGAGCCTCACAAGATCATTTTTAATAGCAAAGCCTATCTGTGCTGGTCCCGGGGGGGGGGGGTGTTACCATGCGGCGAGGTCTGAGTCCGGTCCTGGGTCGAGGGTCTGGAGGCTGTCCGTCAAGGGCAAGGTGGGGTCCAAGGCAAGAAGCCGGGCGTGGTCAGGAACTCCGGCAGAGCAGGTCTGGGTGCTGGCAGGAACAGGTTTCCAGCGATGTTGCTCCCGCAACCTGGGACTGGGCTGACTGGCCTTTATCTCCTCTGAGGCATAGGGCGGCCCCGGCCCCACAGGTGACTCGCCTCTCCTGGCCTGGAGGCGAGCACTCCTCCCGAGAGAACTTAGTTCCCTCCGCCTCTCTGCCCTGAGCCTCTGCAGCTCAGGAGAGGCTGGAGGGTTACTGGACCTTCCTCTGACAGGGCTGGGAGAGGAGCACCTGCAGGCAATGGGTCCTCAATCATCTTCGGAGCCAGAGTGGATTCATCTGGTGTCTGCTCCTGAGGATCCGGCACAGGTGCGGGCCCTTCAGATTCAAGCCCCTGCCCTGGCTCAGCCGGCCCTGGAGGCGGGGACTCCTGTGCAGGCTGGGATTCCTCAGGTTCAGCCTCTGAATCAGATTTCTAGGCCATCATATTACCACATCTAAGGGACATGGGTGGCGCTGTGGTCTAAAACCACAGAGCCTAGGGCTTGCCAATCAGAAGGTCGGCGGTTTGAATCCCTGCGATGGGTTGAGCTCCTGTTGCTTGGTCTCCGCTCCTGCCAACCTAGCCGTTCGAAAGCACAAAGTGCAAGTAGATAAATAGATACCGCTCTGGCGGGAAGGTAAACGGCATTTCCATGCGCTGCTCTGGTTTCGCCAGAAGCAACTTAGTCATGCTGGCCACATGACCCGGAAGCTGTATGCCGGCTCCCTCAGCCAGTAAAGCAAGATGAGCACCCCAGAGTCGTCCGCGATTGAACGGTCAGAGGTTCCTTTACCTTTTTACCCCATGTATTTGATGTTCTTGTTCAGGTACATCTTTCTAGAAAAATGTGTAGCCTCCTTTTTCTTTCTTCAGTAGTCCCTCACCTGATCTTCAAGTTTCTTGAAGTGCTGCAAGATCAATGTTAAAAAGTCACAGCTGTCTTGCAATGATGGCAAGTTCTGCGTTCGGGATGCTTATTATCTGTGTTATCCGACAAAGTCCATATATTCCCTGTTCTAAACTTCAATTTTCTTTTACGACTACTGGGTAGTCAGGGGAAAAGGGAGACAGACTAGGTTTAGGGCACCTAGGTTTAGGGCACCACTCACCACGACAATGTGAGTGATCCAATGTGATCCAGCGAGCGAGTGCTTCCCTGTAACCTTGCTTCTTGCAGTGAGGGAACCAGCAGAAGGCCCTCAGAACTGGACCTCATTGTCTGGGCTGAACGATGGGGGTGGAAACACTCCTTCAGGTATACTGGGCCAAGGCCATTTAGGGCTTTAAAGATCAGCACCAACACTTTGAATTGTGCTTGGAAATGTACTGGGAGATCTTTCAGGACCAGTGTTATATGGTCTTGGTGGCTACTCCCAGTCACCAGTCTAGCTGCCACATTCTGGATTAGTTGTAGTTTTTGGGTCACCTTGAAAGGTAGCTCCACGTAGAGTGCATTGCAGTAGTCCAAGCAGGAGATAACTAGAGCATGCACCACTCTGGCAAGACAGTCCATGGGCAGATAGGATCTCAGCCTGCGTACCAGATGGAACTGATAGATAGCTTCCCTGGACACAGAATTGACCTGCGCTTCCATGGACAGCTGTGAGTCCAATATGACTCCCAGGCTGCACACCTGGTCCTTCAGGGGCACAGATACCCCATTCAGGACCAAGGAGTCCCCCACAGCTGCCTGCCCCCTGTCCCCCCAAAACAGCACTTCTGCCTTGTCAGGAATCAACCTCAGTCTGTTAGCTGCCATCCATCTTCCAATTGCCTCCAGACACTCACACAGGACCTTCACTGCCCTCACTGGTTCTGATTTAAAAGAGGGGTAAAGCTGGGTATCATCCACACACTGATGAACACTCAACCCAAACCCCCTAATGATCACTCCCAGCGGCTTCATATAGATGTTTAAAAACATGGGGGAGAGGACGGAACCCTAAGGCACCCCACAAGTGAGAGCCTAGGGGTCTGAACACTCATCCCCCCCCCACTTTCTGGACACAGCCCAGGAGGAAGGAGCGGAACCACTGTATAACAGTGCCGCCAGCTCCTCTAGACGGTCCAGAAGGATGTTATGGTTGATGGTGTCAAAGGCCATTGAGAGATCCAGCAAAACTAGGAAACAGCTCTCACTTTTGTCCCTAGCCCACCGGAGATCATCAACCAGCGCAACCAAGGCAGCTTCAGTCCCATGATGAGGCTTGAATCCCAATTAGAAGGGATTCAAATGGTCTGCATCCTCCAGGAGTACCTGGAGTTGTTCAGGAACCACCTGCTCAATCAGCTTGCCCAAGAATGGAAGATTTGAGACTGCAATCCCAACCACTTGCACTGCTAAGCCACAGTTAGAACTATGGTTCTACAAAAACAGACAAGGCACAGCTATGGCAAACATTTCCAAACTGTATGATGATGCCTTGAGCAATCAAGTTACCATCCTGGACATGAGCCACCTTACTGGATGCATCCATCAGTCTATGTTCCTCAGACTGGGGAGGCCCCATGGAAGACTGACACCCCTTCCCACACCCACAAGGGAGGTGTTAGATCACAGGCCCAGGCTTCAGCTGAACCTTCCCCCTACCTGGAGCCCTCCAGAGGTCAACTCCCATCAGCCCCAAGCAGCACAGCCAATTGACATGGCTGATGGAAGTTGTAGCCCAAAGCATCTCGAGGGCACCAGGTTGGGGAAAGCTGCTACACATAGCTGATCCAGTGGGAAATGTCAAAAGCCCCACCCTTGCCAGGAAAGCACAGTCCTATCCCTGAGCCAAGAGGACAGATTTATTGGGAGTGTGTTGTTACGCACCGTGTGCAGAGTATGGCTTGTGAAGCTGGTTGGAGAGCAGACTTTACCTGTTGCCATCACACACAGATGGAGATGCTTGCAGAGTAAGAAAAATAACAAAGTTGCTTATCATAGGAAGTACATAACTTGGAAATAAATGTTTCTAAACTAACTAACTAGTCTAGAAAAGACAAAGACAGTGATAATTTTTTCTCTGTGGTCCAAGAGTGAAGTGTAAGGAGGAGGAGGGAGCTCTAAACAGGCTGCAACCTAAGCTGTATCAGTCCAAACTTTGAAGGATAGGGAGGTCAGCACAGAGGTCAAAGGTACAGGGATAGTCAGGAGGTCTCTTGCTGTTTTAAGCCCATGCAAATCCTTTTCTGCCAGCTGAGTTGCACCCCAATTTCCAACAAAAATCCCAGAATCAAAAAACCAACTCGCAGCCCATTGTTCTGTCACATTATCAAAAATATATCTCACATCTTGTTTTGTATGTGAAGCACCATTTGCCTCCCAATTTCCTCTCAGGAAAGCACACAACTCTGCCCCAGATATCCACATTTTGGAAAACACCAATTTATAGCATGCAGTTCTGAACATCAGCGTGGGAGGAGTAAAAAAATGCACACGGCGGCTTACCAATCTTCTGACTAAAAATCTTGTCAAAGGTTAATTCACCTCTCTCCTCCAAATACTTCTGCATCACGCTGCGGATACTGAAAGAGAAATCACAGACACACATTACTCCTTGCAACCACACACACAACAAGGAAATGAAGAAAGAGAGGTATTAAAAGATAGATATGGTGAACAACAGGCCAAATCAACTACAAAACCCTGAAGATGTCATCCTGAAGGACTTGGGGTTTTGGTTTTCAATCAGAAATGGATAAATTAAACAGAAAATGTCTGCATGGGATTCACTTTCACATGCATGCATGTATGTGAGTATTAGTGGTTGCTACCTTTTGGAAGCCAGTAGACATATTTGGGATTTTATGAGAGGGCCGTGGGCACCACCCACTTTGCTTGCTCCTCTCCCAACAGATTTGTTGGTAGTTTGGAGGGGATCCCTTTTAAATAATTGTGAGGATCCCTAAGGATCTGTGCCTCAATTCTATGTTTTTGTACCACAGCAGTACTGGAAACCACCAGATCAGTGAATTCAGATCAGTTATGTCAGTGGAAAAATACATGATTGGTGATTTGATGGCAGTTGGAGGGGCAGACTGTAGGCAAAAATAATTTGCAAATTTCAAATTTCATTGCATATGGCCTTCTCTGGCCTCCCCCACATATCCTGCATTATTCTGATGCCATCTCTCCTCTAACTCCTGTTTTGCTCCACTTTCTCCCACCAGGCCATTCAGCTTTACTCCTGAAATCCCCCCCCCCCACTCTTTCCCCATCTCTAACCTCCATGGTCGGAGGCAGTATGCCTCTGAATATCAGTTGCTGAGAATCACAATTGTGTAGAGTGCTGTGGGGCTTGTATCCTGCCTGTGGGCTTCCCACTGGGGTATCTGGTTGGCACTGTGAGAACAGGATGCTGGACTAGATGGACACCCACTGGCCTGATCCAGCAGGGCTCTTCTTCTGTAAACATGACTCTGATAAGCCCACACACACACACAGCATTAGCAACTGCCCCTTCCTGCTGTTGTTCCGCAGCAACTGGTTTTGAGGCACACTGTCTCCAGTACCAGAGGCAGAATATAACCATCATGACTAGTAGCTGTGAGGAATGGCAGGACCCAGACGAGTGTGCACCAGGGGAAGGGGGCTGCTGGCTGACTCGGGAGAGGGGCCCTGTGAACCAGCCAGGAGGCAAGAGGCAGAGGCAGGAAAACCTTCAGAGTTGGAGGGTAGAGTTCAGGATGGGTTGGTAGACGAGGAGGAAGAGGCAGGTCAGGCAAGTGAAGGGTCAAATGCTTACCCACCCTCTCCCAGAACCAGGAGGAGATTGAAGAGGGAAGAACAGAGGCATTTCTTATGCAGCTGTAGTCTCCACCTGTGTGCATGCAGCCCAACAGGGAAGGTGCATGTGACGGACAGCAGAGTGAGACCAGGATCTGGGGATGCAGTGCCTCAGAATTCCACCAGGGGCTGGAGCCTCTCTCTGATTGGCCACCAAGCCAGAGGGGGTGGAGACAGCACTTTGGGAGGGAGAATACAAGGTGTTGTTTCTGAGAGATGGAGATGGAGAGGGAGAGGGAGGAATTTGGTTCTGATCAGTGTGTGGAACATCCACCCTAAGGAAAATATCTACAGCTAGAGAAAAGAGCCTCTAAGCTTAGGCTGGAAGACAATGTTGTGTGTATTGGGAGAGTATTCAGACAGGAGTGAATTGGAGGGCTGAGCATGAGCCAGGAGAAGTAGAAGCTGTCTCCTTGGGTCTCCTTCCAGTCAGGAGAGGAGACATCTTCTAGAAAGAAAAAAAGAACCTAAGTCCAGTTAAGAGGGGTGTGGGGATCCCCTGGGTCTGTTGTATTATTTGAAGCACCTCAGGGGTGTGACTGTTAAAAGGTTAGGTAACTGACAGAAAGTACCACCTGGTTTAAGAACCAAAGTATTAAGATGTAACACTATGACGAACACAGTGTCCCTGGACGTTTGACAGTCTATTGATCCCTGTGCCACCACTGTGCTCGCTTCCCCGCTGCCACCAACCCGTTACTCTCGGGTACACACTGAGTCCAGACAGTTTTTAAAATTGAACCAAATAACCAAGTTTATTTTATAAGCATTAACAAGTTTATGGTTTCAGATAATTTTTCTTGTCAGTCTCTTAACCTTAGTTTCTTTACGGCCTATACCTTCCTAATACCTTCTGACTGATTATCCCAACTGTTTAACTGACTCCTCTTAACAGATTCTCTGTCTCTCACATCAGACTTGCCCAACCCACCGACTTAGCCTCCCTCTCTCTTCTCTAACTCCAGACTCACTTCTTAACAACTCTAACTCCTCCCCTTGGATTCCTATTGGTTAATCATTTTACACTTAGTTAACCCTTTCCTTATGACCCAGTATGATGTCACACACCTAGGAGGGCAAACGCCACAAACACAACAACTGAGTTAAGGAACTGAAGTGAAATAACTGAAAATAAGCTGAGCATTTACCATCTAGTCTA
Source organism: Podarcis erhardii (assembly GCF_964252035.2). Taxonomy (NCBI): domain Eukaryota; kingdom Metazoa; phylum Chordata; class Lepidosauria; order Squamata; family Lacertidae; genus Podarcis; species Podarcis erhardii. Next base: position 55,378,238 of record NC_138502.1, on the reverse strand, counting down.
GAAACCTGTAACATCTACCTGAAACTGAACATAAGCAACTGAAGTTTAAAAGAAGCTGTGCTTGATTAGAAGCCTGTCACATCCATTAGTTTTAATATCATTATTAAGTTAATCATTTTCTGAAAGAACATTGCTTTGTTCTGTAAAATAAATCTTTCTTTGTTCAACTTTTGCCTGAGTTTCCAAGTTCCTAAGAATTCCTTCACACAATATCCAAGAGATAGCCTTTGGTGGTTAGAAATATACTTACAGGAATCATACAGAAGTGGGGGATTCTTCACAGTGCATAAACTGGTGGAGGGGGTGGGTATGTAGAAATGACTATGTGTCAATTTTGTACTCCTTTGGCTGGCGAGGGCCCTTGACAGGAGCCAGCGATAGCCTTATCCTCCATGAATTTGCCCAGTCCCCTTATAAAGCCATCTGAGTTGGTAGCTATCAATAACTGTTGTGGGAATAAAGGTCTTACAAATGAGTTGTGGTTCATTTGCTTATGCAGAGTGTGCAAGTGTGATGAGAGTCCCCCTGTTTTTCATTCATATATATATATATATATATATACACACACACACCCCGCCTATCCGGCTGGGTTTACCCAGCCCATCTAGGCAGCTCCAAACAGATTAAAACAGATTAAAAACAGAATAAAACAGGACTTCCGGGTCGGCGCCATCGCCGAATGGCGGACTCCCTCCGAGCTCCGGAGGGAGCCTGCACGGCAGGGGCTGGGTCCTACCGCACCGGCGATGCGGGGACCCTTAAAAACCACGGCCACGGGGGCCGTGGACATGGAGACTCGGCTGACACCGTTAGCGCCCTCCCGACTCGTGAAGGAGCCTTTTTAAAGGCTACGGATCGGGTGCCGGGGAGAAGCGTGGTGTTTTGAGTCCTCTGCTATCCCTGCCGTGCGAAGCCGCATGCCATTCGGCGGAGAGCGCTGGCTTCTTCCTTTGAAAATTCGGACCTAAAAGAACAACCTGTAAGTAATTGGAACTTGGACTAAAAAGAGGGACAAAAATTTTAAAAATTTCGGAGCGAGCGGGGGAGGCGCAAAAAAGGAAGTCAGCCACCCCCTCCATTGTAGAAGGGTCAAAGCAAAGGATCTGATAACTAAGATCGGAGTAACATCATTTTGGCAAGTCTTTAACCTCACGAGTGAAGAATATGAGATTGAGCTGGAGGAGGAAGGTAGAATTCGGACTTAAAAACAACCCCCCCCCCTGGAACCCCGGGAGCGATCGATGACGGAGCTTGGAGAGGAGAAAGGCAAGTTTTGACAGCTGTCAAAGAGCTGTCAAAGCGGAAAATAAGATAGAGACTATGTTACAAGGACTTTGCTGGTTATATTTGTTATAAATTGGATACAAATTGTTTTAAATAAGGATTACAAAGTTACTAGGGCTAATGGATGCGATCTGGAAGAGAACTCAGTTTTTGCAATCCACCTAGAGGAGCCGAGGGATATTACAAGTTTTAGCTGGAAATTGGAACTGAACTGTTTATCTCCTGGGAAACTGCAGAAATGGAACATTATTATGACTACAGAGGCCACTACACCGAAGAAGACAATGGAATCATCTGTTGTGGAATGAAAGGAACTTGACGTAATGTTTTGTTTCTGAATAACAAGCCTCTGTAAAGGAACTAACTTTTGGAATTAGGACATTTGTGCAGGAAAACAGGGACAGAAAGAAATAGAAAGAGGAGTGTGATCAATAAGAATAACAAAATAACAAGAATTGGACCAAGTCAAAAGTGGGGACATTTGGGACATCCAGATTTGACAAGCTTAAGGATTATAATTTGGAGTTTTTCACTCCTGGATATAAAAATCTGGATGGAAAAAATGGGCCTCTCTTTAAGACAGAATCCTTCCATGATTGGACATTCGAAACTAAAGAGGACTGGCAAAGGACTATGATTTAGAGAGACGTGGAAATATCGGACATTGAGGAACATTGGGAACGCAACCGGGAAAAGGGGGGGTGGGAAATGTGGAATCCTTAAAGGCGTAAACTATGTTTTATTTAGGCTATATACATCTACATGGTATTCTAAAGTGGGGAACTCGTGGTGGGAATAAACCGATTTTAGGGGAATGGAAAATAATGTTTTTTAAAAAAAAAAAAAAAATTTGGGTTAAGGATAACAAGTTTGAATTGAGGAGAAGAACTTGTTGAGATCATTTGAGAGATTTGGAATACAAGGGGGGGAGGGAAGGGGAAGTCCTGAAAGGATGTAATTGGAAAAAGATTTGAAATTGGATGTTTTATTAATTTGTAATTAATTGGAAAACTTTAATAAATATTATTAAAAAAAAAAAAACAAAGTGAAAAAAAAAATAAAAACAGAATAAAACATCAAACATTAAAAACTTCCCTAAACAGGGCTGCCGCCTTCAGATGTCTTCTAAAAGATAGTTGTTTAGAATCATAGAATCATAGAGTTGGAAGAGACCACAAGGGCCATCGAGTCCAACCCCCTGCCAAGCAGGAAACACCATCAGAGCACTCCTGACATATGGTTGTCAAGCCTCTGCTTAAAGACCTCCAAAGAAGGAGACTCCACCACACTCCTTGGCAGCAAATTCCACTGTCAAACAGCTCTTACTGTCAGGAAGTTCTTCCTAATGTTTAGGTGGAATCTTCTGTCTTGTAGTTTGGATCCATTGCTCCGTGTCCGCTTCTCTGGAGCAGCAGAAAACAACCTTTCTCCCTCCTCTATGTGACATCCTTTTATATATTTGAACATGGCTATCATATCCCCCCTTAACCTCCTCTTCTCCAGGCTAAACATGCCCAGCTCCCTTAGCCGTTCCTCATAAGGCATCGTTTCCAGGCCTTTGACCATTTTGGTTGCCCTCCTCTGGACACGTTCCAGTTTGTCAGTGTCCTTCTTGAACTGTGGTGCCCAGAACTGGACACAGTACTCCAGGTGAGGTCTGACCAGAGCAGAATACAGTGGCACTATTACTTCCCTTGATCTAGATGCAATACTCCTATTGATGCAGCCCAGAATTGCATTGGCTTTTTTAGCTGCCTCATCACACTGTTGGCTCATGTCAAGTTTGTGGTCAACCAAGACTCCTAGATCCTTTTCACATGTACTGCTCTCAAGCAAGGTGTCACCCATCTTGTATTTGTGCCTCTCATTTTTTTTGCCCAAGTGCAATACTTTACATTTCTCCCTGTTAAAATTCATCTTGTTTGTTTTGGCCCAGTTCTCTAATCTGTCAAGGTCATTTTGAAGTGTGATCCTGTCCTCTGGAGTGTTAGCCCCCCCTCCCAGTTTCGTGTCATCTGCAAATTTGATCAGGATGCCCTTGAGTCCATCATCCAAGTCGTTGATAAAGATGTTGAATAAGACCGGGCCCAAGACAGAACCCTGTGGCACCCCACTAGTCACTCTTCTCCAGGATGAAGAGGAACCATTGATGAGCACCCTTCGGGTTCGGTCAGTCAGCCAGTTACAAATCCACTGAGTGGTAGCATAGTCAAGTCCGCATTTTACCAGCTTCTTTACAAGAATATCATGGGGCACCTTGTCAAATGCCTTGCTGAAATCAAGGTAGGCAACATCCACTGCGTTCCCTTCATCTACCAGGCTTGTAATTCTGTCAAAAAGCGAGATCAGGTTAGTCTGACATGACTTATTTTTCAGAAATCCATGCTGACTATTGGTGATCACAGTATTCCTTTCTAGGTGCTCACAGACTGTTTGCTTAACGATCTGCTCCAGAATCTTCCCTGGTATTGATGTCAGACTGACTGGGCAGTAATTATTTGGGTCCTCTCTTTTCCACTTTTTGAAAATAGGGACAACATTTGCCCTCCTCCAGTCTGCCGGGACTTCGCCTGTTCTCCAGGAATTCTCAAAGGTGACTGCCAGTGGTTCTGAGATCACATCTGCCAGTTCTTTTAATACTCTTGGATGCAGTTCATCTGGCCCTGGAGACTTGAATACATCTGAACTAGCCAAGTATTCTTGTACTATCTCCTTAGTTATTCTGGGCTGTGTTTCCTCTGCTGAATCATTTGCTCCAAATTCTTCAGGTTGGGCATTGTTTTCTTTATCGGAGAAGACTGAGGCAAAGAAGGCATTAAGAAGTTCAGCCCTTTCTGTGTCCCCTGTTTGTATTTCACCATCTTCTCCTCTGAGTGACCCCACTGTTTCTTTGTTCTTCCTTTTGCTACGAACATACCCATAAAAGCCTTTTTTGTTGCTTTTAACCTCTCTAGCAAGCCTGAGTTCATTCTGTGCTTTAGCTTTTCTGACTTTGTGTCTACACGTGCTGGCTATTTGTTTGAATTCCTCTTTGGTGGTTTCCCCCCTTTTCCATTTTTTGTACACATCCTTTTTTAATCTTAACTCAGTTAAAAGTTCTTTAGATAGCCACCCTGGCTTCTTTAGGCACCTTCCATGTTTCCGTCTCATTGGTATTGCCTGAAGTTGTGCTTTTACTATCTCCCTCTTAACAAACTCCCAGCCATCATGAACTCCCTTTCCTTTTAGTATTACTGTCCATGGGATCTCACCCAGCACTTCCCTAAGTTTTATAGTTCTCTTTCAGTGTGGTACATGCAGTAAATTTGAGATCCGCCTTGCAAAGTTTTTCCCAATCATTCATTTGTATGTTATGTCCCAGATCCTTTGCCCACTTTATCATTACACACTTAACCTCTTTGTCTTTTGTTTCCCATTCCAACAGCAATGGGAATTTTTGACAATAATTTTATATTATCCTCCACTATTTCTCTTTGAAATCTTGATATGGTGTAACTAAATCCTTTCTTTTTATCATTTTTAAAGGTTTCATTTAGTTGAAAGTATTGTAACCAATCTATTACTTTCTCGCTGATTTCCTCAAAATCTTTCAACTTAATTGATTATCCACTTCTGTTAACAGCTCATGTTCACTTTTTTTACTGATATTACTGATATTACTTTTGTCAGTGAGATCCACCATGGTGTCTTTTGTTCTAGTAAATCCTTGTATCTCTCCCATACTTTTAAAATTGCATTTCTTATTATGTAGTTCTGGAATCCTTTGTGGACTTTGGCTTTATTATACCATAAATACACATGCCAACCAAATCTATTGTCGTGCCCTTCCAAATCTAGAAGGTCTGTGTTTTCTAATTTAATCCCGAATCCAACAGATACAAGATACTTCATAATATAACTTTAAATCTGGTAGGGAGAAATCTCCTCTTTCTTCAACATCCATAAGGAGTTTATATTTTATTCTCAGTATCCTCCATTTCCAGATAAATCTCGCGATATCTTTCTGCCATTCTTTGAAGCATCTCATATTGCTTATCACTGGGACTGACTGAAATAGAAATAACATTTTTGGCAATACGTTCATTTTAATCACCAGTATCAAGGCAGACCTTTTAAAATCACAGTAATCCAAGTTTATGCACCAACCACTGGTGCTGAAGAAACTGAAATTGACCAATTCTATGAAGACTTACAACACCTTATAGAAATGACACCAAAGAAGGATGTTATTCTCATTATAAGGGATTGGAATGCTAAAGTAGGGAATCAAGAGATAAAAGGAACAACTGGCAAGTTTGGCCTTGGAGATCAAAACGAAGCAGGGCAAAGGCTAATAGAGTTCTGCCAAGAGAACAAGCTGGTCATCACAAACACTCTTTTCCAACAACACAAGAGACGACTCTACACGTGGACATCACCAGATGGGCAGCATCGAAATCAGATTGATTATATTCTCTGCAGCCAAAGACGGAGAAGCTCTATACAGTCAGCAAAAACAAGACCTGGAGCTGACTGTGGCTCAGATCATCAGCTTCTTATAGCAAAATTCAAGCTTAAACTGAAGAAAGTAGGAAAAACCACTGGGCTGGTAAGATACAATCGAAATCAAATCCCAGTGGAAGTGAGGAACAGGTTTAAGGATTTAGATTTAGATTTGGTGGACAGAGTGCCTGAAGAACTATGGATGGAGGCTCGCAACATTATACAGGAGGCAGCAACGAAAACCATCCCAATGAAAAATTAGGTTAAGAACAGTTTCAGGTTAAGAACATACCTCCAGAACGAATTAAGTTCTTAACCCGAAGTACTGCTGTACTTGACAATTGTGTCACCATTTCCGTATTTTTATCAATTCGGGCTAGTAAGTTATCTGCTAATTTGTCTGAGTGCTGTGTTATCTCCTTGGCCAAATCAGATTTCATCTCAGAAATCATATCAAATAATTCAGAGTGGGACTCTTGAACCAAGGCCCTCCTAGTCATCATTGGTGTTGTCTGCTCCTTGGTTGCCATCTTACTCAAATGCAATTATCAATTACAATTGTTACAACCTATAGGAAAAATTCAGCTCCTTTTTCAATCGCCTGTGCCCTGCTCCTTTCCCCCCCTTAATTGAACCAGGAATCTTTTGCATGCAAGTGGGATGCTTTAACACTGGGCTGTGGGCCCTCCTCCATCTTGTTTACTCCATGTCTGACATCTAGCTCACTGCAGACAATCCTGGCTAGCAGAAACATCCCAGCACAGGGCCAGGCTGAGACTTGCAACCTTAGGCACTCTAGCCCTGAGCTGCAGGCCCTCCCATCTAACTAAATTCTTCCAGAAGGACACAAGTGAAGCAAAACCTACCAATGAATCCTGTGTGAGACAAGATGGATAAATGGCAGATTGAATTAAGTTGCTGGGAACTGTTGCTAAGCCCAGGGTGAGTGGCCAATTACAAGATGTTTAAATTTACTACTGCAGTAGCTCAGTATGAGGACCATGTCACCTACCTCACGCACAGGCTGCCTTCATGGCTGCCAGCATTTCAAGAAAATCCCCTACATGTGCACATGAATACTGATCATGAGGAAAGATGGCCAACTCCACGGCTAACAGTCACTGAGACACACAAAGTCAATGGCAGTTCCAGGACGAGGCAGAGGGCCAGCGGAGCTGGTGGGACAGAGGTTGGCTGCTGAACAGCAAAAGTTAGGAGGCAAAAGAACACACACACCCCAGCTCCTTGCACGTCCCACTGAAGTGAGTGCAACTTCTGATCCCATCAGAATCTGCCTCACCAATCCCAAGTCAGACCATTAAAGCAGCTGGCTCAGTATTACCTTCACTGGACAGCAGCAGCTCTCGAGGGTTTCAAGCAAGGATATTTTCTCAACCTTACCTGGAGATGTTGCCAGGGATTGAACCTGGGACACGCAAAGCATGAGCTCTGCCATTTGAGCCATTCATTTTTCTCAGGTTTGTGCAGGAGTGAACACCCAGGCAACTGTCCTGGGAGTACACATCTGGAAATTTCTGTTTTCCTTGGTTTCAAGAAATCTGTATGACTCAAAAGCTCACTGCCAGCATATTAAACATCAGGTGAGACATGGAAGGAAACACCTGGGGTTCTCATCATCCTGTTGTCATTTGCCATTTGTTGTGTTGTCTCTGAAGGATTCAGGACACCTAAGCTCTCAGCCATTTCCTAGGACAAAGATTGTTACCTGTAATCTAATTAGGAAAGCCTGCTCTCACCTCTTTGATCCTACAAGCAGTGGAGCTAACATACATAAAAACCAAATAGACTTCGTTGCTTTGAAATCTATGTTTAAGCTAAAGAATCTGATTTAAACATATCCTGATCTACATGATTTGAGGGCAGGAGGGGATCACTGCAGGTGTGCCTGCCCCTAATCACTCAGCAATTACCTCTCAGGAATATTTCCTATTGAGCAGGGAGCTACCTGGCTCACATCTCAGGAATACTGGCTCACAAACATAAATACACAAACTGCTCTCTCCTTGCCCTGTTCCCTGCCACGCCAGCCAACCAGACTGGAGCTGACAAGAGCACCTACAAGGCCAATCCATTTGTTTGCACCAACATCATCTTAATGTTGCTTCTTCACTAGATTCTTTTGCAGAAAACACCAATGTCAGGATTTAAAAAAACCTATATGCTACACTTGGGAACCAACCCTAACTTTGAAGGACAGGAGAGTAGACCTTTTTCTCCTTGCCTCATTCTAAAAAAAAGAAAAAAATGTTATCCTGAAAGAAAAGGAAAAACCTCCAGTGCTGCTCAGCACTTGATCTAAATCACACTGCAGCTGTTCCATCAATTTCAACAGCAAGTATCACATGGGGGTGTTTCTTTCTTGTCTGGGTATCAGTCTAGGATTGCATCAACACAGTCATCTCTCTCTCTTTCTGAGCAGACAAGCACCGCATCCCTCCACAACCACCTAGGCCAGAAGCATTGACATTCAGTGCATGCATAAGACTCAGCCCTGCCTGTCTAGTACATGGGTAGGCAAACTAAGGCCCGGGGGCCAGATCCGGCCAAATCACCTTCTAAAGCTGGCCTGTGGATGGTCCAGGAATCAGCATGTTTGACATGAGTAGAATGTGTGCTTTTATTTAAAATGCATCTCTGAGTTATTTGGGGCATAGGAATTTGTTCATTTCCCCCCCCCCCAAAAAAAGAAAAAATATAGTCCAGCCCCCCACAAGGTCTGAGGGACAATGGACCGGCCTCCTGCTGAAAACGCTTGCTGACCCCTGGTCTAGAAATAGAGAAAAACCTGTCAAGTAAGTGGTCAAAAGGAAACCCAGCAAGGGATAATGGTGATGACTCACTGACATTTAACAAGCCAGCCTGGTACGTAATTGCCTGTCCTACACAGGAGAGGGTGCACTCAAATGTACACACACAGATGGTGCACTTAAAACCATGTGAAATGACCCCAACAGTGCCCACCTTAAAGGGGCAGGGAGAGATTTCCTCCCTCTAGCTATACTCCAGTTCTTGATCTCCTAGCTAGCCTAAAAAACAGGAGCAGGAACATCATTCACCATCAGTTCAGGGAGGGAACATTTACGTGTCCTCTAAGAGACAAATGGGATGCAGGTGGCGCTGTGGGTTAAACCACAGAGCCTAGGACTTGCCAGTAAGAAGGTTAGTGGTTCAAATCCCCACAACGGGTTGAGCTCCCGTTGCTCGGTCCCTGCTCTTGCCAACCTAGCAGTTCAAAAGCACATCAAAGTGCAAGTAGATAAATAGGTACCGCTCCGGCGGGAAGGTAAACAGTGTTTCAATGCACTGCTCTAGTTCGCCAGAAGCAGCTTAGTCATGCTGGCCACATGACCCGGAAGCTGTACGCCAGCTCCCTCGGCCAATAAAGCGAGATGAGCGCCGTAACCCCAGAGTCGGCCACGACTGGACCTAATGGTCAGGGGTCCCTTTACCTTTCAAGAGAGAAATGCATCTACATTTATCCCAAAAAGGATGAGCTCTTTCCCCCTTACAAGGCAACCCAGACTTGCACGAACAAGGCCAAAAAACAAGGTAGAAAACAGGAACTTTGACCATGAAGGGCTCCATGGAAGTCAAGCACATGGAGATACGGAGCTGCAGGAAGCCAGTATTATTGCTGGTTCAGCACCCTGTCTAAAGATAACAGGAGAAATATGGTCTCTTCCTGGGAAAGAATGTTTTCCCTCACAACACACTTCCTCATTTGATCAGAAACATTTCAATCTCACAGTCCACATGTCCTTTTAGGATTCCCAAATTCTGAAGTCCATGTCTCGGGCAATTTGAAGCCTTCCAACGCAAGTCCATGGGCAAGGGCAGTTTCTGCTTTGTATAAAAAAAGGTCCCAAGTTCAATCCCTGACAGCTGCCTGGAACCCTGGAAAACTGCTGCCAGTCAGTGCAGACAATACTAAGCTAGGTGGTCTGATGTGGGCATATACGAAACTCCCAATTACCACTCCCACTCCCTTTTTTGCCTGTACTTTTTCCAAACAGCAATCAGGAAAGTGTTTGTTGTACCTGTCCTTTGACATGGAGTCAAATGAGGGTGCAGAACATCCCACATGGCTGGGATAGTGATTTGTAGCAGAAGACACAGAGGTGCTAATAGAAGAAGAGTTTGGATTTGATATCCCGCTTTATCACAACCTGAAGGAGTCTCAAAGCAGCTAACATTCTCCTTTCCCTTCCTCCCCACAACAAACACTCTGTGAGGTGAGTGGGGCTGAGAAACTTCTGAGAAATGTGACTAGCCCAAGCTCACCTAGCAGCTGCATGTGGAGGAGCAGAGACGCAAACCCGGTTCACCAGATTACAAGTCTACTGCTCTTAACCACTACACCACACTGGTTCCCTAGGAAGCTTAGATACAAGGTTGATGAGCTCAGGAGGGGCGGGGGGGGGGGGAATCAGGGACAGAAATATCCCCCAAAGGGATAAGAGTAGCTGGATGAAAATAGGGAGGGAGGGAGGCTTTTAAATCCCTGGAAGCAGAGAGGAGGCTTTTGGTTCCCCATCCAATCACAGGGAGGACCATTCCAGGAAGAAGTAGCAGCCCAGCGAAAAGGACCAACACAGCTCAGTGGTAGAGCATCAGGTTTACATGTAAATGGTTCTGGGTTCAAGCCCTAACATCTCCAGCTAAAAGGAGGAAGGAAGGGGGATGCACAAACCTGGGAAAGTCCTGAAGCTCCAAGGTAGCTAAGAGTAGCAGGTAGAGACCTTGGGAGACAAGGGTTCGAATCCTCACACAGCCACCAAGCTCACTGGGTGGCCTTTGGCCAGTCACTACCTCTCAGCCTAACCTACTTCAGATTTGTAGTAGGGATTAAATGAAATGAGGAAGGGAGAACCATGCATGCCACCTTGAGTTCCACAGGGGGGAAGTTAGGATATAAAATGTAATAAATAAATCAAACATAACTTAAGAGCAGTCAAAGGCCAGGGTCAGGGGAATGCAAAGACCTGAAGCGGCTTCCACCTCCTGAAGGGAATCCAAGCGGACCACATGCAAAGGAAAAAGGTGGGTGGATTGCAATCCTTTATTTGGTTCACATTCACTGTACCCCAACTCTCACCGAGTGCTGGTTTGGGGGGCAATTTGGGGGAGACAAGGGTGAGGGATTTATAAAAGTATGGTGCTGGGAAAGAGGGATCTATCCTGGCTGACCCTTCAGTCAGCCGTCATGGTGGAGGAGTTGTATCTGGGATATTGGAGAGGGGTATCTGGATAGGAGAAGCAGGCTCTAGAAGATATTCATAGGAAGGGGAGACTCATAATTGGAGCCAGGGTGGTGCAGGAGTTAGTGTCTGACAAGGACCTTGGAGCTCCTTGGAGAAAAGGTGGGACAGAAATGCAGTAATAATATTGATGATAACAAGGATGATGGGCAGTACTAATCCTGGCTCATCCTCCTTGGCAGAGTTCCATCACAGGTGCTTTTGGCCTGCAGGTGTTGGCGGTGGGGGTGGTGGAGATAGCCTGCGTGGCACAGTGGTTTGAGTTCAAATCCCTCCACTCAGGGAGATGTGGTTTGAGTTCAAATCCCTCCACTCCACTAGCCTACCTCTCAGGATTGTGGTGGTTGCTGTCAGGATAAAAATGGATTAGGACTTGGGAAAGACCAGCCAGCCTAGCCCACCCCACAAGGTTGTCGCGGGGGTATCAAACGGCAAGGACCATTTACACCCATGTGGAACTCCTTGGAAAGAGAAAAGGTTGGGATAGAAATGAAGCAAATAAGTAATAAATGAAATAAAGTACTGGCGGGGAGGAGGAGCACACTGCAAGCCCCCCCCCCTCCCGCCAGCCGCTCTCACCTGGGCTCGGGGAGGGTGATCTTCTTGCTGGCGCGAGCGGCAGGCGAACTCTTGCTCTTCTCCATGGCCATGAGGTAGCTGACGTCCGCCAACACGGCCTCCAGGTCCGCCATCTTGGCTGCCCACAGGCCTGGGCCTTTGGCCTGGGACTCTGGCCAGGGCCCGCACTTGGCAAAAAACACCTGTCAGGTGAGGGTGGGGTGTCCCTCGTCTCTCCCCAGGAGGGCCCCTTCTCAGCTGGCTGGCCCCTCCTCCTCCTCCCTAAAAACAAAGGGCCCCCCCATGTAAGCAAGCCCTTCTCCCCTGCTAACTGGCACACCCCCCTAACCCAGGATCCTATGACTGACCCCCAATACCCCCACTTTATGTCCCCATTTCCCAAAAGGGGCTAAAATGAACACTGTCCCCCTCTTACCCACAAAATGCCCAACAGACTCCTCCCCCGGTCCCTCCTTTTATATATAGGCGACCCCCTCACCTTGGCTCTTCTCAATGAACCCCTAAACTCTCTCACACGAAATTCCCCTGCTCTGAAGAGACCGCGCCCATCCATTCACGGCCTAACCCCCCCCCCCGAAAAACCCCTTTGGGCCCCGCTTTCCCCTCCTCCAGGTCCCCCGAAGCCTTGCCAGTTCCCACCCTATATATCTGGGGTGGGGAGGGGGCTCGGAGTTCTGCTAGTCCTGGGGGGCCATCCCCCCCCCGTGGCCTGGGAGGCTACCGGGGACCCCCCCTCCCCCGCCTCGCCAAGCCGAGACCCTCAAAGAAGAAACAGCTGCTGCTGCCGCCGCCGCCGCCTTCCCATCGCGAGCCCCCCCCCCCGAGCTGCTCCCTCCGCCCTCAGCGCCCCTCTCTCGGCCGGGGCAGCGAGGGAGAGCGGCGGGGGGCCCCTTGCAGAGAAGGGAAGAGCAGCCTCTGCCCGGAGGGGGCAGTGCACGCCGGGGGCGCAGGGAGCTGGGCCGGCCCGCAAGGCGGCTCCTTTCCTCTTGCCCGCGGCGGGGGGGGGGGGCGGAGAAGGGTCTCTGGCGCTGGGCAGTCCGGCCCCGACGCCCCGACGCAGCTTCCTGGCCGCCTTCGCGCGCTCCTCCTTGGCGGCTTCGGCGGCTTCTGCCCGCCGAGGCTGAGCTTCCCCTCCCGGCCCAGGAGGAGGAGGAGGAGGAGGAGGAGGAGGAAGGAGGACTGCCGGGACGCGGCGGCGGAGTGGGGGGGCGCGGGCGCGGGGGCGCGGGGGCCGAGTGCGGGCAGGCGGGGACCGGGGTTGCTCCACGCGGGCTCCTGCGAGGCGCTTCGCTGATCCGCAGGATGGGCCGTGGGCGTCTGACTCGGATGGGCAGTCCCGCTTCACCCAGGAGCACAAGAGGAGGCTGCTTTGGGCCCGCAGTCGGGCCCCGGGCTCATCTCCTAGCCCCCCAGGGAAGAGAAAAGCCTCTCCGCGTAGCTGAGGCCCAATCCTTCCTTTTAAACTGGAGGTGCTGCAGACTGGAGCCCCGACCTGCCTGGAAGGCTGCTGCTCTCCTGCTGACCTGCGAGCCTGGACGCCCCCGGGGGAGGCAGGCAATTCTGATGAAAAACAGTATAGAACCGCTGCAGCCTTGAAGATATAGAGCAAAGGGGCTTCAACTCAAGGGGCACCTCAGATCAGCCAGGTAAGCTTTATAAAGGTCATTATTTTAAATAAAAGTGGAAACTTGGGGTTGGAAGAGACCTCAGGAATCATCTTGTCAGTCCCCTACTAGCAGTAGCCATTCAGCCCCTGCTCAAAAACTGCCAGTGAAGGAGAGGCCACCGGTTCCCCTCTCCAAAAGCTCAAACCACCAGGGACTTCTTCCTAACATTTAGGCTAAATCCTTTTCCTTCTGATTTGTATCCACTGGTTCAATAGCTACCCTCTGGGAGCAACATAAAATGAATTTGAGCCATTGTGTGTTAACAGCCCTGCACATAGTTGAAGGTGGCCATCATATTGCCTCTTAATAGTCTCTTCTCCAGGCCAGCCAACTCCAAGGACTTGTTTTCCACTACAGTGGTACCTCGGGTTACATAAGCTTCAGGTTACAAACCCAAAAACCCAAAAATATTACCTCGGGTTAAGAACTTTGCTTCAGGAAGAGAACAGAAATTGTGCTCCGGCAGCGCAGCGGCAGCAGGTGGCCCCATTAGCTAAAGTGGTGCTTCAGGTTAAGAACAGTTTCAGATTAAGAACAGATCTCCAGAACGAATTAAGTTCTTAAGGTACCGCTGTACTTCATCTTTGCCACTCTCCCCTACAGGCACCCCAGTTGCAGTGTCCAGAACAGGACATAGTTAATAATAAAGTCCTTATAAAAGTTGCAGGTGGCAAGCACCATTTTAGCCCAGGGCCTTCTCTCTTGGAAACTTGTACGCTGGATTACTCCCCCCCCCCCTTAATTATTTCCCTTATTAAATTGCAGCAAACATTTTGCTTTTTCCTGCATCTGGAGCTGGCACAGCAAATCCAAATCAAGTTATCCAATGTACCCTAACTCATTTTCATTTTCCACAAGCCCAACTGTATCCTTGGATCTCCTTGATGTACATGAAGGCATTCGTTAGAAAATATACCAAGTCAGCGAAGGATTTTGTGCAGCAAGTATCCTCCACTCTTTAATAATAATAATAATAATAATAATTTATTATTTGTACCCCACCCATCTGGCTGGGTTTCCCCAGCCTCTCTGGGCAGCTTCCAACAGAAATTAAAAATACATTAAAATGTCACACAGTAAAAACTTCCCTAAACAGAGCTGCCTTCAGATGTCTTATAAATGTCAGGTACTTGTTTTTCTCTTTGACATCTGATGGGAGGGCATTCCACTACCAAGAAGGCCCTCTATCTGGTTCCCTGTAGCTTTGCTTCTCGCAGTGAGGGAACCGCCAGAAGGCCCTCGGCGCTGGACCTCAGCATCCAGGCAGAACGATGGGGGTGGAGACGCTCCTTCAGGTATACTGGGCCGAGGCCATTTAGGGCTTTCAAGGTCAGCACCAACACTTTGAACTGTGCTCGGAAACGTACTGGGAGCCAATGTAGGTCTTTCAAGACCGGTGTTATATGGTCTCGGCGGCCGCTCCCAGTCACCAGTCTAGCTGCCGCATTCTGGATTAGTTGTAGTTTCTGGGTCACCTTCAAAGGTAGCCCCACGTAGAGCACATTGCAGTAGTCCAAGCAGGAGATAACTAGAGCATGCACCACTGGTGAGACAGTCTGTGAGCAGGGAGGGTCTGAGCCTGCGTATCAGATGGAGCTGGTAAACAGCTGCCCTGGACACAGAATTGACCTGTGCCTCCATGGACAGCTGCGAGACCAAAATGACTCCCAGGCTGCGCACCTGGTCCTGGCACAGTTACCCTATTCAGGACCACGGAGTCCTCCACACCTGCCCACCTCCTGTCCCCCAAAAACAGTACTTCTGTCTTGTCGCCATCCATCCTCCAACCACCTCCAGACACTCAGACAGGACCTTCACTGCCTTCACTGGTTCTGATTTGAAAGAGAAGTAGAGCTCGTTATCATCTGCATATTGATGCACACCCAGCCCAAAGCCCCTGATCTCCCAGCGGCTTCATGTAGATGTTAAAAGGCATAGGGGAGAAGATGCAACCCTAAGGCACCCCACAAGCCCAGGGGTCTAAACACTCATCCCCCCACTACCACTTTCTGGACATGGCCCAGGAGGAAGGAGCGGAACCACTGTATAACAGTATAACAGTTGTGATGGCCTGGGAATCTGATTCAGAAGCTGAACCTGAGGAGTCCCCGCCTCCAGGGCCGGCTGAGCCAGGGCAGGGGCTTGAATCTGAATCCTTAGGAGCAGACACCAGATGTATCCACTCTGGCTCCGGAGGTGATTGAGGACCCATTGCCTGCAGGTGCTCCTCTCCCAGCCCTGTCAGGGGAAGGTGAAGCTGCCCCTGGGTCCAGTAACCCTCCAGCCTCTCCTGAGCTGCAGAGGCTCAGGGCAGAGAGGCGGAGGGAACTAAGTTCTCTCAGGAGGAGTGCTCGCCTTAAGGCCAGGAGAGGCGGGTCACCTGTGGGGCCGGGACCGCCCCTGGCCTCAGAGGAGATAAAGGCCAGTCAGCCCAGTCCCAGGTTGCAGGAGCAACGTTGTTGGAAACCTGTTCCTGCCAGCACCCAGACCTGTTCTTCCGGAGTTCCTGACCACACCCGGCTTCTTGCTTTGGACCCCGCTTCGCCCTTGGTGGACAGTCTCCAGACCCTCAACCCAGGACTGGACTCTGACCACGCCTCTCGGTAACACCCCCCCCCGGGTCCAGCACAACAGTGCTCCCAGCTCCTCTAAATGGTCCAGAAGGATGTTATGATTGATAGTATCAAAAGCCGCTGAGAGATCCAGCAGAACTAGGAAACAGCTCTCGCCTTTGTCCCTAGCCCGCCGGAGATCATCAACCAGCGTGACCAAGGCAGTTTCAGTCCCATGGTGAGGCCTGAATCCCGATTGGAAAGAGATCCAAATAGTCCGCATCCTCCAGGCGTGCCTAGAGTTGTTCAGCAACCACCCGTTCAATCACCTTGCCCAAGAATGGAAGATTTGAGGCTGGGCGATAGTTGGCCATACTGGCTGGGTCTAAAGATGTTTTTTTTAAGAAGTGGTTTAATGACCACCTCTTTCAGCGGGTCTGGGAACGCTCCCTCACAGAAGGAAGCATTCACCACCACACAGAGCCCATCGCCCAGCCCTTCCTGGCTTGCTTTTATTAGCCAGGATGGGCAAGGATCAAGGAGACAGGTGGTTGGTTTCACGCGTCCAAGCAGCCTGTCCACATCCCCGGGGGTAACAGATTGAAATTGATTCCTTTCAAGTCGACCAGACAGGGCTCTAGCACTCTCACGACCCAGCCCTGCTCCCATGGTGGTGCCTACCTCCTTCCGAATCTGAGTGACTTTATCTGCAAAAAAACTTTGTGAAATCTTTGCAGGAGATCTTGGGGTCTTTACAAGGCCCAAATGGTAAAGGTGGTTCTGTTAAATTGTGAACTATCTGAAAGAGTCTCCTGCTACTATTTTCTGCAGATGCAATAGAGGCGGTGAAGAAAGTCTTCTTCGCTGTCACTATCGCCGCTTGGTAGGCTCAACGTTGAGCTCTAACCTGTGTCCGGTCCGATTCAGAATGAGTTTTCTGCCACCGGTGCTCTAGCCGTCTCAGCAATTGTTTCCTCACCCCCAGCTCCAGGGGAAACCATGGGGCTGTCCGGGCTCCATGCAATCGGAGAGGGCGCTTCGGAGTCAGACAGTCGATAGACAGATGCGATTAACTCCGCATTCCAATGGGCTACCAGGGAATCAGCTGAAAGACCATCAACATGGAATAAAGCATCCCCTACCACTTTCTGGAAGCCAAATGGATCCATTAAGTTGTGGGGGCGGATCATCCGAAATGGTCCCACCTCCCTGCAGATGGGAAGGGTCGCGGAGAAGTCCAGTTGCACCTGGAAGTGATCTGACCATGGCACTTCTTTTGTGTCAGATCACCCACGTCACTAGAGGTGAACACCAGGTCTAAGGCATGTCCATGACTATGAGTTGGGCCAAACTTATTCATGGAGCCCATGCTTTCCACGAAGTTCCAAGCAGCCCCTTGTAAGGTCATGTCAGCATGGATGTTAAAATCCCCTAGGACAACCAAACTAGGGGTCTCCAGGAGAACATCCACCACAACCTGAAGCAGCTCGGGCAGGGAATCCTTGGTGCAGCAGGGAGGTATAGGCTGGTATACACATTTAATAAATAATAATAAACAAGAAACAAAGAGGCAAGAGAGAGAGAAAATAAACAAACCAATAACCCTTTTATCACAATTCAGTAAATTCTTTCCAAAAATTCCATCAGATCTTAATATTAAAGTCCTTTCTATGCTTTTTCAAATTCTTACACCAGCCACCAATGGCCTAGAAGCTTCTTGTCTTGCAGCCATCTCTTTATGTTTAAGCTCCACCACTTGTAGACGTCTTCCATCTTCTCTGACCCTAGCTTCATTTAGTTCTTCCGTAAGCAAAACAGCTTTCCTTTCCGATTTTTCCAGTAGCTGTTGGGATTTGCCTTCCATAGCTATTTCCTGCACTGGCTCCCTGCATTCCAGCTTCTTTCCAACAGGTCCTGTATGTTCCATAAATTCTCCCATTTTTGATATCTCCAAAGCAAATTTTGTTTGAGATTCTGTTCATTTCAGCTTTCAAATCCAAAAGCTGTTGTTAAAGCAGAAGTCATGTGCACATTTTGACAAATGAAGGAATGAATAAATAAATAAATAATCCTTGCTATATTTTACATTATTCACTGCCATGCCCATAAAATGGGCTATATATCAGATCTTGATCTCTGTAACCTTCTGTGGTTATGACTTCAAATGAACTTTTTCTTTCTTTTTCCAAGGAAAAGGAACTGTTCCCTTCTGAAACACTTTCGGCATGAAACATTCATGACAAGAACATCAGCTGAAATGATCTTCCACACTTGCCCATCCAGACAACCATCTAATTGGGAAGCAAAGAGAAAAGCCAACATCAGCCCATTAGCAGCATTGCCTTAATAGTTCTGCTTTACACAAATTTATTTCCCCACCCCCTCACAAAAATAGAATTAATGACTTTCTGAGATTGATTGGGATCATGGGGGATAGTGGACAACATCAGTTATACACCATATTACATCCATTCACTGACTTACTCGGAATAATTGACTGTTGTTTCAATAGAAAGCAGTCCTGTGTGAAAATTCTAAATGGAATCATTTATGAGAAGAGGCACATTAAACTAGCACAGTAGGAAGAAGAAAAAAGCCAGCGGTTTTGAGGCTTTGAAAAGTGCTGGCATTGTTATCAAAGGAAAACGTTCTAAGTTCATATTGGCAGGGCAAATATATAAACTGGAGCAAGGTATTCAGGACTTGGTGTGACACATCTTGGTTCGACTTCTGGGGTGATTTTGTGCAGCGAGGCATCAGGAGGAAGATCTCAGGATTAGCTAGTAGATATCTGGGCAATCTGCAGTAAAGCAGGAAGGATTTCTGATTCCCAATTATTTAACAAAAGCAGCAGCAGAATGACTTATTTCCACTTTAATTAGGCTTCTGAAATGAAGAAAGCTAACCAGGAGCAGACTTTTATGTGAAAAGTACCTCCTCAGAGGCATTTGCAGGTTGGGTTGGGAGCAGTCTCACCAAGTAGGGGCGGCGGGCAGGCCAGGCCCACTCGAATATTTTCAATTAAGGGGCCAGGCCCTCTCAAGGCGATGTCAGCACGCTATGGGGTGTGTGCGCATGGCATGAGCATGACGCGGGGCGTGTGGATGTCATGTGCACAGGCTGTAGGGTGTACTGATATCGCGCAGCCTTGGCCCCCTCAATTGCGGAGGCAAATTGGCACATGTGGTTGGGAGAGTCTCCTTGCCTGAAATCCTGGAGAACCACAACTAGCCCATGGAGACGATGCAAAGCTAGATGGGCCACAGTGAAGTGAAGGCCCAAGACAGGTGTTGATCATCCTGTGAGCTGCGCACAGGTGGTCTGAAGCGAGCGAGCTACCACCATTCCTGTGGAGCCTCCTTTTATTGAGACAAACATGCAAGCTACGCAAATACATTTTTGGGCTGTGACCTTTACACATCTTCCGTCCCGAAATCGTGGGGTGGTACAAAGCTATTTTGGCACCTGTTCCACAGCGTCATTTCCCCTTGCACAGTGTATGACGTAGGAGACAAAAGGTCTCAGGGAAAAACTTACAGACAGGACACCGCTGACTTCTGAGACCGCAAAGGGTCAGACATAGGTGGAACGATGTACCAGACAGCTGTGGCTTGTCGGGGGGGGGGTTCCCTGCACCCCAGGGTCACGTGTGCAGCCAGACGTGGCTGCCTGCTGGTGGAAAGTGTCTCCCTCCGGACCCCACTGTCCACTCGGCGATATCCCTACACCACAGTTTAACCATTTCTTTTGCTCCTGCACTTGCATAAATGCCATGCACCTTAATGAGTATTGCAAAAACATCCTACCGTGGCTGTGTGCAAACCATTCATTTAACACGCATGCGTGCAAACACACACTGCCCCCCCCCAAATGTTTTGGGAAATGTGTCTGTTAAGGGTGATGGGAAATGTAGTTCTGTGAGAGGTGAACTGCAATTCGAAATATTATTGGGGCAGAGATGCTTAAATGTCTGATAAGCATGTGCTTGGGAGTGCTTTATAGCCTGGAGAGCTCCATGTTCAAGTTCCTGCCCAGCTGGCTCAGCAGTTTTGAAAGCCCCAGTTTTGAAAGCCGCAGTGGCACTGACTTCTGCAAGGCTGGTGGGAGACAAGGAATTGCAACCTGCCATCTGTTCCTCCTCCTCTCCTCCCAAAGAGCTGCATCTCCCCTGCCAACTCCCCCCCCCCCAATAACATATTAAATTTCATACAAAGACATAACTTTAACATAACAGAAAAAAGAAGACAATAATAAAAGAAAAAGAGAAAATAAAATAAAGTATTACAGACCTTACCTATACCACCACATACATAAATACAATAAGACTTAGTTAATTAATTGAAATCCAACTTCATAAACATATTACTTGACTTCCTCTAATCTCTTCCAACTGAATTTCCTTGTAATTGAATGTAGCAGTTTCCAATATCATTATTCCATATAACAATATTCTGGTCATAATCAAATTTCCTAACTTTTCTTATCATACTGTTTCTTATTTGTTTATTTAATCCTAATTTAATCCTAGGCCTAATTAGTTCTTTAAAGTAGTTACAAATCTTTAATATTACAATATTTATTCAAATAGTCTTTAAATTTCTTCCAATCTTCTTGATATTCCTCTTCTTTCTGGTCGCGGATTCTCCCATTGAGATCAGCCAACTCCATAAAGTCCATCATCTTCATCTGCCATTCTTCTACCGTTGGTAATTCTTGTGTTTTCCATTTTTTGGCTAATAAAATCCATGCAGCAGTTGTGGCGTACAAAAATACTTTTACATCTTTTTTGGACAATTCAGAACCTGTTATTCCAAGGAGAAAGGCCTCTGGTTTCTTTGTAAATGTATATTTTATAATTTTTTTTAATTCATTATAATTTTTTTCCCAGAAGTCTTTCACCTTGGGACAGGTCCACCACATATGATAGAAGGTACCTTCCTTTTCTTTACATTTCCAACATAGATTATCACAGTTATGGTAAATCGTCGCCAGTTTAACAGGGGTTAAGTACCATCTATACATCATTTTCATAATACTTTCCTTTAACATTGTACATGCAGTAAACTTAACCCCTTTCCTCCAAAGTTTCTCCCAGTGCTCCGTCATTATGTTATGTCTCCCTTGAGTGCTTCATATTTCATCCTTTGTTGGCCCAGCCCCACTGCAGACAAGGACAAGCAATTGGAGTGATATTAGCCAGGCAGGGCAGTTCATCGGGCTCTTTGTCTCCTGATACCCTGCTGCTAAACTGTCAGCCAGTGGTGCAAAGCCTTGAGTGTATTAGCCCAGGGCACTCTCTTTCTCCAGATGCCTCCACTTCTTTGGCCTGAAATCAGCTTGTGGTGCCAGCAAGCCTATGCTACAAATATGGAAACGTGGAAACCTAATTAACATTCATTCATTGAAACGGAGAGTTTTTTCATGCAGAGAGAGAGAGTGCGCGCAGGTCTGGTGTCCAGGGTCAGCCTGTTCAAAAAGCCCACAGCCCAGAAGGGAGGGGATCATTTACAAGGCCAGACCAGGTCGTGCACCATTCATGCTTGAACTGCAGGTCACCCTATGCACTGGAATGGGGCAGTTTTGGTATGCAACAATGGTACTGAATACCAGTGTTGGTAGTGTTTTTATATATGTTGGAAGCCGCCCAGAGTGGCTGGGGCAACCGTCAGATGGGCGGGATACAAATAATAAATTATTATTATGAATGAATGAATAATAATAATAGTGACCCCCACTTGAGAAAACAGGGTCTTATAAGTAACACCCCCCATTGCCATGTGTTATGCAATGAGACACCAAGGAGTTTTGTGTCCGTTTTTCAGGGGGTCCTCAACAGACCAGTCAATTGGGGCGGGGGGCCTCTGGTGGAACTGATGCTGATGCTCTGCATGCAGAAGGCACCATGTGGGCTCTGTTTCCAGGCAAGGGGCTCTTGAATAGATACTGATATTATACAAAAAAATGGGGTTGGCTTTTACAGCCCAACTCCCCATCATGGGATTCCGTGTCCCCTAAGCCCATCCTTTAATCAGATAAGAAGGGATGGAGGCAGGAACCAATCAAAGCAAGGCAGATCTTTATTTTTCTGTTGCAACAGAGTCCCCCCTGCCTCCCTGCAACTTGCAAGGAGGTGAGGTCCCAGCTGACAAAGACTTTTGAAATTGCCCAAGCCACTGACCACTGGTCCTGTTAGCTAGGGATGATGGGAGTTGTAGTCACAAAATATCTGGTGGGCCGAGTTTGCCTATGCCTACCTTAGTCAAAGACCACGTAAAAACATCATACCTCACAGAAAGAGGTATCTACAACAGATAATATGCCCGTAAGATAGGATTTGAAGGATTTGTAAGTGAAAATAACTATTGGGAAAGGTTACAGATAGGTAGCCGTGTTGGTCTGCCATGGTCAAAACAAAATAAAAAAAATCCTTCCAGTAGCACCTTAAAGACCAACTGAGTTAGTTCTAGGTATGAGCTTTCGTGTGCATCTGAAGAAGTGTGCATGCACACGAAAGCTCATACCTAGAACTAACTCAGTTGGTCTTTAAGGTGCTACTGGAAGGATTTTTTTTATTGGGAAAGGTTTTTCCAAGATACTTCCTTCTGTAGAGAAATATTTGGGGTCATTAAGTGTCAAAATGGCTTCAGGATTGCTCTCCTGTACTATTTCAGACATGTGGTTTATATACTTATGGATGTGTGTTTACCTTGTGCTCTTATGAATATTCATTTTGTTAATGACACCTTAGAATTCTTATAACACCAGGGACCACCTATAGCCCTCTGCCAGGGACCATCACCCCACCTGGTGATGGTGCTGAGTTCCATAAGGCATAGTGTGAAGACTTTTGGTTTGTCCTGAGTCTACTGCGCATCAATTTCATTTGTGGAGCCCAAGTTCTATTTGCATGTGAAACTCTCCAACCACTGGGGACTTCCGGGTTAGCACCTCCAGCAATGGTGGAGCTCCTCCAAACGGGAGGAACTTGCTCTGTGAAAAGTAGGGACTGAACCGCCACGGCGAAGTGGAGACCCACTGAAATCACAGGTGGAAGAAGCCTGTGAACTTGGGATTCGGCTGGCACCCTTTGCGCCTCCCCTACTCGCAGGGAAACCCTGTTTTGGGGATCCGGAGCGACGTGGGGTGAGCGGCGTGGTGCTTTGAATCGACTGATTCTTTCATGGAGTGAAGCCGCATTGCTGCTGCCAGAGAGCACTGACTTTTTCCTGTGGACAATTGGACTTTAAACAACAACCCGTAAGTAGTACGGAAAATTGGATCTTTAAATACCTTAATTTGACATCGAACGGGGAAGGTTCAAAACAGGAAGTCCGCCTTCCCCTTTTGTAAATAGATTGAAGCAAAGAGCTTACAAGTTAAGGTCTTGGAAAGCCTTATGTAAAGGATTAAACTTCCATTGATTGAAACTATTAGACCCCCCTTGGAAGCAGGAGAAGAGGGGGGGAATTTTGGACCGTGTATCCTGAAGGAGAGAGTGATTAGAATTAAATTGCCACTGCTCTGAACCTGGGAACGGACTGACAGTGATTGACGTTTTGGGAGAGTTCATTGACAGCGAAGAGAATGGATGTTGACAGTCGGTTGAATAAGAGAAATATATTGTTTCCATTGTCTGCTTCTGCGTTTAAAAGGGAGGAAAGGTAACTGAAAATTGAAACCAACTTTACTTTTTGAACTTTCTTTGAAAGGATTGATACAAGTGGAGACTGTTTCCCTCTAGAGGGAGCTTTTGAAACTGTTACAAGAGTGGAGCTGGGAAATCTCCAGCTGCTTGATAAGAAGTGTGGGAACTAGAGATTGACCTTGGACATTCGAGAATGTCGACAGGAGAAGCCTTAGTAAATGCATTTTACAAGATAAACTATTTGCTGGAACAGCTGCATAAAAAATTGGATGTTATGATTACTAAAACTGACATTTTGGGACCAAAAGTGAGCACCAATACAGAAATTATTCAGGATTTGACACAGGAATCTATTTTAGCAGGACAAATTGCTGAAAAGGAGAAGGAGAAAGTTGCTGTTGTCGAACCTAAAGCAATACAAGGGGGAGCCTTAGTCTTACAGAGGCAAATCGAAGACTATAAGTTGAGGCCCTTTATGATTGAAACTAGAAAAAGTCAGACTCTGAAGATCGGAGCCTGGCCTGGACTGGAAAAGGAAAGTTGGAAAGATCCCTCTATGCAGGGATTAACTGACTTTTGGAATATGGACTTGGGTCAGGAGGAGCTTGGAGCTTGGGGGGCCTTTGGAGTTGGAGGAATTTTGAAATATGCCCTGAAATACCTTATGGATCCTAGCTTTAATTGTGGAAATTTGCCTGACCTGTCGAGAGGGAGTGGAGGTGTCATTGGATTGGAGTTTCCTCGAGATCTGCTCTTTAGCATCAAAGAATATGAAGAAGAACTGCAGAAGGGATGTGGAAAAGAGTTAAGAGCCTCGGACATAAGATCTCCAGGTTGATGGACTGTATGGAGTGGACGGAAGTGTCTGTCAGAGCCCGAGACCGGGGAGAGGAGATGGTGGAAGAAGATTGGAAGATTTAAAGTCTATATATAGAAATATTGTAAAATTAATGAGTGACAGGAAAATGTTGGAATGAATTTTTATGGCCTTAGTAGAAATGCTATAAGGAGTTAAGCTTAAATAAGTATACTAATTTTAATGGAAATAAGATTAAAAATATGTTAAGACATTTATATGATAGAAAATGGAGAAAGATGGAAAGGAATTGCTAAAAACAAGAATCCCCCTCCCCTAATGAGTCAGAAATTAAGGACTTAAGCTGTGGATTTAAGGCTGTGTGGAGATAAACTTTCGATCCAAAGTAATGTTTCAAGAGGAAGCTGAAAAGCTAAGAGTTTTGGAGTGACGCAATCAGGAAAAAATGCCATCGCCATTTTGTGAGGCATTGTGGAAGCTCTTGGGTCTGGGAGGAGTAAGAGAGAAATAGAGTTGTTTACATATCGTGAATCAACTTCTCGGTGGGACTTAAGAGCGACAAATGCCAAAATTTACGATGGAAAGAGTGACGTTATCTACGAAGGAGATATATGGAAACCATCTGGACTTAGTGGAGGAACGGGAAATCCACACAGGAATATAACACTTGCTATCGGCTTAAGGAGACTAACAGAAGAGATCGTAAAGGAAAAAGAGAAATTATACGAACAAGATATGATGTGGCAACACCAAGATAAGACTGGATAGAATTATGAACTTTGTTTGGACTGATTGGGACTGATTTGGACATTAATGCAGTAATAAGAAGATGATCTGAATCCCCCTTTGGATCTTGAAGTATGGGTTCCCCCAACAAAATTTAAAAATTTGGCTTTGTAATTTGGAATTTATATGATGTGATTTAATTTGATGTGATTGGCCAGTTAATAATTTTTTTATTTTTTTATTTTTTAAGGAATTGCTAAAACAATTAATGGAAGTGGAATACAAAGAGGGAGGTGAGAGGAGGTCGATGATATAAGGGAATGAAAGTTAGAACATGGAAAAGGTATGATGTTTGTTTTTGTTTTGTTTATGTTGGGTGATGTGTTGAGGCTGTGTTTTGTATGGTTTATATATTGTATTGTATTGTTTTATTTTTTCTTGTTCTTGTTCTTTTTTTGTTTTGTTTTTGTTTTTCTCTTTTTTCTCTTTTTCCTTTTTAAAAAGTAATAAATATTATTTTTTTAAAAAAAGAAACTCTCCAACCACTTTCTGCACTGTACCATGTAACTGACAGGCTTCAGTATTGGTCCCACCTTAGTATTGGTGACCCGTGGAGCTTGTCCAGCTATTGCTTCCCTCCAACTCCCACCAGCCCCAGCCTGCAGAGCCACTGGTCACAGGGAAGAGTGCAGCCGGAATCCAATAGCACATTCCAGAGGACACCAAGTTCCTCATCCCTGTTCTGAACTAAGAGGTCCCCAATGCACTTTGAGCATTTCCTCCCCCCCCCCATTGCTTTAGTTGCCCCTCTCTGTCATATTTGCACAAAGACCACCATGGAGAGTCAGCAGCACTCAGTCATTAGATATGGGGTGACCAGGCAGCCATCTGCTAGGGGTGCTTTGGGTCTGGGTTTCCGGGAGGGTTGGTTTAGATGTCCTGCAAAGTTTCACCTAAGTCTAGGGTCCTATGAAATCATTCATGGATGGATGAGAGAAGCTGCCTGTCACCAGGGGCAAAGGAATGCTAACCAGCACCCGGGGCAGGGTTTCGGGGGCAGGACAAACTGCCCAGCGGCGCTTGCACCATATGTACGGCACAGGCATGGTGCTACTACATATTGTGCATGCACATGCACAGTACGGTATAGTGCTGCGCATGCGCTGTGGGGCAGTTTGCCGCCGGAGCCGCTTAAGTGCCGTACAGACGGCAGCAGAATCCTCTGCTCATGGCTGCAGTGGCAGCGGAGGGATCTGTACGAGTGCCATACGAACCGCTCGGGTGCCATGCAGACGGCAGTGGGATCCCGCCACTGCCACAGCCATGAGCGGAGGATCCTCTGCATGTGGTGGTGGCAGCGCGATGGCAGCGACTTGTGCCCCCTGCAAGGTGCCTTCTTGTCACTCCCCTTAGAGATGGCACCCGGGGCAGACCTCCCCCGCCCCCCTTCCTCCACTACTGCCCATCACAATCACACACACCCAGCCCAAGCCAGCTCTGTTAATGACGGGTGTACTTAGAAGTGTGCATCAGTGCAGTAAAGCTACAATCCACAGCCTCATCCCCCAATCCATGCAATGAAGGTTGGGGCTTGCATTCCTTGTGGGGGCCAGGGACAGAGTGGATCACTCAGAGGATTTCCTTCTCTCAACAAAAAAAAGAGCCATCTCAGCCCAAAGGCACTAATTTTAGCACTAAACACCTTCTATAATAGTCCTCTAAAACCTTCTTAGGGAGGTGGGTGGCGCTGTGGGTTAAACCACAGAGCCTAGGACTTGCCAATAGGAAGGTCGCGGTTCGAATCCCCACAAAGGGGTGAGCTTCCGCTGCTCGGTCCCTGCTCCTGCCAACCTAGCAGTTTGAAAGCACGTCAAAGTGCAAGTAGATAAATAGGTCCGACGGGAAGGTAAACGATGTTTCCATGTGCTGCTCTGGTTCACTAGAAGCAGCTTAGTCATGCTGGCCACATGACCCGGAAGCTGTACGCCAGCTCCCTCGGCCAATAAAGCGAGATGAGCGCCGCAACCCCAGAGTCAGTCACGACTGGACCTAATGGTCAGGGGTCCCTTTTAAAACCTTCTTGGGAATGCCACTCAAGTCCTCAGGCATCACAGCAACTGGTAAGAGGAGAGATTCCACGTCCCCAGCTGGCTTACAGGAGAGGTGGCGAAGGTCCAGCAGAAAGGTCCTTGGGGCTATATGTGCTAATGCAATTTCAAAAAACAAATCAATCAGAAACCAGCACTTATGTAGCATGTTTTGAATGTTCAAGGAAAGTCTGCATGTGTCCTGTTTGAAAGAGGGCAGTCCGCTATTTGGAAGCAGTCCTCTCTTTGAAAGACTGTCCAGCCCAAGATCAGTTTAAAGAGGAAGAGCCATCAGAAGGGAGAGCAAGGGTGTCTGCAGTAGATGTCCTCAATAATCACATCATCGTGATGTTGGAGAAGGCCTTACTTGGTCATAACAGTTGCTACTGGGGAACCCATAAAAGAAAGAGTGCTCAGACCCATAAAATGCACAGGCTTATAGAAAGGCATTCCCTCACCTTAGCTTTCTTTACACATGTAGAAATTAAGTCACATTCTCAGAGGAGAAGCTTGCATTATCAGAGCTGGATGCCTGATTCAGAAAGAAGACTTTCCTGCATAACATCATTGACACATTTGTAATACAGTCTGAGTAAGCAGATTCTCCTAACAATATCCTTTCACACACTTTGTTACAGTTTTTACATCTCTTCCCATGCAGGCTATCAAAGTATGTACTGGAACCTTCCGTGTGCAAAGCTTGTGCTTTCAGCCTTCCCCTGCTTTCAGATCTGTAGTCTGATTGCCAAAGAAGAAGCAGCTCTTCTCTCCACATCACAGTAGAAGCAGGTAGGAGACTGCTGGCGAGAGTGAGAGCCAAGGCTTTCCACTGAGTTTATCACAGCAGAGGTCAGATTAGAATCATAAAAGTGTTGGGAGGTACCCCCAAGGGTCATCTAGTCCAACCCCCTGCAATGCAGGAATCTCAGCTAAAGCATCCAGGACAGATGGCCTCCAAGGAAAGAGAGTCCACAACCTATCGAGGGAGACCATTCCACTGACAAGCAGCTCTTACGGTCAGAAAGTTCTTCTTGATGTTTTGTCAGAAACTCCTTTCTTCTAACTGGAAGCCATTGGTTCGAGTCCTACCCTCCAGTGCAAGAGAAAACAAGCTTGCTCCCTCTTCCATGTGACAGCCCTTAAGATATTTGAAGATGGTTATCATATCTCCTCTCAATCTCCTCTTTTCCAGAATAAACATGCCCAGCTCCTTCACCCATTCCTTATAAGGCTTGGCTTCCAGATCCTTGATCCTCTTGGTTGCACTCCTCTGCACACCCTCCAGCTTGTCAACATCCTTCTTAAATTGTGGTGCCCAGAATTGGGCACAGTATTCCAGGTGTGGTCTGACCAAGGCAGAAGAGAGTGGGACTATGACTTTCCTCTTAATGCAACCTAGAAGAACATTAGCTTTTTTTTTGCTGCTGCATCACACTGTTGACTCATGTTAAGTTTGTGGTCCACCAAGACCCCAAGATCCTTTTCACATGTACTGTTAGTAAGTCAGGTGCCTCCATCTTATACTTGTGCATCTGGTTCTTCATGCCTAACTGCAGAACCTTACTTTTGTCCCTATTGAAATTCATCTTGTTACCTTGGGCCCAGTTCTTCAATCTGTTAAGGTCATTTTGAATTCTGATTCTGTCTTCTGCAGCATTAGCTCCCTCTCCCAGTTTGGTGCCTGCTGCAAATTTGATGAGCATCCCCTCTATTCCTTATAAAGACGTTGATTCAAAATGTGGACTCTACCAGACTTCAATGATATGAGGCTTATATAAACCATGTGCAGGATTGGCATACCAGACAGTTGCTGGGGCTTCTGGTGCCCTAGCAGGACTTATCACTGGCAGGTGGACAGCTGTGAGCCACCCACTATTTTAGTTAACCACAGTTCCCTTGGACAATACTACACTGGGGCATTGTGAGTAAATTTAAAAGTCATTTAAAACTATCCAAGTTGGCAGCCATCACTACTTCTTAGGAGAGTGAATTTCATAGTCTGACTATGCACTTTGTGAAGAAGTCATTCTTTTAATCTGTTCTATATCTTTCAACATTCAGCATCTTTGGATTATTCCATTGGATTCTAGCATTATTTATGAGTGAGGAAGAAAAACTTCTCTCTGTTCAGATTCTCCACATAATTTTATGCCCTGCTAAAGGGCAGGAAACAACAAGAAGGAAGCAGCTGGAGGGAATGACTTATGGTTTCCGTTACAGTATCTCTATACTAATGCACAGAGTACAGGAAATAAGCAAGACAAATTTGAGCTTTTAATACAAAATGGAAAATATGACCTAATAGGCATTAGTGAAACATGGTGGGATGAGACTCATGACTGGAATGTAGAAACTGAGCAAAAAGAAGACACAGGTAACTTTTGTTCTGTGAGCTTAGCACTGATAAATCTCCTGGGATAGCTGAGTTGGTAGAGCATGACACTCTTAATCTCAAGGTAATGGATTTGAGTCCCAAAAGTTTCCCGCATTGCAGGGGGTTGCACTAGATGACCCTTGTGGTCCTTCCAACTCTACAATTCAATGAATCTATGAAAGGTCCTAGAACAGATAATTAAACGGTTGGTCTGTGAGCACTTATAAAAGGATTTTGTGATTGCTAAGACCCAGCATGAGTTTCTCCAAAACAAGTCATGCCAGATGAATCTCATTTCTTTTTTTGATAGTTACAAGCTTGTTGGATCAGAGTAATGCTATGAGTTTCATTAAGGCTTTTGATAAAGCCCCCTCCCCCCAATATTATTGTAGAGAAGCTGGTAAAATGTGGACTGGGTGAGGTAACTGTTAGATGGCTTGGTAGCTGGTCAAGTTACTGGAAACCAAGTCTTAGGAGAAATGGTTGACGGAGTTGGGTATGTTTAGTCTGGAAATGGCCCTTCATGAATCACTGCCTTGCCGTGGCGAAGGGGCTTGAATAGCTCAGAGAAGTGTAGGGCACCCAAGATGGACAGGTCATAGTGGAGAGTTTTGACCAAACGTGATCCACCTGGAGCAGGAACCGGCAAGCCACTCCAGTATCCCTGCCAAGAAAACTCCATGGACAAAGGCAACAGGCATATAAAAGTTATGACGCTGGAAGATGAGCCCCTCAGGTCGGAAGGCGTCCAACATGCTACTGAGGAAGAGCGGAGGACAAGTACAAGTAGATTCAGAGCTGATGAAGCGGCTGGGCCAAAACCGAAAGGTCGCTCAGTTGTGGATATGCCTGGAAGCGAAAGGAAAGTCAAATGCTGTAAAGAAAAATATTGCATAGGAACCTGGAATGTAAGATCCATTAACCTGGGTAAGTTGGATGTGGTCAAAAATGAGATGGCAAGAATAAATATTGACATCCTGGGCATCAGTGAACTAAAATGGATGGGAATGGGCGAAATCAGTTCGGATGACCATCATATCTACTACTGTGGGCAAGAATCCTGTAAAAGGATAGTCAACAAAAGAGTGGCGAGCGCTGTAATAGGATGTAATCTCAAAAATGATAGAATGATCTTGATACGAATCCAAGGCAGACCGTTTAACATCACAGTAATCGAAGTTTATGCACCAACCACTGGTGCTGAAGAAACTGAAATTGACCAATTCTATGAAGACTTACAACACCTTATAGAAGTGACACCAAAGAAGGATGTTCTTCTCATTATAGGGGAATCAAGAGATAAAAGGAACAACTGGCAAATTTGGCCTTGGAGTTCAAAACGAAACAGGGCAAATGCTAATAGAGTTCTGTCAAGAGAACAAGCTGGTCATCACAAACATGCTTTCCCAACAACACAAGAGACGACTCTACACATGGACATCACCAGATGGGCAGCATCGAAATTTGATTGGTTATATTCTCTGCAGCCAAAGATGGAGAAGCTCTATACAGTCAGCAAAAACAAGACCTGGAGCTGACTGTGGCTCAGAGCATCAGCTTCTTATAGCAAAATTCAAGCTTAAACTGAAGAAAGTAGGAAAAACCACTGGGCTGGTAAGATACAATCTAAATCAAATCCCAGTGGAAGTGAGGAACAGGTTTAAGGATTTAGATTTAGATTTGGTGGACAGAGTGCCTGAAGAACTATGGATGGAGGCTCGCAACATTATACAGGAGGCAGCAACGAAAACCATCCCAATGAAAAGGAAATGCAAGAAAGCAAAGTGGCTGTCCAACGAGGCCTTACAAATAGCGGGGGGGGGGGGAGAGAAGGCAAGCAAAATGCGAGGGAGATAGTGAAAGATAGAGGAAATTGAATGCAGATTTCCAAAAAATAGCAAGGAAAGACAAGAAGGCCTTCTTAAACTAGCAATGCAAAGAAATAGAGGAAAACAATAGAATGGGAAAAACCAGAGATCTGTTCAAGAAAATTGGAGTTATGAAAGGAACATTTCGTACAAAGATTACCATAATAAAAGACAAAAGTGGAAAGGACCTAACAGAAGCAGAAGACATCAAGAAGAGGTGGCAAGAATACACAGAGGAATTATACCAGAAAGAAATGGATGTCTCGTATACCCCAGGTAGTGTGGTTGCTGACCTTGAGCCAGACATCCTGGAGGATGAAGTCAAATGGGCCTTAGAAAGCACTGCTAATAACAAGGCCAGTGGAAGTGATGGTATTCCAGCTGAACTATTTAAAATTTTAAAAGATGATGCTGTTAAGGTGCTACACTCAATATGCCAGCAAATTTGGAAAACTCAGCAGTGGCCAGAGGATTGGAGAAGATCAGTCTACGTCCCAATCCCAAAGAAGGGCAGTGCCAAAGAATGCTCCAACTACCGCACAATTACACTCATTTCACACGCTAGCAAGGTTATGCTTAATATTCTACAAGGAAGGCTCAAGCAGTAAGTGGACCGAGAACTCCCAGAAGTGCAAGCTGGATTTCGAAGGGGCAGAGGAACCAGAGACCAAATTGCAAACATGCGCTGGATTATGGAGAAAGCTAGAGAGTTCCAGAAAGACATTTACTTCTGCTTCATTGACTATGCAAAAGCCTTTGACTGTGCTGACCACAGCAAACCATGGCAAGTTCTTAAAGAAATGGGAGTGCCTGATCACCTCATATGTCTCCTGAGAAATCTCTATTGTGGGACAAGAAGCTACAGTTAGAACTGGATATGGAACAACGAATTGGTTCAAAATTGGGAAAGGAGTACAACAAGGCTGTATACTGTCTCCCTGCTTATTTAACATATGCAGAATTCAACATGTGAAAGGCTGGGCTGGATGAATCCCTACCTGGAATTAAGATTGCTGGAAAAAATATCAACAACCTCAGATATGCAGATGACACAACCTTGATGGCAGAAAGT
Source organism: Podarcis erhardii (assembly GCF_964252035.2). NCBI lineage: Eukaryota > Metazoa > Chordata > Lepidosauria > Squamata > Lacertidae > Podarcis > Podarcis erhardii. Next base: position 55,345,806 of record NC_138502.1, on the reverse strand, counting down.
GAGGAGGAATTAAAGAATCTTTTAATGAGGGTGAAAGAGGAGAGCACAAAATATGGTCTGAAGCTCAACATCAAAAAAAATGAAGATCATGGCCACTGGTCCCATCACCCTCTGGCAAATAGAAGGGGAAGAAATGGAGGCAGTGAGAGATTTTACTTTCTTGGGCTCCATGATCACTGTAGATGGTGACAGCAGCCACAAAATTAAAAAACGCCTGCTTCTTGGGTGAAAAGCAATGACAAACCTAGACAGCATCTTAAAAAGCAGAGACATCACCTTGCCAACAAAGGTCCGTATACTTAAAGCTATGGTTTTCCCAGTAGTGATGTATGGAAGTGAGAGCTGGATCATAAAGAAGGCTGATCGCCGAAGAATTGATGCTTTTGAATTATGGTGCTGGAGGAGACTCTTGAGAGTCCCATGGACTGCAAGAAGATCAAACCTATCCATTCTGAAGGAAATCAGCCCTGAGCACTCACTGGAAGGACAGATCGTGAAGCTGAGGCTCCAATACTTTGGCTACCTCATGAGAAGAGAAGACTCCCTGGAAAAGACCCTGATGCTGGGAAAGATGGAGGGCACAAGGAGAAGGGGACGACAGAGGACGAGATGGTTGGATAGTGTTCTCGAAGCTTCCAGCATGAGTTTGGAAGACAGGAGTGCCTGGCATGCTCTGGTCCATGGGGTCACGAAGAGTCGGACATGACTAAAGGATTAAACAACAACAGCATTCTGGAAATGAGGAGACTGAGAGGATAGCCATCTTCAACTATCTAAAGGGCTGTCACATGGAAGAGGATGCAAGCTTGTTTTCGCCTGCTCTGGAGAGTAGGACTCAAACCAATGGCTTCCAGTTAGAAGAAAGGCGATTCTGACCAAACATCAGGAAGAACTTTCTGGCACTGTTTGACAGTGGAACGGTCTCTCGTGGAAGGTGGTTCCTTCCAACTCTACAATTCTATAATTCTGTGATGCATGTCACCTCTTGCTTGCCTTCCATCATAAAAGCCTCTAATCCTGTAACCTTTCCTTCTATGGGGGACACTCCGTCCCCTTGGTCACATGCGTTGCCCTTTTCTGAACCTTTACTAAATCATTCTTGACATGAGGCCAGCAGGATTATACACAGGACTCCAAGTCTGGTTGCAACCCAGATTTGTAGAGACATCGCAATATAGGCAGTTTTATTTTCAATCCCTTTCCTAATAATTCCTAGCGTGGGATTCACCTTTCTCATAACTGCAGGAGGCAGTGGAAGACAGAAGTGCCTGGCGTGCTCTAGTCCATGGGGTCATGAAGAGTCGGACACGACTAAATGACTAAACAACAACAAAACACCTGTAAAATTAGCAAAAATGTATAGAACTGCTTCAAATGTTTGCTGGAAATGTAAGGAGAAAGAACACACATTCTACCATATGTGGTGGACGTGCAAGATAACAAAAGCATTCTGGGAAATGATTTACAAAGAGTTGACAAAAATGTTTAAAATAACATTTGTGGGGAAAAACAAAGTTTTTTTTCCTAGCTATTCTAGGTACAGAGATTCTGAAGGAGCAGAAACAACTATTCATGTTTGCAATGACAGAGACTCTCCTCCCTGAAAGAGAGGGGAGTGGTTGTGGGCGGGAGCCCAAGCACCGCCCAGCAGGGGGCATTTGCCCCCTGCCTCCAGCTCACCTGGCTGGCGCTCACGCCCCGCCCCCCCCCGTGGCCATCCAACCAGGTGCCACGGAGGGGGCATGTTCAGCAGCCTTTTGCTGCAGCGACAGCCTCTCCCTGGCCTCATTCCTCATCGTCCCGTTGCGAGTCACCCACCCTCCAATCCCTTTGAGTTAGGGCCTAGGTCATTGGCCTTGCTATGGACCTTAGGTTAGTCGCCCTGGTTGTCCGGGGGGCCTGGTAGGAGTTTTTCCATTTGGCATTAGGCTTTTTGGTTTTTTCGCCTACCTCGTAGCAATCGTCACAACTTTTGTGGTATTGGTGGGTAGGTTAGGCATTGGAATAATGTGTTGTGGTGTGTCGAAGTGCTAGGTGTGGCCACCGCCTATGCCTTCAATGTTTAGGGGTATTCCGTTAAAGGAATCTGGCGGTCGTGTATTCTGTCCGATGCCTGCTTGGCGGGAGGCCATGGCACGACCCTCGGTGACAGCAGAAGGTGAGCCTATAGTTGGATCAGCATCAATAGGCTCCACCTACTGGTGAATAAACCCACTTGTTTCGATCCAGTGCCTAAGCCAATACCTTTTCATTGCTGTAATCAATAAAGTTGTGGCCTTTTCTAGCCCATTAACCTTATATCACGTGTTCTTGTGTCTTCATTTCACTTCGCGGGGTCGGGTCCTCGAACCACAACAGCGCGGATACTACTGGCCCAGAGATGGAAAGAAGATAAAGTTCCAGCCAGAGATGAATGGCTGATGAAGATGATGGACTACACCAAAATGGCAAAACTGACTGGGAAAATCAGAAATGAGGAAGAGAAGAATTTTAAGAAGGAATGGGAAAAAATTATAATGTCTTTAAGAGAATACTGTAAACAACTAAAAATCCTTTGGCAGGATTGAAGTAATGCTTGTAATTTACGAAAAACTATGGAAAAACGGATTACTATTCTTTTTTAAAAATAGAGAAAATAAGTGGGGGGGGGATTGTTAATGGTAACCATGGAAGGACAGAGGGAAGTCAAAGGATTCAGGGAATCCTAAATGATGATGTGGATTTGTTTGAATTTAAATTTGTTATGTAAAACTTAATAAAAATATTTTTTTAAAAAATTCCCCTAGGTTATATATGCTGCTGTGTTCTTTTTCTGTGTTATGAAATTGTTTTTGCACTGTTTGGTTTTGAGGAATGAATGAAGTTGTGGCAGAGTTCAAATGCAGAGGATATCTGAAATTGCTGAACTGCTGATGTTGAGTTTTTACCTGTTTTTACCTGTTATCTGCAGATCTGCCCTGCTCTCCTGTGACTACACCATCAGCCTATTATTTGTACATGTGGTTGTTGTTGTTGTTGTTGTTTTTAGTGCTTTTTTGGGGGGTACACAGGGGTACGCATACCCCTAAACATTTTGTGGATCTCTGTACTTTTTTCCATCTACTGTATTTATTTTTCCCGATTTGAACTGTAAAATGATGATTTTCTTGAGTCAAAATGAGAGTACCCCTAAACATTTTTTTTTTAAAAAAAGCACTGGCTGTTGTTCCTCCTTGTGCCCCTTGCCCTCTGCTTTGGGTAACATCTTTCCCAACAGCATTCTGGAGGACTCAAACAAACTTGCCAGAACCTCTTGACATTTTCATGGGTTCTGTCCAATGGTGGGTTTGGGATGCTTTTTTCTAATGGGTCAATCTCTGCTTTCTTTTGCCCCTATGAACCAAGAACAGAATCCTGTTCCCACAATCTCTTTCACAAGACATGGGGAACATGCTATGTCTCCTTCCAGCTCTTGCTGGGCTGCAATTCCCTTCCTCACTGACCATTGTACATGCTGCCTGGAGTTGAGAGTCCAACAACATCTAGAGTTTGCCTCTCTCTGCCTTGGGAGGGGTAGGGGGATTGCACCTGCTGTTTCTCGTCAATGACATTTGTTGAGAAATTCTAAGCAGTTATTTTTGCTACCAGATATTATACAATGCCTGGTGGCCACCTGCTGGCTCTCTAATGATCACTCTTTTGTGTTATTCCCCCCTTCCCTTGGCAACAGTTATATTAGGATGGCGTGTTTGGGGGCACTAGGAGGGTGGGTCAGCCAGGCTTGGCTGCAGCTAACTAGTCTGACACAGGCACTGTCAAGTATGAAGATCTGTTTTCTTTTGAAGAAGAAGCCAACGCACAGACCCTCCAGTCAATCCAAAGCTGTGAGGATCAGCAGAAACAATGTTCCTGCAGAAACATGCCTTTGACCCAAACATGGCAGGAGGGTCTCCTCTCTGGGAGAGAGGGAGAAAGACAGTTCAGTTCATATTTGCAAACTTCCATCATTCACACTTCCCAAAATGGAACACTTACTTTCTTTTCTTTTCTTTTCTTTTCTTTTCTTTTTTTTCTTTTCTTTCTTTCTTTCTTTCTTTCTTTCTTTCTTTCTTTCTTTCTTTCTTTCTTTCTTTCTCTCTCTCTCTTTCTTTCTTTCTTTCTTTCTTTCTTTGCTTCCTTCAACCAACTTGACCACCCACTTGCTGCTGCTCATTTGCCACCCATGACCTTCCAGCAGCCCCACTAAGGATGGACATAGCCTGGATTTATGTTGGGGAGGAGGATATCCTTTTCCCTCCTCATCTCTTTTTCCTTTTGTGCTATGTATTTTAGATTGCAAGGAAGCAGGCCAGGGGGGTGTAGTTCTAAGAGCTGTGTGCCAAGGACATTCAACAGGTCAAGTTTCCTAATCACTACATCTCAGGGGGGAATGTCTCAGTCTTTTTTCATTCCCATGAGGCTGGAGAAGGAGAATTTCTTGTGGGTGGATTGGGACGCACCTTCTTCCTTTTGGATAGAGGCTAGCCTGGGCATGAGAGCCTGGTGGTGCTAAAGAGCAGCAGTGAATGCCACCCTCCTCTGACCCACACAGGACTACTGAGTAGCTCTTTTGGCTGAGGGCTGCAAAAACAGCCCCTCCACCTCCCTCAACTGTGGGCCACCCGCTCGGCCCCCCAACTGACAAGAAAGAGGCCTGGTACCCTCCACGGCAAGGGGTCCATCCGTCACAGCTCATTTCCTTCTCAGTTCTAATCTGGAGACTTGGCTGCTGCGGCTTAGACCATGAAATGGAAAATTATTGGAGGGAAGAAAATACATTTCACATGAAGGAGAAGATTTAAAACCACACTCAAAACTATAAACAAAGGAGATGGATAAAAATAGTCCTTGGCTGGGACATGGGCACCATGGTAGGAGCACCATGGGTGAGTTTTACACAACAAAGGTGGGGTGGTAGGCAAAGAGTCCAGAGACTCTCATCCTGCTTCTCACAAAGGCCATCACAAGCTGTGATGGCCTGGGATTCGGACTCGGAAGCTGAACCTGAGGAACCCCAACCTGCACAGGATTCCCCGCCTCCAGAAGCAGCTGAGCCGGGGCTGGGGCTTGAGCCTGAAGGGTCCTCACTTGTGCTGGATCCTCAGGTGTAGGCACCAGCTGAGTCTGCTCTGGCTCCTGAGGTGATAGAGGACCCATTGCCTGCAGGTGCTCCACTCTCAGCCCTGTCAGGGGAAGCTGAGGTTGCCTCTGGGTCTGGTAACCCAGGCAGCCCCAGTCCCAGGTTGCGGGAGCAACGTTGTTGGTAGCCAGTTCCTGCCTGCACCCTGTCCTGCCAGATCTCCTGACCCTGACCCTGACCCTGACCCCGACTCCCTGCTTTGGACCCAGCTTCAACTTTGACGGACGGCCTCAATACTGCACCCTCAACCTCGGACTGGACTTGGACCACGCCTCAGGGAAACCCACAGGACCAGCACACAAGCAAGGCATGAAGGCAATTGTCTCTTCTGCTGTCTCTGAACCTGGAGTTTCTATTTGCCTGTCACTATTAACAGCTGTTGACTCCAACATTTTTCAGATGAAAATATGGACATTCTGTTTTGCATTGGTGTCCCCACCTGACACCCTAGATACGTGCTCTGCCCATGGACTACAGGAAAAGGGTGGGGCTGGCTGAGCTGCCCTAATAGGCCTTACGTCTAAGCAAACACACAGGGTTCAAACTGTAAGCTCCACCAAGTTCAAATACAAGTGTGCGCAATCTGAAATCTTATGCACATGCTGTCCCATTCAAGTCAGTAAGTGCACACAAAGGGATCTGCAACCTTTTTAAACTGTTACAAATAGGAATTTAAATTAAGGTTACCAGATTTTTTTCAATGAAATAAATAAATAGATACTAGAATCATAGAATCATAGAGTTGGAAGAGACCACAAGGCCATCGAGTCCAACCCCCTGCCAAGCAGGAAACACCATCAGAGCACTCCTGACATATGGTTGTCAAGCCTCTGCTTAAAGACCTCCAAAGAAGGAGACTCCACCACACTCCTTGGCAGCAAATTCCACTGTCGAACAGCTCTTACTGTCAGGAAGTTCTTCCTAATGTTTAGGTGGAATCTTCTGTCTTGTAGTTTGGATCCATTGCTCCGTGTCCGCTTCTCTGGAGCAGCAGAAAACAACCTTTCTCCCTCCTCTATGTGACATCCTTTTATATATTTGAACATGGCTATCATATCACCCCTTACTACATGTTCGGGACATTGATGCTGCAGCAATGGCGGTGGCAGAGGGGCGGCTGCTGCCTTGACCTCAACAGCCACATTTCCCCTTCCTCTGAGGCTTCTGTCTCCTTTCTCCGTGAGCCTGGGCAGCCCCTGAGTTGTTGGTTCTTCGATGGTGGTGGAGGTGGTGGTGGGGAAGCGGTGTGCATGGGAGGCGGAGAAGGAGGGCCGAGAGCAGTTGCGGTGGCGAGGCAAGGGTAGCATAATGCCTCCCTTCCCATCGGAGCAGCCCGAATCCCATTCCTACTTGCGTGTAGGAATCCCATTCCTACTTCCCTCAGCTGGGAAGGGAGGCTTCCCATTGCCTAACAGAGATTCCTGCCCCCTCATGCTTGCACGCAAGCTCTGATAGGCATCGTGAAGCCTCCCTTCACAACTTAGTTGCTGGGGTCAGGGAAGGTGGAGGCAGCCCAGAAGCTGCATCTTAGAGCCCCTGCACCACCATCATAGGGGGACTTCTGAGCAGCTCCTGAAGCCAGCCAGAGCCAGCTGCTCCGGGCTGCTGAGACTGCCGCTGCTGCATTGCCCGGGGATATTAGATGAAATCCGGGGACATTCCAGGGATGGAATTTGTCCGGGAACTTATTTGCAAATGCAGGGACTGTCCCCAGGAAACGGGGAAATGGGGACGTCTGGTAACCCTAATTTAAATCCCATAGGCTAGTTCTGACCTGCTGAATTTCTGCCTGCCATAATTTGTTAAAGGAACGCTAACTCTGCCAGGACCGTGGCGGAGGTGCCAGTCTATTTGCTCAAGGTTAGCTTGGCATATAAATACATGGTCATGCCACACATACATGTTAGAAGGGGATTAACATGGGCAACATGCCTACAATGCCTGCCTCCTATCAAATGAACTCAGCTGAACAACACACATACAAACTCCCAAGTCTGTTGTAGTACCCTCACGCTCACAACACCAGTCCAAATTGAGTTTATGCAGCAGTCAGTCTTTTAAAGACACCAAAAGACTTAGAATCATAGAAGGCTCATCTAGTCCAACCATGGGTGAAGCCAGGATTTTTGTTGGAGGGGGCAGGCCTTTTGTTGGGGAGGGCAGAACCTCCGGATGACAGCTCTCATACCCTGTACGTCTGGCCATCCTGTCCCCTCACAGTCTCTTCTTTGCAGGCTCAACATCCCTAACTCCATCGACTAGACCTTGGCTGCCCTCCTCTGCACACCTTCCAGCTTGTCAATATCCAGTCTTAAACTGTGGCACCCAGAACTGGACATCCCAGGTGGGATCTGACCAAGTCAGAACAAGCAAAGCCCAACCCAAATGCCTGGCCAAAGGCTGGTTGCTTTGGGTTCCCCGCTTCCCTCAGGGAAAGCCCAAGCCAGTGCCTCAGCCATGAGACCTGGAACAGACGCAGGACCTCAGAGGGAGCCTAGCTAAGTTGAGGTGCCACTTCTGGTGGGCTCAGCCATGGCTTAATTTCTAGCCAAGAGAGGTGCCATGGCCTCCCATTCTTCCTGGAAGGCTCCAAATCCCACCTAAATTGGGGGGGGGGGGTTACTTTTATTCAGGCAAATGGGAAGTGTACTGGTCCAAGGCAGAACCATAGCCGTTTGCCACTTTGTTTTTCAAAATTAACCTCCAAGGGAGAAGCAGTTCATCTCTTCTATCCCAACGGTTCATTAGAAGAACTGTGACTTTAAGAACACCTGCCTGAGCTTGTTGTTTTCCTCCTCCCTCCCAATCTCTTTTTCCTTGTGGGTTGTGTATTTTAGATTGCGGAGCTAAGGGCAAAACTGTCTACTAGTTTTTGTAAACTGCTTCGCCGCAGGGGTGAGTGTGGCTGAATAGTGAGACAGAAATGTTTTAGAATGATAGATGAAGGGGGAAGGCACGCCCGGGCACAGCCGGGGAAACTTGGAAGCGGGGGGGGGGGGGCGGCTTTTACATACAAACCTGAAAAGCAGCTGCCTGGTCTCCCCAGTTCCCCTTCAGACGGGGGACTCATTGGCATTCAAGATGCATCCGCTTGTCTGTCTGGGAGCAGAAAATAGCAAATTTTCTTGGAACATCATTCATCACAGCCAGTGACATGCCAGGGGGGTTCAGCTTAAATAGCCACCCAAGGTGCCTCTTGGACAGGCTGTGCCAGCAAAGAGGACAGAGGGGAACTTGGCCTCTCCTTCGCTGGTTTGGAGGCTGCAGGACTACAGAGCAGGGAGGGGCTCAAAAGAGGATCACCAGATTGAGGAAGTGCTTTCATTGGGCAAGTAATATTTGCATGGGGTGCAGATGGAACCCTGGTTAACTCTGCTATCAGCACATGACTGGGGTGGCATGGTGGCTGTGGGTTAAACAGCCCTCCATGGTAAATAGCAGAGGCAGAAGACTTTCAACAGTGCACACCTTCAACAGCAATAGAGAATGATCAGAAAATGATAGCTGATGATGAATGCTGGGTCTGGTCAGGTATTGCAATCCTGAGCCATTTAAGGCTTTATATGTCAAAACCAGTACTTTGAATGGGGTCCAGAAACTAAGTGGCAGCCAGTGCAGTTGGGCCAGGATTGATGTCATATGCTCAAACCATCTGCAAAGGTGGTTTGACCATATAACATGTCGCAGTAATCTAACCTATGGGGATGTGGAGAGATGGGAAGTGACCCTAAGAGACCCCTCCAAAAGGGTTGAAAGTGGAGGGACAGGAAAAAATGAAAAAATGTCTGGGAAAATCTGGACATGTGGCAATCCATATCAACAGTGTCAACAACTTTGGGCAAAACTCAAAAAAACTCAAAAAACAACAACTTTTCTGTCCCGATTTTCACTGTTTGAAATATGGCAACTCTAGTGGCTGCCAGCTGCCCACAGGTGAGCAGAAGTTCACAGCAGTTCACATGCGATTTTTTTTGGGGGGGGGGTTAGGAGGGCAAGCGGTGGCATGATTCTGTGGGATGCGGAAGGGCAAGTGGCCGTGTGATTGGGGGGAGGGCAAGCATCCGTTTCTCTGTCTCTCGTCCCCTCTCTCTCTTATCTAAGCTCCCCCCAAGTACAGGCTGCCATGTACTTCACCAGCGAGAGGAATCTGGGGTGAGGGAATAGGGGGTTATCAGGCGTGAAGCTGTCCTTGCTCACTTCCCTCATATCTTCCCTCTATGCCTCTTGTTTCCTCTCTCTCCCTTTGTTTTTGTCTTTGTCGTCTTCCTCACACACAGGAAGACATTAGACACCTAATCTAGCCATGCACACAACCCTCCCCCTAAAAAAAGGGGGGGAGCCTTTGTTTGGAAGGGAAAATTTGTAATCTTTCTGTGATCTATATATTGGTTGAACTCCAAAGGCATCTATGGTTTTCCTCTGTCATTTTATCCTTCCCAAAACCCTGTGAAGTAGGTTCATCTAAGAGTGAGTGGCCCTTAAGTAAAATACCATGGCTGAGTAAGTCTCCCTGCTTGCTGCTGGACTGCAGCTCTTCCTGCATCAAATGGGATTGGACTCATGGGTGTAGCGGGGGGGGGGGAGTTGCCGCCCCCAATCAATACAAATCAATAAAAATGCATAGCCAATGGGGTGAGCTTTTGTTTCTCCTGCTTCGGAGGGTAGGACCCAAACCAGTAGATTCAAATGCTAAGAAAGGAAATTCTGATTAAACCTCACAAAGAACTTTCTGACAGCAAAAACCGTTTGGCAGTGGAATGGACGCCCTGGGAAGGTGGTGGACTCTCCTTCACTGGAAGTATTTAAACAGAAGTCAAGGATGCCGTAGCTTTGATTCCTGCATGGCAGAGAGCTGGACTAGATGACCCTCAGAGAGCCCCTCCAATGCTACAATTCCATGATTCTAGGAGTATCATGAGTAGAACAGAAAAGACCAAGAACTGTGTTCGAATGGCAAAGCTTTATTCAGGCGATTCCATGGTGATGACAGCAGTAGCAGGAACAGTTACTCACACACATGAGCGTGCAGAAGAGGCGGCCCCAGCTGGTGGGGGGGGGGTAGATGACCAGGTCAGGGCCCTTGCTGGCTCTCTCAGAGCACTCTCTCACCCCCCCCCCCAGGTCTGGAGGCAGCAGCGAAGGGGAGTGGGAGGCTTAGCTGGCAGGATGGAAGGCCCCCCTCTGATGCCACTGCATGTCCCGGATTCGCCGCACCGACTGGATCTGGGGCTGCTGAGCACCAAACTCAGCGCTGTCCTTATAGTCCCCCTTCTCAAAGAGGTATTGGTAGCCTCGGTAGCCAGGATACTGGTATCCCACCCATCTGCAAAAGGGAAGTGGAGTCAGCGCAGCACACAGGGGAGGCCCCTCCCAGCTATTCATCCCAGGTGATGGGATCCGGCTAGTGGACAGGGCTTTCTGCTCTGTTTTGCTTGCAGTCTGTAACACATCTGTTATATTTAGAACTGAACATTAAGAAAAGTTTGGAAGCAGATTTACAGCATCTCATTTATTTCCAAAAGCAAAAAAGGCCTTTCTGTATGCTTCCACCATCCAGGGGGATGATCATGGATCTGCCACTGCCTGCCACTTTGACTGAGCCACATCTACACCATGCATTTAAAGAGCTATGGTGCCACTTTAAGAAGCAATGACTTCCTGCAAAGAATTCTGGGAGCTGTAGTCTGTTAAGGGTGCTGAGCATTGCTAGAATAGCCCTGTGCTTCTCACAGAGCCACAATTCCCATAATTCCCTGGGAAGAGGGACTGATTGTCAAGCCATTCAGAGAACAGGGTGCCCTTAATAGACTTCAGCTCCCAGAATTCTTTGCAGGAAGCCTCAACTTTTTAAAGCAGCATCCTAGTGCTTCAAATGTTTGGTGTGAATGTGGCCTGAGTGTAACACGTGAACCCAAGGAACTCAAGGAAGAAATGAATTTGCACGATCCTATCCAGGAGAAATAGGGCCCCTGACCCCCATGCAAATGGCCCTAGATTCAACCCACCCCAGGCAGGGCTGGGAAAGACCCCACCTGAACCCCCAACCTGGTGCCTTCCAGGTGTCTTGAACAACAACTCCCACCCTGGCCAATGGTCAGAGCTAATGAGAGTTGTCATTCAAAAGACCTGAAGGGCACCAGGTTGGGGAATATTATTGTAGACAGTCCTAAGCAGCACTCTGGCTCAGACTCTGGGCACTTCCTATAAGACATAGACTGGACCCTAACAAAGCCCAGCCTCTTCACCTACCCCACACTTGCGCCTCCATCTCTAGCACCTTTTTGCACTGTCCTTATGGAGGGTCACAGAAGAGCATCTGTCTTGCAAGCAAAAGATCCCAGGTTCAATCTCCGCTGGCATTTCCAGGGAGGACTGGGCAAGAGAGCCGCTGCCAGTCAGTAGAGGCAATACTGAGCTAGATAGACCAATGGTCTGATACCTATGTTTCTAGGTGCATGCCAGTGGTGTCCTGCAAAAACCCCAGTGGCCTTCAGTTGAGTCCAGGAACACCTCAGAGGCTTTTGTGCCACTCCACCCAGGAATCTTTAGGAAATGAGCTCTCTTAGCCAACCAAGCTTGACCAAGCTGCCTGGACTTACGTGCCACTCTGGACGCGCACAGAGGACACCTTCTCCTGGTAGCCATGGGCATGGAAACTGGGCACGTCATCATCGATGATCTCTATCTTCTTTCCAGTGAAGCTGGGGTTCTCATAGAGGACGATCTTGTGCTCCTGGCTGTCCTAGGAGGAAGCCGCACCAGGCCAAGGTTAGAGGCAGCCACACAAGGGCAGGGGGAAGGGTGACAGAGCAAAGGAAGAAGGAGACCATGGGGGAAAACCCACGTGCAAACCCTGGCTCACTGGGCAGGAGCAGAAGCATGCCAGCTCCACTCCTCTGGGCTCAAACCCTTGGATTAGCTTTACATCGTAGGATCCTTGTAAGGATTAAGGGGTGGCTGGGAGAATTATGCAGACCACCTCAGCACGCTACAGCCCAGTTAAAACAATCTCACAGGCTACCAATCTGATTCCAGGCACACTTTAAAGCGCTGCTTGTAACTTACAAAGTCCTATATGATTGGGCCCAGGCTACCTGAAAGATCACATCTCCCCACGCAAACCTGCCCAGGTGTTAAGATCTTTGAGTGAGATCTTGGTCCCAACAGCATCAGAAACACAGCTGGTGGTGACCCAAGAATGAGTCTTTTCTACAGCTGCTCCCAGAATATGAGATTCCCTCCCAAGAGAGGCTAGACTGGCTCCCTCTTTGTCATCCTTCTGCTGGCAGGTTGAGACCTTCCTGTTTGGACAGGTCTTTGGAAACTAAGGTGCAGACAGTGCTGCTGTCGGGGCAAACTGCATTTTAATTGCTGGTGTTCTAATGTATTTTAACTATTGGTTTTTAACTAGCTTGTTGGGATTACTTTGTATTTCATAATGGTGTTTTTAAATGTTGGACGCCTCCTTGAATCCCAGCTTGGGGAAAAGGCAGGGTATAAATGCTGTAATATGCAGTTATTGACACACACCTGTGTGCATAAAAGGGTTAACCCTGAGCCCAAGTTATCAGAGTGGGTGTTGCTTAGCAGGCTCCCCTCCCCCCCTCAGTGTCTTTCTCTTCCTGCTATATAGCTTTGACTCCGGGCTCTGCAAATGCTGCCATTGAGCTGAACCTCTCCAAAAGGGAGATTTTATAGCCTGCAATGATCCTTTAAAAAAATTGTTATTTTATTTTAAAGTCTAAAAGAGCCTCTTCTTTGTATGACCGCCAGCAGATGGAGACTTTCTTGCTGCAACTTTTGGAAACTCTGTGAGTAAAACATTCACTTATTTGCAAAGCCAAGCGTCTGTGATTTTATTCTGTATTTTTGTACAGAACATTTGTTTAAAAGTGGATAAGGGTAGATGTAATATCTATCCAAGTTGTAATCTACTTGGTAGCTATCGCCATTGTGCCTACCAGAGAGTAGGAATCTCTCTTCTAAACCTCTTTCTCCAAGAAATACATCCCGTAATTAAAAGGGGTCCTTGGAGGCAGGAATGAACGGAGAGATCCAGAGGGGGGTGGGGGAAAAGCTCTCCTTGGAGGCTTCCGGCAAGGCCTGCCCACTCCTTGCTGATTGGAACATTTCTGCGGCAGCAGGGACTTCTCTGCTGCAGCCACTTCAGCTCTTGGTTTTTGAAGGGACTTCAATGCCATGTACTTCATACAATTTTATTGTTAATAAAAATATATTATAATACCCACAGCTTTTTTTCAACCAGAACTCAGTCCCTCTCAGGTGGGCACCATTGCCATTATAAGAGAACAAGGGAGGTGTCCGTGGTGAGTTCTGGCTCTTCTTCTAGAAAAATAGCACTGAAAATACCATGCATGAATTTTAATGCATTGCATTTTTAATCATTGAAAGCCACCCAAACAGTAACACACCACGGGTGGGCCCTCCTCACAAGTATATGGTTGGTGGTGGTAGGGAGAAATCTCTCTCATAAAACTAGGCTATTGTGTGTTCCAGAATATTACATCTCCCCCTGCCCACAAAACCCCTCTTTCCTCCAAGTGGTTCCTGTGAAAGCATGACTTGTGTCACTGATTCAGAGTTTTGCTTTGCAGATAAAGCCATGACCCACCTTCCAACTGGAATAACAAACCACAAAGGGCACATGAAGGTCATCATTTGCACCCTTCTTTCCTTCCTCTCTTTTGTTTTTGTTGCTGAAGCTGCCATCTGTTCTATGTCTGTCCAGCCCCATCATATTTCGAGCAGGGATGGGGAATTTGATGTTGCTGGGCACACATCCCTAGGAGAGCATTACAGGGGGGTGGACTGAGTGACTCTTGGGATCCCAGCTCAATGATTCCATCTGCCCACTCCAAAATCTTCTAAGATCAGCTGCAGACCCTTGTGACTCCACCAGGCATGAAGCCAAACCTGCCCATTCTTGTATCCAGCCCAGGACATTCACTACATGAGTGCTGCCCGCTACCAGCCAGAATGTCCCCCTCCCCTCCCCACCTCCTCACCACTTTGATGGGCCTCAAGGCAGAGATGCTGTCGCTCCTCCGGCTGTTGGTCCACGAGTCCCAGCGGGGATATTCTCCTTTCTCAAAGACAAATTGCTCCCCTTTGCAGTTCACCTGCTCATAGCCAACCCATCTGGAAAAGCACAGAGATACCCACCACCCCCCACAAAAATCACCATCAGCTGGAGCAGAACTAACTTTTTCTTGGCAGTACAGTGGTATCTCGGGTTACAGATGCTTCAGGTTACAGACTCCGCTAACCCAGAAATAGTACCTCGGGTTAAGAACTTTGCTTCAGGATGAGAACAGAAATTGTGCAGCGGCAGCACAGTGGCAGTGGGAGGCCCCATTAGCTAAAATGGTACCTCAGGTTAAGAACAGTTTCAGGTTAAGAATGGACCTCCAGAACAAATTAAATTCTTAACCCGAGGTACCACTGTACAGATAAATTATCTGTCCTCACTTCAGATTTAGAAGAAAATCTCTGGTGTATGCCTCTGGTGTAGAGGAGGGGAACTACTCCAACATTTTAATTCAATTATTTATTTACTTCTGCTATTTGCAACCTATTCTTCACCTAACAGGAAATAAACAGCCTTAAACCCAGAATAACCCCAAACTTGCTCAAATGATCCATACATTCATAAACTCAAACCCAAAACCTCACCCTAACAAAAATTGCTGAAATAAAATTAAAATGAAAGTTGAAGCTGAAGGAATCTCATTCCTCCAAATACATCATTCCCTCTCCCACAAAGGGCTAAGAGTGTCATATTTGCTCATCATTGAAATGACAGTCATGTTGGAGCATGATTCACCTCAGAGGCTATCTGAGATAATTATCTGAAGAGGCAGGAGGTTCTCCTCATTTTGCCCTTTGAAGGACAAACAAGACACTTGCATGACATTGTGCAGTGTCAAAAACGAAGCTCCTTCTAGCTGTGTGACCCAACCCCACCTTGGCACAGAAGCTTGCCCTTGCATCTTTCCTGACCCCTGTTCACACAGGGGTAGACTTACGGGCCTGAATGCACCAGGATGGAGCCCACTTTCTCTAGCCCAACCTCCTTCAAATTGGGACAAGCCGCATTCAGCTCATGGCAGCGACCCTGGAAATTCTCCTGCTCGAAGACGACAATCTGGAACCCGAGAAAGAGAGACAGACAGACACCTGGTACCCTACTCAGGGTGCCTACCCAGAGCCTTTTGATGCTGGGTGGCTGGTGAAAGCTGCAATCCAAACATCTGGAGGGGAAGCTGCCTTCAAATAGGCAGAGAAGGCAGGAACAGAGGAGGGCAGATTGGTGCAGTCATCATGGTGTGGCTAGCCGAACGTACAGATGGAGAGAACAGCTGTGTCTGGGTATGAACATTGGAAGCTCCCTTATATGGCATTGGGCCGCTGGTCCAGCTAGCTCAGGACCAATGGCAGAGCGTATGCTACTGCCGCCCGGGGCAGGCGCACAAAGTGGCAGGGGTGGGGCACAGAGGGAGCAGCTACTTGCAATTAGTCTGATTGGACTGATTTGAAGGGCACGTGCCTGGCAGCCCTGTGCGCCTTTGTGACTGTTGGATCGCAGCCTCGCAATGCAGCATGGGGGGGTGCAATCACATGCTGAGGCCAGTGGAGGAGAGGAGCGGAGAGGCCTCCATCACCTCTCCTGCTGTCCACTGTTTCTGTCCCAGGTCATGCCCTGGGGGGAGGTAGTTGCAGCGGCTGTGCCTCCCCCCCCCCACCTCTTGGCCTGCCAAGGGGCGCGCCTTCGCTGGCCACAAGGGGAATGGGGTGCCACCCCTGACTGGCGCATCTTCCCTGTGCTCCTGCCTCACCTGCATGGGGTCACCCAGAACCCCCAGCCCCCCCCCCCCCGGCTAGGCCACTGCTCAGTACTGTACTGTCTTCACTGACTGCCAGTGGCCCTCCAGGGTTTCAGGGAGGGTCTCTTCAAGCTCTACCTGAAGACTGAAGCTGGGATGTTCTGCATGCAAAACAGATACTCTACCTCTGAGCTACAAATGTCATGATCCACCCAGTGGCGGAAAGCAGGCGGGGGCGGGGCTGGTGCGCGTCCTGGGGGTGTGGTGCACCACCTGCGGGGGACGTGATGCCCAGCACAGGCAGGGGGGCAGCTGCGATGGCACCCCACCAGGATTGCGCTGCCGGCGGCGGTGCGCTCCCTCCACACTCCTCTTCCTCTGCCAGTGGATCCACCAGGAATTTGGGCTGCATTCAGGTTTCATCAAGTCAGTGAACCTTCCCATAAACTTCCCTCTTTCAGATTTCCCTTTCCGTCCTGGAGCAGGGAGCAAGTGGGGCAGGTCAAGTGAAGGGGTTAGAATACTTACACTTCAAAGGAGGTGGAAATATGTACCGAGGACATGATTTCCAGTGGCACCTTCAGAAACAGCCTCCTGCTGAGAAGCAGATACTGGGATGGCAGCAGGAGGTGGTGGGTACCTCCTTCATGGACCTCCCTGGGCTGTTCACAGGCGGAAACAGGACTTTGCAATGGGACTTTGCAACAGGACTTTACAAGCAATGCTGTAACATTCTTTTGACAGGCCTAACTGTGAGTGACTTCATCCTGCACCAATTTCCTCCCTAGCCTACCTAGTTATCCAGTTTTGGCCCAAGACCTCCATGGATTGTACCATCCACTGAGGTTCCAGCTAAAAGATGGGAATGCTAGTGCCTGGAGGAGGAGCAGGCCAAAGGGAAAGTAAGGGTAGATACATAACATCTACCAGGCTCACTGGGAGAGAGCAAGGGTGGCCTAGTGGTCAGAGTGTTGGGCCTGGGAGACCAGGGTTCAAATCCATAAAGCTCAGCCATAAAGCTCATGGGGCAGCCATTGTCTCACAGGGCTGTTGTGGGGATTAAGTGAGGAGAGAAAGAACCATGTAAGTCACCTTGAGCTCCTTAGAGAAAAAGGTGGGTTATAAGTGCAATAAATAATAGACCCAAGGCCTCCCCTCCTGCCCACCACAACAGCAGAGAGTAAAAAAAGAACTGAAACACAAACAGGTTTCCAAAAATTGGCCCTTAGATGCCTCAGATCTCTTGGACGTTTTTGCTGCAAAAGACCAAGTAATATGGCTTTGTTACTGAAACCAGTTCCAGCATTAACAAGCTCATTTCAGGGTTTGTCTTTGTGTGGACACTTCCTGTGACCCTGGCAGGAGGGCTGGGAGGGAGGAGAGGCATTCGGGAACTTTGCAAAGCTTGGGTCCCTGGCAACTTCTGTTGTATTATGGCCCAATATGGGGAGGGGGGCAAGGATGGATCCCTGTTCCACCACCTTTCCATTGCCCTGCTCTGTCCACTTTCTGGTTCATTTTGTGTGTGTAAAAAGTTGGCACGATGCTTTGAAGCATCTTTGAAGCTTGAACAGGCACATGCGATCCTGCTTCCTGTAAGGCTAAAGAGGAACCTCAGTGATGCAAAAGCTGCACAGAGTAGAAGTTTGAGATGTATTCATGAATCCTGCCCTGGTCCTTGCTTATAACCAACTTGCTGCCTTTTACAGACCAACCCCCTGCCCCACAGGTTACACATAGGAGCAATAAATGAGAATTGATGGGGGGGGCAGGAGGAACCAACAACACCCACTGTGGCTCTGCTTGGGGCAGGGTCCAGCCAAGTCAAAGACATCATGAGCTAGTCCAGACCACACTCAAGCTCCCAGAAAATCCTTCTGTGGTTTCTCAGTGCTACTCTGCTCAGAGGCAGAGCATCTGCTTTAAATGCAGAAGGTCCCCAAGTTCAATCATTGGCATTTCCAGGTAGGGCTGGGAATGTCCTTCTGCCTGAAACTCTGGAGAGTCCTCCCTACCAGCCCACACATACAGTTAAGAAGCCCACCTATGTCAAGGATGCCCAAGCCCCCTGCTGGAGCTCCTGTGCTTCCTGCCTTTTTCTGTGTGGTGCTGATAGGGAAGGCGGCCAGGCTTGCTTTTCTCTTTCTGCACAGAAGCCAGCAAGATGGAGATTACCTTTCTCATAGTCAGGGTAGAAATGGTGGGCTAATGATTTTGCATTCTGCTTGCCTTCTGAGCAACTTAACACTTTTATGTACAAAAGTCCACAAAAGCTTGTGCCATGATGCATTGAGGAGCTATAATACTCTTTGTTGATCTTACACCTCCTTTGTTTACAGGAAAGATCTCCCCTGTTTTAAAGGTTCTCATTTTATTGATAAAATGTAAGATTGGACCAAAATCTATTCTTGTCACTGCTTCCTGCTGCCCCACAAGATTCTGGATCTGCAGTGGAATTTTCCACCCAGTTGAGTTCTTTCCAGGGAGAGCCTCTGCAGGGCTGCAAGCCCTCTGGGCTTCCTGGCCTGCCCCTTACTGACCTTGGAACTGGCTTGCTGCTGTTTTGATGCTTGGTGGTCTGAAGCCATCATGAAAAGTGGTTGAGCTGCTCCCTGGGGAGAGAACCTCACATCAGATTAGAAGGATGAGGGCAAAGTCACCACATTGGAGAAATTGCACAAACACAATGCTAGGTAGGGGCCATCCCAGAGGAAGTTCAGGTCACTCTGCTCCATGAGCACCAGAAACCCGGCAATGCCATTGGCTGGATCCATCTAGTGCAGCATCCTATCCTCACAGTGGCCAAACAGATGGGAATCCTGCACTAGAGCTCTCTCCCCTCCTGCAATTTCCAGCAACTGGTATTCAGAAGCATTGCTGTCTCCAACGCTGGGTTTACTAGTCCTTGGAGGTAGGTAGCTGGAGCGGCAGAGCTGGCAAGAGACAATCTCCTGACACAGCAGGGACAGAGGATTGATCTGTCAGTTTCAGTTTCTCTCAATTTTTCTTTTGCCCCAATCTGTTCTCCACACCAATCTGCACTTTTTATTTTAAGGAGTCCTCATGAAAATTAGTCATCCTTTTAGTGTGCCATTTCCCTAATTGTCACGTAAGCAGCTGTGCCTAACATGTATGTTTTTTTTGCAAGCTATGCCCCCTGATACTCTCTCCTCTCCCCCACCCCGATAGATAGATGCATTTTTGTAACATTTTCAAGGATTGGAGAATTGTACCGCAAAACTCAGAGAAGTGCAAATTTTGAAAGATAGTTGCATTTTGGTCCAGAAATCACTTGGGGAAGTGCAGTTTAGGCAGAAACTGAGTTGCTCTCCTGTCCCTACTTGGCTCTCTTCATTTGCAATGCAGCCCTAAAGCGCCACTGCAACCAGCTCCCTTTCCCATCATATACATTTCTAGATAGGAAACCTAACAGAAAGGCCCCCATTTGCAGGTGGCCACACAAACACTTGCCAGGGTTAAAGAGACTGCTGTGTAAAAGGAAGCTAGAAAATATATACATTTGAAAAGGAGAGGGAATCAGCCAGTTTGCAAAAGAAAAAGGGGGGTCTATAGGGGGTGGGGACCACGCCCTCTGATTGCTGCCAAGGTGCTGGGAAATACCCAAACAGTCCAGACACAGACACATCTAGCCAGGAGGAATTACTCACAACTAAGCACTTAGCATGGGGTTGCGGGTGGCGCTGTGGTCTAAACCACTGAGACTCTTAGGCTTGCCAGTCAGTGGTTCGAATCCCCGCGACAGGGTGAGCTCCCGTTGCTCGGTCCCAGCGGCTTAGTCATGCTGGCCACATGACCCGGGAAAACTGTCTGCGGACAAACGTCAGCTCCTTTGGCCTGTAAAGCGAGATGAGCGTCGCAACCCCAAAGTGGTCTGCGACTGGACTTAACTGTCCTTTACTTTTTTAAGCACTTAGCACGACTTAATGCAGGCTGTGAACCACTCTTGCCTGTCTCAATTCCCTCTTGTCCAAAGGGCATTCCCCTCCCAGTTGGTGCTGTCCCTCTTCCGCCTCTCTAAATACGCTTCAGGTTACAGACGCTTCAGGTTACAGACTCCGCTAACCCAGAAATAGTACCTCAGGTTAAAAACTTTGCTTCAGGATGAGAACAGAAATCATGCTCCAGTGGCCGCATTAGCTAAAGTGGTGCTTCAGGTTAAGAACAGTTTCATGTTAAGAACGGACCTCCAGAACGCATTAAGTTCTTAACCCGAGGTACCACTGTACAGATATTCCCTAGGCAATGGAGGCAGCTCTCCTGTTTGGATTTTCAAAGCATAGGTAAGGACAGGTTGGGACAAATATATTGGATGCCTAACTTGAGGTGCCTCAGTGGAAGCTGAGACCGGCTGAGAACTAGAGAGCTGCTTTCTAATTTCTCCTTCTGGGATTTCCTTTACAGGATATTCATACCTGGAATGGAAAGAAGAAGACCCCCCCAAAAAAAAATATAACAAAAAACCCCCCCAAAACCCCCCAGCTTTAAAACTTTGCGGGGGGGGATTTAAAAAAAGAATAAGATGCTTACCAGTTGCACCAGAGTTTGCTTATGCCACTGGAAGTGCTGCAGCCAAGCACCAGAATTTATAGGCAGCCGGCACATTAATGCACCAGAAGTATTTATCGAGTTCACGAATGTGTGATCAAAATCGAGAATGTTGGATTAAAGGGCAATGAAAACCCAGATCAGCTGACTCGTCACGACCCTTTGTCCTGCTAAAGACCAAGAGGCAGAATTATTTCATGAGCTTTTCATTTTGGAGCCACTCTCTTTGTCAGGCCTGTTGGCAAGAAAAGGGAGTTTCTGTCAACCTCAGCAGGATCTTTGCCAAGCCCCCGCTGGCATCCCTTTGGAACAATGTTGCTCCCAGCTCAGTCCAGCCTGGGGATTTTGAGGACGAGAGACTGTCCCTCTTTGATAAACCCAACACACCCATATAGCTCATTTAGGAGGCAAAATAATAGAAATAAAAATGCCAAGGTCAGCAGTTGCAAAGTTGGAGTTTTGTTTGTTTATTTTTTAAGGGAAGATGGGTTTTTCCAGCTGTGCACACATTCTGCCCGCTGCTCAGACCACAGTCCCTGCTGGTTTGGCAAGAAGCAACCACAGGGAGACCCATCTACTGAAGCAACTGGCTGCCCAAGGGCTCCAAAGGGAAAGAGGCGAACAATATGCAAGCAGAAGAGCAACACTCTCCCCTCCTGGGCAGAGCAGAGTCATTGTGGCCAGGAGCCACTGGGAGCCCTCTCCTCCACCATGAATTTCTCCAATCCTCCGTTAAAGCCATCCAAGTTAGTAGCTATCCCTGCCTCCTGAGGGAGGGAGTTCCATATCTGTCCTGCATCTTCAAACATTCAGCTTCATCCGATGTCTATGAGTTCTGGTTGACAGGAGACACACAGAGAGAAGAAAAAAAGTTTTTTTCTATCTGTGTCCTCCATGCCAGGCATAATTTTAAAAGTATATTTCATGCCGTATCTTTCTCACCCTTTCTCTGAACTAAAACGTTGCAAACACAGCAGTCTTTCTTTACAGGAGAGCAGAGGCATCGAGTTCCGCATGACACTGGGGGGTTCGACATGTGTGTGTAACATCACATGTGTAACACACACTTGCAATGTCTCATAAGTTGGGAGGAGGTTGTGAGGCCTGCCCACTACAGGTAGGCCTGGCAGGGCCCTATGCCACCAGAGATAGCCCACCAGGGCACACCACTGCTGATGGGAGGCCCAGCAGGGCCCAGCCAATCAAGATTGGGAGGCCTCAGCCCCATTCCTGCATACTTTTTTGGGTGGGGGGTGATCTGTTCTCAGCCCCATAAAGTTGGGGCTCCCAGGGGGATCTCAACCCATATCATTTATTATTCCTTGGCAATTGACAAGTACCCCTTTTGGGGGAATGTAAATTATGCTAAAAAGAAAACAGCTCAAATATAGCCACCCACCAATGCAACACTCTCACAAGCTAAACCTGATTGGACCTCTGCAGCTTAAGCTCTTAACCAGTAAGTGGAAAGTCCAAGGCCTTTTGCCATCAGACCTCAGGCCATCCTGACTGGTGTTAATAGGAGTCCATCAGCGTCTCCAGACACCAGGTTGGCTGATCACAAGAGGTGGTCTCCTGGTGCCTCTTGCCCATTATGTCTTTTGCTTGCAGGTGGGCACATGATGCCCCATAACTGAGATGGGGCAAAACTAGGCTCAGATGGTGTGGGATCTGCCCAGTTTCAAGAAACCATCAATACTCATGGCCTAGTAGTGGGGTTTCCCTATTCTTGATAACACCAAAGCATGATAATATTTGGGAGTCATCACTGTGGCATGAATAGCTAGATCCATAGATACATTTCTTGTGCTTGATCCTTGAAGCAGAAGAGCTCTCTGCACCCTGCAAAAACTACTGCAAATGGAAATAAGGCAACATTGCGGGGTTATTCTGTACTAATTGGTGTTTCTCAACAGATCCACAAAGAGCTTGGGTCCATTTTGAAAAGAGGGGCAGAGAACCCCATTCTGCAAAAAGTGTCAGAGGGCCCAGGGCTGACTTGCCACATTTTGAAGGAAGCACATTGCCGTCTAATAAGGGTGTGCACCAAGACAAACTGGAGTGATCCATGTCTCCTTTCTCCCACATTCACGTACACACAAATCTGTTTCAATAGGTCCAGTGGGCTTTGCAAGAAGTGGGACTGTCTAAAATGCTGCTTGCAGAGCATTGGAGAGTTTGGGATTATTTGGTGTTTTTTGTTTTAAAGCACAGCTTTAAAATCCACTTTGTTTTAACGTTTTTGTTTGTTTTTAAGTTAAAAGCTTCATTTAAGTTTTTTGTTTTTTAACTGCATTGCTGTACTTTAACAAATAACCTTAGCGCACCCCATAACTCCATGGGCAGCACCCTCAATAGTCTCATGTTGCATACCTCTCCAATCTCTGAGGGGGGTGAGATTCCAGATGCTTACCCAGGGTTCATGTCAACTTTTGGAAATGACACACAGCGGAAACTATGGTTTCTTTAGGATATATGGTTTCTTTATACATATATATAACCTGAGTCTAGGATGGAGGGGTTCATAGTATTAACACCCCAAAGGTGTATTTTTGTTTATCCCAAAGCCACAGCCTTGGATTCAAGCATAAGTCTACCATGGGTGATGGGTGAGAGAGCTCTGCCTTTCCAGCCTGCAGCTTTTTCCTCTAGCACACACTGCTCTCAAACTCAGGCTTTGTCCTCCTGTCTAAGAACTAGAGGAGCCTCTCTCCATTGCATCTGGCACAGAGCCCCTTTCCTTTGCTCTCTTAATGGCCCAGCGTCAGGAAACTAGTCTGTCTTGCTAGGATTATAAGGGATTATAAGGGTGTGGCATCCACAAACTCAGAGCACTAAAATAGCTCTTTGGACACAAAAAGGAACTGGGAAAGTCACCTGGAAGCAACAGCTTTTTCAAAAAAATGCACCAGCATTTGGCCACCTTTAAAACACCTTCTCTCCCGTGTTTATGGAGGAAAGTGAGTCCCTTTTACATTCTCCCACAAAAGCTTCTGCGCCTATTTGTCAGCAGTCTGGCAGATTTAATCAATCTGAGGAGCTGGGGGTGAGGGTCTCCTGTTCCTATAGATTTCAATCCCTTTGGCATCCCAAGGCAAATCAAGGGCCTGCGCCCTGCGCCGTGAAGCCGAGACTCCCGGCGATGGGGACGGGAGGCAAAGGCTGAGCGGCAGCGACACTGCCAATCAAACGCCGCACCTGGTTTGCCTCAGCCGCGTTTGATTAGCAGAGATTGGCTCCTCCCGCCTGGCTCCTCCGGAGTCCACTTCACCTTTCCACCTGCACCGCGTCTCGGTGCGTAGCAGCAGCCTGCCCTGCCATTGGAGGCACAGACACTAAGAGTCCTAAAGAGACGCTTACTCGCAAGTAAGCTGCAATCGTTTCAAGGCCGCTTGTTCAGCGCCTGAAGCCCACTGAAATGAAATGTGCTATGGATTGTGCCCCTGGGAAGCTAAGCGCAGCGGCTGGCCCCCCTTGCCTCTTTTGCCAGCTCCCTCCCCCCCATGCCACTTCTCCAGCCCGCCACAAGGTCTGAGGGACAGTGGACCGGCCTGCAGCTAAAAAAATTTGCTGGCTCCTGCCTGTGACCAAAAGGAGAACATGCAACAGCAGTTTTTAAGATTTCTCATTATAGCAAATGTGGACCACGGAGCTTCATTTTATGCAAAGCAGATTGGAACCCTCAACACAGAATGGCATGTCACGGTTTGTAAACACATGTACAGTGGAAGCTCGGGTAATCCACGTAATCTGTGACGGAGGCAATGTCTGCAACCCGCAGCGTTCGCATCCTGAAGGGTAGGGTTCCGGTACTTCCGGGTAATCCCATAACCCAAAAACACATAACCTGAAGCGTCAGTAACATGAGGTATGACTGTAGATGATGTTGAGGCCTGTGGACATCCTGGGCATCCAAGGAGCCCCTGCTCTGTGAGACCATTTAGCCCAGGATCAAAAAAAGAAGAGGGACCTGAGCTTGACAGGCACAACAGAGAGGCAGAGAGGCGTAGGCAGTGAGGTGGGCCGGCAGCGTCAGGGGTCAAGGCTGGTGGACCATCCTGGCTCCAACCCTGAGCAGGGTCCGGAAGAGGCAGAGCCAGCGCCTCACAACCAAGCGGGATCGGGGCGCTTGGGAGGGGGGGTGCAGGCTCCCTTGCCAGCCCAGCCACAGCGCCCAACTGCCAGGAAGGCCAAGGGGCGAGGGGGGCAGCCAGGAGCAGCAGCTGTCCAGCACGCCCTCTTCCCCACCCTGCGGGATGCAGTGGGTGTGGACCACCCGGGGTGTAATCACTGAGGGGGGTGACAAAATGGCAAAAATATGTGTGTTTTTATAAAACAAGGGCGCCCGGCAACCCTAAAATAACTCCCACACCCCCCTCACCCCCTTCCAAAGTGAGGCACGGGGCCTGCATCTCTCCTGAGGGGGAGGTGGCAGGCGGACTGCCTGCAATCTCTGTGCGGCTTTTTCGAGCAGCCTGGGGCTTGCGTCTGCCCACCACCTCGGCCGCCCTACAACTGAGGGGGAGCTGCGGAGGGGCTCCATGCAGCGCACCCTCCCTTGGCTCGCCCCGCCCCCAGTTGCAGGATGCTCCCCTCCTGGGGTCTCCAGTAACTGGCCTTTGGAAGCATCACTGGCTCTGACCGTGGAGGCAGAACAGAGCCAGCAGGGCTAGTGGGCACCAATAGCCTTATCCTTCTTCATGAATTTGTCCTCTTTTAAAGCCATCCACATTGGTGGCCATCCCTGTCTGCTGTGGGAGGGAGTTCCACAATTTATCAAAAGAAAACTATGCGCTGCGTGAAGGACTTTCTTTTATCCATCCAGACTCTCTTGACATTCAGCTTCATTGGATGTGGCCCCGAGTTCTAGTGTCAGGAGAGAGAGAAACCTTTCTTTGTCCACTCTCATGTCATGCAATATTTTGTAAACTTCTATCATGTATGAAATTTCTTTACCAAACTTTACCTGAATGTTGAGTCTAGGACCATTAGAATGTGAAGGTGGTCCTCCTGCTCCATACTGGCATGCCCATTGGCACCCTCCACAGCTGGCACAGTGCCTGGGGGGTCCTGATGGCTCAAATCTCCCAGACTTGGTGGACTCAGGAGATTTTGGGGGTGGCACTTTGACCCCACCCTTATGAGAATCTTAATTCAATTGGAAGGCAGGCAGGTCAGACCACCTCCAGACCTTTATTTCCCTTTTTTTCCTTTTTTCCGCCTCCATTCCATTTTAGATTAAGCATTTCTTTTATTTCAGTGTATTATAAAAATATACTATGTATTGGGTATGAACTTTTGCATATCTGTGTGTGTGTGTGTGTGTGTGTGTGTGTGTGTGACAAAAAAAACCTCCTAAGAGACATGATGGATGGAGCTTGAGCTGATGTGAGTGCAAGGGCAAAACTGGATGAACCAATGCTAAGTACTGGCAGCCTTGCATTATGGCCTTTTTGGGCACAAGGTGAAGACTTTGATTTCCCCATGTGTTTTAAGATCACTTGTGTCTTGATGGTGATATTACCTAAGAATCTGGCAGGAACCACCTTTGCTCCCAGTGAACAAGCCATAGGAACATTCAAAGCTGCCTTAGAGTGTGCCAGATTCACTTAGCCCGTCCGTCGCTGTGTCCACTCTCTGTGGCCATCCCCAGCTCTGTGAACACCTGAGGTCCTTTTTAACTAAAGCGGTGGAGGACTGAACAGGGGGCCTGCTGCCTGCAAAGTTCTGCCATCAAGTGACAAACGAGAGGAGACACAGCAAAGAGCAGAAGCCTTGGAGGCTCAGAACTTTATTGAGAACATTAGGCTTTATTTTTATTTAGACAGCAAAACACAGCCTTTTGCCAGCACTTCAGGGAGGGGAGGGTCTCATTTCCGTTTCTTCTCCTTGACGAATGTGACTTGCTATTACTTTAGCTTTCCTCAAAGCAGCCTCTTTTGTGCCATTGCTGGTCCCGGATGCGCCGCACTGACTGGATCAAAGGTTGGCTGGCATCCCACTCATTCCAGTGGCAGTACTCACCCTTCTCAAAGACGTACTGGCGGCCACGGTACCCGGGATACTCATATCCCACCCATCTATGGAGACAGAGGGGCAAGAGAAGGAGGACCTATCAGGATAGGCTCAGCCAGGCATCCTTCCCAACACAGCTCACTGCAGTAACAACTCATTTCCAAAGATCCAAACTACTCATTGAAGCCAGAACTACTCATTGAAGCCAGAACTACTGCCTTTGGGCTCTCAACAGTTCCTCTCCAAAGACAATTTACAAAATGAAATTTTCATTTACATAATAAGATTCAACAAAACAGAGCTATATGGTAGGTTAGGTATGAAAGTTGAAAAAGCTTGGTGTAAAATATGAAAAGGATACACACACATGAAGCCTCTTTTGGGAAGTAGTTCCACAATCAGGGTATTACAGCTGAAAAGGTCTTCTCCTGTATCCCAACGAAATGTACTTCTCCTGGTGTGTAGGAATGAAAATCACGACAGACGAGCAGTGGGTGCCATGTGGAGCGTCTGCCGGGGAAGTCCCGGGAACTCTCTTTTATTGAAT
Organism: Podarcis erhardii; assembly: GCF_964252035.2. NCBI lineage: Eukaryota > Metazoa > Chordata > Lepidosauria > Squamata > Lacertidae > Podarcis > Podarcis erhardii. Next base: position 55,318,676 of record NC_138502.1, on the reverse strand, counting down.
ATTACAAACATTGCCACAGGTGTACTTGTGGCTGATTGGTTGATACAAACACAAAGAAACTCATTGCCTATTGGTTAATGCAAATGCAAGGCGGGAATTACATGTGAGGGGTGGGAATTACATGTGAACATTAATCACCGGTAGATTAAAGGCTGGGAAACGAGGTTGGGACTAGACAGGCATGAAACCTCCTAATTAATAATAACTAAAGATTAATATGGCATAAAACAATTACTAATGATTGATCATAACATGAAAGAATACAATAATCAAGTTCTATAGATGTGGTCAGCTATGCATGGAGAACAAGTCACCATGAACTTAAGGTGAACTGAGCGATGAGGGAATGTCTTGGTGTTTGGAACAGGTTCGTACAGTGTGTGCAGAAACAGAGAAAAGATTATAAGCGAGAGTTCCCAGAATGCAAGAGAAAAGAAGCAATGCTTCCCATAAGGCCACAGTTACGATGTGTAGAAAGAGAACGATGCAATGCTTCCCTATAATGCAACAATTATGTGCAGAGGGAAAACTTCCCTTTACTGGTGGAAGAAGCTGGATCAAAGGTCCCAAGGTAAACGTGGTGGGCTGTCAGGTTCATATGGAAGAAGGCCGTGTCCCAAACGGTTTACGGCACACTTCCCCAAGCTGGTGATATTGGACTACAGTTCCCATCATCCCTGATCATCAGTTATGCTGGCTAGGACTGATGGGAAATGGAGTCATGAGAGTAGCCATGATTTATGTTAGGGGGGCAAACCTCCATTAGTTATGTATTTTTATTGATTTACCTGATCTGGGGGGCAGTGCCCCCCCTGCTCCCTGGCTACACCCATGAATGGAGTCCAGCAATGTCTGTTGGGCACTAGCTTGGAGAAAGAATGGTTTCCCTTAATAGCGAGTTAGCAACATCTTGAATTGGGTCCTGAAATTAATTAGACGTCAGCACAAGTACCAGGAAGATAAGATCATCTTGCACCAGTTTTAATTTCCAGGTGCCGTTCAAAGGCAAATTCAGGCAGAATGTGTGTTAGAATTAGTTCACAGAATTAGTTCAAAAATCTCTGAACTATGCATAAAAGTAGTTCCCATGATTTCTGGTTGAACTAAACTAGGTTTGTTTCTAGTTTATCTTCAATTTCATTTCCTTACACACTTTTTTACTCTCTAAGTTCGTAATTGTTGAGGGAAATGAACTTATTGAGTTCCACTGTCTGTGTGGTTCAATGTCTTCTGAAGTATATGTCACACCAGTACAGTAGCTGCTGACATCCTGAATGCTGAATTCCCTCCCGCCCCGGAGGATCATTTAGATGAATTTAACAACATCAGCAGAGCCTACTGGATCAGGCCAAAGAGAGCCATCTAGAACAGCATCCTGTTCTCACAGTGGCCACCTAGATGCACTAAAGGGGAGAAGCCCTCAACCAGGAGCTTCTAGCAACTGGTATTCAGAAGCATTACGTGAACTCCATTTTTTCTCGAGAAAGACAGATGCCAACAACTTGAACTAAACTGGGAGCTGAACCACTTTGTTTTGTAAAAGGACAAACATGAACTGGAATTACTTTCTGTTGGGGCATGTCAAGCATGATCTAGTATTAGTTCCTTTCAAAAATGAACTTCCCAAACTCTGGTTACAATAATATAAACTGGATTGGAGCCTGCCCTCTGCCCCCTTCCTGTGGGCTGCTATTTGCATTGGGGGGGGCATGATTTTAAGGACATCCTCAAACTCTATTTATTTTAAAACCCAATCCTTGATTATGCTTGCATATCCTTCAGTTTTGAGCAACACATTCCAGGTCTCTGAGATTTGTTTGTGATGCAGGCTCTAATTAATTTACTTACTATGGGTTTTTTGGGGTTATTTTTAGTTCATTTAAGCCACCACAAAGGCCACCTGACTGGAAAAAGCAGGATATAAATGCTACAAAGGAATTCATTCATTTATAGATTGCTCACCCATCAGTGTCCTCTGGGTGAATTACATCTCAGTACTGGTCAAATAGTCCTTCAAGATGCTTTCCTGGGCATTTTATGGCCACCTGTGCTGCTTGTTACAGTTTTCAACTCATAGACTCACAGAATCATGGAGCTGTAGGGTTGCAAGGGACCCCAGTGGCCCTATAAGCTAGGGTTACCAGAAGTCCCCGTTTCCCTGGGATAGTCCCCGCATTTGCGAATAATGTCCCTGGATTTCATCTAATATCCCCGGGAAACGCAGCAGCAGCAGTCTCAGCAGCCTGGAGCGGTTGGCTCTGGCTGGCTTCAGGAGCTGCTCAGAAGTCCCCATATGCTGGTGGTGCAGGGGCTCTAAGGTGCAGCTTCCGAGCTACTTCCACCTTCCCTGACCCCAGCAATTAAGCAGTGAAGGGAGGCTTCATTATGCCTACCGGAGCAGCCTCCCAACTCCTACTTGCGTGCAAGCAGGAACAGGGTGGGGGTCTCTCAGTTAGGCAAGAGGAAGCTGAGGGATCCCCGCCTCCTCCTGCTTGCACACAAGTAGGAATGGGATTGGGGCTGCTCCAATGGGAAGGGAGGCATTGCGCTGCCCCAGCCACTGCCGCTGCTCTCGGCCCTCCTTCTCTGCCTTCCATGCCTGACCCACTGCGCACCGCTTCCCCCACCACCACCACTGAAGAACCAACAACTCAGGGGCTGCCCAGGCTCATGGAGAAAGGAGATAGAAGCCTCGGAGGAAGGGGAAATGTGGCGGTTGAGACGTGGAGGTTGAGGTCAAGGTGGCCACCGACATTGCTGCAGCATCAACGTCCTGAACATGTAGTATGTATGTATGTATGTATGTATGTATGTATGTATGTATGTATTTAGAGTGTCCCCAGATTCATTTTAAAAAATCTGGTAACCTTACTATAAGCCAAATCCCTGCAATGCAGGAATCGCAACTAAAGAATCCCTGGCAGATGGGCATCCAACATCTGTTAAAAAAACCTCCAGTGAAGGTTCATCACCTTCTGAGGTCATCTGTCCCACTGCTGAACAGCTCTACTGTCAGAAAGTTCTTCCTAATGTTTAGTCAGAATTTGAATCCAACTCTCTTTTCATTTTTCATTGTTCATGTCACTTTTTAATTCCCTTTTTTGTGGAAAACCTTTCCCCAGGGAAAAATACCAGAGACCAATCCATTTTTATTTGCCCAGACCTTGTATATTATTGCTTTGCATTTCTTTCTGTTTTAATCTCATTTTATGCAGCACATAGAGAGAATTTGTACTGGACATCTGATTAATAAAATATATAAGACCAAAATGCCCAAAGATATTCAAGCACCCACCAGCCACTCTGGTTATAAGCATGATTGTTAATAGATCTTTCTCACTGGCCATTGTCCCTCCCAGAGCCAACTATGTATTACATTCATTTATAATATTTGAAGCATTTTTACTGCCATCACCCCAAATTCTTTGGCTGGAAAAGACTATCAGAGTAGCTTACAAAGATCTATAATGAGAGACAGGTTTTAAGAGCAAGAACCACGCTAATAGTCTTGGCCCTTGTTCCTCACATTTCAAATAATGTGAAGATGGAGGCCAGAGACTGGGAGAGAAAGACAAAGAGCAACAGGGGGCCTGGACAAGGTGTGTGGAGAATTGAAATGAGAGCAAGTCCTGGCAGAAACATTTATGGGGGTTGCTTCAGGAAGACCAAAATGGCTCAGGAAGTTGAAGGTTGTTCCAGAAGGAAAGTTTGTTCCAAATGTGTTTGAGCTGTAGTCAGTAGCTCAGAGCCACCACTTTGGAGAACCCCCTCCTCCTTCCTGCATTTTTGGGGTGTCTGTGCCTCCTGCCTGTTCTTTTCATCTTTTTTTTGGGGGGGGGATAAGCCCACATGCCAGAATGAGCCAAAATCGGTTGGATTACCTTCAGTGAGTTCCATCATTATTTATTTCATACAATCTATATTCCACTTGATTGTAAAAAAAGAAAACCCTCAAAGTGGTTTACAAAGATAAAACAATAAAATTGTCTATAAGAAGAATTAATAACAATTTAAGACTTTCAAAAAGTTAAAGGCTAAAAGCGGATTAAAACACTAACTTTCAACTGGGTAGGTTTGGCTAAACAAGAATGTTTTTAACAGGGCTATATTGCTCTATATCGTTTTAACAGAGATATATCATTCTAAAACATCACAGGTTTTTTTACCTTTTTATTTGTCAAAGCGGCTGTCTTCCTACTGCCGGTTGCTGGCTGCTCTGCAGTGCCCTCTGGTGTCACCTTTCAACAACTCATTAGGACATAATGTGTCCTGTGGCTGTCAAAACCATTTCCTAGCCCTTCCTTAAGGTTAAAAACCCCTGGAAAAGACCCTGATGTTGGGAAAGATTGAGGGCACAAGGAGAAGGGGACAACAGAGGACGAGATGGTGGGACAGTGTTCTTGAAGCTAGCAACATGAGTCTGACTGCGGGAGGCAGTGGAAGTGCCTGGCATGCTCTGGTCCATGGGTTCACGAAGAGTCGGACACGACTAAACGACTAAACAACAACAAGGTTAAAAACCCTGAGTGTAGATCTGCCCCAGGTGCTAAAAAGAGTACAGTGAAGGCACCTGCCTGATATCAATAGGACGGGAGTTCCAGAGTGTAGGTGCTGCCACAATAAAATATCCATTTCCTACAAATGTGGAATAGATATTATGCAGCCCCTGCAAGAATGCCAGATCTGCCAATTGCAGCGGTCAAGGGGGAAAAGATATGGGGCAAGCTGGTCCCAAATTGCTAAGGGCTTTATATACTAATTCTAAGGAAGGTGATTTAGGGATTTGCTCTTCCAAGAGAAGCAAGTGTGCAAAGAAGCCCCCTTCTGAAGCAGAGGCACCCCCTCCACCTTTCGCACGGGGCTACAGGATTTGCCTCCCCCCCCCCGCCCCGCTCCCTCCTTACATTCCATTCAGGGCCTTAATGCTGGCCACGCGGTCCTGGAAGCCATGAGCCCACAAGCTGGGGACGTCATCCTCCACGATCTCCATCTTCCTGCCCCCATAGCTGGTGTTTTCAAAGAGGTGGATTTTGTGGTCTGCACTGTCCTGCAATGGGAACAAGTGATGGGAGCTGGTGTGGAGTGGGGGTGGCTGAACCCTCTCCCCCTGCAACCACATATTCACAATGAAGAGGGAGGGGCTGTACCAGGACATTTGCTATGCATACAGAACGCAGGTGATGAGAAGGAAGCTCTCTGCCTGAGCTCCTGGAAAGCTGTTGCCAACCAGAGTGGACAGCATGGGGCTAGAAGGATAAATATCCTGAACAAACACACAGGATATGATAAAGGGAGCATGAAGCTGGCATACAAGGGCTGCCCAAGGCACTGGGGTGTCCTCCCCCAATGTAGGTCAGGACAATAACAGATACACATAATTTAGTCCATGGCCACTGCCCTTTCGTGGGCAAATATCTGTGACTTACGATCAGCAGGGGGCGAATGGAGAGGAGGCTGTCACTGCAGTGGCTGTTGGACCAGGAGTCCCAGCGAGGGTAGTCGCCCTTCTCCAACACAAACTGCTCGCCACTGAATGCCTGACGCTCAAACCCGAGCCACCTGTGGGAGGAATCAAACCTATTGTTGCCCCTCAGTCAACCTGAGAAGCTTGGCGTGTAAAGAGGTTGCTCCAAATTCAGACTACATGGCTATCACAAGCCAATATTGAATTCCTGTGCAGCATTTTCTGAATACTGTATGGGAAAGCACATGAATGTGACCTTTAGGAAGTTTGTAAATAAACCATTTTTAACTTACTAAACATGTGGTCTTTTTCTATACTGGGGAAGAGGGGAACTTTGGAAGGAACTCAGAAGGGCATATCTAACAGCCCATATTTCCTCACTTTACTTTGCTGTATATTTTGTGATTTTAAATCTCTGCTGGGTTTGTCTCATCAGAGAGTACATGCCCCAAACCTGGATGTTGGCATCCAGGAAATTATTCTTTTATATCTATTTTTTCCTTGCCAGCAATAGTTAATTTGCTACCCATTGCCAGAATGTTTGTGTTATCAACATGTGAATGGCCCCTGTAACACTACCTCTAACTTTTGTGTATTAATTTCCCTCTGACCTAGACCCAGCCATGTAAAGTTTTAACCTGATTTTGGGAATATGCAAAATTAATTGTTTCTGTTCTGATTTTAATTTTATTTTTGTTCTTCTCTTCCTTAGTGGGTTGTGCTTTCTATAGGTGAGGAGCCCTGGGAAGTGGGCAGTGCCACATGACTCTTGGTTTTTCCGCGAGAGCCTAACGTAGCCAGAACAAGACTTCTAGAAGCTGTGCTGATTGCCAATAAAGAAAACACAGGTTAAAAACAGCAGTTATCAGAATCAGTACCCATTTTATCCCCATAACTCAGACAGGAAGGCTGAGGGGCCAGGTTACTTCTTGCCCAGGGGTTGGGCTAGATGACCCTTGGGGTCCCTTCCAACCAGGGCTGCTGCTGCTTCTTTTTTTGCAGCTGGAACTCACCAGAACTCAGTTCCGGCATATTCAGAGAGGGTGCCATTGCCATTATTATAAGAGAACAAAGGAGGTGTTTAGGTGCCAAATAGTTCTGGCATCTATTTTTCTAGAAACTCTACAATTCTATGATTCTGGAAGTGAGTTTTTGAGGGGAGCAATTCCCTGATTTGTAGCTCAGCCTCTTAGCCAATTCACCTCTTGCTCCCTTTGGGATCACCTGGGCACAGCATTTAAAGCTTTTTTTTTTTAAGGACACACAGCTGCCTGTAATTGGCTGCACAGAGCTGAGGAGGCCTAAGGGAGTTCACTGCAGCTTTGCAGCCCCCATCTGAGAATGCTCAGATTTCAAGACATGTGCTTCTAGCCCGGTGTGGCCCCCGCTCTCTCCCATGCTTGGTACTCACGGGCCAGCCTCCACCTGGATGGAGCCCACTTTGTCCAACTCCTTCTCCGTCACGTTGGGGTTCTCATCCATGAGCTCACATTTCCTGCCCTGGAAATTCTCCATCTCGAAGAGGGTGACCTAGATGAGGGCACAGAAGCCAAGTGGCCCAACAGCCATCAAGGGGTAAAGAGCCTCAAAAAGGAGCATGTACTGATGGAGAAACAGTTTTGGGAGAGAAGCTATCAGCCAGCTTGTTTGCAGGGGGAGAAAAAAGCATTCCCAAATTGAGATGCCCTCCACCAAAGGTGACACAGACACCTTTAGGACAGACAAAGCTGTTTCTCTCTGTGTGGAGGAGGGAAGGCCAAAGAATGAAGACTCTCTGAATATGTTTGCAGCTTCCAGCAGCTCTTATTTTTCATTTGTATTCCACCTTTCCTCCATGGAGCCTGAGGTGGTATGCATAGTCTTCCCGCTTCTCGCTTCTCTTAATCCCCACAACCACCCTGTGAGATAGGCCTGGCTGAGTGGGGATTTGAACCCGGGTCTCCCTGGTCCAGCACTCTAACCACTGCACCACATCACAATTAAGACACAATTGTGGAGAAATTTGAAAGACTTTATTCAGGGACAACAAGGACACCACCACAGAGGCAGGGGGACAGTGTTCAAAAAGTAGCTTCTAACAAGGGGCCCAAGAAAGGTGCAGGAAAACTTTTGTTAAGGAAAGTTTTATAAGAAAAAAACTGCTCCTTTTCCCTTATGGGGTATCCAAGTGGGTTTCCTATCAGTTGGAGAAAATAACAGAGGCCAACCAGAGTATATACAGAAGCAAAGTGGCTAGTAAGTCTGATCTTTATTAACTGTTGCAACAGGGTCCCCACTCCCCACATGCAGGAGGGAGGAGAGAACCCTGAACAATGGAACGTGAGTCCTTATACAGACTTTTGAAACTGCCCACCCTGTAGCTCAGGACCCCCCCCAAAAAAAAATCATACATACATCACAGAAGGAGGCGGTCTACAGCAAAAATAAATCACAGGAGGTGGTCTACAGCAGAAATCCTGTCTGCCAGGATACCTGATAATGGTCACTGATTGCACTGATTACATTACCTGGGCATTACCTGGGCAGCCAGGCTCACCCTTATACACAAATACGCGCCCTTAAGACAGGATTTGTAAGCAAAAGACAATGGGGAGGATTTCCCATTTCCTTCCTCCTTGCAGAGAAATATTTGAGGTCAATTTGGCTTTAGGATTGCTCTCTCAGACAAATGGTATGTATGTGTTTGCCTTGTACATTTATGAACATTTAATTTATATTTGAGACCTTAGAATTCTCATAACAAAAGCCCTAGAGAAAAGAGGTGGAAGTGAAGGAGAGGTGTGTGTCGAGGAAAGTAATAGTTCAAATATGTAGCAAGTGATGGCCAGCTCTTTGAAAGACGACAAGGTCTTGAAGATATGATTGCCAGGTCTCCAGGTCTGATTTGAAGCCTCTGGGTTTGCCTGGACCCCTCCAGCTGGAGGACTTGATTCTCAGGGTGGGTGAGAGTACCTTTATCAATAAGAAAAAATATCAAGCTTCAGCTTGACAGGAGCTGGCTGCAAATTGGGGGGGGGGGTCCCTGCCTTCCTTCACTCCCCTCTCCCAAGTAACCTCTGTTTCCTGGGCCTCCTACCATGACATCACCAGGGGCCACTCTTAGGTTTCAGGCCATCACTGGATGAAGGCAACCATCATCACCAGGCCCAGCCTGGCAGCCCTGATGCCACTGCAAGAACATTCATCCCCAACAGGCTGTGCCTATCTGAACACACGAGGCTCTTCAGCAGTCGGCCCAACCATTAGACACAGTGAGGCAGCTGCCTCAAGTACAGAGCGGTCAGGAGCACCCCAGGTCCTGAGATCTCAGGTCTCTCTGTCATTGAATGTTAATGACGTTGGAATGAAACGAAGTGGTTCTAGCAATAAGGAAAAATAAGAATATGTATGAAGGGATTGATATTAGATGAAAATTTGAAGTTAGAATATGTGAGGACAAATAATTAAGGGTAAATTAAGAGGGTATGAATTTGCTGAACAAATTTTTAAATGGAATACAAAAAAGGGAGGTGTGAGGAAGTCAGGAAAATAAGTAAATGATTGTAAGATAACAGAAAGAGGGATTTTTATTTTTTTCTTCTTTTTTCTTTTTATGTTAAATCTCAGTTTTTGTATTGTATTTGGATTTTTTGTGTGTGTTTTTTTGTCAATTGTTTATTCTTTTTCTTCTTTTTGTTAAAATCTTAATAAATATTATTTAAAAAGAGAGAGAGAGAGAGAGAGATATTTCAGGTCTCTCTGATACCCAGACGAGTTTTCCAGAGATAGGGAGCAATGCCACAGGCTCAAGAGGTCACTGGGAAGGCAGTTGAATTTGGGTATCCAAACTCTTGAAAAAGAAGAAAAGGAGCAGGTGGTGGTCGAGTATAAACCACCAGAAAGTTTACACAGACAGCCCAGAACGATGAAGTGGGCTCTATCCAGTTACGTTGTTGCAGAAACCCTTGGCTGTCTTTGCACACATGCGCAGCACATGCCCACAAACACCTCCTACCACAGCCGGCTGTTGTTGGGCAGGAAAGGAGAGGCTGGGGAAAGTGTATGTGCTGGGGAGAGGGAGAAGCTATGGGGAGCCCAGTGCTTGGGAAGCAGGGAGGGCCTGAGGAAGGGATGCACCTGTGAGACCCATACCCTGCCCTAGACGAGCGCAATGCCCTTGAGTGCAAGGTGCAAGCAGGAGGGCTGAGGAGGTGTGTGCAACTGCCAACTGCAGGCATAGGAGTCAACTCCTAGGGGCCAAGGGGTCTTTGCCCTCCCTTAAATATTTGAGGGGCTGCCCCCCAAAGTGCATAGGCATTGCCTTTCAAATGGTGTGTGTGCACTGCATCATGTGATCAATTATGGGGACGGGGCCTACACCCCACCCCAACTTTTATTCAAGTTGCCACCCCAGCTGAAAGGGCTATGGCTAGCAAGACAGTGGCCTGGCACATCCTAGCCCAGTGATATGCAGAAATGGCAACCCTGGTGAGAAGTTGGCCGCGCAGCACCCATACCCAGCTGTCATGGGAGGCAAGCGTGCTGCCCCGCCACCTGCCCTGATCCAGCTCACCAAGAGGTGCCACTTGGGCAGTGAGTCCTGCAGGAGACCCAACTACTCTCCTGGGTTGGGAGAGCAAGGTTGCCGGTCAAAGTGCGAGAGGAGCCGATTGCCCAGCAATCCCAATTCCGGCCTGAGTCCTAAGCTACAACGCTTGCAACGTCAATGTTTTTGCACCCTTAAGGATTTTGCTCCTGGGACAACTGCCCCAACACCATGCCACCGGCAAAGGCCACAAACTACATGCTATGGAAAGATAATCACATCACTCATTGCATGTTTGCTGGTACATGGAGGTCGGGCTGTGCTCAGACTTGCTCTAGGCAAGCAAAAGATTTGTTGGAGAAGTCAAGAGTGCCAGCTTCTGTCTAAATCTAGAACAACCAGCTTTGAAAAAAATACAGTGGTACCTCGGGTTAAGTACTTAATTCGTTCCGGAGGTCCGTACTTAACCTGAAACTGTACTTAACCTGAAGCACCACTTTAGCTAATGGGGCCTCCCGCTGCTGCCGTGCCACTGGAGCCCGATTTCTTTTCTCATCCTGAAGCAAATTTCTTAACCTGAAGCACTATTTCTGGGTAAGCAGAGTCTGTAACCTGAAGCGTATGTAACCTGAGGTACCACTGGTATCTGCTTCTAGTAAAACTTGCACCTTGTATTGTTACAATACTCTGAGCAGTGAGAGAATTCAGGAGTTCCAGGAGCTTACCTAGTTGCATTCCTTGGAATGAAGGTCAATGGAGACTGTGGCGTACAGTTTCTGGGTCATGTGGCCAGCATGACTAAGCCGCTTCTGGCAAACCAGGGCAGCGCACGGAAACACCGTTTACCTTCCCGCCGCAGCGGTACCTATTTATCTACTTGCACTTTGACGTGCTTTCAAACTGCTAGGTTGGCAGGAGCAGGGACTGAGCAATGGGAGCTCAGCCCATCACGGGGATTCAAACCGCCGACCTTCTGATCGAAAAGTCCTAGGCTGTGGTTTAACCCACAGCACCACCTGCATTGACATTATTTACACATTATTTACAACATGAGCATAAATGGATGGACTCACAGCACTAAAACTCCCAAGGATCTTGTTTCTCCATTAGTCAAGTCACAGTTTGGGATCCAGCACAGAGCAAGCAGGCCTCTGGGTCTCTGGCTTCCAGCCTGTTTTCAGCTCAAAACTTACTCTCTCTCCTGGCTAATGTTCTCTTACTTAACAGTTAGGTGAGAAGGGTGGAGGAAAGGGCCCCACATCTGCCTGGAGGGCCCCATCATTTAGTTGTTGCCCTTGCTACCTAGCTCTTTTTGGGGGTATGCCATTGAGGACACTTAAGTAGCCAGCTAAGCTTCTTGTTTCACAGAGAAACTTGTCTGAACAGCTCAGCAATATAACCCTTTATTTCTACCCTCACTGGGTACAGGACCCCAATAAGGGGCTCAGGGCATCATCCAGACTGACTGCCCAAACCTGCAACAGTATAAAATCTTCAGGGGCTTTGTGGGACAGGGAAGGGATGAATTCAACACTTGCCATACCTTGTAATTTGGCCCCATTTCCTCTGGGCTCTCCGCAGCTGCCATCTCCTCCATAGGGGTCTGTTGTTCAGTCATGGTGTCTGCAATCAAACCCTGTCCCGCCCCCATCCCCGTGCAAGTTAGAGATGGTTATTGCTCCAAGGAGGAAAATCCTCTCTGCCAAAGATTTGTGCCAGGCTTTCTGCCAGAGAGCATGAGAATGAAGAGATCATCATCTGCATAAGGAGACCCCCTGTCTCCAGGGACTCTGGGAGATTGACCTGCAAAGAACTGGCCAAAGTAAGGCAGTGGTTATTCCTACTTTATTGTCTAGCTTTAAGACCAAAAGGGCAGGAGAGCTTTGGGGAGGAACCTATTTGTGATGGAGGCAACTGTCAACTTCATTGGACTGGAGACAGGGGACACAGGGGTGGAGAGTAAACACATCCCACACCCAGCTGGTCTTTTTCTCATTCCTTATTACTGGTGAAGCTGGTTGACCCTTAGGATTCCTTCCAACTCTGCAGTTCTAAGCTTCAGGGAGGCAGAGACACATGGAAGGTTCTCCTCCAAGAGTGCATGACTCAAAGCTCTGCACCTCAAGGAACTGCAGAGCAGCACACTGCATTTTTGCTGCTACAGATCAACCCTGTAAGATTCCTCTCAGCACTCTGCCCACCCACTGACCCACAATGAGTTGTAGTTCAAGACGCCACCTCACTTGCAGCTTCCTTCAGGTTTCAGTCTTGGAATTCCACTGCCTGGTGTTCCAGTTCCCCACCCTCCCAAGGCCCTCCGCAACATCTCCCTGGCCTTCCCTCACTGCTGTCGCTGGTACAAAGACAGATGCCGTTACATACAACTTACTGTCTTTAAGTCTCATCTACCTCTTTTTTTGGCTGTGGGGGGATAACATGGATCAAAAGGGGGGGTGTGACATTCAAAAGCTTTTGCTGGAGGTAGGGAAGCGCTATGCGAAGGACTCCAGGGTAACCATGTGTCTGGTGAGGACACATTCATACCTCCTTCTCCAGATGCTGTTGGAAACTCTGGCAGGCAGGCAGGCAGGCAGGCAGGCAGAGAAGGAGGCGCCTATTTATGCGCTTGCCTCTGAGCGCAGCCCTGGTTTTCGAGGGGTGCTGAGGCAGCAGCAACTCCATCCAGCAGACCCCACCCATTGCCTTTCACTTCAATATTGAGGGCTCCACTCCACAATACGGAGCCATTATGCAGAGGCCTCCCAGCTGCCGGTTGGGGAAGATTAACAGCCTGCCTGCGAGTCAGCCCATCAGCATGTTGGCACTGCTCCTTGCCAGAACTTTACAGAAGTTCTGGGTCAGCAGCTTTCCAACCCCAAACCAAAGCCCTTTCAGCAGCAGCAGACACTCATGCCGTATGTCCCAGGCCAGGGAGATGTTGCAGAGGGCCTTTCCATTGAAAGGAGCAAGAATTCTGTGCCTCCAGTCTCAGGTTGCTGGACTTTAAAAGGCAGGCTCATGAGAATCACAGAATCATAGAGTTGGAAGAGACCACAAGGGCCATCGAGTCCAACCCCCTGCCAAGCAGGAAACACCATCAGAGCACTCCTGACATATGGTTGTCAAGCCTCTGCTTAAAGACCTCCAAAAAAGGAGACTCCACCACACTCCTTGGCAGCAAATTCCACTGTCGAACAGCTCTTACTGTCAGGAAGTTCTTCCTAATGTTTAGGTGGAATCTTCTTTCCTGCAGTTTGGATCCATTGCTCCGTGTCCACTTCTCTGGAGCAGCAGAAAACAACCTTTCTCCCTCCTCTGTGTGACATCCTTTTATATATTTGAACATGGCTATCATATCACCCCTTAACCTCCTCTTCTCCAGGCTAAACATGCCCAGCTCCCTTAGCCGTTCTTCATAAGGCATCGTTTCCAGGCCTTTGACCATTTTGGTTGCCCTCCTCTGGACACGTTCCAGTTTGTCAGTGTCCAGAATCCTCATCCAGGTTATTAAAACTACGTGTTTATTCTAGCGAGTGGAAGTGATTTGAACCAGCAATGTAAGGAGGATATTGACAAGCTGGAACATGTGCAGAGAAGGGAAACCAAGATGATTAAGGGTCTGGAAATCAAGCCTTATGAGTTGAAGGAGTTGGGTATATTTAGCCTGGATGAAAGGAGTTATGATTGTTATCTTCAAATATCTTAAGGGCTATCACACAAAAGATGGAGCAAAGCTTGTTTTCTCCTGCTCTGGAGGGTAGGACTCGAACCAATGGCTTCAAGTTCAAGAAAGGAGATTCCAGCTAAACATCAGGCAAGGTCTCCCTTGGGAGGTTGTGGACTCTCCTTCCTTGGAGGTTTTTAAGCAGAGGTTGCACGGCCATCTGTCAGGGATGCTTTAGTTGCACTGCAGAGGGCTGGACTAGATGGCCCTTTGTGTTCCGTCCAACTGTACAATTCTATGATTTATGAATTTTGCTCTGTCTGTTTTGCATGTCTATGCATCTTCCTCTAGGTGCCAATCAGCTTAGCTTCAGCAAAGTGGTGAACACATCACAACACTCATTCAGATCATTCTCTGAAGCCAGCAACTTGTGGTCTTGCAACTTGTGTGGAATTGTTTTGCTATGCTTCATAGCAGCCATCATCTGGTAGGGTGCAAGAGTTGGAATTGGGACCCAAGCTGCCCGAAAATGGTATAGCTGCCACCTCAGGAGTAAGAAAGGGCCCTGCCAAATAGGAGGGGGAGGGGGGAGAAGGCAGAGATGCTGGGGCCCTTCTTCAGCTACCTGTTCCCTCTTTCTGGCTACCTCAGAGAGACAGCAAGCAAGGCTGCTGCAGGTGAACAACCCTTGCCCCCCCCCCATCCTGTTCTGAGAGAGTAACATTTAAAAACAGACTGTGGAGTCTTCTATGGGGGAGGAAAAGGGGAAGGAAAACCTTCTGCTTCAATTAATGTGAATAGTTTAAAAGAAAAATGAAAGATGGACATGCTAAGTCATTCTGAATGCTGTTTTTAATCAGATATAGTTGTCCAAACATTTCTTAGTAGTAAAACTACTAAAATACAGAATTTCAGTGCCTTGCACAAGCACAAAAGAGAACCCGTGTGTGTACAGATTCAGAGGGATTTGCCCTGATGCCACCTTAATCCCGCTCCTTTGTGCAGGGCCAGCTCCCCGGGGAATCCAGGCATTGCATACATTCCAACAAACCCCCTGCCTCCCCCCCCCCCCATGAAAGAGATGCTGTGGATGCCCCAAACTTTGCTGCAGGCCCTCACATCCCAGCAAAAGGTTTCTGCTAGGCTGGGAAGGAGTCTGTGGGATGTGTGTGTGTCTGTGTGCATACTCAGTGCAATTTAAGGAAAGGCTTCTAGCACACATTAGAGTCACAGGTGGAAATCAAACCAAATGAGAACACCAGGACAAAATCAACTGATTCTTTTTTTTTAAGCGAAGCAAATGGGAAGATTGTCAGCCCCTTCAGGGGCATTTTGGTGCTAATCACGTTTGCCACTACAGCACAGCCAACCCACCTAGCAAACAAAACAGACTAGGGCCAAACCAAAATATCCTGAGTCTTAGGAAGTGGCAAGGTCTGGGGGGAAATCTATACCCACAGCTACTTGAAAAGGAGGGGCATTGTGACAGCATCTCTCTAATCCCCTTCCCAAACCATGCCAACTGGGTCTTCCCTGTGGGCTGGGAGTGGGGTGAGGATGCTGCTAAGCAGCACTGAGGACCCCAGGATACATCCTTAGTGGTGCTCAGAGCAGAATATATTATGTTTTCCTATGGCAAAATATTACTGCTATTTCTGCTCTGAGAGGAACCCATGGGAGGTGTCTGGCTTAATAGGGGCAGATCCCCAGGGGACGTACAAAGGTTATTCTGCCTCATCCCAAGGAAGAAGGTGCTCCATCCCAGGCACAGCCACTTAGCTGAGGAATGGTCTCCTGAAAGGGAGGGGCTGATTGGGAGACAGCACCATTTGCATGGGGCTTGGGCATAGGCCGAAGACTGCAAAACCCACGTGGGGCAGGGCAGGGAAGAGCAGAAAAAGCCAATTGCGTGAGGAATTGGCATAAAGGTTACAAATGTCTGAAAGCCCACAAGGGCAAATTGGGGATGCTCATCTTCAGGGTTAGGCCTAGATCAGTGGGACACGTCCCCTGCCCGTTCCTAAGGGCCAGTGCAGATGCATTTTTGTACTCCCCAACAGGGCTGTGAACTTGTGAGACACTGCTCAGCAGTGAAATCTTCTGCCCACCACAGACCGTGTGTGTATGTCCATGGAGGACATCTGTGCAATGCAATAGAAATCTGTCTAATTCTGTGACAATATAAACTTTAATTTTCTGAAAATAGAACATTTCTGGGAAGAGCACTTAGGGGTAATGCTATTTTCTTAACATCCAAAGAAGGAATCCCAAACATGGGGGCTTTGGGTAAGGAAACAACAACAGCAACAGAGAAACCTCACTATGGAAGAAAGAATCTTGCAGATCCTTCATGGGAACTTGTTCAGGTAAAGAGGCTTCCTAGATGGCAAAAGCAGAGACTCAGCAATGGAAAAGAGGAAGGAAGGTTCTTTGCAGGGTCATAATTCACCTGCCCCCCCCCCCCCGTACATTCACAAGAATGAGCGACCCTGGATTTCTTTTGACAGATTGTGACAAGGTAAAAAGGCTTCTTAGAGTCTGTCTCCAAGAACGCTTGGAGACCACAGACAGGGACCCTAAGCTCCTTCACTGATTCATCCAAGTTTAACATTTGTGGAAAAATAGGTACACACTTCTGCAACTGAACTTTTGAAATAATCAGAGGAATATAAACTATTTATTTACCCCTTTATTTACAGAAAGAAAAAACTTAAACTTCCAGCAAGAGAACCCAGCAGGGTTCCTACGCAGCCCTGATACTGGCAAGGTGAGACTTCCCTTCTTTTTTCAGTAAATAGTGAGGGGTGGGGAACCACCCCTCAGATTATTTACAACTATTTTAATGAGGACTGTCTGATGTTATTGCTTTATCCCTCTAGAAATGGGATGCTCATTACTCTGTGTGCTGACAAAACACACGCACATACAATCTCACTTAAACAATAAAATCTCCTTTGATCCTAAAAAAGAAAGAGTATATATCACATTGTCTTGGTGGAACAGATGATCCACAAAGTTAATACCAGCCAGTCAAAATTTTCTTTAAAAATAATCAGTCAAATTTCCTCTTTCAATATGGCAGTAAACATAATCTGTTTCTTCCTCTTTCCATTTTCCATCCTCAGATAGCAACAAGTCTTTTTGCAAGAGACCAGCCTATAAATTCATCCGCTACAACATCCTCTCTTTGTTCATAAGCCAACAAAGAGCAGGTTGGTGTGCCCAATTCCCCAGCCAGAAGGCCAGTGTGTCAGGCACAGCACCGCCCCCCCCCCCGGCAGCTGTAGTGGGGGGTCAGCTCTGCAGCACAACTAGGAGACCATAACAGCCACAGCTGCGGAGGGGCGGAATGGATCCCAAGGAGTTGGACAGCCTTCCGCATCAGGCCCACCATGGAATATGGAGAAATTCTTCACACCAGATGGAAAGGCACTGCGCACACAGCAGTCAGGGCGGGAAGCAGCAGCAGCAGAGGAGAGGGGCGTGAGCAAGTTAAGGCTTCTTCTGTCTTCCAGGTCATCCGGACTTCCACCTGGAAAGTTGGGGGAGAAACACTATTTCATATCTGCTGGTGGAACAAGGCCTTCTTCACACAGTGCATAGTTAAACTGTGGAACTCTCACGGACAGGAGGCAGCGATGGCCACCAACTTGGATGGCTGTCGATGGCTTCCAGCCACAGTGGCTCTGCTCTGCCTTCAGAGGCAGCAATGCTTCTGAATCCCAGCTGCTGGAAAACGCAGGCGGGCAAGGGCTGCTGCGTTCGTAGGAGCAGTGCATCTTTCCCTCATTAGGGTCTAACTTAACCCGTGGGGAGAAATTGTTGCTCTGTGACGGAACACATGTTTTGCACGCAGAGAGCTTCAGATTTATTCCTTCGCATCTCTATTAAAATAAGAGCAGGCGGCTGGTAATGGAGAAGAACTTTCTTTGCCACAGACTCTGGAGAGCCCCTGCAAGCCAAAGGAGGCCATGCTTTCATTTATTATTATTATTATGATTATTATTATTATTATTATTATTATTATCATCATCATCATCATCATCATCATCATCATTATCATCATCAATAAATTATTACTATTATTACTATTATTATTGTTCAGCTGCTAACAACCCTCTTCAAATTCCTGATAGCCATCTTCAAATATCTCAAGGGCTGTTACAGGGAAGATGGAGCAAGCTTGTTTTCTCCTGCTCTGGAGGGCAGGACCTGAACCAATGGATTCAAGTTCTAAGAAAGGAGATTCAGACTAAACATCAGAAAAAACTTTTTGACAGTAAGAGCTGTTCAACTGTGGAGCAGTCTCCTTTGGGTGGACTCTCCTTCCTTGGAGGTTTTTAAGCAGAAGTTGGATGGCCGTCTGTCACGGCTGTTTTAGTTGAGATTCCTGCATTGCAGGGGGTTGGACTAGATGATTCTTGAGGTCTGTTCCAAATCTACAATTCTAGGATTCTACAAGTAACTTGCATCTGCTAATTCCAACAGGCAGGAGTGGCCCATTTCACCACTTGAAGCAAAATGGGAATTTCTCCCTCCTTTCCCCTCCCCACCCCATCCCTTCCCTTCCACCGCAGGAGCCTTGGTGTCAGGGAACTGCCATCAGCTCAGAGGCAGGAGGTGGAAGGGCAGTTGGGAGCCGCCAAAGATTGTGAGAAGCAGCTTGTCCTCCGAGGAGGAGCGAAGCCATGCCTCCAGTGGGGAAAGGGATGCAGGGCTTGGAAGATGCAAGGGAGAGCCGCAACACTGAACCTGAGCAAAGCGGGGGGGGGGGGGAGGCAGGTCCCCCCTTGCCCATGCCCTCTCTGCACAGAGAGGGGAGGTGTAGGATGGGGGTAAAAAAACTGCTCTGCTGGGGAAAGTTTAAGGACCGCCCACTCCCAGATTCTGCTAGTCGATCTGCATTGTGAATGTTTTGGACAGATAATAAAGCCTTGGAAAGACACCAACAGGAAGTCTTGCCTGTTTGCTCTTGAGCAACCAGGCCGGCATTTATAACACTTGGCATTTGCAAAGCGTTGCTGATGTGTTTCTCTGCCTGCGGACAGGGAAGCCGAGTGGTGGCCCCTCCTGCTGGAACACCCCCTCTCACCAGTGAGAGGGAGACATTCTGGGAGCAGGAGAAGCAGTGGGGCAGGTGGAGAACCATCTCTTGCATTTCCGCTGCCTGAGCCGGGTGCTTCCCCTTGCCTCATAGGTGGGCCAGCTTTGTCAATTAGGGAGGCAAAAAGTTTTCCCATTTATAAAGTTTCCAGAAACTTACAGACTTACACATTAAATATCTGGGGGGTATGACTGACAGCTAAAAACAGTAGACTTTAAAATATATTTAAAGACAATTACATAAATACTTGGAAAGAAATACAGTGGTACCTCGGTTTTTGAACAGCTTAGTTCCTGAACAACTTGGAACTTGAACGCTGCCTATCATTCAAGTGTTCTTACAAAAGTCAGTGTTCTGGTTTGAGAACTTTGCTTCGGAAGCCGAACATGCTCCTGAACTTCCGTTTTCACTGTTGAGCTGCTAATTTGCATTGCCCCACTGCAATCAAAGCCTTTTTCCTCCCATTTTCACTGTTGCACTGCTAATTTGCACCCCCCATTGTAAGCAAAGCCTTCCCTTTCCAATTGCAGTGTTCTGAGGTGATATTTGGAGCTTATATTTGGTGCTTTTGTTTTTGCTATTTTTTGCATTTTTGTTTGTGTGGCTTTTTCGTTTGTGTGGCTTTTTGCATTTTTGTTTGTGTGGCTTGTTCTTCATTTTATTATTGATTGATTGATTGATTGATTGATTGTGTGACTGCAGAAATGGATAAAAGCCCCCCATCCAAACATTGACTATCATCAGTGCAGGTAAGAAAAAAAATAATTTTAATTTTTATCATCTACAATACTTATTTTATAGTATAGTACATTGATTATTGCTTTCATTTTATGGATCAATGGTTTCGTTAGATAGTAAAATTCATGTTAAATTGCTGTTTTAGGGGTTGTTTTTACAAGTCTGGAACGGATTAATCCATTTTGCATTACTTTCTATGGGAAAGCGAGTCTTGGTTTTGGAATGCTTTGATTTTGGAACAGACTTCTGGAACAGATTAAGTTTGAGAACCAAGGTACCACTATAAAAAGAAATTTAGAGATTTCGGGTAGGATGAATTTATCTTTTTGGGGAAGAATATGAGTGATATCGGTGATTGGAAGTACAGGACACTTCAAGGAATGGCAAAAAGTTATTTCTAGATTTATCTGGCAGGGAACAAAACCAAGGATAAAACATAAATTGTTAACAGATGCTAAAGAGAGAGGAGGCTTCGCCCTGCCAGATTTTAAATTATATTATGAAGCATCCTGCAGTTGCTGGATCTGGGAATGGATAACATTGGAAAAAGAACGATTGGCTTACCTGAGGTGTAGATTTATGAAATGGGGACGCTGGGGAGAGTGGATTGGGTATTTCCTCTCACATGACCTCAAGCAAGAGCAAAGACTTGTGGGAGGCAGGCATTTCCTCAGTTTTTCGGATTTGCCAAGCAGTAACGTTCACCAATGCACCAGAAACAATAATAGCAGCCTGCCTCCCTTCCTGGCTCATAAATCAATAAAAATAGAAGCAACAGAGTCAATAGTACCCCTCCTAAAGGAAAAAAATCAGTGCGACTGCAGACCATCATAGGGAGGGTTCCACTGTCCCCAGCATCCCCAATTCATAAATCTATACTTCAGGTAAGCCAATCATTCTATTTATTTCATGGGACGCTGGGAACAGTGGATTGGGACATACCACAGCACTTCCCAATCCGGCTTACGCACTGACTACAAAACTTGGTATACACTGTATGGCCAAAAGCCGCCTCAGCTGAAGACATTTAGTTTAACTTACAATGCCTAGTCAAGTCAAGTCAAGTACTTTATTACGGTCATAGACCAGCATAAACAAAACATATACATAGATAGTATAACAGTATGAATCCAGGCGAATAATTATTAAATAAATAGGAGCTAGAACCAAACGTAGATTTAAACATATACATAGAGTACTTATTACAGATAGGTAGCCGTGTTGGTCTGCCATAGTCAAAACAAAACAAATTCCTTCCAGCAGCACCTTAAAGACCAACTAAGTCAGTTCTTGGTATGAGCTTTCGTGTGCATGCACACTTCTTCAGATACACCCATCTGAAGAAGTGTGCATGCACACAAAAGCTCATACCAAGAACTGACTTAGTTGGTCTTTAAGGTGCTGCTGGAAGGAATTTGTTTTGTTTTGACTATAGAGTACTTAATTAAGGATAGATAATGGGTCTAAAAATTTATAAGAAAGATTAAAAGATTAAAAGATCAGTTAACACAGCTATATGGGTTGGGCTTCAGAAGTGCGGATCTAATAATATGGGCCTTCAGTTTAGGATTGAATTGTAGCATAGATCATTATTCGTCAAATATCTATCATGGCAGCGCAATATCTGGTGACTGAATATGTGACTTCTGGGCTCTCTTCCTGTGAACCAGACCAAGTTTTATTGCGACAATGCCTAGTGAAAGTGGAAGGAGGCGACCAAGTGGCTGCCCTACAAATCTCTATTAAAGTGGCATCAGCCATAAAGGCAGCAGAAGTCGAGGCTGAACCAGAGGACTGAGCAAAATATGAGATGGGTGGGGCAATTTCACAGTATCATAAGCTAAGGAAATGCCCGCCCTAATCCCTCTAGCTAAGGAAACTGTAGTGCCCTTTGCTCCTAAGGTGGAAGGATGAAAAGACACAAAGAAAGAATTAGTGTATATACACTTTTAAGGCTCTGCGGACATCCAAAGAGTGCCAAGCCTTTTCCAACGGATGTTTTGGATCAGCACAAAAAGTCAGGAGAATGAGTTCCTGTCGAATGTGGAATTTTGTAAGATCTTTTGGTAGAAAGGAGGGATCTTGATAATCTTTAATAATAAGAAACAGTTCTCGGCGGAGCTCCAACCCAACGATGGTCATATTCCTTCTTATCAAGTCTGCCAGATTTCCATAATTAAAAATAGGGCCCATAAAGTATTCCTGATCTTGTTTCACACTTCTTCCGAGTCCAAAGGCCCCAGAAACTTCGGTCCCCTCCTGGCTCAAATTCATATCCCAAAAGTCATTTGATCCCCACATAGGGTGATCTCTCCACTTTTCATTTTCCAAATCAAGCCAGGCTCCCATCTCCAAAAACTGGCTTCTCCTAATTACAGTCATGTAAGGCCTCAACTTGTAATCCTCCAATTGTCTCTGTAGGGTTAAAGCTCCCCCTTGCATCACTTTGACAACAACTTTCTCCTTCTCTGCTTCTTCAATTTGTTCAATTGAGAAAGATTCTTGTGCCAGATTCTTGTCGACTTCTTTACTGATGCCTACTTTTGTTCCCAAAATATCAGCGCTGGTAGCCATGGCATCTATCTGTTCATGCAGCTTTCCCAACAGATAAAATGTCCTATTCAATTCAAGCGTGACCTATTTCTCCGCTGACATCCTTGAAATGTCCAAGGTCAAAGCTAATTTCTCAGAGTTTTTATCTTTCCAGCTGCATTCTTATGACCATGTCCCAAAACTCCCTCTAGCGGAAAGCAGTCTATCAATCCTTCCAGCACAGTCCCCAAAAGTCTCAAAAGTAAATTAATAACAATTCCAGTTACCTTTCCTTCTTTTTAGACGCAAAAATGGACAATGGAGACAAAGTCTTTCTTTGTATCTTAACAGCTAGCTGTCAAATTTGACAGCTGTCAAACCTTTCTATTCACTGTCGATGGGCTCCTCACAGACCTCTCCCAGGTTTGGAGACGTGACGCTTCAGTTCCTAAATTTTACCTTCTCCAGCAGGCTTCCCCTGCTTCCAAAGGGAGTGTAGGTAATAGTTTCAATCAGTGAAGTTTTAATCCTTTACGTAGAGCTTTCCAAGACCTTAGTTAACAAACTCTTTGCTTCAGTTTATTTACAAAAGGGGGAGGTTCCTTGCCAAATTAAATTGTTTTAAAAACCTAATTTCCCGTTCTACTCACGGGTTGTTGTTTGAAATCCAATTGTCCACAAGAAAAAGTCAGCGCTCTCCGGCAACGGCTGTGCGGCTTCACTCCGTAAAAATAGCGGTCGATTCAAAACACAGCGCCGCTCACCCCACGTCGTTTCGAAGCCCCCCAAAAGGGGTTTCCCACGTTCCCAGGCTTCCTCCGCCTGGGATTTTTAAGGGGTCTCCGCCTTCGCTGCGGCGGCAAGACCCGAATTTCACGGAGCGTGTTCCTCTTAGTCAGAGGAATTCCGCCATTGCCGATGGCGCTAACCCGGAAGTCCCAAAAGAAAGGTTCTTTAAGGAAATTTGGCATAGTGGTTCAAATGGAGGCCGTTGCAATGCTGACAGAACAGAATGCAAGTTCCATGATGGAAAACGGTACTCACTGGAGGATGCTGTAACATAGTTCCTTTGAGGAAACGTTTGATTAGCAACTTTCTGTGACAGCGAAGAACAGCCAGCAGAACTTAAAGTCGAAGAAATGGTGGAAAGGTGACATTTTAAAGTATTAGGCCATAGACCATCTTGCAGACCATGTTGGAGATAGTGGAGAACTCTGTGTGGCCACAACTTTACACTAGGAGGTAAAGGCTGACCATGTTGATTGATAAATACATCTTGCGGATGGACATCTGGAAGCTAGAATGGTGGAGATAACAATCTCATCCAGACCATGATATTTAATTTTTTTATATATATATAAATTTTTATTAAGATTTTTGAATACAAATACCAAATAGTAAACAATCTTATTTTTAACACAACGTAGTTTCATCATTTCTTTGGACTCCCTCATGTCTCCCGCTCCCATTTACATCGTTAAAAGGTTTTTCCAAGCAAATTATCGACTTGTTTGCGATCTTATATCCACTCATTTAAATATAATCTAGCAATTCTCCAAAAAAAATTATGTTTTCTTTAATCTCACTTATCATCAAATTCAAATCTAATTTAGTGGTGGCCAATTTTTTTATAATCTAGCATCCTTCTTAACATTCAACCAAATTACAATATTTTTGTAAATACATCTTAAATTTCTTCCAATCTTTCTCAATCCTCTCTTCTCCCAGGTCTCGGATTCTGCCAGTCATCTCGGCCAGTTGCATATAGTCCATCAGCTGCATCTGCCACTCTTCCAGCGTGGGTAGATCTTGAGTTTTCCAGTTTTTAGCAATGAGTATCCTTGCTGCCGTTGTTGCATACATAAAAAATGTTCGATCCTTCTTTAGCACCTTCTGGCCGACAATGCCCAGAAGGAAGGCCTCTGGTTTCTTAGTGAAGGTATATTTAAATACCTTTTCCAGTTCATTATATATCATTTCCCAGAAGGCCTTCACCTTAGGGCATGTCCACCTTAGGGCATGTCCACCTTAGGGCATGTCCACCACGATATTTCAGTCTATAGCGCTCAAACACCATGCAGTCAGGTTCAACCATTGTAGGATTGGATGAGTCAATGGTTCCTGGCGAAGTAAATTGGAAGTAAATACAGGAAGATGAAATGGTGGTGCCACTGAAAGCCTGAATCTCTGACAGCCAAGGTCTGCAGGGCCAGAATAGTGCAACAAGACCCACCTGAGCTGTTTCCAACCTGATCTTTCAGAGGACTCTCGGAATGATAGCTTGAGGAGGGAAGGCAAACAATAATTCCTTTGGCCATGGTGTCATTAGGGCATCCCAGGTGTCTGCTTGGTTGTCTTTGAACCTGCTAAAGTAATGGGGTAGCTGACAGTTTAGCTTGTGAGCAAAGAGATCAACTTGTAGAGGACCCCAGCATTGTTCAATCTGAAGAAACTCCTGTTCATTCAGTATCCATTCCCCTTGATTTACCTGGGATCTGCTCAATCAAACTGTTTCCCGTCACCGGTGGCAAGATCTGCCGTGAGGGTGAGGAGTTGACTCTCAGCCCAACTGAGGAGAAGAGCCATCTCTTTCTGGAGAGATTCCAAATAGGTCTCTCCTTAATGAGATATGTGGACTTTTGTTGTTGAGTTGTCTGTTCAAAGTGATGGAGTTGAAGACGAGAGACGCAAACAATTGCCAGTCTGGCTGCTCTCAACTCTAGCCAATTGATGGAGTAAGAGGCCTTCGGAGGCATTGAGTGTAGAGAGATTAAACCTTGTAAACCTGGTTACCTGAGTGCTGCAGGGATTTCTGAATGGAGTGCCTTTCCAAAGACTGCAGGTTTGCGCAGCATGGACAGTTTGAGTTGAGGAGATAAGAGGAAAGACCTGGGCCAATTTTGAATGATCTCTCATTGATGCAGAAGTAAAAACCACTGCAGGGTTCTTGTGTGGTGTTTCGCTCAAGGTGTAATCTGAGAAGCTCACATGCAGAGACCTAGAATTGTTGACAGTTGTTTGGCTGCCATCTTTTTTGTCTTTAAGATTGAAGCTGCCGCTGTGGAGATTTTGCTGATCTGCTCTGGTGAAGAGTCACGAGATTTGAACCGTATCTAGCCGGGTACCTAAGTGAATGATCCTTTGTGATGGAGCCAAGCAACTTTTTTTGCAGTTGATCAAGAAGCTGTGAGATTGAGGGTGATCTGCAAATGGAGATGAGCCTGTTGAAGGGATGTTGCCTGGAGGAGCAGGTCGTCTAGGAATGGATAAATATGAAGGCGTTCTCTTCCAATGCCACAATCATGGACTATGGGAAATGGTACAAACATACATCTCTCTAATGCAGTCACAAGTGGACTGGGTCTGCAAGACGCAGAATAATAAGTGAAAATAATAATAAACAATTGAATCACTCCTTAACTAGGAGGTTCAGAAGCAGTCTATCAGTGCCTGCTCACTCCGTTGCCATGACTGCGAACTGGGAGGAGAATATATTGCTGAGGAATAATAACCCCAACTCCTTCTGCCGTACCACGAACTAGGAGAGTAGTCAATAAGAAGCCTTAATGAAGCCTGAAATGATACAAAAAATAATGGCTAAAGGCTGTAGAAATCACCAAAGAAATGAGGTGGTGATTTGGAGCCAGCAGCCACTAAAATTGAGCTGCAATTGCAAAAAGACTTGGGTAGGATCCCACCCCCCCATCTTTAAATCTGATAAATGTGGCAAAACGGAGCCACAGCATGCAAAAAACGAGCATATTCAGTGACCGTGAAGGAGAACATTATACAAGGATGCTCTGCAAGAAAGTATACGAAATAAACTAAAAACAAGAAGAACTAAGGTTGCTAAGGGAAACAACCAGGGTGGGGAGGGATGAAATATTTTTTGGAGAGTTTGTGTGTGTATGCAAGACTCAAAGACGGGGTAAGTTGCTAAAACTAAGCAACTAGATAAAATAAAGCAATAATAAAATGAGATCAAAATTGAAAAACTTATCTGAAGAAGGAAAGCCAGACAAAACAGACTGCTGAGTCAGGCAGGAGAAAAAAGACTGAGGAGGAAGTGCCTGCCTCCCACAAGTCTTTGCTCCTGCCTGAGGTCATGCGAGAGGAAATACCCAATCCACTGTCCCCAGCGTTCCATGAAATAAATTGCAGATATTTTAAATCTAGAAGGACACGATAATAGATTTGGATGGCACAAATACTTATGTTATGAAAAAGCAAAGGTGCATAAAGGTTTTCAGAACTACTTAATAAGAAAATATTTTTTTATGATAAGGGGAAAATATAAAAACTTATTAGAACAAAAAACATCTTGGTGGCTTTAGAAACAATATCTCTGAAAAAATTGGCCGACTAGGAGGCGATAAGAGATTTATTAACGGATTGGTTACAGTATCACCAATTAGATTATATCTCTAAGACAGATAAAAAGAAAAGTTTTAGTTGTGAAATATCAAGATTTCAAAAAGAGTTGTTAGAAAATAATGTTAAATTATTGTCCAAAATGTCTAGTTTGCTTTTAGAGTGGCATACAAACATGAACAAGTCAGTAATGATACACTGGGCAAAGGATTTGGGACATAATATCCAAATGGCAGATTGGAAAAGGTTATGGAAAACAGACTTGAAATTTACAGTGCACTGAAAGAAAACTATATGAAAATGATGTACCAGTGATATCTGACACCTACTAAGCTGACAAAAATGTACAGGACAAGTACAAATACCTGCTGGACATGTAAAGAAAAAGAAGGTACCTTTTACCATATGTGGTGGAACTGTAAGGTAATAAAAGCTTTCTGGGAGATGATATATAATGAAATGAAAAAAAATGCTTAAAATAACCTTTCGTAAGAAACCAGAAGCTTTTCTATTAGGAATTACAGGTACCAACATGTCAAGGCTGGTCGTTGTCCTCTTCAGATCACCACACAAATGCTTCTTGTTCTTTTATAAAACTTTTTATTGCGTATTAACAAAACAATCTTATAAACGGTTCTTAAATATTATTCCTCCGAGTCACTTCTTTCAGCTACCTTCTGAGCTCTGGACTCGATGGCCTTGTGGTCTCTTCCAACTCTATGATTCTATGATTCCAGTCCCCTCCCTTGTCCTGTTGCAGCAGAATGGCCCCAATAGCCCTATCAGAGGCGTCAGTTTCTACCTTTATACGTTTACTGGGATCTAAGTGCATAAGCTGTTTTTCTGAAGCAAACACCACCTTTAATTTATCAAAGGCCTTCTGTGCTTCCTCAGACCATCTGAATGGCCCCTTGCCTCTTAGACAATCATTGTGATTTTGGCATTGTGATTTTGGAGCAATTACCTATGAATTTACGATAGAAATTAGCAAATCCTAAAAACCTCTGTAGATCTTTCTTAGTTTTAGGTGCCTCCCATTCCACCACTGCCTGAACTTTACTGGGGTCCATGTGCACCCCTTCGTGGGAAATGCAATATCCCAGGAACTCCACCTTTTGTGTGTGGAACTTACACTTTTCTAACTTCACATATAACCTGTTGGTCCTCAATCTCTCTAACACCTGCGTGACATGTTTTACATGTTCCTCCATACTTTCACTATATATTAAGAGGTCATCTAAATAGGAGACACAGAACTGATCCAGTATACCTGCTAAGACGTGATTGATGAAGGTTTGAAATACCCCTGAGCCATTTTGCAAGCCAAAAGGCATTACCAAGAATTCAAATGCATCATACTTAGTACAAAAACTGGTTTTCCACTCATCCCCTTCTCTGACCCTTATCAGATTATATGCTCCTTGTAGATCAAGCTTGGTAAAGACTTTGGCTGACCTTACTCTCTCTAAGAGGTCATCTATACGTGGCAGTGGGCACACGCGAGGCTTCATTTGGCTGCTAAGGATTCTGAAGTCACATACTAATCTCGGTGCCCCTTCCTCCCCTTTCTTTTTGACAAAAAAGACGGGAGCACCCCCAGAGGCCGTGGATTCTCTAATAAAACCTCTCTGCAAATTCTTCTGCAGGAACTCCCTCAATGCTGCAGATTCTACTTCTGACATGGCATATATCTTGCTTGGTGGCAACTGTGCCCCAGGGACTACTGTGCCCCACCACAGGGAGTGTGGTGGAGTCTCCTTTGAGTGTGGTGGAGTCTCCTTCTTTGGAGGTCTTTAAGCAGAGGCTTGACAACCATATGTCAGGAGTGCTCTGATGGTGTTTCCTGCTTGGAAGGGGTTGGACTCGATGGCCCTTGTGGTCTCTTCCAACTCTATGATTCTATGATTCTATGACTAGATCTATCTTGCAATCATAGGGCCTATGTGGTGGAAGTTTATCCGCTTCTTTTTCACAAAAAACATCCCGATAAGCAATATATTGTGATGGAATCTCACTTTCATTCCCCATCAACTTCCCTGCTACCTCTGTTCCCATTACTTCCACCGAGATTTTTCCCTTTTGCTCCAAACAATGTGTCATACAATATATCGAACCAAAAACCAAAGACCTTTGATGCCAGGCAATCACCGGATTATGACAATTGAGCCAACTCATGCCCAGCACCATCGGGTGCCCAGCTAGTTTGGTCACATGAAATGCCCTGGTCTCTGAGTGATTACCCATATCCATTCTCATTGGTGGAGTCTCGTAAGTCACTTCTCCTGAAAGTAGTGGTCTGCCGTCAATTGTTTTCACTCGCAGTGGGAAATTCAAAGGTAACAAAGTGATTTTGTGTTCCTGTACCAATTTCTGGTCTATGAAATCTGCTGACGCTCCTGAGTCTAACAGCGCCTCTACCTGGACCCTGTGTCCATTGGGTAGTTGTAGTTGCACCTTCACCGTTAGTCCTAGAATAGGTGGTTCCGCGTGAGAGCTTTCTATTGCTCCTCCACCCGGCTGCAAGCTCCCATTTCCAGCCGGGGACCTTCGTTTCCCTGATACAGTTCCTTCAGGCAATTGTCTTCTCCCATGTCTGCTCCAGATAGACAATCCTTTACGAATGCAACATTGTCGTGCCAGATGCCCTGGTTTTCCACAGACAAAGCAACGTCTTGTGTCTCTTCCTCTCCCTGCATTTCCTCTTACCATGGAAGAGGTAGTAACTGGGAGGGGTCTGGCTGCTCCTAATTCCATGGGCTCTGGCCGCTCTCGTCCTGGCACGTTGCCCGCTCTGCTTTCTGTACTTTCGATAATATTGTTTTTCCGCCACCGTGGTCTCCATTGTTCCTTCTTTTCACTAGCCCTGCGTTCCACGCGTAGGCTCAATTGCAGGCACGTTCAGACCAGAGAGTCCAAGGAACTAGGTTCTGGCATTTGGGCCAACTGGTCTAAAATCTCATTGTTCAGTCCTTCCCTAAAAAGGGCTGCAACTGTTGGGGAATTCAGATCCCATTTTAATTTCTGCACCAGCAAACTAAAGTTGGACCAATAAACTCCCACAGTGTCTTTTCCTTGTCTCATTCTCAACATCTGCCTAGCTGTGGTTATTTCATGCGCAGGGTCTAAGAAAATCGCGTCTAGATACTGCAGAAAAAATTGTAGATTTCCTAGGGCGGCATCCCTTCAAGATATTAGGGGTATAACACAGTCCTTAGCCTTCCCTTCCAAGAAATTAATCACATAAGCAACCTTCTCTTGCTCAGATTGAAATTCTTTATCCTTTATCTCAATTATGCAAGAAATTTCTGTCTTGAAAGCCATGTATTCAGAGCTTTCTCCCTGGAAGCTACGTGGACGTATAGTAAATGTTTTACTCCCTCTATCTCCCCACGTCGCTTGCAGCATGGTTCTATGTTCTCCCAGTGCTGCTGATAGTACGTCGACTTGACTTTTCAACTGTAAGTTCTGTTGCCATAAGTCCTGTAATGTTAGCTGGAGCGCTGGGGTTTCTCCTTGCCCAACTGGCGCCACAGCTCCCTCCATTTTGGCTTCTCCTTCTTACTTATAGTGAAGAGGCGCAGAGCAGAAGGTATTCTGTCAGGCCTGGTCATTGTCCTCTTCAGATCACCACACAAACGCTTCTTGTTCTTTTATAAAACTTGTTATTGCGTATTAACAAAACAATCTTATAAACGGTTCTTAAATATTATTCCTCAGAGTCACTTCTTTCAGCTACCTTCTGAGCTCTGCTTCTCCGTGACCAGCCACTCTCAAAATGGCGAAGGCGCCCTTCCCTTCGCTTTCCAGCTCTTTTTCCTTCCCTCCTGGCTAGAGCTGGCCTGTATCTCCCCTCCTCCCAATCTGAGCTAGAACTGAACCCTTGCCTTTCCTGGGAACAGCCGGTCCCTCCCTGTTGTTCCTCTTGCTCCCTTCTATTAGATTCACTGCTCTCCGTCCCCCCTTGGGGAATGCTTTCTCCCTCTGAGAAACGGGAAACTTCTAACTCTTCCCTGACACAACATTCCAAAGGAACAGAAAAGACTTTTCATGTATGGAACAACAGCTGCCCAGATGTTACTCGCCCAGAAATGGAAAGAACACAAAGTCCCTACCAGAGAGGAGTGGCAAACCAAACTGATGGACCACGCCGAGATGGCAAAACTGACTGGAAAACTCAGAAACCAAGAGGACAAAAACTTTATAAAAGAATGGGAAAAATTTATAAGTTATTTAGGAAACCACTGTAAGCAGATGGAAACATTAGCAGGACTTTGATTTCATTTGTAGTGTAACAATTACCATGTATAATATGGATTGATATAAAAGTTGCAGTAGCGAAGAATATGTAGTAATAAATGCAGTGATGGCCAAAATTGGCCTTCCATCTGTTTTGGGACTACAACTCCCATCATCCCTAGCTAACAGGACCAGTGGTCAGGGATATTGGGAATTGGCCATCACTGTTTGGCCATCACTGATTAAATGTTTAAAATGGGACCCCATGGAGTGGATCGGGGGAAGTCCTCAGATTTGGAGAAATCTCTATATATGGATATATATTTGGATACTTTTTATAACTTTGTACAGTCATACCTCAGGTTGAATGTGCTTTGCATTGAGCATGTTCGTGTTGCGCTCCGCGGCAACCTGGAAGTAACAGATTTCGCTGCTCGTGATTGCGCAAATGCTCAAAATGACGTCATGCTCATGCACGGAAGCAGCAAACCGCAACCCGCCCACGTGCTGTCGCTTGTTACGTTCACTTCAGGATGCGAATGTGGCTCTGGAACGGATCCTGTTCGCATCCCGAGGTACCACTGTATTTGTAAAACCAACTAAAAATGATTTCAAAAAAACAAAAAGTTTCTAAAAATGCTCGCCACCCCAGCATCTGGAATCCAGAGCTCCTCAATGAGACATTATGGCTGATGGCCCCATGTCACCCCGCCCTTTCCCCCCTGCATTGGGCCACGCTCATTTGCTCTGCAGACCCTCTTCCACTCAACAGGCAGCTAACCCCATCACCGCCACTGCCGCCACCTCCAGACCTCGGTCGTCACACTTGGTTCTCGTATTGGCTCTGCCTCTTCTTGGACTTCAGCTCCTTCAGCCAATGTGGAGACAGCTCCTCCGACCTGGAATGCAGGAAACAGGCCTGGGTCCCCCCTTTACAAACAAATGCACATCCCATTCGAGGTCCTTCCATGAGAAATTCATTACTGGGGAGCTGAAATAAGGAGGGTGCCTGCTACTCGCAAGCCCATCTTCCCTCTGCCCTTAGCCCTTGTTTGGTCCTCTTTGCGCACAGGTGAGAAGGCGGGGAACACATCCTGGTTGCCCAAAGTTTCAGCAACACCTTTGGATTCAATCCTACTAATGCACCTAAAGGAGGATCTTTTCCCTCTGCACTGCATGGCGGGATGTGCAGCCCTTGCTCCCTCCCAGCTGATCAAGCTGAGCTTGGCTGGGGCAGAAGTTTGGAAGTCTTGCCAATACAGCCCTGGCTGGTGATTATGGTCGCCTGAACCCAGAAAGACAAGGTGGTGTCGGCCCACTTTCCTCAGCAACTGCTTTGTGCTTCCTCCCACTGACACCATGAGTGAAGCCTTTGTTTGCCTTTTGAGATGCTGCCAGATGACCAAATCTGATAGAAGGTGCAGCGAACAGGATGATACAGTTCTGCTGGGTGATTCCTTATTGGCTTCACTCACAGAACAAGAAGAAAAAACTTAAAATACGGACATTGAAAATATTAGCTTATCTGGGGCTGGAAACAGGGCAATCAAAAAACAAAGAAACTGCATGGTTTCCCCAAGAGGCTTTTCATGCCTTTTGAAAGCACACTTCTCATTTAAAAAATGTTTAAAGTGCCAAAACTCAGCCAAGTGCTGGTATTTATGTAAATACAGTCTCAAAACTGGGGACGAGAATAGGGTCTGTATGTAGTCTTGAATGTAGTACAGTGGTACCTTGGTTCAAGAACAGCCCTGTTTATGAACTATTTGGAATATGAACTCCGCAAAACTGAAAGTAGTGTTCCGGTTAGCAAACTTTACCTTGGTCTATGAATGGAAGCCAAATGGTGGGAGGGCACCGGCAGCGGGAGGTCTCATTAGGGAAAGCACACCTCAGTCTAAGAATGGCTTTGGTTTAAGAATGCACTTCCAGA
Organism: Podarcis erhardii; assembly: GCF_964252035.2. Lineage (NCBI taxonomy): Eukaryota > Metazoa > Chordata > Lepidosauria > Squamata > Lacertidae > Podarcis > Podarcis erhardii. Next base: position 55,286,109 of record NC_138502.1, on the reverse strand, counting down.
ATGGATTAAGTTCGTAAACTGAGGTGCCACTGTATAAGCTGTAGAATTCCACTTCAAGATGTATAATTTGAAAGTCACCAGCCCTTATGACTATAAAGGCATTTAAAGTATTTGGGCAACCCCTGCTGGAATCTCAGAAACCAAAAGACTTTTGGGAAGCTAGAAGGTGGGGCTTTCACAAGTAGCAAAGCAGTAAAATCTGCAGAAAAACTTAAAGGTGAATTTATCAGAATGTCACCCTGACAACAAGCCTCCTCACCTCTCTTCTTTCTCCGTGCCAACCGGCAGAACTCTGCCAGCAGGAACTCCAGCCTGAAATGGGAATTTTGGTGACTTGGACAACTGCACTTCTCCTGTTCCATCTGGTTCATGTCTTTTCCTGAGTTGAGCCTGGAGGGTGGCGAGAGGGGAACCCTCTGGTAAATGTTACGGTTGGATCACAAGTTTCACAAAAGGCAGCGTGAGAAAGGGACCCATCAGCAATGAGCTCACTCCAAGGAATGTCTAGCCAAGGGCCATCACCAGGCAAGGGTGGTTATGCATCATGTGGAGGGGCATGATTTCAGGGATGGAGCACCTGGCTAGTGCATCCAGTCACCAAGTAATCAAGGAGCAGCTCGTGGAAAAGACCTGAGGAGGCCTTTGAGGGGAGACCAGGCTGAGACCAGACTGCCCTAACACTTACGACACCCAGCAGATCTCTGCAGTTTGCAGGACAGTCTCTCCTGCAAGTTCCCAAAACCCTACTCCACAGGAACTCAGGACAGGGCTTTTAGTGCAGCTGCAACTGTTCTGTGGAACAGCATCTCGGATGAGAGACGGAAGGAGTCCACTTTCTGGAAACAGCTGAAGACATTTTTGTTCCAACAGGCTTTCCCAACCAGATAAACCTTGGACTTTGCCATGAATGCCTATTTTGTATGGTTTTAATCTTGTTTCAAATGTGTTTGTTACTTTAGTGTTTCTAACTGCTTTTAATTATCTGACGTGTAAATCACCTTGAGATGGTGGTTTGGAAGGCAATAAATAAATTAATTGTAGCAATAATACAATAGTACAAACATTCTGACACGGTAAGGGGCAGCTTCCTAAATCTTCAGGCAGCATTGAATGGAGGCTCACAGCACAGGGCATGGGCCTCCCAGCTGTCTACTGGGCATCCTGTTCCCAGTCTCCAGTCACTGGCCCCTTCCTCCCACACCGTTCCACTGCCTCCTTGCATGCAACATGTGAGGTACCCCATTTCCATAGCCCACCCTCAGGTGCCTTTGGGGCTCAGAATGGGCTCCAGGTATTCCCATTGGTACCCAAAGTGCCCCCAAGACATTTCTCTTCTTGTGCTACCAAATTACATGAACTAGTACCACGTGTTTCTCAGCGCAGGTTGAGGCAGAATCAACCTCTCCACAGTGTCTCTGAAATATACTCCACGACAGGTTCCCAATGCTAAGGACAAGTGTATATGGGGGGGGGGGGTGCACCAACATTCACCTTGAGGGCTGAGTGGTCCATCCCTGGAAAGACAGGGAGCCTCTGCAGCTGAGAGATGGGCGACCTCTCTGTTGGCTGTGGGTTTCCGTCCTCACCAGAGTCTTCTTTCTTGGCTGAGTTTTCTGCTTAAGAATGAGGATTACTCATGAGGCTTCAGACACTTTGGGAGGGAGGGAAGGAAGGCACAAAACACAGGGCTAGAAACCCACTGCTTGGCCCCCTCCCACCAGCAGCTTCTGTCTCCTTTCAAAGCAGTCCTTGGGATGACTTTCCAATCAATTCTCCCAAGCCAGAAGCACCAGAAAGCAGCTTGGTCAGCCGGGGGATGCGACTTCACCCTCTGCCATCTTTGCTCCTGCCCAGGCCTCTGTGACTTTGCTGACCAGGTCCCTCTGTCTCCAATGTCCCTGTGGTGGAAAGGTCAGGCACTGTGGCCCCAAGACTAGCCAAGGGCCCACTGCTGCTCCAACAACCACCCGCTTTGCAACCAGAGGCACCATGGGGGAATTCTGGGTCTACACAACCTTTCCTGACCCTTCCAGGTACAGAGGTGACTAGAGAGGTAGCAGGGCAGCAGTAATAAGATCCTTGCTGGCTGGGAGGTGAAAATCAAGTTTAGCCTCCACCTCCCTTCTTTCCTGCATTTGCACCTGGAGAACTGCAGCCTGTTGAAGAGCCAGAAGGCTGAGCCAGTGAGTCATAGAATCATAGAATCATAGAGTTGGAAGAGACCACAAGGGCCATCGAGTCCAACCCCCTGCCAAGCAGGAAACACCATCAGAGCACTCCTGACATATGGTTGTCAAGCCTCTGCTTAAAGACCTCCAAAGAAGGAGACTCCACCACACTCCTTGGCAGCAAATTCCACTGTCAAACAGCTCTTACTGTCAGGAAGTTCTTCCTAATGTTTAGGTGGAATCTTCTTTCTTGTAGTCCCACAGCTACAGCTGCTTCCAGAAAGAAGCCCGTTGCATGGGCCATTGTGTTGTGGGTGGCAGCTGTGTTTTGGTCCAAGCACAAATGCAGCTTGGGAAAGTATGAAGTATGAATCACCGTGTGCTGCTAAATGGATTTACGTCCACATTTGTATTTACTATAGCTTTATTGTATTGTCTCTCATATTAATTTGTTCACCGTTTTGTGGGTCTTGGCCAGAAAACAGTATAGAAACAAGTGGACGAAGATGATGATGCAAGTCTCGGAGCCCGCACTGATGGGTACTTCCAACCTACAAAGGCGGGAAGTGCCCAGTTCCATGTGCTTTTGGCTAAGGTCTCCCACCTCACCTCTCCCTCACAGTAAACCATCCAGATAGGAAGCTAGAGAGCATGTAGCTGCACCTGACAATGTATCCGTTGGACACTATTCTAAGGGCACAACGACCAGGCACACAGCTCTGTGCTATCCAACACCCTTTCAACGTGCTCAAGGATGGCAAGTAATCCAGGTTCAAATTGGCTGGGATCCTGCAGCTTGGCTCGCTTACTTGTATCACTCATGGAACTATTTGGCAGATTCTGGGGATTTGGGACAGGTTATATAGCACAGGACACCTTCCCTCTGCTACCTGTGGAGCCCTTGAACAACCACGTGCTGTCTGCCTCTTCTGTCACAGAGAGCTGCTGCTCAGTGTCTCCCCCGGTGCTTCTTCTGAGCGAGTGGGAAATTGGGGCTCGGTGCTGGCGCCTCCTTTTGCTGAGCTGCACGCGGGTTTTCAAGACACTGGAGTCCAGCACAGGAGTTTGCTTTGAGAAGAACAAACACACATGCTGTCAAACACAGACCTGCAACACTGCCTGCAATGTGTCTCTCAGGGACATGCCTCAAGAACTTACCTCCAGGAAGGAGAAGTCTGGGCCGTCCCCTGCTAACGCAGGGGTCTTAGCCCCGTCTGCAGATTCTACATCTGTGCTGAAGCGGTCCAGACTGGTGCTCCTGTGGTCCCTGGAGGAATTGTGCTGGTCGGTTGCAGAGGCAGGATCTGTTTGAGAGGAGAAGGACGAGAACCGGCTGCTGGGGGGCTGTTTCCGGGCTGAAGCCATGTTGCATTCTGAGGAAGGGGACTCTGGCACAAAGCTACGACAACCAAGGGGAACAGAGCAGTGGTTAGCCAGAGGAATACAAAGCAGGGAAGGCTGGGTGGTGACTGAATCACCCCCCAACCCAGGAGACAGCTGCCTCTTGAAGCAGGCTGCTTAAAGCTCAACCTCACCTCCTATGTTTGGAGGCCCACCTTTCTCGTCCCCAGAACTGACTCAATGGCACAAACAACATGTGGAGTGCTATTTTCCCTAGAGGCCCACCCAGATGTTAAGATCAGCAGAGGGGGCCCTTTTGGTAGCTCCCTCAGGGTTGCAGGGTGGGGGTGTGGGGCTGGAGAGGGCCTTCTCTGTTGCAACCCCTGAGTTGTGGGACCTGCACTATACAGCCTTGGGGAAATGCCGAAACCCTGGCCTTTGGCACCTGAGATGTGTATCTTTAGGATCCCTCTTAGTTCTGGGATTCTAAATTGTTTTAAACTGTTTTCGATGCTGTTTTTGAATGTTGTAACCTGCCCTGGGACCGTAGGGAGGAGGCCAGTTAATGAATAACAGTAGTAATACTGACAATAACCTATTATCTCACTTGGCATTCTTCCTTTCTTGCCCCTTTCTTGCCACAGAGCACAGGAAGTGATATGTTTACAAAGCCAAGGAGAGGCAGGGGGTCCCAGGATGCCCTGCAACACTGAAGAGTCCAGGTACCAAGGAAGAAAACACTGACTGCATCTTGGAAGGAAGTGCAGAACTGCCATTTCGGAGTTTCCATGAAGAGAATGATGGACATTTTAAGAGAAAAGCCCCAGTGATCATACCCAAAGAACCATCTTGTCCCTTACTCTTTCCCCACAGTGGTTAGCCAGATTGGGAACCCACACACTGCATGCCCACAGGCTTCTATACACCAACATCAGACCAATGGTTCAGGTTGAAGGGATTACCTGGGGCTGCTAAGAGGCAGCAGAGGGGGCTGGAGGTATAAAGGAGTATCAGGCTTTGGAAAGCCTGGCTGTCACATGCAGGAGGCATTTGAGAAGAATGGAAAAGCAAAGCCCATTTCAGCCTGGTCCCAGATGGCTAAAGACTGACAGCTCCCTCCATGGACCCCTATGGGACCTAGGCTGGCTTTTGAAACCCTGGGGGGGGGGGGTCTCCTCTCCTGTGAAGGGCTGTTGTCCACGGCAAAAGACAAAGGGGGGGGTGCACAGGGCCAGCAGCATTACTGAGCACTCTTTCTCTGTGCAACCTGTCTGCTTCCTTCCCTCAACTCTTCCTTTGCTTCAGCACCCCCCTCCCCACAATTATTCACCCTCTATTAAGACAGATCTGAACTGATCACTTGCAGAGGACCACGTGGAGTTAGGCAGGCTCCCCAGTCCCAGTTCAGCAATTGTTCTGGATGGTAACTCAGTGACATCCCCTAAAGGGACCCTTCCTGGCCAAATCAGCATTCCCAAATGGTTTCTAACGACAGCAGCAGAAGCGTGGAATAGTTTGACAACCTCCTGGGGCCTGGCTGTTCTTAGCAGGTGGCCACCTGGCTGAGACACAAACTCCACCCTCCCACCCCAGGGAAGGCTGCTCACGTCTGAACTCACCAACAGTGAACAGAAGCCTGAAGCAACTAATCATCTCACAGCACCATTTTAAGAGGCTGCTGCCTTAAAAAGACACTGAACAGGCATATTTCTCAAGCTCTAGTGCCGACTGATTGAGAGGCAGACAGGCCTTGAAAAGAGAACACTGAAGAACAGAATCCTTAGGCAGCTTCTTCTGCCCAGAAATGGCAGCACCAGGCAGCCAAAGGCAGCCTCTTTTCATCAGCTCTCCAGGTCAATTAAGCCAAGGAGTGTGGTGGAGTCTCCTTTGGAGGTCTTTAAGCAGAGGCTTGACAACCATATGTCAGGAGTGCTCTGATGGTGTTTCCTGCTTGGCAGGGGGTTGGACTCGATGGCCCTTGTGGTCTCTTCCAACTCTATGATTCTATGATTCTAAGACCACCTCCTAATGAGCTCCTAATGACCTCACCATTTGCAATGAAGGATATCTTTAACTCAGGGATCAGCAAACTTTTTCAGCAGGGGGCCGGTCCACTGTCCCTCAGATCTTGGGGGGGGGGGGCAAGAACTGTATTTGGGGGGGGGGGAATGAAAGAATTCCTATGTCCCACAAACAGCCCAGAGGTGCATTTTACATAAAAGCTCACATTCTCCTCATGTAAAAACATGCTGATTTCTGGACCATCTGCGGGCTGGATTTAGAAGGCAATTATGCTCAATCCGTCCCCTGGGCCTTAGTTTGCCTTAACTGAATTTGCTTAGTTTGCTTTAACCAAATATGCCCTGATGTGGAAGAATGGAGACCGTTGGCCACACTTGCCTTTCTTTCAGTCTTTACAGGGTTTTAGGCTCCATGTCTGAGCACCCCCCTTTTTGCTCCACATTTTCCCCCATGAAAACTTGCTATTTAAAGCTGTCCTGAGCTTTCCTTGTGAAAACCATCTCTTTAAAGCTCAATCAGAGCAAACCTCAATCCACAGAATACCTGAAATAAGGTTTGCACTGATTCAGCTTTAAAGAGATGATTTTCACAAGGAAAGCTCAGGACAAAATCCCCCAACACCACTAAGACTCAGAGCATGGGTAAGCAAACTAAGGCCCGGGGACCAGATACGGCCCAATTGCCTTCTAAATCTGGCCCACGGATGGTCCGGGAATCAGCATGTTTTTACATGAGTAGAATGTGTCCTTTTATTTAAAATGCATCTCTGGGTTATTTATGGGGCATAGGAATTCATTCATTTCACCCCAAAAAGTATAGTCCAGCCCCCCACAAGGTCTGAGGGAAAAAGTTTGCTGCTGGAAAGGTTTGCTGACCCCTGCATTAAAGGATGGACCTCTGCCTGGAAAGATGGATAACTGATGTTATACAGTGGTTCCGCTCCTTCCTCCTGGGTCGTGTCCAGAAAGTGGTGGTGGGGGATGAGTGTTCAGACCCCTGGGCTCTCACTTGTGGGCTGCCTCAGGGTTCCGTCCTCTCCCCCATGCTTTTCAACATCTATATGCAGCTGCTGGGAGATCATCAGGGGGTTTGGGCTGGGTGTCCATCAATATGCAGATGATACCCAGCTCTACCTCTCTTTCAAATCAGAACCAGTGAAGGCGGTGAAGGTCCTGTGTGAGTGCCTGGAGGCGGATGGAGGATGGATAGCGGCTAACAGATTGAAGGTGAATCCTGACAAGACAGAAGTACTGTTTTGGGGGGAACAGGAGGTGGGCAGGTGTGGAGGACTCGCTGGTCCTGAAAGGGGTAGCTGTGCCCCTGAAGAAACAGTTGCACAGCCTGGGAGTCATTTTGGACACATAGCTGTCCATGGAGGCACAGGTCAATTCTGTATCCAGGGCAGCTGTCTACCAGCTCCATCTGGTACACAGGCTGAGTCCCTCCCTGCCCACAGACTGTCTTGCCAGAGTGGTGCATGCTCTAATTATCTCCCGCTTGGACTACTGCAATGTGCTCTATGTGGGGCTACCTTTGAAGGTGACCCAGAAACTACAACTAATCCAGAATGCGGCAGCTAGACTGGTGACTGGTAGCGGCTACCGAGACCACATAACACCAGTCTTGAAAGACCTACACTGGCTCCCAGTACGTTTCTGAGCACAATTCAAAGTGTTGGTGCTGACCTTGAAAGCCCTAAATGGCCTCAGTCCAGTATAACCCCATCGTTCTGGCTGGACACTGAGATCCAGCGCCAGATGCGGTTCCCTCGCTGTGAGAAGCCAAGTTACAGGGAACCAGGCTGAGGGCCTTCTTGGTAGTGGCACCCGCCCTGTGGGATAGCCTCCCACCAGATGTCAAAGAGAAAAACAACTGCCTGACATTTAGAAGACATCTGAAGGCAGCCCTGTTCAGGGAAGTTTTTACTGTGTGACGTTTTAATGTATTTTTAATCTTTGTTGGAAGCTACCCAGATTGGCTGGGGAAACTAAATAATAATAATAATTATTATTATTATTGTTATTAGCCCTCAGATGGGGCAAAGGGGAAAAAGTTAGCCCTGGGGTGGATCTAGAAAGCCTTGGCATGAATAAGAGGAGAAGGGGAGGGAGACACTTGACCATCAAAGTGTGATACAAGAGATTAATTTCATAAAAGATGAAAAAAGTGGAAAGCTGGACGTCAGGGGAGCTCAAGGACAAAAACAGTGCACTTTAAAAGTGTTGAGCATGACAGGATAAGGGCTTAAGGTACCATGTTCACAGCAGTGGGAAGAAACACCCATGGTGCTATGGGAGGTGCAGAGTATAGAATAGAACTGGAGTTAAAAGGGACCCCAGGGTCATCTAGTCCAACCCCCTGCAATGCAGGAATCTCAGCTAAATATCCATGACAGATGGCCATCCAACCTCTGCTTAAAAACCTCCAAGGAAGGAGAGTCTACCACTTCCTAAGGGAGATTGTTCCACCATCGAACAGCTCTTACTGTAAGAAGTTCATCCGGATGTTTAGTCGGAATTCCTTTCTTGTAACTTGAAGCCATGGGTTCAAGTCTTACCCTCCAGAGTAGGAGAATACAAGCTTGCTGCATCTTCCATCGGACAGCCCTTCATATATTTGAAGAGGACAATCATATCTCAGTTCCCTCTTTTTCAGGCTAACCATACCCAACTCCTTCAAGCGCTCCTCATTTGGCTTAGTTTCCAGACCCTTGATCATCTTGGTTGCCCTCCTCTGCATACGTTCCAACATTTTCAACATTTTTATTAAATTGTGGCACCCAGAACTGGATACAGTATTCCAGGGGTGGTCTGACCAGAGCAGAATAGAGTGGTACTATTACTTCCCTTGATCAGGACACTACATTTCTGTTGATGCAGGCTAGAATAGCATTAGCTTTTTTTGCAGCTGAACCACCCTGTTGACTCATGTTAAGCTTGTGGTCATAGAATCATAGAATCATAGAATCACAGAGTTGGAAGAGACCACAAGGGCCATCGAGTCCAACCCCCTGCCAAGCAGGAAACACCATCAGAGCACTCCTGACATATGGTTGTCAAGCCTCTGCTTAAAGACCTCCAAAAAAGGAGACTCCACCACACTCCTTGGCAGCAAATTCCACTGTCGAACAGCTCTTACTGTCAGGAAGTTCTTCCTAATGTTTAGGTGGAATCTTCTTTCTTGTAGTTTGGAACCATTGCTCCGTGTCCGCTTCTCTGGAGCAGCAGAAAACAACCTTTCTCCCTCCTCTATGTGACATCCTTTTATATATTTGAACATGGCTATCATATCCCCCCTTAACCTCCTCTTCTCCAGGCTAAACATGCCCAGCTCCCTTAGCCGTTCCTCATAAGGCATCGTTTCCAGGCCTTTGACCATTTTGGTTGCCCTCCTCTGGACACGTTCCAGTTTGTCAGTGTCCTTCTTGAACTGTGGTGCCCAGAACTGGACACAGTACTCCAGGTGAGGTCTGACCAGAGCAGAATACAGTGGCACTATTACTTCCCTTGATCTAGATGCAATACTCCTATTGATGCAGCCCAGAATTGCATTGGCTTTTTTAGCTGCCTCATCACACTGTTGGCTCATGTCAAGTTTGTGGTCAACCAAGACTCCTAGATCCTTTTCACATGTACTGCTCTCAAGCCAGGTGTCACCCATCTTGTATTTGTGCCTCTCATTTTTTTTGCCCAAGTGCAATACTTTACATTTCTCCCTATTAAAATTCATCTTGTTTGTTTTGGCCCAGTTCTCTAATCTGTCAAGGTCGTTTTGAAGTGTGATCCTGTCCTCTGGGGTGTTAGCCACCCCTCCCAGTTTGGTGTCATCTGCAAATTTGATCAGGATGCCCTTGAGTCCATCATCCAAGTCGTTGATAAAGATGTTGAATAAGACCGGGCCCAAGACAGAACCCTGTGGCACCCCACTAGTCACTCTTCTCCAGGATGAAGAGGAACCATTGATGAGCACCCTTTGGGTTCGGTCAGTCAGCCAGTTACAAATCCACTGAGTGGTAGCATAGTCAAGTCCGCACTTTACCAGCTTCTTTACAAAAATATCATGGAGCACCTTGTCAAATGCCTTGCTGAAATCAAGGTAGGCTACATCCACTGCGTTCCCTTCATCTACCAGGCTTGTAATTCTGTCAAAAAACGAGATCAGGTTAGTCTGACACGACTTATTTTTCAGAAATCCATGCTGACTATTGGTGATCACAGCATTCCTTTCTAGGTGCTGACAGACTGTTTGCTTAATGATCTGCTCCAGAATCTTCCCTGGTATTGATGTCAGACTGACTGGGCGGTAATTATTTGGGTCCTCTCTTTTCCCCTTTTTGAAAATAGGGACAACATTTGCCCTCCTCCAGTCTGCCGGGACTTCGCCTGTTCTCCAGGAATTCTCAAAGATGACTGCCAGTGGTTCTGAGATCACATCTGCCAGTTCTTTTAAAACTCTGGGATGCAGTTCATCTGGCCCTGGAGACTTGAATGCATCTAAACTAGCCAAGTATTCTTGTACTATCTCCTTAGTTATTCTGGGCTGTGTTTCCTCTGCTGAAGCATTTGCTCCAAATTCTTCAGGTCGGGCATTGTTTTCTTTATCGGAGAAGACTGAGGCAAAGAAGGCATTGAGGAGTTCAGCCCTTTCTGTGTCCCCTGTTTGCATTTCACCATCTTCTCCTCTGAGTGACCCCACTGTTTCTTTGTTCTTCCTTTTGCTACGAACATACCCATAAAAGCCTTTTTTGTTGCTTTTAACCTCTCTAGCAAGCCTGAGTTCATTCTGTGCTTTAGCTTTTCTGACTTTGTGTCTACACGTGCTGGCTATTTGTTTGAATTCCTCTTTGGTGGTTTCCCCCCTTTTCCATTTTTTGTACACATCCTTTTTTAATCTTAACTCAGTTAAAAGTTCTTTAGATAGCCACCCTGGCTTCTTTAGGCACCTTCCATGTTTCCGTCTCATTGGTATTGCCTGAAGTTGTGCTTTTACTATCTCCCTCTTAACAAACTCCCAGCCATCATGAACTCCCTTTCCTTTTAGTATTACTGTCCATGGGATCTCACCCAGCACTTCCCTAAGTTTTATGAAGTCGGCTTTCTTAAAGTCAAGAAATTGAGTCCTGGTATGCTTGGCTGCTCCTTTCCGCTGTATAGTAAACTTCAGAAGAGCATGATCACTCGCGCCTAATGATCCTTCCACTTCTACCCCACTAACCAGGTCATCAACATTGGTTAGGACCAGATCTAAAATGGCTGTTCCTCTTGTTGCTTCTCCCACTTTCTGGACAACGAAGTTGTCTGCAAGGCCAGTGAGGAATCTGTTTGACCTTATGCTCTTGGCTGAGTTTGACATCCAGCAAATATCCGGGTAATTGAAGTCCCCCATTACTACTATCTCCCTTCCTTTTGCATGCTTGGCCATCTGTTCCAGGAAGGCATCATCTATGTCCTCCGTTTGGCTTGGGGATCTATAGTAAACTCCCACAATGAGGTCCCTGTTATTCTTCTCTCCCTTAATTTTGGCCCAAATGCTCTCACTTTGGCTTTGAAGTTCTAAATCTTGGATCTCTTCACAGGTATACACATCCCTGACATATAACGCCACTCCTCCTCCTTTCTTGTCTGGTCTGTTTCTCTGAAATAGATTGTATCCCTCCATTATTACATTCCAGTCGTAATAATGGTCCACCAAGACCCCAAGATCCTTTTCACATGTACTGCTAGTAAGCCAGGTGCCTTCCATCTTTTATTTGCGCATCTCACTTCCAGTTTCCTGCCGAGCGGAATGGCAGCGTGGAACTGATCGCTCTGTAAATAGTGATCATTCCGAGGCTTGCAGAGGCAAGAGGGGAGCGTGCCAGGGCTAGGCACCCCCCCACACAAAGGGTCTCTGAGGTTAGTGAAGTGTTGAGTGGTCCGTCAGAAGCCCCGAGCTCCCACCGCCCACCCAAGAACGTTGCTGGGGGGGGGGAGTGCAGTGGAGCGCACTCCAGGCTTCATCGCAGCTCTGCCTGCTGAAGTCACAGGCTGCCGCAGGAAGCAGGACATTTGCATAACAACAATTGAAGCTGAAGAACAATAAGCAGTTTAAAAGTTATTTTATCCAAATAAAATTAAATTTGGCAAAACAGAAACTAAAGAGGAAGTCAACTTCTGTTTTCTGGCAATCTGCCAACTGCAAGGGAAGGATTTTTAAGTGCTTAAAGGACAATATTGAACGCTTCTATGGTGAGAACTATATTTTCTGGACTTTCGCTTGAGGCGCCACAGAAGATGGCTGAAAATACCATCACTCCGGCTCCCACGGGGTAATTTAGACGCTGAGATGGGAGTAATCAGCCTCCCAAAATCTTCCTGGGGTATGGGAAGATGCAGTGTCATCCGCGGATGCCCAACAAACAAGCCCCAATTTCATAAAGAAGGAGGGGGTGAGGGCACTGGATGGAAAGCCCCCGAGGGAGTCTGGATCTCCCAGACGCTGTCTCTGCAAGCGCACCAAGTTCCATTTCTTAAGATGAAAAACTGGATTTAAGTTTTGGACATGCTTCGAGTGAGGAGGGGGAAATTATTCTGCCAATTAAGCCAGCCACTGAGATACGAAAAAAGGATAACATAAGGGGGTAAGCCTTTTTTACTATTGTATTCTGATTCTGATTTATTATGATACTTGGCAAAAAACAACAACCCAAAAGAACCGTTTACATCATTTATAGCAAGCGAGACTGAAAAGTTTTCTATTTGTTGATATAAATATGTCTCTAAAACTATAAACTGTGTGGAAATAACAATATTATATAATTAAAGCTTTTGATCTTTGAATTGCATGGAAGAAGATAAAAGATTATCCAACTGTTGATATTAGACAGAAGCAGGATCTCATTAGCCGCTGGAGGACGTTAAATTTTTTTGGATGGTTTCCTAGATTGTGTTGGAGGATTCATGACACATTTTTAATTTGGAAAACCACCATGATGGAATAAGACTGAGCTGCAGAATTATAGTCATAGGGGGAGGTGAGCCTTTAATATGCTACTGTATTGGTACTTCAAGTCCAATTTGGTAAATCTCCCCTAGAAAGGCTAATGTTTGATGCAACCGGTCTGGGAAAATTAATGAGCAGACACTTATAACTGATTACATCGGAACTGAGAGAAGATGGCGGCTGCCAGCAGCGAAAAGACTTTTGGATTGATTCGGCAGAAATACCAGCATGTGAGGAGATACTGCAAAGGACAGAGGGGTATCATACACATAAAATTCACACAGAAACACATCATTTTACTTCAACTCGCTTATGGAAACAATTCAGAGGCCATGAAAGAAGGAAAACAACAGGAAGATTTAAAGGAACTATTAGAAATGACTATCAAAAGCAGTAGAGATATGAGATGATCAGAGCTCCGCCCCCCTGAACTTGAAGCATGGGAAGTCCCAATAAAAAATTAATAACTCAGCAGAATATTTGGATTATTTGATGTGTATATGTATAATTTGAAATACTTAATGTGATTTGATTGGATTGTTAAAATGGAAAACTTAATAAAAATTATTTTTTTTAAAAAAAAGAGAACTATTTTTTTTTCTTTTTTGGAATTGAACAGGATTAGTTTTGACACTAAACTTGGAAGGTGCTCTATTAGTCCTGATTTGGAATAATATCCTTTAAATTGGAGCTTGACAAAAGAGCACTGGCTTTCTGGATTTTGGATTAATAACACCTGGATCTCCACAATTACACCCAAAGCTAAGCAGGTGAACACTCACCCATCTCTGGGAGGGACCCTCGGGACGGGAGAGTGCCTGGAATTAGCTGGAGGGCATACGTTGTGAGAAATAATATGGAGAATGGTGAAGACCAGTGTGTAAGGAAAATATCATATTAATTTGGATTTACAATTATTTTGGATGTATAAACATTTTGGATTTACAATTTACAATTACCCACGTGTGACAGGAACTATTTGGAAGTACTGAAAGACCCGGGTATAGGGTGGTATATAAATTCAGTAAATAATAATAATAATAATAAATAATAAATCAAAAGAACTGAGCAGCCGTGAGCAGCATTATTTTTTTTATAATTTTTTTATTAACTGTGTCTACAGTTTAATCTTTAAATTGTTTAATCTTTAAATTCCTATAAACCTAAAGTTACATTGTCCATATTTGCTAAATGCGTACTCTTTGTATTGGTGAACATACTATGTCTCTGCGAACAGTTTGATTTTTTTCGTTTAACCATATAATTAGGAAATCATTAATAAAAGTATGGGGGAAATATAAAGATTTATTAGAACAAAAAATGCCCTGGTGGGTTGCCCCAACAGAGGGAATATCAATCAAAAGGATAAACATGGAAACTGGATTATGAGGAGATTAGAGACTTTGTTCATGATTGGCTACAACACTGTCAACTAAATGAGGTTTTTAAAGAAGATAACAAGAAAGGATTTGGTTATACCATATCTAGATTCCAAAGGGAAATTACAGAGGATAATAATAAACTTTTAAAGAAAATGTATACCGTATAATAATAATGATTTTATTGCATTAGCCATGCGGCCATAGCATAATATACATAGAAATAACAACATAAAATGGGGGTGGGGAGATAAAAGTGTATGCCGTTCTGGGCAAATACTTTGAGAAAATGGGGATAACAAAGGTAACGGGAGATTTAAAACATCGAGTGACAGAGAATACAAAAAACAGGTTCGATTGTGCGGCGTATCGACTACATCTGTGGTACTGAGGAAGGAGTTGGTGCCGCTTTCCTCTTCATCACACGAAGCAGGAAATTAGCTGTCATCTCCGTAATCCAACAGTCAGAATCCTGCAGAAGAAGGGACACTATCCAAGGCTGGATTGGGAGATGAAGCTTGTCCACGAGAGGAGTTAGAAACCGAGATCTTTCATTAGATATTGGCTCTAAGTAAAATGGCGACGAAGGTAGCAGCCTAGTTAACCTCGTCTGCTTTTAGATAAAGTTTTAAGTAGTTTTAAGTAGTTTTTTCAAACCCTTTGGGGGTTTATCTTTTAATTCTAATGATTTAGTGGCTGCATTATCTCCTCAACACTGCCTTCGCTTTTCTTAGCATTAGCGTTTTATTGTTTTATTGTTTTATCACCGGACTCGAGCTTTAGCCTTGCTGCCTTGCCGCCCCCCCCCCCCGCCGTACTTTGGTGCTGTGGAGCTGAGCAATCTCTTGAAACGAGTGAGGGGGAAGGAAAAGAGGCCGGGCCTGACTCCCCGGTCGTGAAGAAAGGAAAAACTCAAGGTGGGTGATCGGAAACACCGTAAAATGGGGTTGAAACAAGTCCCCGTTCGAGTCCTGCCGGAATGAGTAAGAGCGTCTTCAGCAAATTAGGCTGCTCAGAGGCGCAGCTTGGAAAACCCCCCAGCTTCTATCAGCTTCTATCAGTAAAAGGAGACTGGGAGCCGACGGAAGAACTCTCAGGCTTTCCCCCCTTCCTTCCCTTGCCAGCCCCACCAAAGCTGCCTTAAGAGCTCACGGATAGCATTCCCTCTTGGGGCTGACAGTTCCTCTCCCTCCAAGCTCCGCAGCAGCGCGCACAAGTGACCTGCGTGAAGGTGGCTGCTGGACTCTGGAACAGAGCCTGAGACCCAAGCACCTTATTAAAACCTATACCCTATAACAGAAGAGCCATTTCTTTCCCCTCTTTTTCCTCTTTGTTCAGCAAGGCAGTTTTTAATTCCGCACTTTTACTGCATTAGCGCTTCAGCGTTTTATTACTTTTTACTTTTTTACCTCCTGGTACCTTTTTACCTTCTGGTACCTATATTTAAGCAGAGAAACATATTGAGTCTCAGTGCTCGCTGACGAGCTAAGCAGGAGAAAGCTGCAGATACACCCCTACTCAACCACCGGCCCTGCAAATTAGGAAGAAACACTTGGGGACAACTGGCTCTCTAATTGGAAGACAACTACCCAACTACCCAACATGGTCCTCACCAGAAAGATATGTAAGGAGTTGGGTATTTTGCCAGATTCGCCACTCAACCCCCCGGGACCTGGAAAGAGACAAAGTAAAATTATAAATTATTTCCCTAAGAGGGAGGAGTCCATGAGTGAACAAACTGAACTAATTACTGATGAAGTCACTCCTCCCCCCCTTACTCATCCTGACTGGTCACATTACTCCAAAGAGTTTCAACAAAACTCTGGAAACACAAACTTTCCAAGAAGCTTGGCGCAAGAACTAGCCCTAGCGGAGAAACCTGAGGAAAATATTTCTGTCATCAATAATCAGCGGCCTCGGGCAGAATTAACAACATTCCATCAAGACCAGACGCCCACTTCTAAGTATACTCAAACTGAACTGAGTGATGGCCTCTTTCAGGCCCACCTCCAAGACATAAATACAGACCTTTCCAACATAAAAAATTATTTGACAATAACAAATGGGTTATTGTTGACCCTTGTGGAAAACCTTATCCCCCAACCAAAAGAGACAATAGCAACTGATGCACCCCAAATGCATAAACCAGTAGGACCTGTGAAGATGAGACAAGCAGTAACAACCAAGAAATTACAAAAAAATAGACCAAAAGCCAGGGAAAAGAAAACTAAGAACATTAAAACAACAAGGAAAATAAAGACAAGTCGACATAAACAATGGCAGAAATTATTTAAACTACTTCCATCGGACCCAAACAAATCTGCTGTACGAGATAAAAAAGAGAAAGGCAAGAAGGGGAAAAAGAGGTCATCGCCACAGCTAACGGCTAAGGAGGTATCTCCGAACCAGAGTTTAGAACTAAATGGGAGGATGGAAGCAACGTCCCAGAGCCCTGGTAATAGGTCACTCAGTGAACTTGATATTGGGGGTGAAGCGGTCCCTAACAATGAAGGCAGCAAACCGCCTAGCAAACTGAGAAATGGGGACAATGCAACGCCCAATCACGATGACAACACTATACAAGATGAGGAAGCCTTTACTCAGGCAAGATGCTGGAACCTGATCTTAAATCCCCAAAAATTGGTATTTACAAACTTCCCAAAACCAAAGGGCTTTCTTACAGGGAAAGATCGAAGAATGAGCTCCTTGAACATTCTGAATGACATACTGCCAGGAGCAGTAAAGCCAAATGATATTACTTCTGTAGATTATTTGCATCATGATGGCTGTTCTATGAGAGCAATGATCACATTTAGAGACCTGAACCTGGCCAAGTTTATTTACAGATCAAGATATATATTCTTAAAGGCCCAGATACAAATTCTCAGATTTTTTGAAAATAAGGCACCACTGAATCCCCTTCTAGAAGCTAAGCACGCAAACCTTAGTAAGGAGAAACAACCTCCCAAAACCCGGCCTGGTCCCCAGAAACAAGTGCCTCTAAACCTAAAAAGGAAAGACGTTCACCTGCAAGACCCGCAATTCCAAGCGAACGAAGATGAGGACCCCTTCTCTGTGGAAGAAAATACCTTAATCAGGCAATTTTGCCAATTTCCACCTCCAATACAAACTGAAATATTAGAAAGATTAGACATGCTAAGAATTAAGCTGGCTGGGAGAGATATAAATAAGGAAATCAATGTGGACGCCCACAAAAAAGACCAGACTTCCTTTAATTTGAACTCTATACAAGAACAAAACCCAGCGGCCTGTCGGCCACGTTACCTTCAGACAATGGCTGAGATTAATCTACTTCCAATCAAGGAGGCCCAGCACACCGAAGAGTACACTGCATCACCTCCAATAGGGAGAACCATCCCCAAGGTGATCTCACCAGGCTCTTGGGACAAACTGAGGTACCTAGGCCACAATCAAGTCCCGGAAAAACACCTACGGAAAGAGATAACATACTTCAAAGGCCCGGTGACCACTAATGTCAGTATTCAACATTTACCAGCCGAAACTATAGAACATTTGGCCAGTTTGCCATGCCTGGAAAACAATGGGCCGGCTCATAAAAGAGTAATCCCTAAAAGTTCCTTGGGAAATAATTGACAAAGATCAGACCAGAGGCAAACACCAGCCGGCTCCCTATCTCCGCGGAAATTCGACACCATTAGAAACAAACAGGCTCAATCCTTACCCACAAATCAAGCAAAAGTAGTTCTTTCCCTGAAAGGCGCATCCAACCCACCCCAGAGCCTTAAAATTGTCTCCTGGAATGTTAACGGCTGGGCGACAAAGCAAATGGATCCTGAGGCAATAAACTTCATCTCTTCTTTTGACATTGTGTGCCTCCAAGAGACCTGGTTCCAACAAAGTATCGCTCTTCCAAATTATTGATCCTTTAGCTCCTGTGCTCGCAAATTAGCTAACAGGGGTCGCCCTCAAGTTGGCCTCGCCTGTCTTATCTCAACCAGCTTATCCCTCACTATCTGCGAGGAACTCAAATCTTCCCCTTACTTTCTCACTATAAAGATCCACCTTCCAAAGACCAAAAGCCCATGGTTGATAACTACAGTATATCTGCCTCCAGCAATTAATGATTCCGACCGTAATGAAAGGTGGTCTGAACTTTCGTCTTGGCTCCATGATCTTCAAACAACTAACCCAGGACTTCCTCAAATCCTCTTAGGCGACTTTAACGCAAGAATAGGTCCCAACGATGATGCTATATTATCTCCCGCAGCACTCCTGGACAATCCCCTGCAGCCCCCCTGGGGAAACAGATGCTCTCTTGATCCCATAACAAATGCGTCGGGGAGGCTGATGGCCCAGTTGGCCATCGAAAACGATCTTTGCATCGCAAATGGCAACGTTACTCCCTTGTCCTCGCAGCAGTTAACATGCATCTCTTCCCGGGGAACCAGTGTTGTCGACTACATTCTATTGACGCCGGAGCTATTCTCAATTTCTACAAAAATGGAAGTGGCTGAATATTTTGGTGTTGACCACCTTCCATTGACTTTAATGTCAAACCTAATAGAGCCATTCTCAGTCCCCTCAAACTATAGTCCCACGGCACAAAGCTACCCTGTATATAAAACAAAGAAATGGACAAGCCTCAGTTCCTCTCTTGCCCTGGACATACAAAAATCACTTGATATGCCTACAGTTCTTTCTGACTCAATTCCGCCCGCTGACCAATACCGGAAATTAATTGATGCTTTTTCAACAACTTACATAACCATCACCTCGCCTACCCACCAACGCTTCTTCTCTGAATCACCTTGGTTTGACAAGGAATGTAAAGTCCTAAGAAGGCAAATTAGGAAAATGGTCAGAATCATCAAATTTTCAAACGACCCCCAAACCCGTGCAGAGCTTCTAGTTACTAAAAGGACATACAGAAACATGATTCATTGCAAGAAACAGCAACACATCCTTGAGGCTTGGTCCACTCTTCGTTCAGCTGTAGAGAGGCATGACTCCCGCTCCTTTGGGCGCTTAGTTAGGCCTTCGGCACCACCCAATTCAGCTATCCTGATTTCCGCTGACGAATGGATCGCTTATTATTCAGCCAGTTTCGCTTCTCCAAATCATCTTACAGATCACCTTCAATCCCCGTCGGACCTCTGTTCCTGTTCTCTTAGTTCCACCTCCTCAGTAAATTTTACCTCAACCCGCATCTTCAACATCATAATGTCCATGCGTAGGAATAAGGCCCCCGGCCCAGACATGGTCCCGTTGGACCTTTTCCTGACTGATCCTCTTTGGTGGAGTGAACAGCTGACTCCTGTATTCACCGCTATCTCCTCCGCCTTAGACATCCCCGACTCCTGGAGAGAAGCTACAATAGTTCCGATTTTCAAAGGCGGCCAGCCAAACATCCCTAGGAACTATCGCCCCATCAGCTTACTATCTATTCCGGGGAAAATATTTGCCGCTGTCTTACTGGAAGAACTTCTTTCATGGGTCCATGAGAGAAACATTCTACCGCCAGAACAGATTGGCTTCCGGAAGTCAGCATCAACCATGGACCACTGTCTAACTCTCTATCACCTTGCCAGTAAATACACTGCACCAAGGCAAGGCCACCTGTTTGCCGCTTTCATGGACCTGGAGGCCGCCTTTGATTCCATTCCTAGGCAGAGATTATGGTCCAAACTTGCCCATTTGGGAATTGATCCACACCTCCTTTCCCTAATTATTTCCCTTTATTCAAACACCACAGCTCGCGTTCGAATTGGTCCCAACGGCTACCTTACCACCCCATTCCCAACGGCCAGGGGCGTCCGACAAGGTTGTCTCTTGGCCCCTTTACTGTTTAATCTTTATCTTCATGATGCCCTTTCCCCTTTGAAGCTAGCAACTAAGTACCCTCCTCACTTAGCAGGCCACCCCGTTGCTTCCCTTTTCTATGCGGATGATGCCGTCATTTTATCCAGAACAGCTGCGGACCTAGCAAATGCAGTTAATGCATTTATCGCCTATTGTAAGGCGGAAGCTCTTAATATTAATTATAAAAAATCGAAAGTTCTCCACTTCACTCGTTCCCGCAAACTCAAGCTGGAGCCGCTTAAGATCACAGGTGGCTACTTAGAAAAGGTAAAAGCCTTTAAATATCTAGGCTTAATATTTACTTATAATCTCTCCTGGACCACCCATCTACAATCTGCCTCTCTTGCTGCAACCACGACCTCTAATGCCATTGTCCGATTCTATCACCAGAAGGGCGGCAAACACCTTCCAGCAGCAATTCAAATGTTTAATGCCAAAGTTGTCCCTAAACTATTATATGGCTGCGAAGTATGGACTACAGCAATATCAGGTAACTTGGATCGCCCACTTCACATGTTTCTGAGATCTCTTTCCGGCGTCCCAAGATGTGTCTCAGGTGCAGCCCTACGACTTGAGTTCGCCCAGCCCTCAATTGTAAAACGAGCATGGAGTCGAGCCATTTCCTACAGCTCCCACCTACTACCATCGGATGCTCGAATTAGAGGTGGTTTCTCCAATCTGATCCTAAGAGATATTCATAATTCTCCTTGGAAAACTACAATTAATCTCAAATTCCGCTCTCTTCTCAATTTGAACCGCAAAACTGTTTTTAATTTAGAGTGTATTCGCCCGGCGGCCCTACCTCTAATCAAAAAGAAGCTCCAGCAACTGGACTTCTCTAACACAGCTTCCCATGCAAGAGGGCCGTGTTCAGGCTTAGCCCTAGCTATTCCACCCCCTGAAGGGACCCCTCTATACTGCTTCACAATTCCCTCGGAGGCTAAACGAAGGGCCTTTACCTGTGCCTGTCTCAACTGTTTTCCTACAGCAGTTCTGTCGGGTCGTTACTCCAGAGTTCCCATCGCAAATAGAACATGCTCCTGCAATGACACGGCTCTGGAGACTATGGAACATGTATACCGTATTTTTCGTCCCATAGGACGCTCCGTCCCATAGGACGCACCTACTTTTTTGGGGGGGGGGGAAATAAAGGAAATTTTTCCCCTTTATTTCCCCCCCAAAACCAGGTCGGGGAACAGTGGGATGGCGGTGCTGCGCCTCCCCGCTGTCCCCCAAGCTTGTGGGGCTGGCCGATGTCTGCCTGGCGCGAGGGGCGCTCTGCTTCAGGGCGCCCCGCACGTCAGGCAGCAGGCTACTGTGCGCAGCATGGGGAGCCCTCTGTTTCAGGGCGCCCCACGCGCCCCCCCCGGAGCGCAAGGCTTGCAGGCACCTGCGCGAAGCATGGGGCATCCTCCAAAGGGCACCCTGTGCTCCGCGCTGCAGGCTGCCGCCCGCAAGCCGTGCGTGCCCGGGGGGAGATCCCCCGGGTGCGCAAGGCTTGCCGACACCTGCGCGGAGCACGGGGCGTCCTCCGGAGGGCGCCCCGTGCTCCGCGCTGCAGGCTGCCGCCCGCAAGCCTTGCTCTCCCGGGGGGAGATCCCCCGGGTGCACAAGGCTTGCAGACACCAGCGCGGAGCACGGGGCGTCCTCCGGAGGGCGCCCTGTGCTCCGCGCTACGGTAATTTATTGTTAGAATGGGAGACGAAAGACGAAGAGGTTAAATCGGTAATGATTAAATGGGCACAAAATATAGGTCATAATATACAAATGGAAGACTGGGGAAAGTTATGGGAAGTTAATTTAAAATTTACTGATTGTGTATTGTTAAAAGAGAATCATATGAAAATGATGTACTGATGGTTTATTACACCAGCGAAAATGGCCAAAATGTATAGAACAAGCTCCAAAAAGTGTTGGAAATGTAAAGAAAAAGAAGGAACACTTTATCACATGTGGTGGAATTGTAAAATAATTAAAAACTATTGGTACATGATTTATAATGAAATGAAAAGAATGTTTAAGATAACCTTTGTTAAAAGACCAGAAGCTTTCTTATTAGGCATTTTAGGTCAAGATTTGCCAAAAGACAAGAAAAAAATATTTATGTATACTACAACAGTGGCTAAAATTTTACTAGCTCAAAAGTGGAAAGGTTATGAAATGCCAACAAAATAACAATGGAAAGAAAAACTGATGGAATATGCTGAAATGGTGAAGTTGACTGAGAGACCTAAAGATAAGGACAATATTGACTTTTAAAAAGACTGAGAACCTTTTATGATGTACATACAGAAGCAACATAAGTAAATGGACTCACTTGCAGGGTTTGAGTAAACACAACCAACAAATAGAACATAATAATGAAGTATAATCTTAACTTTACTATATTAGGGAATAAGATAACATGCAGGAGAAGTGAATACGTTATAAACCAGAAAGGGAAGTTGGGGAAAATCGTGGGGTGGGGGTGTAATTGGAAATCTATTTTGTGACCATCTTACCAGTAGGGATTATGTTAAAATTTGTTCATATATATGGTCCCTATTAAAATTCATTTATATATTTAATAGGGACTATATATATTTAATAGGGACTATAGATATAGATATAGATATATAGATATAGATATAGATATTAGTCCCTATTAAAATTCATTTTGTTAGCTTGTGCCCAGTTCTGCAATCTGTTGAGGTAATTTTGAATTTTGAATCTGTCTTCTGTGGCATTAGCTCCCCCTCCCAGTTTGGTGCCATCTGCAAATTTGATGAGCATCCCCTCAATTCTTTCATCCAAGTCGTTTATAAAGACATTGAACAACAATGGGCCCAAGATAGAACCCAGTGGTACCCCACTTGTCACTTTTTTCCAGGATGACAAGGAACCATTAACCAATACTGCTTGGGTTTGGTCAGTCAACGAGCTACAAATCCACCTAACAGTTACATTTTACCAGCATTTTCACAAGAGTATCATTGGGGACTTTGTCAAAAGCCTTACTGAAATCAAGTCCAGAAGCTCAAAAGCCTCTCAGTTCTGCAGTTCTGTACAGCTCTAACTTACCAAGCCCCCTGTGATATACAGCCTTCGCTCTGCCCCTTTTGCAAAAGGGAACCTGAAGCTTAGAGGCAGCACCTCTGCCCAAGGACACAAAACAAATCAAGGGCTCAGTTTCCAAGGTTCAAGCCTATTGCAAAAGTGCAAGGATCAGAAGGAGCCAATGCCCAGCTCCCATCCATTGTAAGAGACTGG
The DNA here is from genome assembly GCF_964252035.2 of Podarcis erhardii. Classification (NCBI taxonomy): domain Eukaryota; kingdom Metazoa; phylum Chordata; class Lepidosauria; order Squamata; family Lacertidae; genus Podarcis; species Podarcis erhardii. The sequence continues at coordinate 55,263,128 of NC_138502.1, read as the reverse complement.
GAATGAGAAAGGTAGATCCCAAGTGGATCCTGACTCCAGGTGGGAGCAGGCCCTTCTCCCTTACAAAGGGATCCGTGGACCTTGGCTGCTCAGGGTTGCCACCCCAGGAGCCTCACCTGTCCACACTGTGCCGCTGGTCGCTCCAGGTGCCATACTGACTGTCCGTCTCTTGCACAAGCGTGTCGGTGTCCTTGGCTTCTGCAGCTGGCCTGCCAAAGCACTGCTTCAGCTGATCCTGCAACACACAAGGGGGGGGGGGGGAGAGAGAGCATGCATTAGCCCCTTCTAGGGCAAGGAACAGCTAGCAGGTCTAGGGAGTGATGGCGAATAAAGGGTCGTGATGTCTGTTTCCTCCTGGCACTTAGCAGGGTGTGGCCTCCCCAAGGGGCTTTCCAAGCATCCCACCCCCACCTTCTATAGGGAATCATCTGTAGAAACTGAGAGGTGTCCCTTGTTCCATGGCTGCTTGCTTGTTCTTATAAACAGCCCCACCCCAATACAGCAAAGGGCCAAAAATATGGGGAAGTCACCTTTAAAAGGACAACTTTCAAGGAGGCTGAAACCTGGTGTCACTTAAACTGCTCTAGGTATTGTTGCTGTGTGAGGGCTTTGAGCATCCTTGACTAGAAAGCCGGCTGTGTGACAGAGGGGATTCCCAGGAAGAGTAATGGGGGTGGGGCTCCTGGGTCAGCCTTCTTGTACCATGCGGGAAAAGAGTTAGAAGGACTCACAGAAAAATAGCAGGGTTCTCTCACAAAATGTGCCAAATTTTCCTCTTAGGAAACAGAGCATAGACTCATCTTGCCTAGACAAAGCTGGTTTTAGAAACCAGTGAACACCCCAAAATCTGGTACTGAGTGTTCCTTTCTCTCACTTTATACATTTTTCCTTTCTGTTTGGCTAACCCATGGGTAGGCAAACTAAGGCCCGGGGGCCAGATCCGGCCTAATCTCCTTCTCAATCCGGCCCGCAGGTGGTCTGGCAATCTGCGTGTTTCTACATGAGTAGAATGTGTCCTTTTATTTAAAATGCATCTCTGTGTTATTTGTGGGGCATAGGAATTTGTTCATTTCCCCCCCAAAAAATATAGTCTGGCCCTCCAAAGGTCTGAGGGACAGTGGACCGGCCCATGGCTGAAAGAGTTTGCTGACCCCTGGGCTAACCTGTTCAAGGTCCTTCTTATCTTGCCCAACCCATTTTGTTTACGGAATGCCCATCACAGGCCTGCTCTCTCTCTCTCTCTCTCTCTTGGCAACTGTGCCACGATTAGGTCACTACCAACGGGCAAAGCTATTGAAAAATAATATGGTACATGTTAATTAATGGAGACAGCAAAGCGAAAGAGCAGAATAAAGCTAGGTCAGCCCAATAAAAGCCCTTTGTTTTATGCAGTTCCATTCCAGCCACCAAATGATTCTGGTCCCTTCTACCCAGCCTATCATGACAATTGCTTTTCATTAAAAAAGAACTATGTGCTTCCTTTGCCAAGGCCCTCTGAAACCCAAAAAAGTTATTTGATTTTTTCTCAGTCCTGCCATCAGCATCCCTCTAGAAGGGAAGTAAACAGAGGAGGAGGTTCTTCAAGCACTGCCAGGGTCCTCAAGCTCAGCTGCTGGCTGGCCACACTCTTCCATCCTCAGACCTTTCCAGCTCAGGGAAGTAAACACAGACATGTGACACACCAGCCACAATGTTAGCAACAAAGGAGTGATTTGCTAACAACACACACCAAGAGTGGCCACTCCAAAGGATTCCAAGTTGTGCACTGCTAATGGCAGGGACCTTTACAACATAGACACACACTCCTTTCTGTGCCTGAGGAAACTGAGAGAAAGTACAGCCAGGGGTAGCTCAGGAGGGCAAGTCCCAGCCACAAACAAGGAGGCTCTCTGTTTAAGCCCTGGGGATCTACTCAGATCCCAGAACCCAGGTTATAGTCTTAGTTGCGACCAGACTAAGCGGCTACTGGTGAGACAAGGCAGAACTCGAGTAAGAACTTGTCCAGTGGACAACTTTGCCATGGTGCCCTCTGGGCTGTTGTCCAACAGAAGCCACAGAAGAATTTGCTTTAAAAATTATTGTGCTCATTGGAAAGGGACCTTCCACTCAGAAGCACAATCAAACCCCTTGTTTGAGTCACAGCAAGCTTCACCAGACCATAATCTATGGGTTCTTGTGCCAGAGAACATCCTGATGGATTGGGGCTCTCCTCTCTCCAAAGTGGGGTGACTTTGCATTGACCCACAGGGAAAATTCAGAAGAGCTTCTGGCTAGACAACACAGGCAGGGAGAAAAGGCTTATTGTGAGAAAAGCCCTGGATTTAGGGAGGGGGAGAAATTCTATTTAGTCTGCATTTGAAGACAAACTGGCCAAACTCCCATATTCCAAATCAAATGTGACTCAAATCACAACCATCCCTTGAAATGTGCATTTCTTTAAAAAAAAATCCAGTATAGTTCCCTAGTCAAGTAATGTGTCCAAAAGTGCAGATAAAAGCTGCACAGATTAGTGAAATGCATTGTGTTAGGCCGGGGAAACTGGCATGCATGAATGTGTGTATTGGGCACAATTGCATACAGAATGTATTCAGATAAATTCACACCGAAATGCTGATGAACTTTCATGAGCTTTTTCTAAAAGAAAATTTCAAATTATTGCAAGAATGTGGAGAACTAAATTTAAGGTTGGAAAAATAAGAAATAGAGAGAACTGATTTGGATTGTGAGAGACTGTGGAATAATTACATGTTGCTCTAAACTACTTGACCCAAACCATACGAAAATTTCCAGTTTGTTAGTACAGCTGCTCTACTAAGGTAATGGAGACTCCGTGGTACAACATTTTTGTTTCTAGACTCAGTCTTGGGGAAAGAGTTTAGAACCTCCAGCTCAATGAATATCTTGAGGCAAACAGCCACCACATGTTATTTATGCGACACATTAAATACCTGCTGGAACACGCAGGGTGTGAGGTTGGGAGCCACACCACCAAAAGAAGGCCCTGCAGTCAGGTGGCCAGAGCAGGCCATGTGAACCTACAGGAGCTTCTGGGTGAAACTCGCTAACTAGTCCGCTGGACAGGAGCCTGGTTACTTACCACACTCACCATCAGCAATGGGAATTAAAAAAACCCAGTAAATGTGTACATGAACAATGAAAAATCTACATTTTTAACACTCCTCCTGTGAGTAAAAAGTCTGCTAAAGGGACAGCTTGAATGTGTAAGCCATGACTGTGTCATGAAAGATTATCTTTAGACATCAAAATGTGCTATGGAAATATTCTACCAATGATGGGAAGTGTCAAGAGACACCCCAAAAAATCCTCCAGGCAAAATATTTGAAAGAGTTGCACCCCAGTTTGTGGTTGGGGGGCACATAGATGGAAGGCTGAGTTGCACATAGATGCAAGGCTGAGCTGCTACAGGCTGTTTCTTGGTGGGTCCATGTTGTCCACATAAAGTGAGAGGACTGGTACAGACACAGGCTGGCACCTTCTGGTAGCAAAATGGCGCTCTCTCTCTCTTGCTCTCTCTGTCTCTTATCCTTTGCATTTCAGCTGGTAGCATTTGATTGCAAATTCCTTCCACAGGTTGATCACAAACTTTGTAAAATAAAATAAAAAATAAAATAAAAAGCCCAAGTCTGTGGCGTATGTGAGAAACAAACACCCCCCACCCACCCATACACCCCTTTTTCAGAATATCTATGCTGCAGTTGGGACTGTGGTTGGTGAAAAGGTTTATATAACAATAACAATTTATTATTTACATGTCACCCATCTGACTAGGTTGCCACAGCCACTCTGCCCCCCCCCCCAAGTACAGTGGTGCCTCGCAAGACGAAATTAATCCGTTCCGCAATTCTCTTCGTCTAGCGTTTTTTTCGTCTTGCGAAGCAAGCCCATTGACAGCTTAGCGGATTAGCGCTATTAGCAGTCTAGCGGCTTTTAGCGATCAGCTGAGAAGCGGCTTATCAGCGGAACAGCTGATAAGCGGCTTAGCGCTTAGGGAAAGGGCGGAAAAAAGCGGGGGGGGGAACGCGGGAACTCGCAAGATTTTTTCGTCTTGCGAAGCAACCCCATAGAGAAATTCGTTTAGCGAAGCGCCTCCAAAAACGGAAAACCCTTTCGTCTAGCGGGTTTTCCGTCTTGCGAGGCGTTCGTCTTGCGGGGCACCACTGTAGTAAAAACACAATTTGCCCTTATCTGAAAGAGTCTGATGTTCAGGCTGCTCTTTAAACCAGCAGTTCTTAACCACTGCAAGCAAAAGTCATCACAAAGGCAACCTAAGAACACGGAAATTTTCTCACCATACAGAAGCATTCGTATGAAGAGTTCAAGGTGCCCCGCCCAAGGCCAAGTTGCTGAGCAATAGCTCCCCTAGACCTTTAAGGTGCAGCAAGCAATCTTTGGTGCCTGCTTAGTTAAATACAGTTCTGTTCTCCACACTATCCCACTGAAAACATGACACACAACCAAACAATCAGCTAAAATACACCAACCCTCATGCACCTCTTAGCTAGGCTCAGGTTGGGGTGAATTTTCAGAAAAAGGAAGTCCAGCCACTCTCACAAATGTTTGTCCACACACGTCCTAGTTTCTAAGTCAGTGGATGGATTGGAATTTCTCTCAGAGGGAGATCAGATATACCAAGATGGGGCATAGAGAGGCAGTCTCTGGGATACGTTTTTTGCTTCAGGGCAACTACAAACGTATGCCCCTGCCCTGATAACTTTCTCCAGCCTTCCTAAAAAGCTATGGGCCACCTGCAACCCTAAAGTAAGACAACCACCAACTTTTGCAAAGTGCTTGAACTGCCAGAGGCAACCCTGGTAACCTGGTGACTAGCTACTTGCAAGCCTCCTTTCACAGTCAACCCATGCAGCTTGTGCCTGGAAAACAAGCAACCCCCTTCTACCAGCACAGCTATAGGAGTGCCTGCAGTTCCATGGCTGCAATGTTTAGCTAGATGGATTAAAAACCCTTTCATTGACTAAAAATGTGCCCTCAATTACTCAATGTGTTCTTTAAATCTATTTTTAATGCAATGAATTTTTAAAAAGAGAGGATGGCACAGCAGGCAGACGTGGCCTGTTTCCCTTTGCATTGTAAAAAATGCCTCCAAGTTGTCAGCCTACTCCATCTTGGTTCTCGCCCTCCAAATGTTTTGGACTACAACTCCCAGACAACCATGCTGGCTGGTGCTAATGCAGGTTGCAGGCCAGAACATCTGAAGGGCATTAGGTGGGGGAAGGCTGCTCCAAGGGCATTCTATAAAACAGTACTATTGCTTTTACACATGTACATATTTAAGTGATTAAACTGACCACAACATTTTAATCAGGTGACAATTTTAATGTCACTTTACTCAAGGTTTCCTGTCTCCACTCCAACTGAGCAGAGGGCTAACAGAGTACTCATGCCCTGCCTCCTGTTCTCACAGTGCCAACCAGATGCCCATGGGAAACTGAGTGATACAGAACAGGCACATATTTCTTTTAAAAAGTTTACTGACCACACAGAAATGTAAAGGCAAAATCCACATATTGCTCCCCAGAAAGCACACCAAGACACATACACACAAAATCCAAGCACCATTTCCAAATACTCACTACTGGATAGGTTAACTTTGCCCACAAGGATCTGAACATGGCCCAATGCCTTCTTCTAGACCCGGTGAAGAACCCCTGTCTAATGTCGAGATGGCGTTAGGCAGAGCAATTTCCTGAGTGAGAGAAACCTTCCTCTCCCCTAACGTTTGCTGCTGCAGCAACAGATAAACAGTTCCTAGAACTGAGCAGGATCCTATCCCAGCTGACCTCACCAGCCATGGCAGTTATCTGGAAGATTTCCCACAGCATGAAGACACAGCATTTTTCTGTAGCTGATGACTCCTCTGTAGATGCAGAGAGAAGAAGGAGCCAGTGCAGCCCCCAGCCCAACCCTCTGAACCCCAGCACATGAGTGGCTTGGGGTAGCCAACATTTCAAGGGCAGGGTGGGGGGAAGGGCCAAGAAGGAAGCAGTCTAAAAGGTGTGCCTTGGAGCCATGACAGGCTGCCTGAATGATCTAAGTTACGTATTTCTCTCCCACAGCATCCTGCAAGTGACATCACTTTTGTGGAGCCATGAACATTTAGTATCAACAAACATTTTGCTTGCTGTATGCAGCAGTGGTGGTATTCCTTATGATTTTGTGGCCTATCTTGCAAAAGGTTTAGACTGGATGCCACAAACATAAAATCAGAAGAGATATAATAGAGAAATGAAATCAACCCTATCAACAAAGCTCAAAACTGAAAGGGCTCAAAGAAGAGAAAGCAGTAAGGCCAGCAAAGCACACACTCACTTGCACTTAAGTTTTGCAGACAGAAAAGTCCTTCTTCACGCAGCGCTATGGAACTCTCTCCCACAGGAAATGGCTTTAAAAGAGGACTGGACAAATTCATGAAAGAGAGGGCTTTCAATGGATACTAGCCAGGATGGCTATGTTCCTGTTGCAGGAAACCACAGGAGGGAGAGAATGCTTGTGCTTATGTCCTGCTTATGGGGTTTCCACTGAGGCATCTAGTTGGCTACTGTCAAAGCAGCATGGTGGACTGGATGGGCTGCTGGCCAGATCCAGAGGGCTCCTTTTTTGTTCAAAATGCTGCTGGTGGGACACTCAAAGTGCAGTCCATCTGAGCAAGAAGGGGAAGGGCCAGGTGAAAAGGAAGGGTTAAAATTCATATGGTAGGAAGTCAAGGAGGTGGAGTGGAGTGCACCTGATGGGACAGGCCTCATGGCAAATGGGGAAGGTTGACATTTCAAGGTATTCAGGAAGCCATCACCAGGTGGCTGGCAGAAGCAGAATGATGCAGAATCCTCATCTGCAATGAATACCAGGTTGGTCACTCTTTTCACAGGTTCAGAGGCACCCGATGGCATCAAAGTGCTGCTCCAAAGGTTCACATGGAAACAAAGGTGTCTGCATAGCTAATTCTGCAGTACAAGACTGCCAACCTCAGGCTTGTAAAGGTCACCTCACCAAGCGGGTGGCAGGCCTGCAAAGAGATGGTGTTTGCTTTAAGATCAGAGGAAGCTTTATGAAATGATGAAGCAGGAACTGGGAGGACAGGAAAGTTCAATTTGGTAAAATTAAAAGCGAGTGTGCTCTCTGAATGCATGGAGAAGCTGGAATTAGGACTGGAAATTTTATTATCTAACCTGACACAAGCATTCCCTGGGCTGATGTTTAGAAGCAAGTAACCAGATGGCTTAACATATGGGTCTGAAAGCTTGCAGCTGGAGGAAGACCCAGATTATCCCTGACCACAGATGGCTTACTTGAATACCAAGATCTTGCACACTACTTCCTGGAGACGCTCAGGCCTTTTCAGACCTCTCTTGTCTAGCCTGCCCTGGCAAGAAACAGCTGGAATTTGAGATAAAGATGGCAGCAGCTGATTTGCATGCAAAACCAGGCTGAACAGGCAGCAGGAAAATGACCTCTAGTCTAGGAGTGGTATTCAAGTAAGCTTCACTAACTGTAAAACTTAGTCTCATCCATTCATTTCAACGTTTCTACTCTGAGTAAAACTTACTTAAGTACCACACTAGGTTTCTTCCTGATATGCTGGTTTCCCCAAGAGAAAATCTCTTCCTGCAGTCTGATGCCGTATGGTCCGCAAGTCTTTACCAGCTCACCTGCTATGTGTGTGTCAGCTAGGCATGAGATCCAGTGGAATGGGGAAGTCTCCCACAAAGGGGTTCCAGCATAAGCACATATCAGCCAGTTGCTGCACATACGCCCTCGGGCCAGCCCAAAGAGCAGCCCCTAAGGGCTTTCTGGAGAACACAAACACAGTTCTCTCTTCCAAATTCCTTGGCAGTCAAACACTAGCCACTCATTGTTTGGCACAGACTGGGTTTACACTACGGCATAAAACATTAGTTAACATCTCCAAGAATGTTCCTTAACCAAAAAGGGGGTGGGGAAGGCTGGTAATGTCGTTTAATAGGAGAATGTAGGATAAAGCATGACTAAAACAAATTGCCCAAGGTCACCATGAATAGCAAATCCATTTTCCTGCCTGGCGCTAATTTCCCAGCTGTAAGCACAGCTTCACTGCACCTTTCCTACCAGCCCCTCAAAAAATCCGTGACACTCTCTCTGCATCCTTCCAAAGGCACAAGATGCTTCTTGGGGCAGGCAGGAGTCTCACATTCACACCTTACGTACTGATCAGCCCTCCACTTAACTGCTCTGAACCTCAGTTCTCCCATCTGAAAAGTGAGGATATACTAGCAAAATCACCAACCCATAAAAATGGCTCCACGTTGTGCAAGTTAGAAAGTGACATTGCCAACCCAGAATGCAGTCAAAGATGATTTGGAAATGGCTCTTGTGAGTGCTAACAAGGAGTTGGTTGCCAAATGTAGAGGCTCTCCCTTCCAAAGGGAGACTAGTTCCTGATGTAAAATCCAGCATTAGTCTTGGTTGCATTTAAAAGACTTATAGCAGGCTTCCTCAACCTCGGCCCTCCAGATGTTGTTGGCTTACAACTCCCATGATCCCTAGCTAGCAGGACCAGTGGTCAGGGATGATGGGAATTGTAGTCTCAAAACATCTGGAGGGCTGAGGTTGAGGAAGCCTAACTTAGAGGCTCATGGAAAGCTCCTTTAACGCTGTAGTGGTTCATGTTAAATTTTTTTCTACAAAGCTAACTTTTCTCCAATGAGAGAAAATATTTGATTTTTACATTTCCTGCAAGAATATTGTACCACATACTTTAGAAAGAATCTGAGCAGCTCTCAAGAGATCAGCAGAAAATCTGACAATGATGAAAACAAAACTTTTATCTGCTTTTAAATTTTGTCAACTTATAAACAAAACCCCCAGAATTTGTTCTAGTGAGGAATGCTGAGCTGAGAAGGGAAAAACTAGCATTCATGTGGCAGGCAACCAGCAAATTGCTATTATTTGATGTACAGAGCACCTTAACAGGTAAACATTTTCCACCCCTTCCTTTGGTTTATCCTTGAAATCAATTGGGCAATAGGGAACTACATCCCTGCCTTTCATTATCATTAGGTACTCAAGAATGCTTATGGAGCTGAAATATAGACAATATCAACCAAACCAGCACCACATATCAAGAAAACAGCAGCTGGAGAACAATAACAAAACATTACAACCAGGACAGAGAACATAAGAAGGATGTCCACCAGCTTCCTAACCCTTGTGAGGGAGTGGGGACCAGGTGGGCTTCTCTAGGAGGTGAGTTTCCAAAGGAGTGGCACCATCAGCAAGGAAACTTGGCTGCCTCCTCACCTCTTTGGTAAAGACAGCAAAGAGGGGAAACCTACTCACATACCAGCTCCAAGTGCCAGAGCATCTGGAAGAGAGAGGGTGCTTGAAACAGCAGCAGCTGTTTCATGAAAGCACAAAAGGTTAGGCATGCCTACCATTTCAGCTGACCTACTAACATTTACCATCACTTCTGAGACAGGGCCCAAATGATCCCCAATCCTCCCTGCCTGGTAGCTGAGATGTGACCTGCCAAGTGCCACAGACCTGACTGGCATCTGAAAGATTTGTTGATTCTGCTTAGCTGAATAAAGCACTGCTGGGTCACTGCCACCAGAGCTATACGTGGAACACCTGAAAGATTTCATAGAAACAGCAGCAGCTGCCTTATATGGACTCGGACCCTTGTGTGCATCTAGCTCAGTGCTATCTACATAGACTGGCAGCAGCTGTCCTGGGTTTCAGGCTGGGATTTTTCCCAGTCCTACCTGGAGATGTCTGGGATTGAACTGGGGATCTGCATGCAAAACAGGTTTCTGCCAATGAGCTACAGCCCTTGCCCCAAAGGGAAGCTCTTCAAACTTGTTACCCTTAATCCACAGCACCACACTGCCTCTCAGAATGTGGCTCTGAGTTACCCACAATGTGCAAAGGCAACAATTATTATTCTATTCAGAATTTTGGGTTAAAAAAAAGATGTATGGCCAGCATGTCTATGGAATCTTACAGCTGTCTGATGTTTCCCTCTGCATGTAACCAAGGAGTAATTAGTTTTAAATACCATTTGCTTCTGGGTGCATTCTCAGGAGGCTCCCTCCTTCTTTTAGAATAATTAGGACTACCTTTCAATAAAGTGACTTGCAACATATAAACATGCATCCCAAATGCAACAGAAGTGCAGTAAAAACATTCCAGAGGCTCCTCCTTCACGGGCTGATTCTTCTGCCCCCAAAGTGATGCCACCTGCACCAGCAGCCAAATGAGGGCGGAGCACGCTGAGGGGCACCTGGTAGTGGGGGGAGCGGGAGAGGAGCACTGTATGTGGAATGGAGTATTTTGGGGAAAGACCTGGCTGGCTGGAACCTTGAGCAGCAGCACTCCACGCTGCAATCTTGTGCTACACTCAAGATTACTAAAGATAAAAGGGAACCCTGTCTTTTAACTCAAATCATTTTGGGTCCCATTTGTCAGGCTGGTTTAGCACAATTATTCCACTTAACTCTGACGTGTCAGATTGAAACTTGATACACACATTCAGAAACAATTCTACATTCTAAACACCAAGCCCCAGTTCAACTCCTGCAACCATTTTCAAGGGGAAGATAGAATCATAGAATTGTAGGGCTGGAAGGGACCCCAAGGGCTATCTAGTCCAACCCCCTGCACTGCAGAAATCAGTAACATGATGTGGACACAATGGGGTATGGAGATGTTGGCAGACAAGCAGGTGCACATGTACAGGGCACAAGGATAGATTTCCAGTTCAAGCCTGAGCAGCACTCCACCCATTTTCAAGAGCAAACGAGGTCTCTGACTGCGCTATGTTAGGGTAAGTTATCTAGGAATATTGCCTATTAACACACCAACTTGGTTTTAACTTGGCAAGACGTGGTTTCAAGAAGGCACCATCTGAAAACTGAAGATGGGAAGAATACAGTAAACAGAAGAAGCCTTTTTCTTAGAGGCCAAGCCTCTTCTGCAAGCAAATTCCACAGCCTATTAAAGAGGTTATCAAGTGGAAAACTATGAACTGCTTGGGTGCCAGTTCTAGTCCCCTTGTTTATTAAATTCAGTTGATTTGTGTTGTCACTGTGTATGATAGGGTTGCCAAACATATGACAACCCATGTCGGCAGTGTCGTTTTTGGCAATTTCCCTTTAAAATAGCTCCAAAACTTCATTTACTTTTGGCGAATTTGCCAAAAAAGCAGAAGAGAAAAACCAGCCAGTGCTCTGCACCCTCCCACCAGCTTTATGGGCTTTCATTTTACATAATTGTAAAAAGAGCTCTGCACTAGCCTGGCCCACTAAGTGACCTAGCTGCCAATCAGGGACTCAAAAGAAAGACAAGCTGTATGCCTGTCTTTAAGCAGAGGCTTGACAACCATATGTCAGGAGTGCTCTGATGGTGTTTCCTGCTTGGCAGGGGGTTGGACTCGATGGCCCTTGTGGTCTCTTCCAACTCTATGATTCTATGATTCTATGATTCTATGAATAATACACAGGAAATGGAGTGCCTGGGCCTGACAATGACAGCCCTTCCCTGTACTCAAGTCTGCAAAATCATGGAAGTCCAGACCAAACGTAATCCCCAAATGTAGGTCATTTATGTCTTTGGCCAGGAGTAAAGGGGTAAAATGCCAACATCCATCTTGCCCCTTGATGAAGCTTAAAGCCAGATTCGGAGAACGCTGCTGCTGCTGGTGCCTTAAGTGAGGCTCCCATAGTTTGTTTACTCAATTAGACTCTCAACGTGAACTTCCTTCCGGAGGAGCCATCTGTAGGGGCTTGCCACAATGAGCACCAAGACAAAGTGAGGACCACGAGCCCTGCTTAAGGTCAGGAAGCTCCAGAGTCCAATTATGATCAGAGATCCAAGCTTGAAATATAGGCAGGATCATCTGAAGCAAAGAGACAGATTCTTGACTAAACAGACTGTTTCTTTAAAACCCTTCAGTGCAACCATGGGGGTGGGGGTTACAAAAGAAACTTTCTCCCCGTTTGTCAAAATGTGGCCTCTGGTCAGGTCCAAAACAAGTCAGGAAGTCACACCATGTCAGGAACCAGGAGTTCCTGGAGACAGGAGGAGAAAGGATCTGGGGGACAAAAAGAAAACAAATCCAGCTGACAAGTGAAGCAGTCACTGCCCCAAAACTCTACTGCTACAGCCTCTGCTTTTCAGGGTTGAGAGTGGCCAACCAATATGACAGCCAGCCATCAGAAGCAGGAGTCTGTGCCCTAAAGCTACCAAGCGTCTGGTTTGTCCTTTTGGAATTCAATCTCCGACATCTTCCCAGGAGGGCTGAGAAAGACTTTGCCTGAAATTCTGGAGAGCCAACCCCAGTCAGTATAGACTAGTTCTGCCATGACTCTCCCACGTTGGCAGAAGCCATCATTTTTGTACATGTTCAAGGCTACATGGAGATCACAAACCAAGGCTGCTCCCCTTCATGGGAGCCCCAGTCTGAGGACAGATCCCCACCATGTATTTAAACCACACCCAACACACATTTTAAAGTACATGTCACCCACCAAAGAATTCTGGGAGCTGTAGTTTCCCTTTACAGAGCTGCAATGCCCAGGATGCACAACAAACTACAGCTCCCAGGATTCTTTGAGGTGTAGTCATGCACTTTAAATGTATGTTAGATGTGACTTAAAAGCATGGTGTGGATCTGCCTTGTGGTCTTGGCTAGCTGTGCCAAGAGTCTTGGTTGGTACAGGGCAACTTCCTAAGTACCTTAACACATTCATTTCTGTACTACAAACTTCTATCAGCTGTGCACCAGTGCAATTTTTCACAACCTCCTCTAAAGAACCCTGGAACAATAACTAGTGCACTTGCAAAACTACACGTGTTTAAGCAGTTCCTGTCCATTCTGAACAGGGCTGACACAGGACAGTATCCTTACAGAAAAGAGGCATAACCCTTGGGAACTTTAGGTTAAGAATTATATGGCACAGAGAAAATTAAAAGCCTCAACCATGGCAGGTTCAATGTGGAGACCATGTGCTTGACCTCACCTTCTGGACAAAGTTTTTCAGCATGACCAGATATTTGCTGAAATTAATCAAATTTACTTCTGATAACTGTTGGTGCCATGCCAACAACCGCCCAGATGGAGTAGATTTCTGGCACCAAATTGCTCTGCAACCTGAATCAGCCATAAACAAGTCATTCAATCCAGGTGCCACTTTTAATCTCTACAATTCTGATCAACACCACTTAAGGTACATTCCCCTACCGCAACCAGCTTTGTTATTCAAACAACCTGCCTTTGCCTACCTCTTACACAATAATGTCTTTTTAGTTTCTCTGGCAGGCCCAGCCAAAGAGTAAACAAAGAACAGCTCAGGCCATGGAGGAAGTTTAACTCTTTGCTCTCAAAACACTCTAGCATGAGGCTGCAGAAGCCACCCTTCTGCTGTGTTGTAGATACCAACATGGAAAATCTGAAGCAGTGTCATTAGAGATCACAAGTGTGGTAGCTGCGACCCTGGCACCTCACTTCTGGATGGAATAAACCTTCTGGACATCCCACAGGGCCTTCTGGAGAAGGTGGGTTCAAGGCAATGAAACATGAAGGGTGAAACTGCTGGGCCTGTCTAAGCCCGGCTGGAGCAGGGGGAAGTCAGCCAGCTGGAAGAATATTCCCCTAGGAACCGGCCAGAGAGTTGAAAAGGCAAGAGCTATCCTGCCCAGTCTGAAATTTGGGGAGCCTTTCTGAGAAGCCTTCCTGGGACACTGGAGAACCTGAAGATGCCAATGGGCAAGAGAGAGCTTGGCATTCCACACAAACCAAAGAACCCATTTTTAAAATTATACTCCCAGCCCACTCTTGCTTCAGCAAATTCAGAGCACTCACAAACTTACACTTCCTCCTATCTACACTTTCCTCAAAGTAATAAGAAATGTCCTTGCAGCATATTCTCAACGTTGGAGGTAAATTCCCTCTCAAGGCTGAATTGGCTAAGTTTAGAATCACAGCAGCCTTTCCTGGTATTATGCTGGAACTGAACAAGGCTGCAAACAATGATTTCTTCAGGAAGCCCTTGTGTGTGTGCACTATGCAACTGCAAGTCCACATGGTCCTGTTCACACTCACACCCCCACACCCCCCAGTGACCTGGTTAGACTTTTAAGGGAAGCTGAGCATGAGTGAACAAGAAACCTTTTACATGGCTCCCCAGCAGGGACTTAGCCCACGACCACAGACAGGCACCCAGGTGTTACGTTATCAACTGAGAGAACAAAAAGGCCAAACACAGCTCTTTTGTGTTTTGCCACAGGGCCCTCAGAAAGGGTGGCCGAGGGAGCATGTTGATCTTGGACCCAGGGTCAGTCAGGGACTTAATGGAAGGAAGGGTGAGTCAGGCTTCACCCCTAATACCATTTCCCTAGCTCCGGTTCAAAGTCCTCATAAGAGGAAGCACCCTTGAGCATTTGCAGTGTTTCCAGCTGTTCCTTCCTTGCCTCCCCTTCAAAGTTTAGAATTAGGGAAGCAACATTCCAGAACAGAGGAGAAGACATTTATTCAGGACCAAGCTCCAAGCAACTGTCCCTAGGAGTGCTTTCTTTTTTAGCCCCATGCCTGCATCCAAGGACTTTGAGTTATTTCAAGAAGAAATGAGCCACAGACCAATCGCCCTGTTGCCCAAGTACCTTTGGGACAATGAAGGCTAAAAGATCTGAAAGAAACACCCAACAATGCTAAAATGATCAACAGCAGGAGGCTTTTTTTCCTTCTTAAAACTAAACAGAGATACATTTGCAAGCACACAAACTGTAGCAGGGTTACCAGCCTAGAATGCAGCAGCAACCATCCTGGCTCATTTCATATCATCCACCGGCAGCTTAAAAGGGTGCTTACAAGGTCAGGCTGCTCCGAGCTGGCTTGCCTCTTCCTCAGAGAGGAAAGCCTTTGCTGACTGCGCATGGAAAACCTGCGGAAGGACTCTCTGCTCCGGGATGCAAAGTGCCTGAAGGAGGAGGTGCGCTTGAAAGGGGCTCTGCTTGCCCCCACCCCACTTGTTCGTTCATGGGCAACTGCAGTTGTGACTAAATTCAGCGCCTCTTGCAAGGACCTTCGCACGGAGCCCACCCAGTGGGTCATGTGGTTCTGCGCCACCGTCAGCTTGTCTCCAAGGTAATCCATCCCTCCAAGGCACCCAAAAAGGCGGATGGGCTTGCGGGGGGGGGGGGAAGAGACCGAGAAATTTACTTCCCCCTAAAATGAAACCAGAGCTGCCCGGGAGCCAGAAACTACTAAGCACTCTTGAAAATCTAGTTACAAAAAGAAAAATGGGGAAAAGGAGCATGGGGGATGGGGGATGGGGGGGGATGGAATAAGGCTGGTAAATTTCTAAGTTTTTTAAAAATCAAGTATTTTTCTTCCTCAGTAGTGGATGCCTCTTTGAACCAAATTCACCCAGTAAAAATGCATCTGGTATATCAAGCACATGAAGAACAGAAATCTAGAGCTTGCTTTGGCAGCAGAATGGCATTTGGTCTTCTTTCTCATTCCCACACAGTCTCAGGGAACTCCTTTCCACAGGCCAGTTTGGCAGTTTTCAAGTTGAGAATCCTAGAAAAGCAGCTCCTCTTCTCTTTCTTCCCCTCTGGCCTGGTGAGCTTCTGAGGCGGCAGCAGCACAGAGAATGAAGTTCCGAAGGTGGCCTTTGACCCATTCATGAGATGGGCTCTTCCCATCTCCCTAGAAAGCCAGTTCTTCAAAGGTAGGTCCCAGTGATGGCCACAGAAGCCCCCACCCTGTCAGAGGTCCATTTTAATCCCCGGCATCACCACGACCAGCACTTGCCTTAATTTCTAGAGCCCCGTCAGTTCCAAGATGGGGAGAACGATGTGAAGCATGCTGCCTTTGAGACCCTGCTTGCCTGACTCACAGCCTCCGGAAAGTCTTTTGCATGGCTCTCTGGCTCAGGAAGGGGCTTCCGTGGGGCGGGGTGTTCTAGAGACTGAGAGCTTGAGACTGAGTGATTGCTGGCTGTTCCAGGAGAGGCAGGAGAAAGGCAGGCTTCCTCAAAGCACTCCTCTCCACCTTTGTGCCACTAGAAGGCAGCCTCCAGAAATGCTGCTGGCTGCCGCAGCACTGGGCAAGCCCACCTGGGTGTCTGCAAGTGGAGGGGTAGCTCGCTCAGGGAGACTCTGAGAGCAGCTTGAGGCAGAAGGGGCTCCAGGCGGTGGCCTCCTCCCCACTTAGAGGCACCCGGTTCCTCCTCTCCCCTCCTCTGCAACAGGAAGGAAAACAATGAATGAGATATAACCGCTGCAGGGGCTGGGCTTGATTAGAGTACAGCCCGGGCTGTCATGGCAACCAAGGGGAACAGCATCTGCCTGGCGACTGGGCAGGCGGAGATCCCTTGGAATGATTCAGTTTGCATCTCATCACGTGGAACCTGGGCAATTGTTAACCCTTGCCTGCACACCAGGCAAGAAGCCACCTGGGCTTCTTGGAAACCCTCCCTTTAGCAGCAACAGCCAGCGGAGGACTAAAACTGGTCACCCAGAGTGCTCTACAAAGCAACCCCCCCCCCTTCTGTTGACTGGGAGCAATTGTTTGTTTGTTTGGTCATCTGATGTTCTCCCCTAGTTTCATCTGGAGCTTGTAAGCTACTACAAACTTAGTATGGAAAAGAGCAAAGCAAAAAAACGTATCCCCATTAAAAAATAGCTGTGAAGACAAAATGCTAGTCAATCAAGGTTAGCCGAACATAAATTATATGAAAAGATTCCAGAAATAAATAAAGTTATTCAGTGTCTGCACTGTCAGTTGAAGTTTACTTAATATGTTAAGTCACAGTGGTTCCTTCAGGGAACATCGACTGGACACACCAAAAGGGCAGCAGCTCAAATCAGAAATTAATAGATGCTTCTAAGTCATAAAAACCCCAGATTGTTTCTTGAATAGAACCACCAGTTACTATTGTAGGAATCAGAAACTCCTTTTGGTTATATTAACCTAAGGAACTGCCTCCTGATGAATAGCCAGCTCCTTGAAACACCTATTATTTGAATTTGAATATATACAATGAGAAGCATTCTGGCCAGATCTTCTGTTGTTGTTGTTGTTGTTGTTGTTGTTGTTGTTGTTGTTGTTGTTGTTGTTAACACTACCACCTTTCACAAATATGTCTCAAGGTGTTGCACAAAACATAAGAAAACAGTTAAAAACAGCAAATTAATTTTAAAAACTATACAAAGAAAAAACCTATGGCCGAAATCAATTCATTCAGCTAGGAAAACTTGTCAGAACAAAAAGGCATTCAATTGTTTCGTGAAAGCAGCAGCCACAGGAGAAGCCTTCCTCTGAGCTCCTTGGAACTCTCCCGCAGACCACAGCGACCTAATGGTTATTTGAAAGATATGATGCTCCTTCGAGAAACCTTCCCCTGAGCTGTATAGGGCCAAAATCTTGAACTTCGCCAAATAGCAGTCGGCAGCTAGAGCAAGTCCTACAAATAAGGTGCTTTGTTGAAGGTTGTGAGTCTCCACCAGCAACCGAGCCACTGCATTCTGCTGCATCTGCAGTCCCTGGACCAGCCTCAAGGGCAGCCCCACATAGAGGAGCACATTGCAGGAATCTGACCATAAGGTCTCCAGTCCATGGACAAGGGCAGTTACACTATTTTGACCAAGGAATGGCGGTAGCTGAAGCTAGCAAATGGCCCTCCTAGCCACCAAGGACACCTGCGCCTCTGTCAAGTGACAGAGCTGAATCCGGGAGCACCTCCAAACTGCGCAGCTGCTCCTCCAGGGAGAATGAGACTCCATCCATGACAGACCATGGGCCACGCTGGCTGGGGTGGATGAGAGCGGGGAGTCCAACAGCAACTGGAGGATCACAAATTCTTCATCCTGCACTAACAGGGCAAGAAGGCTTGTTCCAAGGGTCCTCTCATGTTCCAATGTTATCTTAGGTTGTGTAGGCTCTTCTGGAAGCATAAAGGAGGGCAACATCACAAGAGGAGGATAGTTGAACTATGGAACTCCATCCCACAGGAGGCAGTGATGGCCACACACTTGGATGGCTTTGAAAGAGGATCAGACAAGTTCGCAGAGGAGGCGGCTATCTTTGGTCACCAGCCTCCACAGTTGGAAGCAGAAATGCTTCTATGGGGAGAGGGCTGCTCTTGTATGTAGATCCTGCTAGTGGGTTTCCTGCAAGCATCTGGTTAGCACTGTGAGAACAGGATGCTGGACAAGATGGGCAGTTGATCTGACCCAGAAGGCTCTTCTTACCGTCTTAAATGAAATGTTGGAGGGGGAAGGCTTGGGGTACAAAAAAGCTTGGGGTGCAAAGCTTTAAATCAGCTTTGGAGAACCTTGTAGGTAGCAGAGTTTAGTTCTGCACCCTCAGTACAAAAAAATATCAAAATCAATCAAGATGGTCTCATTCTATACAAAACTAGGGTTGCCACGTGTCCTCTTTTTCCAGGACTCCATGGCCTCTTTTTCATGATGAGTCATCATAGAGATCCATAGTTAAAAGCAGAAGTCAGCAAGTGTTCTCTTTTTTGCTCTTCAAAAACTCTCACCAAAGGAGCAACCATGTCACTGAAGTTACAAACCTGCTTTGATCATTATCCATTTGCAACCTATTAGGCACCTCCATTCCTGCAGCATTCCCAAAAGGATATCTGGTTGTCGTTGTCCCCCCCCCCCCCCGAAAGAGGAGGAGGAGGAGGAGGCGGAAGAGGAGGAGGGGTGAAGCTTTCTGCCACTTGTTCAAAGCTGTAACTATCAGGAACTATCAGGCTGATGAACCTTTTGGTAGCAGTCATCATTCCATTATTTTCTTCATGAGAGCACCACACCCTGAGCTCTCTCATTTTAAACGCATTGAGCATTTCATACAATATATCCTTGTAAGCAATACATTCTAAGCAAAAATCTGAAAGTGTTTGTCAGATTGCGGGTGGGTGTCGACATGAGGTTATTAGCCATAAAGAGAAGCAAGCAGCAGAAAATTCAGTTTTATTCTTAAGTGAAATATGCACAATAATGTAAGGGGAACATCTGCAAACAGTGGTGTTCCAGCAGCAGGAAATGGGAGCTTGTAGAAGGAAAACAGAAACAGCCACTGCCCCCTGCAAAGAACGAGATATTTGCAGCTCAATCCTAATTTAGAGGAGAAGCAGCAACCTCAGCAGGTGGGATGCTATAGCACTTGGGGCCGCCTTCTTGATGGGCCTTGAGGACAATGATCCTAAAATTATTTTAATTTGGCAACAAAGAGGATGCATGACCAAAACGTAAGAACATGATGTGTGGCACATAATGCACTCAGTTTATGGGCATTCGGTATACTAGGTCATGCAAATGTTTCATCCAGCGGTGCAAAGATTTTGTGTTGGCTTTATAGGCAGTCATTATTTGTCATCACCAACCAGCTCAGCAGAGTGGGCAACAAATTGCCTGGAGACCTGTCTCCAGAGGTCTCTGCAGTTAAGGAGAGGGAATGGGAGTTTTCAGTGCGGGGGGGGGCAGATGTTATAGGCGAAGGGGATCGAGATATGGATATGCTCATACCCCTTCCAATCTGCGCCCCATCCCGAGGGACGAGGGTAGGGTGAGCAAGGATTACTCACCTCCGTCACTGGTGCTGTGTAATGCCGGGTCTATAGGCAACAAAACCGCAACAAAACCTCACAGGGGGTTGACCAGGCTTGTGTGACAGAGACCTGGGTATGCGAGGGGGAAACAGTTACCTTATGAGAGATGACGCCCCTAGGTTTCTCCGTCCTCCACCAGTCACTGACTGTGGGCCGGGGGAAGGGGTGGCATTATTAATCTGGGAAGATTGTTCTTTCAGGGCTCTACCATCGCCATCGATGAATGTGTTGGCCTAGTGTGGGGCTCAGAGGTGAGCTTGGCTGTCTGGCTGGTGTACCGGCCACCTAGCACACCAGCAGCCACCCTGTCAGGCATACTGGAGGTGGTGGCCAGCTGGGCCTTGGAGCTCCCTAAACTATTGGTATTGGGGGACTTCAACATCCATGCTAATGCCACTCCCTCCTCACAGGCTCTGGACCTGGTGTCTTCCATGGCGACATTAGGGCTCTCCCAGTTTGTTTCGGGCACCACACATTAAGCAGGCCACACGCTGGATTTGATCTTTGGCGTCGGTATAGATGTGATCATGTCTCCTTCGATGAAGGTGCCATGGTCTGATCACTACGCTCTGAAAGCCAGGACTGACTTTCCACCCCCACCCTGCTTAGGTGGCGAGCCGATTTGGGCTTGCCCGCAGAGGCTGATGGACCCTGATAGATTCCGTCAAGCCTTGCGGGACCTTGCTCCCCCTGGCAACTCATTGACTGAGCTTGTTGAGGGCTGGAATACCCAGCTCCTGGTAGCCATCGATGAGATCGCACCTAAGCGCCCTCTGCGACCCCGCAGAAACCGGGCTCCCTCATTTACCGAGGAGCTCCGGAAAATGAAGCGGGACGTCAGACGGCTAGAGCGAGTATGGCGGGGTGCCCGTGACGGAGCCTCAAGAACATCTTATAGGGTTTTCATGAAAACCTACAAGATGGCAGTGAAGGCCGCTAAGAAGTCTTACTTCTCAGCCTCCATTGCATTCGCTAGCTCATGCCCGGCGCAATTATTTAGTATAATTAGGTCTTTAATGTCCCTTGAGGGACAGCCAAATTTAAATAACAATTTGACACACAGCTGTGAGGCATTTGCGAACTTTTTTGCAGAGAAGGTCCTGTCGCTCCGCCGTGACCTCCCTGCCAATTTGGATACAATAATGGAACTGGAGGCCCCTCGACTGTCCTCGGGTCCAGTATTGGACCACTTTGACCGGATATCCCCAGCCGATGTGGACAGACTCCTCCAAGCTGGAAAGCCCACCACCTGTCCTCTTGACCCGTGCCCGTCCTGGCTGATTAAAGCGTGTCCAGATGAGGTGCGGCCCCCCCAGGGGATATCATCAATCTGTCCCTTGGCACCGGGACATTCCCAAGGGAACTGAAGGAGGCAGTGGTGCGCCCAATCTTAAAGAAAACACCATTAGATCCTTTAGATCTATCCAATTACCGCCCGGTATCGAATCTTCCGTTCCTGGGTAAGGTGATTGAGAGAGCGGTTGCTGAACAGCTTGGTGGGTTTCTGGATGAAACATCGGCTCTGGATCCATTTCAATCTGGCTTCCTCGCTGGTAATGGGACCGAGACGGCTCTGGTCACTCTAACAGATGATCTCCGCAGGCAGCTGGATCAAGGCGGGTCGGGGCTGCTGATTTTTCTAGACCTGTCAGCAACCTTCGACATGGTCGATCACAAACTCCTGGACCACCGCCTTGCCGACGTGGGGATCCAGGGCACAGTCCTTCAGTAGCTGCGCTCGTTTCTCTCTGGTCGGTGACAGAGGGTGGTGCTTGGGGGGAATTGTCATCACGCCACTCCTTGGTGTGTGGAGTGCCGTAGGGTGCGATACTCTCCCCGATGCTTTTCAACAACTTTATGCGCCCCCTCGCCCAGCTTGTCCGGAGTTTTGGGCTGGGCTGCCATCAGTATGCTGATGACACCCAACTCTATCTGTTGATAGATGGCCATCCTGACTCGGCCCCAGACACACTGATCAGATGTTTGGAAGCTGTGGCTGGATGGTTACGTGGGAGCCGGTTGAAGTTAAATCCTTCGAAGACAGAGGTCCTTTGGCTGGGTCGGGACGATATGGGTTTGGGGGGGCAACTCCCATCTCTTGCAGGGGCGCAATTAGTGCCAGTGCCGTCCATTAAGTGTTTGGGTGTAATCTTCGACACCTCCCTTTCCATGGAGGCACAGATTGCAGCTATAACAAAGGTGGCATTTTTTCATCTCCGCCAAGCTACGCAGTTGGCTCCTTACCTCTCTCGCCCTGACCTAGCCACTGTGATCCACACGACGGTCACCTCCAGACTGGATTATTGTAACTCGCTCTACGTGGGGCTGCCCTTGAGACTGACCCAGAAACTCCAGCGGGTGCAGAATGCCGCAGCGAGACTCCTTATGGGGTCCTCGCTGCAAGATCACATTCACCCAGTGCTATACCAGCTGCACTGGCTCCCGGTGGAGTACAGGATCAGGTTTAAGGTGCTGGTTTTAACCTTTAAAGCCCTATACGGCCTAGGACCCTCGTACCTACGGGACCGCCTCTCCTGGTATGCCCCACAGAGGAACTTACGGTCTTCAAACAAAAACATCTTGAAGGTCCCAGGCCACAGAGAGGTTAGGCTGGCCTCAACCAGAGCCAGGGCTTTTTGGGCTGTAGCTCTGATTTGGTAGAACGCTCTGTCACAAGAGCCTAGGGCCCAGTGGGACTTGACATCTTTCCACAGGGCCTGCAAGACAGAGCTGTTCCACCAGGCCTTTGGCCAGGGCACAGCCTGACTCCCTCCTTTGGCAATCCTCACAGAACTTCTAGCCCAATGGTTACCATTAATTTGATTGGAATTAATTTTAGAATGAAATGATTTTAGAATATTTTATCGTTTTACTGTTGTTAGCCGCTCTGAGCCCGGCTTCAGCTGGGGAGGGCGGGATATAAATAAAATTTATTATCATTATTATTATTATTAACATTTTACACTCTTGAATCATAGATTTGTAATATTGGAAGGTATCCACAATGCTGTGTAGTCCAACCCCCTGCAATGCAGGAATCTCAACTAAATCATCCATGACAAGCTCATATACATCACTCTCTCAAATGGGGCAATTTATTGCTGCATTAAAAGCAAAGAGAAACATCAGCCAGAATGGAAGGCAGCATGTCTGCAACATCTTCATTTCAAGGAAGTCAGAAACAAAAGTTCCAAGGCCTCCCCTCCCCAGGCAAGTGGCCGTTCTCTTCACTACACATCACAGTCACATTTACATGTCATAAATATATATGTTTTAAGAGAAGAAACTTACTGAAAGGCAGGCTTTGTTTATGAATTTTTTGAATGACAAAATTAGAGATAACATCCCACCCAATGCCTCTTATACAGTGGTACCTCGGTTTACAAACTTAATCCATTCCGGAAGTCTGTTCTTAAACCAAAGCCCTTCTTAAACCGAGGCATGCTTTCCCTGATGAAGCCTCCTGCTGCCGGTGCCCTTCCACTGTTCGGCTTCCGTTCGTAGACCGAGGTAAAGTTCTCAAACTGGAACACTGCTTCCGGTTTTGCGGAGATCGTATACTGAATAGTTGATAAACAGGGCTGTTCTTAAACCGAGGTACCACTGTACATTGCTCCAAAATAAGCTGAAAACCTGTTGTACAACTGGGGTAAATATGTGCAATGTATGAGTCCAATTTTTTATGCTTTACTTGATCTGTGATATTTTTGTAATAAAAATACTAAGCGACATTCTTAAGCAGCACTTAGGATACTGATGTATGATGGGGCACAAGCCTTGCACATTTAAAAAATATATTCCAGGTGGAATGGGGAGAACCAGTGAAACACGGTTATTGCTGGATATAAGCTCTACAGGAAGGATAGGGAAAAACATACTGGTATTTATTTATTGACTGACTGGTTGATTGAATTTATATACCACACTATACCCAGGGGTCTCAGGGCGGTTCACAGAATAAAACCAATATATAAAATCACTAAATACATTAATAAAAAATAAAAACAACCACACAATAGCCCCTCTCCACAAACACAAAAATTATATTACTTTGTACGCCAAAGAGGGTACCGAATCCACCTGGCTAGAAATCCAAAACCAGGCAGACTCTTCCACAGAATTGTTGTGGGTGACAATGCCAGGCCCCAAGAGTAATTTAGTACTGGGGATGTGCCACTGTCCCCTTGATAAAAATGCTCAAAAAATCTTGACATGAAGGACACTGACGAGGCACCCATAAGAGGAAATGTTGAAGCAATGGGTGACCAACTACCCTCACATAGATGGGCGACACAGGTGTTGTAGTAATGGCAAAGAGGTAACATTCTGTTATGTGAATCAAGATACTACAGGTGTGAAATCAGCTGACCCATTCCAGGATGTTTGTATCTTCACCCCCACTGCTATGTGAATGGTCAATGTAACATGCATTTAAGCTATAATCCTGTTGTATACACTTTCCTCTGACAACAACTTACAGTACACTTCCTCTCCCCTTCCAACCAGAGGTGCATGTGTGTCAGTACAGTTGT
Organism: Podarcis erhardii; assembly: GCF_964252035.2. Taxonomy (NCBI): domain Eukaryota; kingdom Metazoa; phylum Chordata; class Lepidosauria; order Squamata; family Lacertidae; genus Podarcis; species Podarcis erhardii. The sequence continues at coordinate 55,238,956 of NC_138502.1, read as the reverse complement.
GTGTATGCCTGCCCTATCCCCACTCCTGACCCACTAAGGTAGGGAAAGACCTCATGCATATGATGAAGTGGACTCTGGTCCATCCCATAATAAATTTATTGGTCCTTGAAGTTCAATAAGACACTGTTACTTTTGTTGCAATAGACTAGCAGGGCTACCCCTCTAGAGATAATTAGGAATGCATAAGGAGCACCTTTCCCCTCCTTTTCATTTCCGAAAACTGTTGTGTTTGTGTTGGAATGTGTGCTATGACATCCTCCATTTGCAGCTCAATTTGGGATGGAAGTCTTGGCAAAATCCAAGACAGCCGGCAAGGTGCGCCTTTATCACCCCCCTTTATTTGGCTGTATGACTCCAGGTTTCAGGGCATTTTGTGGCCCCTTCTTGGGCTTTCCCTTGTAAGGCTGCAGCGACCATGCATTCCACAGCCATCATGGTGAATGTTCATTAGAAATATTACTTCATTCGAGCCAGCTGGCTTTGTCAGAGAGACAGTTTAAAAATAGTCAGGGGTTTGTACTGATCATCATCCCAAGAGAACAGGTGTTTGGAAGTTCTCATCTCCTTCTATGTCAACAAGAGTCACACAGTGCCTCCTATATTTTGCTGTTTACAGCACTGCCCCAAAGGCAGAGTGAAAAACCATTATTAAAAGTTGATTCAGGGATCTGAAATCAGATTACTGAAATAAATGATCTGAACTGGAAACAACAGTTCCACTATGAAAATCGAGAGACTTACTCTACTTACAAGGCACCCTCCATCCCTGCAGCCTTTCCCAAGGAGGCATAAAACATCAAAGCAGCTTGCCTCCTTCAGTTTGCCCCATCTTCACACAACTGGCATTCCAAAGAATGCTTCATCTGGCCCTGGAGGATCCATCCAGTTATACTCCTGTGTAATATCCACCAGCAGACTTAGGTCCTCAGAATATCTGTCTAATCCTCTTTTTAAAGTATGGCCATTGCCATACTTAGTGGCAGCAAATACTGTGAATAAGTCACTTATTTTGCCTGTCCTGAATCCACTGTCAATCAGTTTCACTGAGTGACACCCTGCCCCCTCCCGAGTTCCAGTAATATACAAGGGGGAGCAAAGGTTTTCTGCCCACTTTCTCCACCCTGTGCTTCATTTTGTAAACCTCCAGCATATCTCCCAGTTAGCCACCCTTCTAAAGGAAGAAAAGCAAAAAACCCTCATCAGCTCAAGCAGCTGGGCTGAAGCAAGAAAAGCTAGAGATCCATTTTCCCATCTCAGTAGCAGTCTGCTCTGAAACCACTGACTGAAGCGATTTGCTAGCTGAACTTACTCAGAAGAGGCCAGGAAGCAGAACAGAAAAAAGGTGGCAAGGTCATCAGCAGGGTTAAAGGACTCTGCACAGCAGCTGGCCTGAAATCTCTTCAGCAAACTGAGCTAGAAACTGCCTCAGTTAATATTTAAACCAACAGCATAAATACCATTTTAGGAAGACATTCCCAACTTTGGTTGTTCCCCCCACCAGCTGGCAATCCCACACTGGCGTGGAACATTATGTGTGCAGATGCGTTCAAGGTGAAGGGATGGTGTGGAGAACCTCAAGGAGGTGCACAGCAGCACTAGGGGAGCTGCCTGAATAGCATTAAGAATGCACGCCCTGCGAGGGAAGAGCCCTGAGTCAATCAGGAGCTCATCCAGAAGCCAGGCTCTTTCCCCCAGCCACCATGACAGCTGAGTGGCAAGAGCCATTTTGTGAGATGAGCACCTGGGAACCATCAACTGTGTGTATGTGCGTTTGGGGGGCAAAGAAGGAGAGAGCACCTGGACAATGTGCCTGTATTCCATTATTCCAACATGTGCTTCAGCTGGCCACCATTTAAAAAACATTGTACAAGGTATCATCATTTGCACATGGCTGTTCATTACAGTGGCTTCCTTCTACTTACGAAGAATGTATCCAACTAAGTTCTACTCAGAGTAGGTCTACTGAAATTACATTAATCATGTCCATTAATTTCAGTGGGTCTCCTCTGAGCATGACTAGCAATGGATATAGCCCTAAACATGCAAGAAATTAATATACCGTATTTTTCACTCCACAAGACACACTTTTTTCTTCCTAAAAAGTAAGGGGAAATGTCTGTGCATTTTATGGAGAGAATGTGTGGTCCCTGGAGCCGAATTGTCCAGGGGCAAAAAGCAGATCATTTTTTTTTTTTGAAAGAGGGAAGTGGGTGTTGAAACAAAGCCACTGATCGCAAGCGATCGCAAGCGAGATAAGGGACGCTAGCAAGAAAGGAGGCTGCCTGGGAGGGGGGAGGTAAAGACAGCAAACTTGCAAGGAGAGGAGACAAGGAAGATTAAATCAATGAGGAGAGAACTTAGAAGAAAAGGAGGAGCAAAAGACTGCTACAGCTAAGGAAAAGACACTAAGGCAAACAAGAGGGAAGGGAGTGTTGAAAGGAAGCAGCTGATTGGTGGGATCGGGAGAGAGATAAGGGATGCTAGCAGAGGCTGCCTGTGAGGGGGGAGGTAAAAGGCCATGGATCCTCAGGATTTTTGCTTTGGGTCTTCCCAAATTCACCATCAGATCTCATAGTATGTCCATGGCTACAGCCGGCATCAAAAAAAATATCACGCACCCACTGTTGTGTGGGGCCACAATGGCACAAAAATGTGGTTACAAAGCACGGATCCACATGGATCCTCAGGATTTTTGCACTGGACTACCCCAAACTCACCATCAAATCACATGTCTGTGGCCACAGCATGAACCACAAAGATCATACATACATTCACTGTTTCGTTCAGAATATATATTTTTTTCTTGTTTTCCTCCTCTAAAAACTAGGTGCGTCTTATGGTCAGGTGCATCTTATGTAGCAAAAATATGGTGTGTGTAGAGACACACACACAGAAAAATTCAGTTTTTCCAAAAGGCCACCTTGATCAGAGCTCATTTCCAAGGAAAACTGAAAACATGCTGGCCAGGAGAGGTCTGCTAGTTCTATTTTATGAACCCTCACACCAAATGGGTGTGTTAAAAACAAACCACACTAGTGGCCAAAATTGTGGAAACCTTTTGGAGAAAGTGTATTTCCAAGGTTTGATGGCTCATAACACCATTTTCTTTTGGAGTAATACCATAAAATTATGTATCATTGGAAAGATAATTAAATGAAGAATGTAATGCAACAAGGTTTGTTCAATTATCTGTATTCTATCAAGCGTTATAGCCAAATAACCAGAAAAAGGAGTGTTTAGAGAGCCAATCAGGTGTCATCTTGTTTTGGCAATGATGACTCATAACACCAGTTTTTTGGGGGGGAATAATACCATAATTATATATAAAACAGAATGTAGATTTACTGGACTTAGAAGGGTTTGACAATCGCTATGGGTGGCATGCATACTTAGGATATGAAAAGGATTCATCAGTCATATCATAAGAAAGCCTTTATATAGAGTATGGGTGAAGCACAAAGAATTACTAGAACCCTAAACCCCTTGGTGGCACTCCCCTCTGGAGGCTATAGCAGTCAAAAGGAAGAGCATGGAAACGCTATGGGCCACATATAAGGATCTCTTAGAGGAAGAAGGTAATAAACTGAAACTGAAAAAATATGAGGAAATAAAATATCACTTGACAGGATGGATTCAATACCATCAGTTGAATGAGGTATTTAGAATAGATAATAAAAAAAGGTTTTGCAAGAGAAGAGTCAACACTAGACAATGAATTAATACAAAGCAAGAAAAAAGTAATTTCTAGAATGTATGGAATTATTTTAGAATGGGAGGCTAAAGATGGGGAAGTAAAGGAAATAATGATTAACTGGGCAATGGACCTAGGCAAAAATATTCAATTATTGGCTTGGGACAAATTATGGAATAAGGACCGGAGATTCACGGCTTGCGACTTGATAAAGGAAAATTTTTCTCAACCTTCTGTTGAGGCAGATGATTAGCTGTGGGAGGAGCTTATCAGAGTTTGCAGGGCAGCGGCGTGCGCCTAGCAGCGCGCACAGTTTAACCCATCTTTTAGCTTTAGGGGAGCTAGTCTCAAACGTTTGTTGGGGGAGACCTAGGGTTTTTTTGGGGGGGGGGAGTTATTTGTCCTGTCTGCACACTTCTTATGATGGAGGACCGCTGTAGCCACCCCCAACGACACGTTCTCAAGATGGAGAGTGAGGGAACAGCTGCAGTCGCCTGCGGTTCCTGCACAATGTTTGCCATCTTGCCAAAGGTTGCAGGCAGCTTTACCTGCAGCAATTGCATGTTGATTGCCCTCTTAAAAGACAAAGTCCAGCAACTGGAGGAACGTGTAGCTACGCTCCAAAGAATTAGAGAGCTGGAGCTCTTCTTGGAAGCAACAGAGCACACCGTCTCCACCAAGGAGGAGACAGGGGACTCCCCTGAGAAGGAGGCTAGTTCACCAACACAGGAGCCAGATATATGGAGAAACATGACTCAAAGAAGTAGGAGGCCCAGGGTTTGCTCTGATTGTTTAGAAATACACAATCGCTTTGAGGTCCTCTCCCCTAGCATGGAAGACGAAGAGCAGACTCCATTTGAGGATCTCTCCCTCATTACAGTCGATCAGGTATATGAAGACGAGCAGCAAAGTCAGTCCTCAGGGAATGTGCAGGCGACCTTGGAACGGACAGATCACGGAAGAACCCCGACCAAACCTAAGAGGAGGCGTGTAGTGGTGATAGGGGATTCCCTACTGAGGGGAACAGAAGCAGTGATCTGTGGGCCTGACAAGATGTCTCGGGAAGTGTGCAGTCTCCCCGGGGCTAAGATCCAAGATGTAACTGAACGACTGCAAGGAATCATAAAACCCACTGACAAATACCCCTTCCTCTTGGTTCATGTGGGAACCAATGACACTGCAAGCAATAGCCTCCAGAAGATCAAAAGAGACTATGAGGCTCTGGGCAGGAAACTGAAGCAATTAAATGCACAAATTGTCATCTCATCTGTCCTCCCAGTTGAACGACGTGGCCCAGGGAGAGAGAGAAAAATAGTGGAAGTGAACCGCTGGCTTCGCAAATGGTGTAAACAGGAACGGTTTGGATTCTTAGATCACGGACTGCAGTTTCTTGAAGATGGACTTCTGGCAAGAGATGGGCTGCACCTCACAACGGTTGGGAGGAATGTTTTTGCCAAAAATCTCAGAAACCTCATCAGGAGGGCTTTAAACTGACTAATGTGGGGGAGGGAGACAGTGCTCCTGAAGGTAGGAGTCTATCAATTGACGAAGATGATCATCCAAATGTCATAGACCAAATGGAGCAAACAGCATGAAGACCTAGTGGTGGGAGGAAAAAATCCTTAAATAAGAGACACGGGGGAATGATTAATGGACTTCAATGTCTGTACACTAATGCGCAAAGCATGGGTAATAAACAAGATGAGCTTGAGCTCTTGGTACAGCAAACTAAATATGACATAATAGGCATCACTGAAACCTGGTGGGATAAGTCCCACGACTGGAATGTAATAATGGAGGGATACAATCTATTTCAGAGAAACAGACCAGACAAGAAAGGAGGAGGAGTGGCGTTATATGTCAGGGATGTGTATACCTGTGAAGAGATCCAAGATTTAGAACTTCAAAGCCAAAGTGAGAGCATTTGGGCCAAAATTAAGGGAGAGAAGAATAACAGGGACCTCATTGTGGGAGTTTACTATAGATCCCCAAGCCAAATGGAGGACATAGATGATGCCTTCCTGGAACAGATGGCCAAGCATGCAAAAGGAAGGGAGATAGTAGTAATGGGAGACTTCAATTACCCGGATATTTGCTGGATGTCAAACTCAGCCAAGAGCATAAGGTCAAACAGATTCCTCACTGGCCTTGCAGACAACTTCATTGTCCAGAAAGTGAGAGAAGCAACAAGAGGAACAGCCATTTTAGATCTGGTCCTAAGCAATGTTGATGACCTGGTTAGTGGGGTAGAAGTGGAAGGATCATTAGGCGCGAGTGATCATGCTCTTCTGAAGTTTACTATACAGCGGAAAGGAGCAGCCAAGCATACTAGGTCTCAATTTCTTGACTTTAAGAAAGCCGACTTCATAAAACTTAGGGAAGTGCTGGGTGAGATCCCATGGACAGTAATACTAAAAGGAAAGGGAGTTCATGATGGCTGGGAGTTTGTTAAGAGGGAGATAGTAAAAGCACAACTTCAGGCAATACCAATGAGACGGAAACATGGAAAGTGCCTAAAGAAGCCAGGGTGGCTATCTAAAGAACTTTTAACTGAGTTAAGATTAAAAAAGGATGTGTACAAAAAATGGAAAAGGGGGGAAACCACCAAAGAGGAATTCAAACAAATAGCCAGCACGTGTAGACACAAAGTCAGAAAAGCTAAAGCACAGAATGAACTCAGGCTTGCTAGAGAGGTTAAAAGCAACAAAAAAGGCTTTTATGGGTATGTTCGTAGCAAAAGGAAGAACAAAGAAACAGTGGGGTCACTCAGAGGAGAAGATGGTGAAATGCAAACAGGGGACACAGAAAGGGCTGAACTCCTCAATGCCTTCTTTGCCTCAGTCTTCTCCGATAAAGAAAACAATGCCCGACCTGAAGAATTTGGAGCAAATGATTCAGCAGAGGAAACACAGCCCAGAATAACTAAGGAGATAGTACAAGAATACTTGGCTAGTTTAGATGTATTCAAGTCTCCAGGGCCAGATGAACTGCATCCCAGAGTTTTAAAAGAACTGGCAGATGTGATCTCAGAACCACTGGCAGTCATCTTTGAGAATTCCTGGAGAACAGGCGAAGTCCCGGCAGACTGGAGGAGGGCAAATGTTGTCCCTATTTTCAAAAAGGGGAAAAGAGAGGACCCAAATAATTACCGCCCAGTCAGTCTGACATCAATACCAGGGAAGATTCTGGAGCAGATCATTAATCAAACAGTCTGTGAGCACCTAGAAAGGAATACTGTGATCACCAATAGTCAGCATGGATTTCTGAAAAATAAGTCATGTCAGACTAACCTGATCTCGTTTTTTGACAGAATTACAAGCCTGGTAGATGAAGGGAACGCAGTGGATGTAGCCTACCTTGATTTCAGCAAGGCATTTGACAAGGTACCCCATGATATTCTTGTCAAGAAGCTGGTAAAATGCGGTCTTGACTATGCTACCACTCAGTGGATTTGTAACTGGCTGACTGACCGAACCCAAAGGGTGCTCATCAATGGTTCCTCTTCATCCTGGAGAAGAGTGACTAGTGGGGTGCCACAGGGTTCTGTCTTGGGCCCGGTCTTATTCAACATCTTTATCAACGACTTGGATGATGGACTCAAGGGCATCCTGATCAAATTTGCAGATGACACCAAACTGGGAGGGGGGGCTAACACCCCAGAGGACAGGATCACACTTCAAAACGACCTTGGCAGATTAGAGAACTGGGCCAAAACAAACAAGATGAATTTTAATAGGGAGAAATGTAAAGTATTGCACTTGGGCAAAAAAAATGAGAGGCACAAATACAAGATGGGTGACACCTGGCTTGAGAGCAGTACATGTGAAAAGGATCTAGGAGTCTTGGTTGACCACAAACTTGACATGAGCCAACAGTGTGACGCGGCAGCTAAAAAAGCCAATGCAATTCTGGGCTGCATCAATAGGAGTATTGCATCTAGATCAAGGGAAGTAATAGTGCCACTGTATTCTGCTCTGGTCAGACCTCACCTGGAGTACTGTGTCCAGTTCTGGGCACCACAGTTCAAGAAGGACACTGACAAACTGGAACGTGTCCAGAGGAGGACTGTCAGGAAGTTCTTCCTAATGTTTAGGTGGAATCTTCTTTCTTGTAGTTTGGAACCATTGCTCCGTGTCCGCTTCTCTGGAGCAGCAGAAAACAACCTTTCTCCCTCCTCTATGTGACATCCTTTTATATATTTGAATGAAAACAGTTAACAAATTGAAAATAGATGGAAAAATAATAGATAATTTGAAAGACATAAGAAGACAATTCGTAAAATACTATACAGAACTATATCGATCGGTAAAGAAAATAAAGGTGAAATCGAGAAATATTTGATGCAGAATAAATTGCCACAAATTCCAGTTCAGAAAATTAATTATTTAAATGCACCAATAATGATGGTGGAATTCCAACAAGTAATCAACCAGACAAAAATAGGCAAATCACCAGTACCAGACAGACTATCAGCAAAATATTATAAGAAATTACAAGATTTTCTGATATAACCCTTAAAATAAGTAATGAATAAAATTTTGAAGCAGAGTCTTGGAAAAAGGCATATATTACTTTAATCCCAAAGTAAGACACAGACTTACTATCCGTAAAAAATTATAGGTCAATTTCTCTGCTACATAATGATTACAAACTATTTGCCAATATAATGGCAATCGTATGAAAACGTTGTTCAAAGATTTGATTCATCAAAATCAAGCAGGCTTTCTGGCCGTCAGATGAAGGATAGCATAAGGAATATTATTGATGTTATATTTGGAGGTCAGGAATGATCCACATTAATGTTTATAGATGCAGAGAAGGCCTTTGACAATGTGTCATGGATGTTTATGGAAAAAAACAATAGAGATGATGAACTTTGGAGAGTCATTCCAGAGGGGAATAGAAGCAATTTACTCAGAGCAATAGGCTTTGCTAATAGTGAATAACGTGATAAGAGAAAAATGTAAAAATAGCTAAAGGGACAAGACAGGGATGTCCCCTGTCCCCATTATTGTTTATATTAATTTTAGAAACCCTGGCAAGATGTATAAGATCAGATGATGGAATAAAAGGTATTACAGTTGGGTGCAAAGCATATAAACTGAAAGCATTCGCAGATGACATTGTGATAACAGTAGAAGACCTGATGGTAAGTATACCAAGGGTCTTGGACAAAATTCTGGAGTTTGGCCAAGTAGCAGGTTTTAAGTTAAATAAAAAGGAAGCAAAAATGTTGGTTAAAAATATGACAGAACAACACAAAAAGGACCTACAACAAAAAACAGAACTGTTTTAATAGAAAAAAGCAAGGAATATAAACATTTTTAAAGACAACTATATAACCACTTGGAAAGAAATAAAGAGAAATTTGGAGGTATGGGGGAGGTTGAAGTTTGTGGGGAAGGATATCAGTAATAAAAATCACTGTATTGCTAAGAATGTTATTTCTATTCCAGACAATTCCAGTAATCAGTGGAGTAGGATAATTTAAACAATGGCAGAAAGCTATGTCCAAATTTATCGGGCAGAGGAAGAAACCAATGATAAATTATAAATTGTTAACGGATACTAAGGAAAAAGGTGGCTTTCCCATGCCAGACTATGAGGTGTCACTTCCGGGTTAGCGCCTCCGGCAATGGCGGAGCTCCTCTGATTGGAATGGACCGGCTCCGTGAAAAACAGGGACTGACTGCCACGGCGAAGGCGGAGACCCTCAGAAATCACAGACGGAAGAAGTCTGTGAACCTGGGATTCGGCTGGCACCTTCTGCGCCCCCCCTACTCGCGGGGAGACCCGGTATCGGGAATCCGGAGCGACGTGGGGTGAGAGGCGCGGTGCTTTGAATCGACCGCTTATTTCACGGAGCGAAGCCGCATTGCTGCTGTCGGAGAGCGCTGACTTTTTTCCTGTGGACAATTGGATTTTAAACAACAACCCGTGAGTAGAACGGGAAATTGGACTTTTAAAATAATTTAATTTGGCACCGAACGGGGAAGGTTCAAACAGGAAGTCCACCTTGCCTTTCTGTAAATAGACTGAAGCAAAGCAGTTCTTAACTAAGGTTTTGGAAAGTCTTACATAAAGGATTAACATTCCACTGATTGAAACTATTGATTTAGACCAAGTGAACTTGCAGGAGAAGATGAAAAATTAAAAATCGAAGTATCACGTCTCTGAACCTGGGAACGGCTTGCAAAAAGTCTATCGATGGTAAACAGGACAAATTTGACAGCTGGCTTTAAAACAGGACAAATTTGACAGCTAGCTTTAAAAGAAAGACTGTTTCTACTGTCCGCTTCTGCACTTAAAAAGAAGAAAAGGTAACTGGAAACTGTTACTAATTTACTTTTGGAATTGTGCTGGAAAGGATTGATACAAATGGAGACTGTTTTCCTCTAGAGGGAGTTTTGGGACATTGTTACAAGAGTGCAGCTGGGAAATTGGCTTTAAGATAAAGACTGTGAGAAACTAGTTCTTGAACATCTTAAGAATGTCGGCAAAGGAAGAAGTAGCGTCTGTACTGAAAAGGACAATCTCTCTGTTGGGAAAGCTGCATAAACAGATAGATGTCATGGCTACTAATATCGACATTTTGGGAACAAAAGTGGGTATCAACATAGAAGTCGACAAGAACCCGGCACAGGAATCTTTCTTAACTGAACAAATTGATGAATTAGAGAAGGAGAAAGTTGCTGTTGTTGAGTATAAAGCAAAACAAGGGGAAGCCTTCACCCTAAAGAGGCAAATGGAGGATTACAACTTGAGGCCTTATATGACTGTAATTAGGAGAAGCCAGTTTTTGAAGATGGGTGCCTGGCCTGATCTGGAAAAGGGAAGGTGGAGAGATCCCCTTATGCAGGGATCAAATGACTTCTGGAATATGAATTTGAGCCAGGAGGAGATGGGAGCTTTGGGGGCCTTTGGACTTGGAATTGTGAAACAAGATTTGGAATACTTTGTGGGCCCTGGCTTTAACTATGGAAGTCTGGCGGACCTGTCAAGAAGGAATATAAGCATCGTTAGGTTGGAGCTCCCCCGAGATCTGCTTTTTAGCATCAAGGATTGTCAAGAAGATCGGCAAAAGGGAAGTAAAGAAGAGTTAAGAGCCTCGGATATAAGATCTCCAGGTTGATGGACGCGGGGAGGTTGATGGAACTGACGGCGGGGGCCGAGACCGGGGAGGGGAGACGGTGGAAGAAGATTGGGAATTTGAAGTGTATATATGGAGATTTAAAAAAAAAAATTAATGAGAGTTGGAAAAGTCGTGGAATGAAATTTTTATGACCCTAGGGGAAATATTTTAAGAGATTAAGTTCAAATATATTAGTTTTAATGAGAAATAAGATTAAACAAAGTAAAAATGGATGATTAATTGGTGAAAGAAGAGAATGTTATGGAAATAATTTAAAGTTTATCTGCAGAAACATTGCAGAATTAAGGAATGTTAGAAGGTTGTTGGAATGAAGTAATGTGGTTTTAGCAGAAATGATATAAAGGACTGGGTTAAAAATTGATTTTTTTAATTGGCGAGAGACGAGAATTACAGTATATTAAGATAAATTATTAGGATAAAAACAAAGCTGGAAAGGATTTGCTGAGACATTTAATTGAACTAGAATACAAAGGGGGGAGGGGGAGGAGGTCAAGGAAATAAGCAAAGGAAAGAAAGTTATGTAAAGGTTTGATCGGGTTTTTTTATCAATTGTATTTTTTCTGTTTTTTCTTTTATTTTTATTTTTTTGTCTTTTTATTTTTTTGTATTCTTGTAATCTTTAAAATTTGAATAAATACTATTTTTTTAAAAAAATATTATACTATGAGGTGTCCTGTCTTTGCTGGCTTTGGGAGTGGATTGTTCTAAAGAATGTGGATATTTTAGACTTGGAAGGTCTTGATAATAGATTTGGTTAGCATGCATATCTATGGTATGAAAAGACAAAAGTGCATAAAGGTTGCCTAAACCACTTTGTGAGAAAATTTATTCTGTGTGGGAGAAATATAAAAAATTATTGGAACAGAAAACATCTTGGAAGCAATATCTTTGAAAATTTAATGCAAAAGGTGAGTGGGCAACTTATAAAGAGCTGTTATCAGAAGTAGAAGACCAATTGAAAGTGGAAAAAATTGAAGATATATATGACATTTAGTAACTGATTGGTTGCAATATCACCAATTAAATGATGTATTTATAAAGGATTAAAAAATGGTTTTTAGTAAAGAAATTTTGAGGTTTGAAAAAGATTTATTAGAGAATAATGTGAAATTACTTTCAAAAATGTATTAACTGTTGTTAGAATGGTATACTAAAGATGAAGAAGTTAAATTAGTAATGATACAATGAACAAGGGATATTGGACATAATATACAACTCGCATCATGGGAAAAGTTATGGAGGGAAGAATTAAAATTTACAGCATGCTGTACTCTGAAGGAAAATTATATGAAAATTATGTATTGTTGGTACCTAACTCCTACTAAATTAGCAAAAATATATAGAACCAAACCAACAAACACATGTTGGAAGTGTAAAGAGAAAGAAAGCACATGTGGATGTGCAAGATGACAAAATCATATTGGGAAATGATTTATAATGAGTTGAAAAAAATGTTTAAAATTACTTTTGTGAAAAAACCAGAAGCCTTTTTATTAGGAATTTTAGGTCCAGAAATACCAAAGGAGCAGAAAAGACTGTTTATGTATGCTATGACAGCTGTGTGGATGTTCTTTGCCCAAAGATGGAAGGAAGACAATGTACCTACAAGAGAAGAATGGCTAACAAAGATAATGGAGTTGCAGATAGGTAGCCGTCTTGGTCTGCCATAGTCAAAACAAAACAAAACAAATTCCTTCCAGTAGCACCTTAAAGACCAACTAAGTTAGTTCTAGGTATGAGCTTTCGTGTGCATGCACACTTCTTCAGATACAATGAAACAGAAGTCACCAGACCCTTCTATATAGTGAGAAGGTGGGGAGGGGTAATGGACTATGTTGAAATGGCGAAAATGACCTGGAGGGCAAAATGACCTGAAGATAACAAATTTAATAAAGAATGGGGAGGGGATTTAAGTTACTTAAAAGAACACTGTAAACAAAACATTGGCTGGATTCTAAAAAAAACACTTGCAATGTAGTGAGAACTATGGTAAGAATTGAGTGTTAAGAGGATCACGATTTGGCACTGTCTTGTATAGAATTGCAAGCTAAGGAGAAAAATCTGATAATTAGAGCGGTGCCTGAAAGTGAGGAGAACCTGGCGGACCTTCTTACAAAGGAATTTACAGATTTTTGGCAAGAGGAATTGGGGAAGGAAGAATTTAAGATTGTGAGTGCTTTCAGAATTGGGGCACGACAGAAAAAGAACAGAGTAAGAGATTGCCTGATTACCCTGCGAACGAAAGAAGAGACAAAATTTTAAATTTGCATTACCAAAGAACTTTGGAAATTGGAGACTCATTTGTGGAGATCTATAAGGATATTCCAAAACATATTTTGGATATAAGGACATACTATAGAGACCTCGTGGTTCTGCTGAGAAGAAATAAGATACTTTTCAGGTGGGAATTTCCCCAAGGCCTATCGTTTAAATATAAAGAAAGGAAAATAAGAATAAGAACAGTAAACGACAAAGACAAGTTCTTGAAAGATTACGGAGAACATCTTCAGAAAGAAGCAGAATCAGAAGAAGTGCCAAAAACACTGGAAAAAGGAATTTTGGGCATAGCAAATCTACCATTTGGACTCCCTAGCCCAGAGAAGGTAACACCACCGACAGAAGAAGAGCAACTACTTGGAGCAGTGGGAGGTGAAACGAAGTAATCCCATCATGGCTCTGCAACTCCTAAGTTGGAATTGTAATGGACTGAATTCCCCTCGAAAGAGAAGAGGTGTGTTTTATATATTGAAAAAAGAACAATTGGATTTGATTTGCTTGCAAGAAACACATATAATGAGGCAACACAGGAAATTACTTATTAATAAAGAGATTGGGACAAGAGTTTATTTCATCGGACAAAGTTAAAAAAAGAGGAGTTGTGATATATGTGAAGGAGAGATTTTTACCGAAATTAATTTTTAAAGATGAACAAGGAAGATATTTGGCAGCTGAAATTCAACATCAAGGAGAAAAAATTTTGGTAGTTGGAATTTATGCTCTGAACGAGGGAAAATCTGAATTCTTTAGGAAGTTGCATGAGACTTTACTGGAACATTTGGATTACAATTTAATTTTGATGGGAGATATGAATGGAGTGGCATCTACAAATATGGACAAAGCACAAAAACAGGTAGTCAACAACAATGGTAGACTACCTAAAACTTTTTTTGAAATGACTGACAATATGGATTTGGTGGACATTTGGAGAGTAAAGAACCCTCTGGGAAGAGAGGCACCCTTCTTTTCTGAAGCCAAAATGACATGGACCAGAATCGACCAAATATGGATAACTAGAGGGATGGCACCAAAGAGAAAGAAAGTGGAAATCTGCCCAAAAACCTGCTCCGACCATAACGCCGTAAGGATGGAGATGAAACAAATAACAACTGGCTCTTTTAGATGGAGGATGAATGACACCTTATTTAGAGATGAAGAAGTTTATAAAAAGGCCCAAAAAACCTTGAGAGACTATTTTGAAATAAATATGAATACTGAAGTTGAAAAAAGAACAATTTGGGACGCAAGCAAAGCTGTTATGAGAGGGTTCCTGATTCAACAGAATGCAATAAAGAAGAAAAGCCAAAATGAGAAGAAAGATAAAATTTTAGAGAAAATAAAAGAAGGGGAAAAGAAATTGAGAGTAAAACCAAAGTCACAAGAGATTCTGAGAGAAATAAAATTATATCAAACACAATATATGGAACTGATGAATCAAGAAATAGAATGGAAGATTAAACAAATGAGACAAAAGACATTTGAATCGGCGAATAAATGCGGGAAACTTTTGGCTTGGCAAATGAGAAAAAGACAAAAACTAAACACTATCACAAACCTAGAAGTGGAAGGGAAAAACATACACAACCCAATTGAGATCAGAAACTGTTTCCAGAAGTATTTTAAACAACTATATTCACAAGGACCACAGAAAGAAATGGATATAGAAAGATTTTTAGAGACAAATGGATTACAAAAAATCTCTCAAGAAAGTAAACTGATGTTGAACTATAAAATTTCAGAACAGGAAATAGAAGGTGCCATTCAAAATATGCAATTGGGCAAGTCTCCAGGACCGGATGGGCTGAATTCCAGGTACTACAAATCTTTGAAGGAGTATTTAATACAACCTTTGAAGGAAGTCTGCAATGAGATTTTGGAAGGGAAAAGGGCGCCAGAGTCGTGGAAAGAAGCATACCGTATTTTTCGCTCTATAACACGCACCTGACCATAACACGCACATCGTTTTTAGAGGAGGAAAACAAGGGAAAAAACATTCTGAATGAAACAGTGGATGTATCATTTTTGGGCTTCATGCTGTGGCCACAGACATGTGATCTGATGGTGAATTTGGGGTGACCCAATGCCAAAATCCTGAGAATTCCTGTGGATCCATGCTTTGTAACCACGTTTTTGCACCATTGCAGCCCCAGGCAACAGTGGGTGCGTGATTTTTTTGGTGCAGGCAGTAGCCATGGACATGCTATGTGATCTGATGGTGAATTTGGGGTGACCCAATGCAAAGATCCTGAGAATCCCTGTGGATCCATGCTTTTTAACCACATTTTTGCACCATTGCAGCCCCAGGCAACAGTGGGTGCGTGATTTTTGGGGGGCAGGCTGTAGCCATGGACATGCTATGTGATCTGATGGTGAATTTGGGGTGACCCAATGCAAAGATCCTGAGGATCCATGTGGATCTATGCTTTGTAACCACATTTTAAGTGGGGAGCGAAGGAAAAACAAAGAAGGGACATTAGAGGGGTGTGCAGAGAAGCAGCTGGCCAAGAATGCAGGAGAGGGATTTAACGGGTTGGAGGAAAGAAAGGCAAAAGTTTCCCCCCACCCAAGCCAGCCATCTCTCTCTCTCTCTCTCTCTCTCTCTCTCTCTCTCCCTCCCTCCCTCCCTCTCTCTCTCTCCCTCCCCCCCCTCTCTCCCTTCCCCCCTCTCTCTCCCTCTCCCCCAGCAGCACCGGAGCTTGCCTGGAGGGGAGGGGCTTTCCCTGCTCTTTGTTCCGTTTCAGCAAACACAGCAACGAAACAGAGAAGGGTGGGCAGTAAGACCCTGAGGCAGAATGCAGGAAAGCAGCCGCTTCCTCTTTTCAGTTTTCCCTTTTCCTTGAAGCGTCGCGATGTGATTTTTGCCTGGTTTTTCGGCTCCAGGGACCACACATTCGCTCTATAACACGCACAGACATTTCCCCTTCCTTTTTAGGAGAAAAAATCTGCGTGTTATAGAGGGAAAAATACGGTACATTATGCTTATACCGAAAACAGAGACTGAAAAGACTGAGATTTTGGAACAAGAGGGAGACAAATTGAAATTGCAGAGTTTTGAGAAACTAAAAAGTAAAGTACGAGACTGGCTCCATTATTACCAGATAATGGAGGCTTACAAACTGGATAAGAAAATTGGATTCCAGGTGGAAAAATCGAAATTAGAAACAGAATTGTTAGACCCCAAAACTAAGGTTTTGTCAAAGATGTATAACTTGCTGCTGAAATGGAACACTCAGGATGAAACGGTGAAGTCTGTTATGATTAAGTGGGCACAGGATCTTGGACATAACATTATGTTTGCTGACTGGGAACAGTTATGGACCACCGGTTTGAAGTTTACGGCATGTAATGCCTTAAGAGAGAATATTATGAAAATGATTTATAGGTGGTACATGACCCCAGCCAAGCTTGCAAAAATTTATCATTTGCCCGATAACAAATGTTGGAAATGTAAAGAGACTGAAGGTACATTCTTTCACCTTTGGTGGACGTGCCCAAGGATTAAGGCCTTTTGGGAAATGATTTATAATGAATTGAAAAAGGTACTTAAGTACACCTTCTTGAAGAAACCAGAGGCCTTTCTCCTGGGCATGGTTGGCCAATTGGTGTCAAAGAAGGATAGAACATTTTTCATGTACGCAACAGTGGCAGCAAGAATTCTTATCACAAAATATTGGAAGACACAAGATTTACCCACTCTGGAGGAATGGCAGATGAAGCTGATCGATTATATGGGATTGGCAGAAATGACCGGCAGAATCCGAGACCAGGGAAAAGAGTCGGCGGAAGAGGATTGGAGGAAATTTAATGACTATTTACAGAAATACTGCAAAATTAATGAATGTTAAAATGATGTTGGACTGAAATTAAATGGTTACCAGCTGTAATGTAAAAGCTGAACAATAAGTTAAAATAAGTTATATTAAGTTATAATAAGGATTTGCTGAATTAAGAATCTGAATTGTAATACAAAAGGGGGAGGTGAGAGGAGGTCCGGGATATAAGGTAATGGAAATAAGAAAGGGGAACTATATTTGTTTTGTTTTGTTTGTTTTAATTGTGTATTTTTGCTTTTTTTGTCTGTTGCTTTTTCTTTTGTATTAAATTGGAAAATTTTAATAAATATTTAAAAAATAATAATAATTGAGTGTTAAGAAAATATGGAGAACATTATATGATACAGTATGGAAACGAAGGAGGGGCGAAGGGAAGTCCAGAGATTCAGCGAATCCTATGTGTACAAGATAATGATTGATTTGTGATGATAATTGTTAAAGGTAAAAACGACTTTAAAAAAAGAGAGAGAGAGAGCAGTGTGGGAATCGACAATTTACATAATCAGCTACTGAATCCTGGGACCATACAGAGTCTGGGGTAGAATGTAGGCACAAAAAAGGGAAGTTAGTGGGGACGAGGCAGAACAGAAACACACCCCTTGCATAAAGTAAAACCAAATCCTTCTCCGTTCCTAGACAAGCTCCCGATTCCCTATCAAAATCAACACATGGACCAGGCATAGGCAAACTCGGCCCTCCAGATGTTTTGGGACTACAACTCTCATCACCCCTAGCTAACAGGACCAGTGGTCAGGGATGATGGGAACTGTAGTCCCAAAAAATCTGGAGTTTGCCTCTGCCTGACATGGACCATCCTGCAACAATCATCCTGTCCTCTGCCCCATTTTAATAGGATGAGAATTGTCTATCATTTTAATGCAACAGTATCAATCTTCCTAACTGCTGGCATATGAGGCCACCACCTGGCTGAAGTCAAGGACGTCTGTGGAGACAACAGCACCCAGCAGGCAGCATTTCATGCTTTCTCCCAGCTACCGTGCAGTAACACTTTGCCATCAAGGATGGTTAAACGGCTCCCATTTTAGCTAAGAGCAGGGTCCCTTACAATAGCCTTTATATAGATAGTATTCTGACTGTTCAAAGCACTTTGTAGGCATTATACAAGGATGGACAAAAAGATGAATTTGATGAAAAGGATTTTGAGGGGATTTATAATATAACAGGGACGCGGGTGGCGCTGTGGTCTAAACCGCAGAGCTTAGGACTTGCCGATCAGAAGGTCGGCGGTTCGAATCCCCGCGACGGGGTGAGCTCCCGTTGCTAGGTCCCTGCTCCTGCCAACCTAGCAGTTCGAAAGCATGTCAAAGTGCAAGTAGATAAATAGGTACTGTTCTGGCGGGAAGGTAAACGGCGTTTCCGTGCGCTGCTCTGGTTCGCCAGAAGTGGCTTAGTCATGCTGGCCACATGACCCAGAAGCTGTACGCTGGCTCCCTCGGCCAATAAAGCGAGATGAGCGCCGCAACCCCAGAGTCGGCCATGACTGGACCTAATGGTCAGGGGTCCCTTTACCTTTTCCTGTTATACAGCAGCCTTCATCAATGGCCATGGAGAGCTGTGGCTGATGGAGATTGAGGTCCAAAACATCTGGAGGGCACAAGGTTGGGGAAGACTGAACTAGCTGGGCATTTAGTCTGATCCAGCACAGCTCTTTTATTTGTAGCTCTGCAGTCCTCACAAGCCCAGTGGGATTATACACAGCAGAATGGGGAATGGGAAGACAGTGGCCTTCTATGAACAGGGAGGTGGCATGGGAATTGGTGAAGGAATAGTGAGGACCTCAGATCAGAAGAGCAGGTTGCTGCGGAACACAATTTGGGGGGGGCACAAGTTATAAAATATGCCAGTTTATTTTGGTATATTATTATTATTATTATTATTATTATTATTATTATTATTATTATTCCACCTTTTCCTCTGACAGGACTCAAGATGGCTTACAGATAAAACTAAGAACCACTACAAAGAAAAAAATTGATCATTAAAATACAATTAAACACTGATAGAATTAAAACTATATACATATAAAAAATCTGTTTAAAACATACCAATAATTACAATAAAACCAGCATGGCACCAACCCTTTCATTAAAAGCAGCCAGTCTTGTTGGAACAAGAAAGTGGTGGAATGACAGAAGGGAGGAAGCCTATTTAGCATCTCCAGGGAGGGAGTTCCAAAACTGTCTGGAAGCAGCCACCACCGAGAAGGCCCTCTCCCGCATCCCCACAAAGCGTGCCTGTGAGGGGGGCGGGACCAAGAGAAGGGCCCCTCCCAAAGATCTCAGAGCCCAGGGAGGTTCATACGGAGGAATACTGCAATTCAGATAGCTTGGACCTAAGCCCTGTAGGTGATAGCCAGCACAGTTTGACTTGTGCCAGGAAACAGACTGGCGGCCTGTGGAGCTGTTCTAGCAAGGGAGTCACCTGCTCCTTATAACCAACCCTAATCAACAATCTGGCGGCAGCCAGGTACGTGGGGCTGCTTACATTTTTCAAGGGCAGCCCCGAGTAAAGTGTGTTACAGTAATCCAAACAGGATATTAAAAAAACATGTGTCGATGGCCAAATCAAACATGTTCCATTTTCTAAATTGGGATGGTTCAAACTAGCAAGACCAAGGAGAAAGTTTTAAGGTTGGCAGGCAGAGCTAGTGAAATCCAGAGGTTTCCATCGACCCAAGTGTGTACCACTACAAAACTAAATAATTGGCAAATTCTTGCAAATTCTGGGTCGAGGTGACTACAGTGTAATAGCGCCCTCCTGTGGTTAAATCATGAGGACACTTTGCAAAAAGACTACAGTGATTTGGTGAAAAAGTCTACTTCCTATCAAAAGTTGTTTTATTAGAATATTGCTCAGGCCTGTCCACCCACTGCAACCACATTTCTTTTAAAATAAGAGCAAAAAAGATACATACACTTACCGAAACATTCTTCTGCCTAGTGCTCTAGAGAGAAGGTGCCGACATTTTGCGCAGAGTTGTGCAACAGAAAGCTCCAGTTCATAAAATTCTCTCTTCACGCACACAAACTCCTAAGTCAATATTCAGCCCCAAACCAAGACCACCCACGCAGGAGAATGTCCTCTTGGGACACTGAGCTCTCCAGCAGCGTCGGCTCCTGCTTAGCGTGCCCAGTCTTTACAAAGGGTTACAAGAATTTTTGTGTGCTCATTTCAAAAAACATTTACGGGAACAATTTGCTTTCTTATGAGGTATGCCTGGCTCTATCACGATTAACTTCCAGGAGGAATTTGAAAACATTCCCATTTGCTGAGGCAATTGCTGTTGGCATCTGTCTGTCTCCAGAGACAATGGGTGAAGTCAAACAGCTGCATTAGCAGCACTAAAGTGACCTCCCTGGGGCACCAACTTCAGCCGTGTGGATGGAGGGCCTGGGCTGACCTGACAACAAAACCCTCCTCTCGGCCTTGCTGGTGTGGTCTAAAGGGAAGCCGAGACAGGTGTTTGGCACCAGCTGGGCTGCAGGAGTTGTCTGAAGGAGGTGTACAAGGCACCACCCAACTGTCTTAGGGATTCCACTCTGGATTTGTGTAGGGTTTAACTCCTTAGCCTTTTCTTCTCCCCAAGACATCCTTTGTGGCTGAAGAATACTGTTCCAGGTAACCTTAAGATCATTGGATGGAAGAATGCTTTCAATCTTTTCCACTTCAACTGCCTTTGAATGTTTTTAACTATAACTGATGTTTTTAATCGTAATTGTTTTTTGAATTGTTTTCATCTGTTTCAGATTTTATTTTATTTTCTGCTTTGTTTGCTGCCCTGGGCTCCTTAGGAAGGAAAGGAGGAACATAAATTCAATAACTACAGTAAATAAAAATATTGCCATTAGCAATTATGCTGTGGTTTCATTTGCTGTATTAGTTGATGTTTGCAATGTTGTAGCATTTTGTAAGCAGACCTGTCTTGAAAAAGAAAATCAGCAAAAACAAAATACTTCTAGTTATCTTTGAAAGGAAACGAGCCACCTCTTGATGACCTCTTCTCAGAAATGCACAGTGGGGGGAAATTCAGGATGGCTGAGGCATTATCATTCATTCATTTCATTTATATCTCATCTTTTCTCCAAGAAGCTCAAAGTTGGCATACATAGTTCTTTTCCTCTCCACTTTATCCTCACAACAACCCAGTAAGGTAGGTTAGGCTGAGGTTAGGCTCAAAGTCACCCAAGGAGCTTCAAGGCCTTAACTCATTGCCAAGCCTTCACTTGAACCAAGCGCAACAGAGGGTGCGATGCAGAACCACCAAGCAAATTGAGGCTTCAAGTCTCTCCTTTGCTGCGGCTGCTGCGGCTGCTACCTGCCTGCCTGCCTACTCTGGGTTCCTTAGTGGCCTCTGGAAGAAGAGGCTTGGTCGCAAATGCTGCCTGTCATTTCACCCTAGTTGTAGTTAGCACAAGCCACAGTTTCCAAACCAACTTCAAAACGGATGTTTCCTTTTCTGGCTTACCAGTTACAAACCACAGCTTGGTTCTGATGTCTGAATTAGGCCTATTGCAGTATAATTACACACAGGACACATGATCCTCCACCACTGCATTTGAAAATGTTACATGCTTTCAAAAGTAGCCCCACAAATGTGTTTCCCCTCACTCCTAGACAGAAAAGAGAGATGAAAGGACTTCTACCAGTTTCTGACACAAATGCCAATTACCCTCTCAAACATTCAAAGGCAACTGTCTTAAATGTTGTAACAGAGCTATTCATGAGCTCTAGAGAGCTTTTAAAAATGAATGAATGAATAAACAATACAGTTAGAAACGAGCTTGTAACCAGAGCTTGTCTTTGTAAGCCTCCCCACCTAGCAGAGCACTCAAAGTGCCCACCTGCATCGGTCCCAGGTGCAAGCCCTCCCCAGGGTGGAAAAAGGCCCTCTGGGCCACTTCTGACACAGAAGGCAGTACTGTGACCCAGGTTCATTTGGTTCGGCTGGGAGATGGGGACTGGGTATTTTGTTGACTGAATCCAAGCGCAGACAGGATGAGGTTTCAGTGGCTGGCAAGTCTGGGATTTAAAGGTGCCAGCCTTCTCATTACCAACAGGCTCCAGCCCTTCTATCTGGGCCTGTCCACAGGTTTCAGGTCCACCTGAATTCAGCAATCCACATATAGTACCAGCAGCCAAGGAATGTGGGTTACCATAAAGGCCATGACTGCAGGCGCTAACATCCTGTTACCGGCACAGTTTATGTTAATTTTAATCCTGAATCCTGCCAACATCGTACACCATCCCTGGTGAAAGTCAGCTGACAAGGAGCAGGAACAGCACAATCCAAAACAACACTGTGATCGCTGTAGTAAAGAAGAGACACTTCTCACTGGCCTCAGCCTGCTGCAGGGATCTCCTTTTAGTTCAGTTTGGGGTGGCAACAGAACTGAAGAAGTGGTGAGCAACAAGCCCCCACACTAGCAAGCCTGCATGATGACTAAAACACACAAGGCGCTGGGAACCAAAGAGATCCTTGGTGAGCTTCCAAACTTCATGAGCCATGCAGGCTTCCAGAACAAAGTAGAATCATAGAATCATAGAGTTGGAAGAGACCACAAGGGCCATCGAGTCCAACCCCCTGCCAAGCAGGAAACACCATCAGAGCACTCCTGACATATGGTTGTCAAGCCTCTGCTTAAAGACCTCCAAAGAAGGAGACTCCACCACACTCCTTGGCAGCAAATTCCACTGTCGAACAGCTCTTACTGTCAGGAAGTTCTTCCTAATATTTAGGTGGAATCTTCTTTCTTGTAGTTTGGAGCCATTGCTCCGTGTCCGCTTCTCTGGAGCAGCAGAAAACAACCTTTCTCCCTCCTCTATGTGACTTCCTTTTATATATTTGAACATGGCTATCATATCACCCCTTAACCTCCTCTTCTCCAGGCTAAACATGCCCAGCTCCCTTAGCCGTTCCTCATAAGGCATCGTTTCCAGGCCTTTGACCATTTTGGTTGCCCTCCTCTGGACACGTTCCAGTTTGTCAGTGTCCTTCTTGAACTGTGGTGCCCAGAACTGGACACAGTACTCCAGGTGAGGTCTGACCAGAGCAGAATACAGTGGCACTATTACTTCCCTTGATCTAGATGCAATACTCCTATTGATGCAGCCCAGAATTGCATTGGCTTTTTTAGCTGCCGCATCACACTGTTGGCTCATGTCAAGTTTGTGGTCAACCAAGACTCCTAGATCCTTTTCACATGTACTGCTCTCAAGCCAGGTGTCACCCATCTTGTATTTGTGCCTCTCATTTTTTTTGCCCAAGTGCAATACTTTACATTTCTCCCTGTTAAAATTCATCTTGTTTGTTTTGGCCCAGTTCTCTAATCTGTCAAGGTCGTTTTGAAGAGTGATCATGTCCTCTGGGGTGTTAGCCACCCCTCCCAGTTTGGTGTCATCTGCAAATTTGATCAGGATGCCCTTGAGTATGTGCTAGTGCAGGGCTTCTGAAAGGGAGCAGTACAGCCCCTGGGGAATCACCTAGAGGGCGCTATGTGGCAGGGAGGGGCCCCCCCAACAAGCACATCAACCACTTATTTACAGCTGACCAACCTACAGCCCAGCAAAATGCCTTCCTCACTTTGTATTTTAAGCTCTACTACTGTTCTATTTTTATAGGGTAGGGCAGGGGGCACTGGGGATGAGTTTGTGGAACTGAGGGGGCAGTGCCCCCTCCAAATGGGAACCACTGTGCTAGAGGCACAATGAAAAGCAGGAAGGCCAAGGCGTGAAGGGGCTGAGGAGGCAAGTTCGACATAATGATTAGAAAATTCATCCAGGTCATTTGACCACTGTCTCTGGTTTGGTTTCCTTCCTATTTTTCAGCACACAAGATACCCTTCAGACAATGCTAAAGGAATAGTTTTCTCCCTTTAATTTGTAACCTGGGTGCAACCTACTACCTCCAGTCACCTAATTGCTAGAAGCAGGCAAAGAGACACGTGGTTTCCCGGATAATGGGAAACAGAAATCAAACTACTAACAATGTTGTTCTGCCATAGCACTCAGTGGGTGTTTCACCTGTGTTCCTGTGTGCACGACAGTTGAGATGTACAAATCAACAAATGTACACCCTTTCATACAAACACTAGCACCAGTGTTCAATGCAAGGTGTGTAGAGGTAACATGTATCCCTAACAGGAAAATATGGTGTTCGGAAGATGGTTGGCTGACATTCAGGAACTCTGAGCCAGCAAGGGCCCTTGCCTAAGTCACACCCCCTTCCATGGGATCCCCTCCCACAACGAGTCTACGGCCTTAGCCCCATGATACCAGCTCCTCCTGCTCCTGCCCTTCTTCCTCTTCATTGCAACCACCTGCTTCCTTGCCAGGCAGGCAGAGCCACAGAGCAAGCAGGCAGGAGCATCTCTGGACCCTCCTTGCCCCATCAGGAGGAGCACCACCCCCACTGTTGTCAGGGAGAGATGGGTGGGCAAGCAAGCTGGTGAAGAGGGTGAAGAAGAGCAGGTGCCTCTTGCTGGGGTGAGGGTCCTCAGCAGATGCCTGCCCATGCCAACCTTTGACAATGGTTCTGGGAGGCCACCGGCAGCGCTTACAGAGCAAATTTCTCAAGGAGTTTTACTAGGCCCAAAGACTGAATACCCCACTCCAGATTACTAATTTTCTAATTGTAGCAGACTCTGACATCTCTGTGTAAGGGGAGGGGGCTGGGAAGAAGCAACGGGGGAATAAATATTTTTCTACCCTTTGAAGGCCACTAAGAACTGAACTAGATTTGCCTTCCTCAACCTACTGTTTATTTTTATTTATTTCATAAAATTTATATGCCACTTGATTGTTAAAAAAAACCCTCAAAGCGCTTTACAAAAAGAATAAAACAATAAGATTATCAGTAAAAACAGCTAGGTAAATAATTAAAATCAGTGTTAAAACCAGATTAAATCACATATCAGGACAGGTTTGGTGAAAGAGGACAGCGAAGGCCCCTGGCAGGGAGTTCCAAAGTGTGGGCACTCCCAGACTAAAATATCAATTTCTTGCAAATGTGGGACATGTATGATGTACCTGTAACAGCGCCCGTTCTGCAGATGGAAGCGAACGAGGGGCCATCTTTGGGGTAATGTGTCCCCAAGTCATTAAGGCCTTTCTATGCTAATAGTAGCACCTTGAACTTGGCAGCCACTGCCGATCTCTGAACACAGGTGTGATATGCAGACAAGGTTTCACGGCTGCCAGCAATTGTGCTGCACTAATGGCAGCTTCCCAATCAAGCAGAAGGGAAGCCCCACACAGAGCCCATTGCAGTGATCCATTCTTGATGTAATTAATGCATGGACTATGGTGGCCAAACTGCTACCCTCCCAATGTTTTTGACAGCTGCCATCAGCCCCAGTCAGCATGGCTGCTTTGTTTGGTGCTTGTCTCACCGAAAGGAGTTAGGATCCCAGTCCCATATACAAACCACAGATCTATGCTGTCATCTTTTATTATCTTTTATTATCCTTTTATTATCCATGATTAAATTATTTTCAGGTGTCTCTTTTCAAATGACCTTCCCCTCCTGGCTCCTAACCAAGAGACACCAATTGCCCTCCCTCCCTCCCACCTGACAGACAGGTCTCAAAGCCATGGACAGATATACTTAACGGGAAAGAATGTGCACCCCAATACTGAGAATATGAGCAAGAGGCAGATGTTCTACTCACCCACAGAGACCGTAAGGACTTCAGCAAGTTTGGGCAGTAATAATACTCCATTCTCACCAGAAGATGGAAAGAAAGTGTGCTCCCCCACCTCCGTTTGTTTTGCTCTTTAGTAGAAAGTCATAAGCATATTAGCCCAATTAAAGGCACCATGAATAATTCAGAGAGCTGCTCAATAGGAGGAAAGGATCTGTGCACCGTCTGTCCCTTTAACAGGTGGGGGTGCTGGTGCTAAAGCCACTTCCAAGCCTATTTACATTAACCAAAAAGTGCTAGTAGATCACCAGCAAGAGTGCAGCTGCAATTTCAATTTCCAATTATACTTCTGACCAAAACTTCTTTTTCTGAAAAAGGCCTGTTGAGCGGATACAGGCTGCAGTATATGGCAAAAGGAGCAGCCCTTGCTTTGTGGCTGACTGACCTCATTTCCCCTGAGCTGCAAACCACAAAAGGGGGTGGGGGAGAGGAACAGGCTTAGCATAAAAACACTTTTCAAATTAAAGAAGGGGATAAAACTATTCTAGAGCATGGAATAGTCCTGCGCTCCTCTGATGACCAGCAGCACTTGCAAACTAAAAACCAGCAGTAAACCCTACAAATTATTCATCAGCTGCTCTGTGTTCCTCTGCATGCAGCTTCCTAAGCAAAGGCTGTGAGAAGGAGGAGGAGAAACAGCTTTGCCACCTCTCAAGATCTCAGGTGTATGAGAAGAGGAAGAGGCGAAAGAGAGGTCAAGATGCTGTTGCCCACACTTCTTTGAGTCACAGACTGCAGCCTGCTTAACCCTGGGAGCCTTGCCCTACTCAATGGGGCTTACTTCTGAGTAGACTTGCGCAGGACTGCAAGAGCAGCCAGGGCCAGATGAAGACCTTGAGAGGCCCTAAGCACTGGAAAGATTCTGCCCCCAAATATGTAACTCAAAATAAAAGCAATACTAAACCATAAAATAAACACATGAGATGATCTGATTTCCTCTTACTATTTCAATCTACATTAGTAAGACACAACCCTGGTTCATGTAGGTGCAGATGAGTAATAAAAAGAGAACGAGAGAGGGGGGAAAGAGTGTGCAATGCCGTGTAAGGAAGTTTTACAAAGTTCTCATTTTTCCCATGATAATGATGACTTCAACACTTTTTCTTAAATATCAAATGTTAAGTTCTTCCTTTTTTAAAAAAAAAGATCACATTTTTGGGGGGTGCCCCTGCTTTGCTGGTGCCCTAAGCAAATGCTCAAGTCTGCCTGCTAGGTAATCCAGCACTGCCGACAGCCTCCCCTGCTTACCTAAATATAAGTGCAGTAAGTCAGCACCCAGGAGCTTGGGCACAAGGTAAGCAGAAGTTCTTGCAACAACAGCTGAACAGGAGCCGCCCCCCCCCCCCGCCTGCCCAGGAGGACTTCATCTGACAGCAGTGGATGTGGGGAGGGCTGTGTGGAAGCAAGAGTTTGCAGGTAAGACTTGCGGGGGGGGGTCATTGCAAAAGGCAGAATTGCCTATCCTGTTTTTCAGGTGCAACCAGCTGACACAGATTAGCCCTTTCCAGGGCTGGGATTAGCGTGAGGAAATCTGGACTCCCACAAAGATTAAGCCCTGTTATGGTTAAAGTCATCTACTTCCATCAGCCAATCCCAGTGTGCAGTGCTGGGTTCACAGGGAAAAAGACAACCATGCCCTTGGTGTACTGAAGCAAGAAGAGGAGAGCTCACACCATGGGAGGGCACAGGTTGGAGCACACAAATGAAAACCAAGAGACTTTTAAGTGAAATGAGGGGGGGCACACACAATGCCCCGTGCATTGTCTGTGCCCCTCTGGATTTTGTCGACTGCAGACAATATGGCCAATGGTCAGAGATTAGGGAAGCTGGAGACCAACACTGGGCAGTGGGGAAGACAGTTTCCAGTATTCACCTCTCTCCCACAGAACATATAAAAATCATCATAATCTCATTATTTCCCTTTTCAGCAACAGTGCAACATTATGATGAAAGCAAAACCCCAAATCCACCCCCTTGTCATTACCCCTTAATGTAAGGAGATGGAATTTCATATTGTTATTAAGAATATTTTTTAACGATTGAAATTGGGTGACGTTTCAAGGGTTTGGCTAAATCTGTTGTTTAAAAAGGTGGGTTCTTTTAATACACACACACACACACACACACACACACACACACACACACTTGAGCGATAAGGCTTTAAAGGGAACAAAAATGGGTAGCTTGCCGAAAATGAATGGATAAAATGTTAAAACGCCAATGTGGTGGCACCATTTAGGACTGACACACACCAAGCACAATGCAAACATACCTTGGCTTCCCATTAGTAAGAATCTCACTACCAGACGAGAGATTGATTCACTCAGAAGACAGTGAGCCAGATTTTATATTGTCTCCGAGTTTTTCAAACTGGGATTCCACCAAGGCACATCAGAGCTCTGCCACAAGAAGGCTGATAGTCACAGACAAGTTATCAGACAACCACTGTTCCTGGTCTTCCCCTGTTAACATGAAGCTCCAAGGGATGCTGGGTATGTTTCAGGGCAACCTTGCAGGACAACAATAATGCCCAATAAAGTTTACAGGCATCCCCCCTCCCCGGGACTGGATCCTAGAAAGCACTCCCCAATCTCTTGCCCATGCACGGACATCACAACATGGACATGACAAGAGTCCCCCACCTGCCAACTTCCCCAGTCTTAGTACTCCACTGCTAGCAGCTGCTGAAAAAAGCATACAATTTTCTAAACAAAGCAATCCTTTCAGTCACCACATGGTGGAGCTGAACACCCAGGTGATCAGCAAATCTTTGATTTAAAGCACACTTTTGAGTTTCCTATTTGCAGGCACAACTCTGAAAAGCTTCCTCCTCAAGGATAAGCACTTAACTGGCAGTTTGCTACTGTCACCAGCGTCCCATAACCCATCAGACACTGTTCCTATCCTTTCATCAATGCTGATCAACAGCAGCACCAAATAACACCAACTTCCACCTCTGCTGTTTATGCACTGTCACCTCAGAATTCGAAAACAAAACACATAATTCTGAAAGGGAGAGGCTGGAAGGAATATGAAGCAACACTTGCGCCTCACACAGTGAGATATCGTTTCCAGCCACAACATTTAATATGCTTTAGCCCCTTTTCTGGGACAGGCGCCTGTTTCAAATGAGTTCTGCACCATGGCCAATTTCATAAGGTAATGGAGAAGGAATGGCATTGATTGCAGGCATTCTGGCAATTATTTTCAAATACTTGCCTCTTAATTTCACCTCATACATCCAATTATAGGTAGTTACAACAACTCACAAAAGCTATATTTATTTACTATTAAATTTATTTACTGCCCTTCATCCAAAGATCCTAGGGCAGTTCACAACAGAAAAATACAAAATGAAAATATAAAATATATAACAAAGACAAAAACAAACCAATAACCTCACTTCCACAAACACTTTTCAAAAGCTACAGAATGTTAATCAGCCCAAGGCCTGGTTGAAGAGAAACGTTTTTGCCTGGTGCCTAAAGGTAGCCAATGAATGAGCCAGGTGAGTCTCCACAAATGAGGAGCTGCTGCTGTAGCCTTTAAGATGACAGCAGGCTCACTAAGTCTTGCCTTTGAGTAAAAGACTAACTGCATGGCTGTTTCTTAGGTTCAGTATTCCCACTCTCAAGAGGGTTTCTAGATAGTGATAATTCAAAGTAGCCAGCAGAAAACTTCCAATTGCCTTTTGGTTTTTTGAAGTCTGGCTTTACTTTTTAGATATTTTCAAACTAAAACCTATTCTGTGCTTATAATTTTTTTTTTTTAAGAGAAAGGTTCAAAATGAATTGCATATTTCACAATGTTTGGGGTGGGGTGCGGATATTCTCTACATCTATGAATAGAAGGGAAAAGTACCAAGTAAATTTGTCTACCCGATGGCTCAAGACTAAAGTATGCTTTTATCAGCAGAGCGAAGAACACCTTGTTTCACTTGCTCATGTCTCCCTCGCTATCCACTTTGTTGAGCTTGATCCCCTCTTCTAAACTTATGCCATATTCTCCTCCATCCCAACCAATCACGCTGAGTCAACAATAGGGCTGGGCAATGTCTGATTTTCAACATCGTGATATATCACCAGATCACTAAGTAGCCCCTTTTAGAGGCAATCCAGCGATCTAGGGGAGACTCATTGCTCCCTCAGCAGCCCCACAGAGAAAGGACTGGCGCAATGTGATTTAGGCAAGTCACTGGCCCACTCTAGACCAGGAAACCTTGGTTGAGCAAGGCTGCGGAAAAGAGCAAGGCAGGGGGGAAAGCACATCTGCACTCATAGCAAAGTGTGTAAACCATTCTGTGGGCAGTGAAGCTCTGAGGCCTTCAGTGCACCACATTTACGCAACTAGATTTGCAGGCCTGGGAAAAAAAATCACAGAAGAAGAGAACCTACCGCTGCCCAGTGGTCAGTCCTTTTGTCTGTGTAAAAACTGTGGCTCCTCTGCTGTAGAGGAAAGTAGGGAGAATTTCTTGCTCCTGAGCCATCATGGTCCTGCTTGGTCCATTCTTTGTCAACATCCTTTTAGAGAAAGAAATTTAAAAGAGAACTGAACTCACCAAAATCAAGACCTTGCTTTAATGCCACGAGTCCTTGCAAAGTTTCTATATCTGCCACTGCAGAGAAGTGGCAGAAGGTGTAGGTTTGTCTGCCCATCTGCACAGCTAATACAGCTTGCCAGTGGTGCACCCAAGGGTCAGCTGTATGTGCTGTGCAGATGGGGCAGACAAACCTTGTGGGGCATCATAGATGACATGAGAACAAAAAGACCTAGAATGGTCATTCCCCTCACCCTTTGCTCATTCCTTTCAGTAGCCTTCCCCATCCTAATGCCTTCCAGATGTTGCTGGGCTGCAATTCTCATCACCATGGACCACAGGCCACCCCAGCTGGGGATGATGGGAGTTGGAGTCTAGCAGCATCTGAATGGTTCCAGTTGCAGAAGACTGCCCTGCAGAATACAAGCTCCACTCAGTGACTGGTTCTGTAATGTACCTTTGTCCTTTCAAGGAGGAAAGAGTCCCGTTGAGATGTCCTTTGTTGGTTCAGCTGGCTGTCCATAGATTCTGGTGGGAAGCTTTGACATACTCTGTTTTGGTCTTGTCTTCCTCTTGTTTCTGGCCCAGAGGGTAAACTGCCCCTTGCCCTGGACTGGCGACTCTTTTCAGAGTACGAACGCTTTAAGTCTGGTAGGTCACAGGCCAAACCAGATGTGGCGCGACTCCATTTGGCTCTGCTCTTGACTGCAGAACCGTCATTCTCCAGAGAACTTCCACCTGCACCAGCTTGCTTCTTATCAGCCCCACTCGCGTCAACACTGGTGCTCCAGTTGCCCTCTGAATGCACAGCTGACAGTTGCTTCAGGCTCACATCCTTCCCCAAGGCACC
Source organism: Podarcis erhardii (assembly GCF_964252035.2). Lineage (NCBI taxonomy): Eukaryota > Metazoa > Chordata > Lepidosauria > Squamata > Lacertidae > Podarcis > Podarcis erhardii. The sequence continues at coordinate 55,207,895 of NC_138502.1, read as the reverse complement.
GTCACTGAGTACCTGTGGGGGATGAAGGACAAAGCTTGTCTCCAGTTCCACATCCGTACTGACAAGACTGGAGACCTGTGAATTGTAATAAGCATATTTTGCACTTTGGTGCCTTAACACAAGGTCCTCTCCTTGATCATCATCAACAATGAATGTTTTTTTCCTAGTGCTGACTGGATCTGCTGCAGGTGAATACTTTGGTTTTTCTGCAACTGCCCTTGCCTGGAAAGGAGGGCTGAAATTCACATCTATGGCCTTGGAGGGATTCAGCTGCTGGCCACAGTTCCTCAACAGCTCTCTCTCTCTCATGCAGAATTCTGTGGCGTAAATATCCTGCCTAGTGCTCCCTGGAGAATTCCTTTTATGTGCCAATCTCTCCCAAGGAAATAAGCTGCTATCTTCAGGAAGACCACCCTCTTTCTTGCCCAGAGCCGCAGAGTCCTTCTTAGAATCTCCTTCATATTGGGCCATCAGTGCATCAATGTCAAGAACTTTCGACCTGTAATAATCAGAGGCCTTACCTTTGGCCATACTGTGACTGTGGTTGCTACACTTCTTTTGCCCTAAATGCTCACTGTTCCAATGAAGAGGTCTGAAATAGAAGAGAGACTCTGGCCCTGCTAGATGCAGGGGATCTACTTCTATAACCCTCGCTTTAGCATCCTCTAGTTGCTGCTCCAGAGCCATCGAGTTCCCATCTCTGGTCTCAGTTAGTGTATGTTTAAATGTTCCTTTCTTTGGAAGATCTGAGGCACTACCTTCTCCCCCTTCAATCCAGTTCTTTTTAAGATGCCTGTCCAGAGAGACATGTGCATCTGTAAATCTTTTACTATATTGGTAATTTGGGGGATAGGATCTTCTGGAAGTACTAGTATTGGGAGTAACTGAAGCATCTTTGGCTAGTGAAGAAATGTGTTTGCTTCTGAGAGGATCAAGTAGTTTTCCAGAGATATTTGCGTTTTCATCAGGGATCTGGTAAGTAATAGCAAAATATGTTGCCTTCGGCTCTGAAGGAGAGAGCTGATCCTTAAGATCATTGCCTGGACTGCTGGGAGTGACTAAACTCCCATCCTGTGGCTCTGCTCCACACCTGGGTTTTGGGTTTCTCTTTGCAATCAATTTGTCATGAAGTTGCAACGAGTCCCGTCTGCTCAGGGCTTTGCCACTCTCCTGAGCCAGCAGCCCAGCTTCCTCAAACTGGGCAGCATCATGAGGCAAGGTCTTCCTTCGCCATCTTTCTGAAGCTTTTGGACCAGAAACATGACGGCCACTTCTCCTGACCATCTCTTCTCCACTAAGCTGTTGATGTTGGTGTACTTCAGCTTTGTGCTCCAAAACATTCCGTTCTTCTTGGGCACTGTATGCCACTGAGCATGTTGCTAATCCAAATGCTTTAGATTCTTCTTCCTGCTCGTAAGATATTGCCTCTGGGTGGGGACACTTGCTGCTGTGCTTTTGCCACTGGTAATGGGTCATCCCACACAGAGAAGTCTGGCTCTCCTGCTTATTGGTAATGGGTGAAGAAATGTTCTGACCACCATTTGCTCTGGCTTCACAGCCATCTGTCCAGTCTGGACCTGCTTCAAAACTCTCTGGGAAGCATTTCAGCATTTTGGAACTCTCCATCTTACCAGCAAGAACAGCATCACTTTTTCTTTTTTCTGTCCCTGAAGACAGCTTAGAGACTGTGTGATCTGTTTTCCCCAAATCTTTCTCTCTATTAGTGAAGTATGAAGCTATCACAGTTGCATGCTGCTGTCCAGTCAGATATTTATCCAACTCAGCTCCTTGCTTGTGGGAAACATGTTGGCTTTGGGAGGCACTAACTTCTTTCAGAGCAGTTACCTTTGTTGAAATTTCCTCTGCGTCTCTTGCTTTGAAAAGGAAAGAGTCATCTTTCCAGCCATCACCCTTAATGTCGGAGCTACGGGTCCAAGAAGCATCCACAGCACTCCCATCCGTTTTTCTCCTCTCTTTCAAAAATCTTCTGCTGCGTAGGGTTACAGCCTTATCCTCAGGCACAACTGCAATTGCCTCGCTTTGCACCCTTTTGCCAACTGTCTGGAGAATTTCATATCTTGGCTCTATCCTTTGGTACATTAATGAGTCCTCCACATGCTTTGAGGTGGGTTTTTCATACTTGTCTTTTGCAGTGTATATCTCTGATGCCTGAGGAACTTTGTCTTCATTTGAAATGTTTGCATTTCTTTGTTTTCCAGCATCTGCTGATATATGAGCCTGCCTGGAGGACACTTTCTTTGGGTTCATTTTAGCCTCCTGAGCTTTTTCTAGCCATGACTCCTTGCCAAATCCTAGCTGCCCCTCAACAAGCTCATTCATTGCCTGCAATGTAGACTCAGCTTCAAACTGATCAGCAGCTATGTGGTGCCTCTGCACATTGTGCTCAAACATGGTTGCTCTGACAGTTTTAATGCACACATTTTCTATAGAAGGCTTGGAATGTGTTTTCATGTCATGATCTGTGACCAAAGCAGGACTTTCACCCTGCAGAGTGACATTTTGACTCTCTATGGCAAAACTACTATCTCTCTCAAGGTGCCCATCTCTGCGTGGGATTTTTAAAGGCTGCTGTAGCTTCCGGGGAGTTCCAGCCAAATGGGCTTCTCTAGAATCTGTTGCATGCAGCAAATGTGCCTCATCCTGAAACAATATAACATTAGAAAAAGATATTTTAGAGCATTTCTAAATGACATCTTACACATATGCCACTCCTGTAGCATTAAAAATAAATAAATCATAAGAACAACCTTGTAACATCCCATAATTTTATACCAACTCACAAGTTTTGGGCTTTTCTTAAGAAGTTTGAAACATTTCAATAACAACAACAAGAACAGGATCTTTCCTGTAAATGGTTTTTGGACTGTAAAACTATAGCAAAAATTGCATGCAGTAAAATTGGACTATTTTCCCCAAATATAACCACTATTCTCCTCTGATTTGGATGGTGCATGGTTTCATCCTGAAGGACTCAAGCCTGAGCCAATTTCTGCTGAGCCCTGGGCAGTATCCAACTAAGTTCTGCTTAGAGTAGACCCACTGAAATTAATGTACTGAAGCTAGTGCTTTAATAAAATTAAAGAGGTGCTTTAATAAAATATTCAACAACTCTATTAAACTGTTATTTTTCTCCATAGTGAGACCGAGCTAGACTGAGCTAGGAGAGTACAGTGGTGCCTCGCAAGACGAAATTAATTCGTTCCGCAAGTCTCTTCGTCTTGCGAGTTTTTCGTCTTGCGATGCACGGTTTTCCATAGGAATGCATTGAAAATCAATTAATGCGTTCCTATGGAAACCGCCTTCCCCCGACCTCTTCTGGCGAGCGGCATTTTAAAATCGCCCGGGACAGCGGAGGACTTCTCCGCTGTCCGGGCGATTTAAAAGCCCCTGGGAAGGCAAGCAGGGGGGACAAAGACTTTTGCCCCCCGCCTGCCTTCAGAAGAGGTCCAGGACAGGCTTCGCGGACCTCTCCGCAAGCAGCGGGAGCGCTCCTTGCGGAGAGTTGCCAGCGCGCCCAGGCTTCGCGGCCCCGCTGCCCGGCTTCGGGACATCGTTCCGATGCCAGGCGGCGGGGGGAGGCTTTCTCGCCCCGCCGCCCGGCATCAGGACGATGCCCCGAAGCCGGGCGGCGGGGGGAGGCTTTCCCGCCCCGAAGCCGGGCGGCGGGGGGAGGCGTTCCCGCCCCGCCGCTCGGCTTCGGGACATCGTTCCGATGCCGGGCGGCGGGGGGAGACTTTCCCGCCCCGCCGCTCGGCTTCGGGACATCGTTCCGATGCCGGGCGGCGGGGGGAGACTTTCCCGCCCCGCCGCTCGGCTTCGGGACATCGTTCCGATGCCGGGCGGCGGGGGGAGGCGTTCCCGCCTCGCCGCCCGGCATCGGGGCATCCTTCCGAAGCCCGGCGGCGGGAGGAGGTGTCCCCGCCCCGCCGCCAGGCTTCGGAGGAGGTCCGAGGACAGCGGGGAAGACGAGCTGCGCTTCCCCGCTGTCCCGGAGATTTCCCTATGGGCTGTCGTCTTGCGAAGCAAGCCCATAGGGAAATTCGTCTTGCGAAGCGCCTCCAAAACGGAAAACCCTTTCGTCTAGCGGGTTTTCTGTCTTGCGAGGCGTTCGTCTTGCGGGGCACCACTGTACATCACCAGCCTATCTGGGACCTCATGAAAATTTACTAAAGCATGGCAAACTTTAATTGACTGAGATTAAAAAAGATGTTCAGTTTGCTTTTAAAAGATATAAAAATATGCCTTGACACAAACTGAGAAACAACAAGTCTAACAGTGAAACTTCTGTCCATATCCAAGTATCATTATGACAAATGGAATGAAATGTTTAGAGAGAGTTAATTGATGGCATAATGATTAAAACAAACTAGCACTATTCACAGGAGAAAGAAGAGAGGCAGGGAACTCTTTCATAAAAGGCTACTAAGCTTACTGAGGCATTTTGCTATCTTATGCTTAGAAACAACCATACACATGAGCCAAACACCCCTAAATTAAGGGTTTTTCTTTGCTGCCTAGTTCAGCAAAGGAATTAGCAAGTTAAGCACCTTAGGATTAGGTCATTCTTAAAATGCACAAGGTCCAGTTCTTGATCAGGCATATGCACAAGCAGAGCCTGACACAATGTCAAAACAGGCTTACATTTAGAAGAGCCAAACCCTACAGTGCTCTCTCACCTCCTGAATATCTGGCGTTTGACTAACAGGCTTCATGTTTGATTCAGACTGTCGCTCAGGCTTCGTGTCACCAGAAGTCACAGGGCTGGAAAACCTGTTTGCAAAGATTCCACTGAGTTAAAAAGGAATGATCTAACCTGAGTAACAAAATTACTAGCCATTTGCTCCAATACAGGTACATCAGTACATTACAGGTAAACAGCATATTAATTTAGCAAACTTCCAAAAATTCCAAAGCAGCTTTTCATAAAGGTCACTGGAAAAATTAAATTTAATAGCAATGCATCCACTCCAGAAAACCCTGACCTGTCTTACTGGCCTGCCATGATGTGTAAATGGATCTAATTCTGTCTGCCCTTTGCCCCAGACCTAATGAGGGCCAGCTCTGGATCTAAACAGAGCAGGCACAAGACAATGAGCCACTGGAGCCTGGCCCAGCAACCACCTCCTCCCTCCCTCCTCGGCACCCTGACCCCCCCCCCCCCCGCCCACCATGACAAGCAGTCAGGCTGGGGGGGGGGACCTTTGTCCTTCCCCTGAGCCACTCCTGACAAAGTGACAACAGGTTGCCTCAGCTTCAGTCTGAGGAAGCAATTGACGGTGCCATGTGCAGGGCTGCCTGAAAGAGTGCTTGTGCCAAAGCCATTTTTCTGCACTTCCAAATGCAATGAAATTAACCTGTGTTTTAAAGCAGTGGTAGTCCAGGCACTCTCTGGTCAAGCTCATCCACAATACCTCACTCTGAGCAAACCTGGGAGAACCCATGCCACTGCTGTGAGAGGGCCGGCAAGCAGAAGGGGGGAGAAGCAGGTGGGCAAGAGGGAAAGTTAGCCGTGTCAACCCCCGTGAACTGCAGGGAGCAACTGGCCCCATTGGCAGATGGAGATGGTGTACAATCTGCTACCCCTCCCATTAAAACAGCTGAACACACTGAAAATATTGCCCATTCAGCTAACAAAAAAATAAACCTATTAGACTCATTCACATACATTTGTTAGTTTGATAGAACTATCAATGCTTGGTCCTACCTTACATTATGAATTTTGCGTTATTAAAAAAATCATTATTTTAAAAATCAAGGGTAATCCTGCTTCTTTAAGGCTGTGCTGAAACCTGCAGGGAATCACAGCCCCCAACCAGAACACACCATTTTAAAGAAACAGTGTGCTGTCAAAGGCCATCACTGACACTCCTTTCCACACCAGCAACTTCCCCTATCAATTTGCAAGGCAGAATGCCAATGCTTGTGCAGACAGATAAGATTTCAAGAGCAACTGAGGAAGTAGGAGAATGAGAATAATGGAAATGTTCTAAAAAGAAAATTTTATCTGAATTTATGGAGTTTACATCTAATTCTTCCAAAACTTACAGTTTGGTCAAGTCTGCAGAAAGAGGCCGCGAGCGGAATGACTGGCGCGGGTTTCCTTGCTTGGTCTCTGTATTTTCAGCAGTCAGTTCTCTGATCCTCTGCTGGATGTTCATAATTTTGTTTTCTTTCCCAGGACTTTCTGGGAAGGATTCAGCATTCACTAGAGGTGCGCAGCTTTCAAATGCATCTGGTAAATTCACAAATTTTTTTATAGTGCCTTCCCCCAAGCTTTTGTTTTTGGTGTCTGAAACATTTGCAGAGATTTCACTAAAGGCACAAGTTCCCTTGTGGTTTGGTGCCATTCTCTCTTTGCCAGACAGCCCTTCGCTACGGGGTGGCTCTGTGTTTTTTCCTGAAGTTGCTGCAATATCTGTTTCTCTCCCATTTTCTTCCTCTTGGCTTTTAAGTCTCATCTCCCATAGGTATTTTCTGTCCTTTGCAGAGACATGATTCAAGTCTTTTGGAGTGTTCTGGCCTAGGGGCCCAACTTCATTTGAAGAGGGCTTCTGGATTTGAGCAGTAGTTTTACTTTTAATACCCAGGCAGTCTTCAACCTGAGTGGCACTTTTCAAATGTGACTTAGAAGAATCCACTCTATTTAACCCTTCTGCTTCACTCTTGGTCCTCTGTTCAAATGGTCTGCCGCTGCCCTCATTGGTAAGGAGGTTCCTCTCCTTGCTTTCAGATGGGCAAGATTTCCTTTGAATTGAAAAGTCTCGGATTTCAAATTTTGCTGTAAGATCCATGGATAGTGGGCGAGGCTTCCTAACCCAGGACTTTTCAGGATTAGGTTTTTCATCAGAAACATCAGTTCCACACTGCTTTTGATCCTTTAAGGACCCCAGAAAAATGGCAGACACTGGTCTCTGTTTGGGCCTTGGCTGCTCCTCGCTAGCCAAACTAGCGCTGCTCTGCTGCTTTCCAACATTTTTAGGCCTTTCCTCAGTAGCACCTGAAAAGGACTCTTTCCTTTCGAGAGATCTGTGAGGGTTGCAGGAGACAGGCTTGGACTCTGAGGAAACAGAAAATTGCCGGTGAATGGCAGCACCTTCAGGTCTTCTGTAGGACATTTCTGATTCTGAGGGAAGCTGCCTGTCCTGTGCCCGTAAAGCGCTGTATGTTTTCTCAGAAGATAACTTCATCCTTGTTTCCTCAGTACTTCTGGTTTCAAATAGGATTACTGTGTTAGCCTGGGGACTGGAATAAAAGGGCATATTTGCAACAAACTCACTTGTGCTTTTGTTCTCGATTAATTTTTGCTCTACCAAGGGCGGAATGCTTCCACTAAGCATTCCCTTAGCATCTGCCACATTGTCTTCAACGTTTTTGGCAAATGCAAAGGGTCTGCGGGCGACATTGCCGGGTTTGGCTGTGGGGACAGGAGCTTTCACCGCTGCAAAAGTGTCCCAAGACTTCTCCCTTGAGAATGGCTTCGGAGTTAATCGTGGCCTTGAAGTAGCTGGTGGCATTGTTGCTGGTCTCATAGGGTTCCCAAATGTGCTCCTTCCTTCTGAAATTTGTGGGGACACAGAACTTGGATGTTCATTGGACTTGTTGCTTGTATCAGAAAGATTGCTGGCAAAGGTGTGTTGAAGTGTTGCCTCATTCACAAGCTCGCTTCGATTGGTCAGGGATGTCAGGACAGAGCTGACTTCAACTTTCGTTGCCATCGCTCTCATTGCCATCCAGGGGAATTACAAAGAACCCGTGAGGAAGAACATGCTATAAAAAAGCAATAAAATTAGGTGTTACTGCCCCTCAGTTCAACAAATGGGAGGTGAACAAGCAGACATGGATATGGACGGAAATGGATGGGTGGTGACAGGATTCTAACAATGTTTTTAATATCAAGAGTTTCTTATTTGGAGTCATCTTTGCCAATAAATATTTTTGTGGGTACCTTTTGCCCACATAAATGATTTCCATGTAGAAAATGCAAGTTTCTCAGATTCAGACAATCATTCTCATTTGCAAAGGCACACTTGTAGTTGAACATATTGTCCCAGCCCAGCCCTCTTTGTTGTCTATTTCCACTTGATTCCCAATGCACTTTCCATCACAAAAACACATTTATATCACACAAAACACAAAAACACAGTTGCAAATATCCGAAAGGAAGGAAGGAAGGAAGGAAGGAGCGCCATTTGAAATCCAATGGTGCGTCAGAAGTGAACGTGTGCTTCCAATGAATTTGTTGTAGTAACACCAAACCCACAAGACACTTTCCAGTACCCCCCTTTCACACAAACCACACCGACCTTAGTCTCCCTGGCCACTGGAAAGAGAGGCAAGCCGGATCTGGAGACATTCTGCAGAGAGTCCTCTCCATGCATCACATGAGAAAAGTGTTGCTCCTCCTCCTGTGAACAACAACAGGTCTTTTCAAGAAGACAACATTCAGAGGCAAAGGAAGGTCCCGAGAACATGCAGACGCACATGCTTTACTCAAACTGCTATGTAACCTCTTCACTTGAGCTGTCTCACTCACAGGACGTCTTCTTAGGATACTGACTGCACAACTTTGTAAGGAAAACGGCAGCTGGAACTGAGGAATCAGCAACAAGACCAAGAAGCAAGGTAGGGTGAGGAAGTGACAGAAATCTATAAATCTAGACTGATGCAGCACAACACACTTAATTTCAACAGGCTCTAATAAGGATGATGAAACCAGATGGCAGGAACGTCTCTCGCTTATGTGAAGGTAATTGTCTAGCTCTTTCTCAATGGTGTTGTTGAAACCCTAACAGTTAAACAGGATTTTGTTGACTTAAAATTTTTGTATTAAATTTTTGAATTCTGTATTTTTGTGACAACCTTTGCTGGGAGCCTTTCTTGCTGAAGGAGGTATAGAAATAAATATTAACAATTACTGTACATTTTAAAGTGTCATCTGTTTGCCACAGGGGCCTGCCCTCTTGTACTCTGTGAAACACAATGTGTACATTTATGTTACTAAATATACTGTATATACCCGAGCATAAGCTGACCTGAATATAAGCCGAGGCACCTAATTTTACCACAAAAAACTGGGAAAACTTATTGACTATAAGCCGGTTCACCACACCACAAACCTCCTGGTGGGCCGGAGTGTGTGTGTGCATGCGCGCATGCGCACACGGCAGAGAGGGCTTCTCTCTCTCCCCCCCCCCCAGCCGCTCCCGTCCCCCTGCCTACCTAGGGTGCTGCCGAGAGGCAGAGGCTGGTGGTGGCAGCGGCGAAGGAGGAACAAGAAGCCCGAAAGCCTCTGCCGCTGGAAATGTACTCAGGTGGGACCCTCACTTGAGTATAAGCCAAGGGGGGCTTTTACAGCATATAAAATGTGCTGAAAAAGTCGGCTTATACTCGAGTATATACGGTATATTATTTTCTTTCATTACTAAACAATAATGTCACCCATATGATCTCTCTGGCACTTCTAGGAAGGGCTGGGAAAGAACCCTGCCTGAAGCCCTGGAAAGACGGTACTAAATATAACTGCAAGTCCAAGGTCTGGATTTGTAGCAGGCGATGTTCCAATAGAAAAAGTCACTCTCCATCACCATGGGAAGTGGGGTGGGAGTGTGGTGTACCAGAACGAGAGCCGCTTGCCTAGCTGCTCTATCTCCTGTGTTTCCATGAGCTCCTGGCAGCATTGGATGGCACTGGTTCCTTTACGGAGCAGCTGGACAGCTGGACATGCAGAGGCAGAGGTGGGAGTCCCCAGCCTCTCCTGCTAAATACTCAGTCAGCAGCCAGGGATCGCACAGCCTGTGATCACACACCCAGCAGAGAAAGAAGGGAGCCGCCAGATTTTGCCTTCCCGTTGCAGCAGTGACCTGTTTGTACTTTGCAAAAGACATGACGAGAGACACTGATCGAGAGACTCTGCTGCAACAAAACACGTGAGGCAAGTAACTGTGTGTAGCTGCTGCTTCTACAAACCTTGATGATCAACAAGAGTACTTAAGGATCTGTGGGTGTTTGGGATACTCTGGAAGAACCTTTTCTGTGAGAAGAGGCTTCCTATTATTCGAGTCATACTATTATGAAAGAAACTGGCTGAAGTTTGTTATGTCTAGTAAACTGCTAAGAAACTCATGAGCAATATTATTAGATTTTTCTATAAAAACATTTAATCTTACCTATTATAAGAAAAAGTATAAAGCGATATTTTTGTATGTATTGGAAGTAGAGATGGGAAGGCCGGGGGGGGGGGGAATGGAAAAATTGGGGGGAAACAGTTTTTTCCCATTTTCTTCCAAAGCCATTTTTTCCCAATTTCCCTGGTTTTTCCCCATGACTTCCCATCTCTAGTTGGAAGCTGCCCAGAGTGGCTGGACCAACCCAGCCAGGTGGGCAGAGTAAAAATAGAAGAAGAAGAAGAAGAAGAAGAAGAAGAAGAAGAAGAAGAAGAAGAAGAAGAAAGAAGAAGAAGAAGACTATCTCTTTTCTTGAAAGAGAAAAATGAAATCGCTCAGTGGGGATAAAAGGAAAAATACCTAGGAATTATTGGCTGGTGAACGTCACTTTAAAATTGTCGAGCTGAAAACCAAGTGGCAGGCGGCCCCAATGCTTCCAGTGTTCTTAGTAAAGTATACTGCTAACGAGAAACTGCCTTGAAAATCGATGGACTCAGACTTCCGGGTTAGCGCCTCCGGCAATGGCTGAGCTCCTCCGATCGGGAGGAACTTACTCCATGGAAAACAGGGTCTGACCGCCACGGCGAAGGCGGAGACCCATTGAAATCACAAGCGGGAAAAGCTTGTGAACCTGGGATTCGGCTGGCACCTTTTGCGCCTCCCCTACTCGCAAGGAAACCCTGTTTTGGGGATCCGGAGCGACGTGGGGTGAGCGGCGCGGTGCTTTGAATCGACTGCTTTTTTCATGGAGTGAAGCCGCATTGCTGTTGCTGGAGAGCGCTGACTTTTTCCTGTGGACAATTGGATTTTAAACAACTACCCGTGAGTAGAATGGAAAATTGGATCTTTAAATATCTTAATTTGGCGCTGAAGCGGGAAGGTCATAAACAGGAAGTCCGCCTTCCGCTTTTGTAAATAGACTGAAGCAAAGACGTTACAAGCTAAAGTCTTTGAAAGCCTTTGATAAAAGATTAAATTTCCATCCATTAAAAATACAGAACCCCCCTTGGAGGCAGGTGAAGCGGGGGGAAGCTTTGAATTTTGAACTTAGTAAGCCTGCAGGAGTGAGGGGAAAATCAAATCACCTCAGCTCTGAAACTGGGAACGGGTTGCCAGATGACGTTTGGGGAAAGTTTGTTGACAGAACGGATTTGACAGCTAGCTGAAATAAGAGCAAGATACTGTTTCCATTGTCCTCTTCTGCATTCAAAATGGAGGGAAAGTAACCGAAAATCGAAACTTTGTTTATTGCGTGAGCTGTGCTTGAAAGAACTCATACAAGTGGAGACTGTTTCCCTCTAGAGGGAGCTTTTGAAACTGTTACAGGAGTGTAACTGGGGGATCTCCAGCTGCAAGATAAGGATTCTGAGAACCAGTGATTGACCTTGGACTATTCAAAATGTTGATAGGAGAAGATATTGTGACTCTATTATGTAAAATAAATAATTCGCTGGAAGAGCTTAATAAAAAGACGGATGCCACGACTTTTAAAGTTGATAACTTGGAACAAAAAGTGACTAATTTGATACGAGAAGAGAGCATCAACACAGGAATAATTCAGGACTTGGCACAGGAACCTACTTTAGCAGAACAAATGGTGGAGGAAAAGGAGAAAGTTGTTGTTTTTGAACCTAAAATAACACAAGTGGGACTCTTAGTTTTACAGAAGCAAATTGAGGACTATAAATGGAGGCCTTTTATGATTGAATATAGAAAAAGTCAGATTTCGAGGATTGGTTCCCGGTTTGGACTGAAGAAGGAAAGTCGGAATGATCCCTCTATCCAGGGATTAATTGATTTTTGGGACATGGACTTGGACTTGGAGGAGATTGAAGTTTTGGGGGCCTTTGGATTTGGAAGAATCTTGAAATACGACCTGAACACTTTATAGACCCTAGCTTCAACTATGGAAATCTGGTTGAACTGTCCAGAAGGAATAAAAATATTGTTAAGATGGAGTTTTCCCGAGATTTGCTCTCTAGCATTAAAGAATATGAACAAGATCAGCAGAAGGGACCTGGAAAAGAGTTAAGAGCCTCGGACATAAGATCTCCAGGTTGATGGACTATATGGAATTGACGGAAAGGACTGGCAGAATCCGAAACCAGGGAGAGGAGTTGATGGAAGAAGATTGAAAAATTTAAAGTTTATATATAGAAATATTGCAAAATTAATGAGTGATAGAAAATTGGTGGATTGATATTTTATGGATTTAGCAGAAATGTTATAAGGAGTTAAGCATTTTAGTTTTAACGTTAAAATAAGGTTAAAAAAAATATGTTATGTATAATATGATACAGAATAGAGAAAGATGGAAAGGATTTGCTGAAACAACTAGTAGAAGTGGAAAACAAAAAGGGAGTTGAGAGGAGGTCAAGGAAACAAGGGAATGAAAGAAAGAGTTTCAAAAAGGAGGGATGTAATTTTTTTAAATTGTTTTTGATTTGTTTTATTTAGGGTTAGGGTTAGGGAGTGGGTTTTTTTAGTTTAGTTTATAGTGATTAGGTTGTGTTTTGTACTGTTTTTATGTTGTATTCTATTGTATATTTTTTCTGTTCTTTCTTTCTTTTGTGGTTTTTTTCTTTGCTTCTGTTTTCTCTTCTTTTAAAAGTAATAAATATTATTTTTTAAAAAAAGAAAATTGATGGACTCCTATTGCAAAAGAAAACTGAAAGCTGTTAAGCTCATCCAAGTTTCTGCATTTCTCTTATCAAGTCGCATTTCTTTTAATTGTACTTTAAGACTATTTTAACAGGATAAGCTGAAATAACTCTAACACAGTTAAGGGCTCATTGAATGTTAATATGCAGTTATGAATTAATTGCATGCGGGGATCTTCCTTCCATACTTTTTGAATAGATTTCCCAAAAGATATAGTAGATAAAGTTTAAGTTTTGTGTGTTATATTCAAACTATGATAACTAGAATTTCTGTTTACTATCTCATCTGTAAACCAGTTTACACAATTTACATTAAATAACAAGGTGAGGTTTGGGACCTGAAGGCTCTTTTTTGTCATAAAAGATTTTTTGCTTTTAATCTTGCTTTCTTTATTGTTCCATATAAATTTCAGAATAAGTTGTTGCCACTGATGAATTTACTTGATCCTATTTGGAAAATATTGAAATAAAAATTATTCTAGACTTTTCTGAAGTTGCTCTGCATGTATGACTGCACAGAGATCATGAAAAGGGAGAACACCTTTGCAGACCCACAACATTCTTTGCTTTAAAAAAAAATGCTCACAGTTTTATCTTCTGCATGTGCCTCTGTATACAACCCTGCACTTAGATCTTTGATCCTTAATCACCCAGGGCACAAGTCCTCATGGGAGCATCCTAAACACAAGAACAGGAAGAATGGAATCAGGCTAGAGAAGGTCTGGCACGCCCTGGGAACTTTGCCCTTTGCCGTCGGTGAAGCAGACAGCCCAGGGGACTGGCAAGAAACCACACAGAATACCTCACCAAAGATCACTGGGCAGGAGTCTTCCCAGGCAACCCCCGACTACTGTTGATTCACTGCCCTGATAATCTTTAGTCTTACAACCTTGATCTTTAGATTTACAGGATTATAAAAAGGGTGCTGCAATGCGCGGTGCAAATTTATTCAAAAGGCCGTCTGTTTTGCTCTACAAAAGACTTACGTGGTGAACACTTGCTCAGTGAAATCAACAACTTGAAAACATGATCAGCCCCCCTGCTCACATGCATCACAATCAAGCAATCAGAAGTGTCCATCAGTATGCAGGATGGATGGTCCATCTTAATTAGGAACTTACCTGGCACTGACCACACTCCACAGAGTGCATTATTTGACTAGTTAATGGTTTTTCAAAAAATAAGGGCAGCCATTGCAGCAGAAGACATGCATTCATACGTCTCTCTCAGTACACAACCTAGGGAGCCAAATCCCACTAGTAGTGACACAGCAACACAAGTGGATTTTTAATTTATTATTGTAAACCAGCAGCCTTATGCCTGGTGTTGCTTAGCAATGCTAAGAAACAAACAAACAAACAAACAACAGTGCAGTTTTGAAATCAATGGTTACACTCAGTGCAGTTTTTAAGGGTTCAGTCTGCAATCTTGATTAAAAAGGGAGAAAAACGTGGTATGATCTCAGGAACCATCATGCAAATTTTGGCTACACTATCTTAAGAGGAGTTCAAATGCATAGTGACTTAGTGAACAAACAACTTTCTGAAATATATTGCATGTGGTTCTATGGAAATAAACCAGGGAGGAGGGGTGTTATTTCCACATAGTAAAAAAAAAAAAAAAAAAAGGATTTCCTCATAGCAAACAAAAATCCCAGTTTACTTGACCAGTTTACTACTTAGAACTTGGATACTGCAGCAAAAGCATTTGAAATACTGGTTGAGGTCCCTACCCATGGCTCATGAATTTGTTGCATCTGAAGGCAGCCCTGTTTAGGGAAGTTTTTTATGTTTGATGTGTTATCATGTTTTTAATAATTCTGTTGGAAGCCACCCAGAGTGGCTGGGAAAACCCAGCCAGATGGGCGGGATTGTTGTTGTTATTATTATTATTAGCTAGGGAATCAGGACTGGATGTGTAAGGACAAACCCACCCGCCTTCACCAGACAAAAAACAATATTACTGCCTCATAATTAGCACCTTTGGTCTGTTAATAGCCATTTTGACAAGCACTTGTCAACTGGACATTGTTAACCGTGAAGCCAGACATCTCTGTGCCACCTCTAAAAGTTACATCTGGAGACCTTGGCCACTTGGAAGAAAGGATTGTTCAACTAACCGTAAAATGAAAAACACCTGAGAAAACAAAAGCCAAATCACACCTAAGCACTAGCTAGCACAAATCTAGGACTGAGGTTAAAAGATTCCTCAGGTAAAACATTATAAAGTCATGAAGTGCCAAGTGCAGCTCCCTCTGCCCGTAACAGGAAATCCTACCTCTTAAACATATTTAAGCAGTTACAGATAGGTAGCCGTGTTGGTCTGCCATAGTCAAAACAAAATAAAAAAATTCCTTCCAGTAGTGTATCTGAAGAAGTGTGCATGCACACGAAAGCTCATACCAAGAACTAACTTAGTTGGTCTTTAAGGTGCTACTGGAAGGAACTTTTTTATTTTATATTTAAGCAGGGCAACCCAGGAGTTGTGACCACTGAGAAGCCACTGTGATTAAGCAATATGGGGTGCAAGAGGCAGACTATTCGTTAGCTGGAAGGATATGTTCAAAGGTATGTGCAGACTACCTCTAAGCAATTCCACTCCCAGAGTAATGACCTGAGAGAGGTCTCTGCTCCAGCACTAGAAATATATCCTTCATTGCAGCTGCATGGCTGAGACACAGCTGGCTTTCTTTTTAAAAGACCTCTCTCTAACATAGGATTTGTTCCCCTCCTTAAAAACTTAGTGAGTGTCTGAAAAGTAAAGGAAAGTGATTACCCCTTGGCTGCCAACATGGTCATCACTCTGGGAAAACACAACCAGCACTCCGGTAGAGTGAGGAAGGGAAAGTTTTCTTTCTGGATGCAGAAGATGAGTCTGCCAGGGCAAAGGAGCTCAAGAAAACAGAAAAGTAAAAGAAAAGAAAAGATCTGAAGGAAGCAGGTTGTGATGACAAAAGGAAAGCCTATGTACTTATTCTGTGTAGGTTGCCATGTTACAAGAGGATGAACATCAACTTATTAATACTGCTTGTTCATCTTCCATGGTAAAGCAGCTTCCAGTATTTTCTATTGAAATACGTGACACTTTTCTTTCTTCTTGGGTAAGGCAGGAAAGGAAGGGAAAAGATTCCACATATTTGCTGCAAGCCTGTCTAAGAAGCCTCACCCGTCTGGATAGGAGAAGGAGACATCAAGAGGCCACAAAAATGGCTGTGATGCAACATGGCATGTAGGCTTCATATCTTATGTCCATAATTCAAACTCAGCTCCAAGACCACTCATGGCTCATTAGGGAATGACCCACTGAAACAGCAATAGCAGAAATGTTTAAAAAAGAGAGACTGGTTTATTTAACAATCCTGTATACCTCTGTTTGTTCTTTTTGGTCGGGTCTTTTGTTCCTGCTCCCATTTAAGTCCATATCTCAGTCATTCTCAGCAAGTGGCGGGGGGGGGGGATCAACATATTCTGGCTGCACCCTCCCTCCCAAAATCATACCAGAGCACAAGAGACACAACTCCCATGATCCCTAGCTAACAGGACCAGTGGTCAGTGATGATGGGAACTGTAGTCCCAAAACATCTGGAGGGCTGAGTTTGCCTATGCCTGCTGTAGATAGTCTTACATAAATTATTATTATTATCAAACCTTTATTAGGCATTATGCAAATAAAACCATAAAAGAGAAAATAACATATAAAGCCTTGAAATGTATATAAAAAAGGCAGCAAATGGCTACATACATATATATATATATACATATAAAATCAGTGGTTTTCCTTGTTAACCTGCTCCTTGGAGGACTGCTGCCAAAAACTCAGCTACCCCCGCCGTTACCCTTTGGTCAGCGTCGGATAGGTAAAGTCCCACACATTTACCTTGCTGGGGTTCTAGACCACCCGAAAGAGGGGACAGCACGCGTTGACGGAGCGTACTGTGCAATGGGCAATGAAGGAGAATATGCTCTACAGTGTCCGGGACATTCATAGAGCATCTGCAGAATCTCTTGTTTCTAGGAACGTTTTGATATCTTCCCCTGACAAATGCTGAGGGAAAAACATTTAAACGGGCCAGCATAAAAGCCCTACGTTGGGCTGGGATTATTAATTTAGTGACGTAATTGGCTCTACTGTCTAAGATATTTAAATCATAGAATGTGGGGGAGCAAATTTTGTTTACAGCTGCCATAATATTTTGTCTCTCGACATCCTTTAGTCTAGTTAGGATATTATGAAAAATGTACTGCTCATTAGAGTTGTACAGGGGCTCCAGCTCGATGCCTAAAGATTCAATCTTTTTTTCGAGGTGCTGATACCATCTTGATTTATAGGAGTCTTTGAGCAAATCAGCGAGCAGACTTGATGGGGGGCAGCGAAAGTGGCAGCGTAACCAGTACTTTATTGAGGTGGACCATGCCCAATATTCCAGTGTGTGTATGCCTATTTCTGCACACATTGTTTCATATTTGATCACAGCTGGGAGTCCAAGAATACGTCTCAAAAAGCTGGAATGAATTTTTTTAAAATCATTGTTATATGCTTGGACCCATAGCGGGATTCCATAAAGTAACTGGGATTGCACTTTTGTTTGAAATATCTGAATGGCCGCAGGAATAAATTGATTACCTATCTGATAATAAAAACGGGCAACTGCTGATGAGGTGCACTTTGCCTGTTTTATGGCATTTGTGCGATGGGTTACCCAGCCTAAATTGCTCTGGAATAAGATTCCCAGATACCTATGGATTTTCACTTGTTGGATTTCTTGCCCTTACATAAAAGTCTTCCCTCTACACAGTTTTAGAAATCATTTTGGGGTGGCTTGTCTTAAACATTCTTTTCATCATTTTGAAATATTTTACAAACCCTTTTTAATTCTTCAGGAAAATTGCCTTTGGCAGGGGCAATGGGAGGGGGGTGTCCCTCCACCCAAAGGTCCCCCCCCCCATGTTTTCTGAGGCCTTCACATCTCAGATGCTGTGTATGCGCAAGGAAGAAGAAGAAGAAGAAGAGTTTGGATTTGATATCCCGCCTTTCACTCCCCTTCAGGAGTCTCAAAGCGGCTAACATTCTCCTTTCCCTTCCTCCCCCACAACAAACCCTCTGTGAGGTGAGTGGGGCTGAGAGACTTCAGAGAAGTGTGACTGGCCCAAGGTCCCCCAGCAGCTGCAGGTGGAGGAGCGGAGATGCGAACCCGGTTCCCCAGATTAGGAGACTACCGCTCTTAACCACTACACCACAAGGAGTGCCAATGAGTGACTGGGCCCAGCCCCTTCGATCCCAGGTAGCCTTCCCACCATCAAGCTTGCCTCAGAGTTGCCTGCATGTTATCAACCTTCCTATCTAGGATGAAGCCACTTCATATATCTACTGAAGTAGAGCTTTTCCGCAGAGTCTTTAGCACCATTTCCTACCATGACTTGCAACCTTGTCAGATAGCATAAAGCAACACAGACCAAGCCAAAGATTTCCCCTAGAAGATTTTCTAGCGAGATATCCTGCAGGGTGAGCACCACCCACCAAAACAGTCCTACTCTGTGCACAGCAGTGTGTACAATGAAGACACATCTGCACTGGTGCAAGAAAGCAGTAAAGGAAAGGACTAAAGTTCAGCAGTACAGCATCTGATGTTCACGTGTAAATTTAATCCCTGCTATCTCCTGGGAGGTCTAGGAGAAACTCCTGAAGAGCCACTGCCAGTCAGAGTAGACAATATTGAGTTAGATCAGAGGTCCTCAAACTTTTTAAACAGGGGGCCAGTTCACTATCCCTCAGACACTGTTGGGGGCCGGACTATAGTTTGAAAAAAATATGAACAAATTCCTATGTACACTGCACATATTTTATTTGTAGTGCATTTCCCAATCTCCAAAGAAAGGGAAGCGAGAAGGAGGGCTGGCTGGCAGCGCAAGCAAGAGGCTCGCCTTTGTCTCCTCCCTTCCCAGGGAACAAGCCTGCTCTGTGGGGCTTTCGGCAAGGCGCCTCCTCCTCCGAGGAGACCCGCAAGTGGAGAAGGCGGCTGCCAAGGTAGGGGCGCTGCGAGACGGCCGGATCAGACGAACGCCCGCCTTGTTTGCTCATGAGCAAGCCCCTCGGAGGTTACCCTCGTTGCAAGCGCGTTTCAGAGCTTATAATGGGGAAATTGGGCAGCGGTGATCCTGTGCCTCCTTCCATTGGGAATAAGGCCCAGGGAAGGCGGCGGCGGCACTGTTTAAAAAGTTTGAGGACCCCTGGATTTGAGGATTTAAGATAATGTTTGTTTATAGAAAGCAGCTTTGTTGGGTGTTATATTGGATTGGATGAAGTGAATATTGTATTTATATAGTAGACAGATGAAGAATAGAAAGTTCTTTACTGTCTGAATCATATTTTTCTCTTTCTCTTTTCACTTCTTTTCTACTCTTTTTTCTATCTTTCTTTCTTCACCCCCTCCCACTTTTTATGTTTTTATTATATCTAGAAAAAAAGTCTTAGTTTGGTTAAAAAAAGGAAATATATTAAGTTTTGTATTTTTCTCTATCAATGTAAACTACCCTCCTTTTTTCCTCATGGCAACAGTCCCAAGGCAGCTACTCCCAATTCTTCTTTGTGCAGAACAAAATCCAACAGAGAATTTCATAGACTTTAAAACAAACAAACAAACCAACCAACCCTGTTCTATACAGAAAATATGAAAAGGTCCCAAAGAAAATAATTCAGTTGCATTATCTAAATACACTAACCATGAGCAGAGCTTTGAGGTGATGAAAGCTTTCACTCAGGAAATTGATGTCAAAGTCTTGTATTGCTAGAGGACAGAGCCGTGGAACATCCTTTCCAATAGTGTGGGCTCTCAAGAGTTCAGCAGGAAAGGAATCAGGAGAGCAGCCAAATCTTAGTCCTTTTTCCTCCTTTCTTGAAGCTTTTAATGCTAAAAGCACTCTAGAAGAGGAAGAAAAGTAACCACAGAGCTCCGTCTCTAGTTACATGCTTGAGCTCATCATTATCTCTGCTGAAAAGTTGAAGAATACAGATGGCACAGTCAAGCCCCAAAGCCCTGCTCTCTCTTGCAGTCTCCTAGGGGCCTCAAGCAAGGCTGGCATCTTGAGATTAGGGGAGCTACTTCAGGAGAAAACTCTACGCGGAGTTTATTGAGGAAAACCACACAGAAACAAGGAGTGGGAAGGCCCTGTTGTGACAAACTGACGAAGCATCATGCAGCTCAGGGGGAGTGGGGGGGGGGGGAGAAGCACAGGAAGACACATTCAGGAATCCAGCTCATCCTGAGACAGACATCCCACCCAGACTAACTGCCAAAGTTGCTTGGACAGCCGCCCAGCTGCATCCATCAAGTAAGAAACCCCACGCACAAGAACAACATTATCTTCAGATAAAATTGCCCTGATAGGACTGTGGGTGAACTCAAGTGGTGTCTCTTATGGGCACCCTCTGTCTCCTTCTCTCTTTGAGTTCCCTTCCCAAATCACTGCCTCAACCACAAATGAGGACCTGGGTCCCTGATGAGCCATGTCCTTCTTCCCCTTCTGTCAAAATTTAGAGTAATCAAGAATGGGACCTGTCTCTCCCCCCCCCCCCTTCTTATGATGCCCTGTAAATCACCAAGCATGCCATTTGTGATACGTTAGTGAGGAAATCACAGTTACAGCTTGAACACAGATAACACGCAGGTTGTGGCATTGTTACCATTACCCGTTAATATACTTCTCAAGATCAAGGCACGGGCCAAAGGCAGTGTCCCATAGAATGCCATGAGTCAGACAGACTTCTATCAACAACGTCCGAGATCTCGTCCAAAGTAGGTTGGGCAGACAACATTTAGCAGTTTCATTCAATTCAGAGTTGCAGTGGAAGCTCCCCATGTTCTCTGTTCCACACACAGCACACAACTCGTGAGATAGGAAGAAAATCCAAGGTGGCATAAGGCTTTTGCTCCCCTTTTGCTCCATGTCAAAGTGAACCGTCCATCTTTGGCATCTACCTCATGGAAGTGGGGAGAGACTCAGAAGGAGCTGCGCTGCAAACGGCTGCCTCGTGGCCTCAGAGCTTCAGGGGCACTGGATGGGCCACGCTTGAAGCACCCAAAGGCAGGAAACCTGCCCCAGCCTTCACAAGGCAGATGGGTCTCCTGGCAGCATCCCCTTGTGTCCTCGGCCCAGAGGGGCAAGCAGATGCCAGCAAAGGCTTCCCACACACAGACCCAAGGCAGGCTTTGGGTGCTCAGGTTTATTCATAAGTCCACATTCAAATTTAAAAAAAACCAAATATTTGATTGCATACTACCAAGCGTGGAAGGGAGACAAAATACAGAAAAGGCTTTCAAGCACTATGCTTTTCATTAATTAAATTTAAAGAAACCAGTCCACCTTAACAATTCTGTAGAAGTTGCTTGTGAAACTTAGCAGCTTTGAACACAAACTTTCCAGCCAATTTACTTACATAATGACCGTTTATTCATGATCAAGAATGCCATATATATACAACTCTAAAGGCTTTCCAAGGAAGGGAGCAATCAAAGGACAAATAACTCATGTAGGTCACTTTCTAACTCTTCACTACCACATGGATATGCACGATTCATATTTCAAATGCTATTAAATCTTCCTTCTAAAATAGCTGAGGAGGAAATACTGAAATGAAACATATTATTTCCTATATTTTGGGACACACAATGATGTAAAAAAAAATTAACACCACCTCCCTGTAGATCCATAGCAACTCCGAAATGAAATGGAGCACAAATCTTATGGGGATATGTTAGGATCAGAGCTCTAGTATATTTGACCTGTCTTCTTTTAGCCCAAGGAAGGGGGATGGGAATAAGAGATACAGTGGTACCTTGGGTTACAGACGCTTCAGGTTACAGACTCCCCTAACCCAGAAATAGTACCTCGAGTTAAGAACTTTGCTTCAGGATGAGAACAGAAATTGCGCAGCGGCAGCGGGAGGCCCCATTAACTAAAGTGGTACCTCAGGTTAAGAACAGTTTCAGGTTAACAACAGACCTCCAGAACGCATTAAGTTCTTAACCCGAGGTACCACTGTATTGACATACCATAGGTACAATTTTGTTTTCCAGGAAAATAATAATAATAATAATAATTTATTATTTGTACCCCGCCAATCTGGCTGGGTTTCCCCAGCCACTCTGGGAGGCTTCCATAGAAACCAAAAATACACTAAAATATCACACATTAAAAACTTCCCTGAACAGGGCTGCCTTAAGATGTCTTCTGAATGTCAGGTAGTTGTTTATGGCTTTGACATCTGATGGGAGGGCGTTCCACTGGGCGGGCGCCACTACCGAGAAGGCCCTCTGCCTGGTTCCCTATAGCTTTGCTTCTCGCAATGAGGGAACCGCCAGAAGGCCCTCGGCGCTGGACCTCAGCATCCGGGCTGAACGATGGGGGTGGAGACGTTCCTTCAGGTATACTGCTTGTATCCCTCATTGAGTCTTCACACACTGAAAGGGCCTGGGACATGAGTGATGGAACAGCAGCTCTGTCTAAGGCTACAACGCATACTTTCTTGTTCTTCTCCAAGGTATGCCAGGATACTGGAAAGGGCAAGGTACAAGCACATTGTTCTCATGGCAACGGTCCATACACCCCAACCTGCTCTCAGCAGTGCTACAAATTGTGGAGCAAATTGCTGGCATCTGCAAAGGGAGAATGACGATCCATTGACTGTTCTCAAAGTCCTTCCATGATCATGATCACATGCTCTTCTACTGTTTGACCAGAAATATGAGCCTATAGCAAAATCCAAGCCATCACATCCACCACAGAGATCCTTCTCCACCTACCACATCTCTAGCTGCTGCCGCTTGGAAATTCACCTGAAAATAATTACATAACCTGGCCCACTGCGCCCAGCTCAGCAGTTGTTTGTAGGGCAAAATGCATCCCCCTCTCTCGCAAATCAAGCCCTCTCTGTGAGCTGAAATGTTTTACATGCTTCACATCTAAGTAGGTCAACTATCCTAAACTGTAAGTCAGCCTTATAATTAAAGTAAGCATCCAAACCAAAAATTTGTAGTTGCAAGGACTCTGCCCTTTGTCCACTAGGAGGATTTGGGCTATGACCTTCCATGGCCCCTTTTCAGTGGCTGCCCCCAGACTTCAGAACCCCCTTCCCAGGGAGACCGTCTCCCTCCTTGTTGTCCTTGCACTGGCAGGTGAAGGTAACTTTATTCCTGGAGACTATGGGGAACTGATTACTTTTAAGGAAAAGGCTTTTAATAGTGCGCTCCTCTGGTTCACCAGAAGTGGCTTAGTCATGCTGGCCACATGACCCAGAAGCTGTATGCCAGCTCCCTCGGCCAATAAAGCGAGATGAGCGCTGCAATCCCAGAGTTGTCCACAACTGGACCTAACGGTCAGGAGTCCCTTTACCTTTACCATTTTCACTACATGTATTTTAATATATCTGTTTGTTCCCTTATATAGCCTATTATAGTTTTATTACTTTTAAACTATTATATTCTATATGGTTTTAGCTCTCTGTGTTTTATTTGTTTTGGTTTTTATTTCTGTGTGCTTCCTTGAGCTGCAGAAAGGTGGGATAAAATAAATAAAATAATATTAATAATACCTGCAAGATAAGGTGGCTGCAAGGTACAGGTGGACTTCCAGGAGCCTGAGCTGTCACCTTGTAGTTAAGGAGTTGGCAGAAGTAAAAAGTAAGTTTCAACTTACTTAAACAGTGGTACCTCGGGTTAAGTACTTAATTTGTTCCGGAGGTCCATTCTTAACCTGAAACTGTTCTTAACCTGAAGCACCACTTTAGCTAATGGGGCCTCCTGCTGCTGCCGTGCCGCCGGAGCACGATTTCTGTTCTCATCCTGAAGCAAAGTTCTTAACCCGAGGTACTATTTCTGGGTTAGCAGAGTATGTAACCTGAAGTGTATGTAACCCGAGGTACCACTGTATAGCCTAAGCTAAGCAAAGTGGTGTGTTATGAGTTACATAAATATAAGCCTCAGGGGAAGGAAAGGCAGGTCTCAGTGCTAAAGAGCTTTCAATCTAGTTTTAGATCATAGAATAATAGCTTGTGGAGTTGGCAGGAACCCCAAGGGCCATCTAGCCCAACCGCCTGCAACGCAGGAATCTCAACTAAAGCATCCAAGGCAGAGGGACACCAGCCTTTCCCAGATTATTCTGCTATTGCAAAAATAAAGATTCCCACAGGATGCTGTGTCATGGGTTTTGATTGCCTTTATACTTGTACATTATCCCACTACTTATCCTTATCACCTCAAGTTCCTTCCAACTACCATGAGTTTTAAGTCTCATGGGGCAAGGATCTGTCTTTCCTTGTTGCTCTGTAAGTACTCTGCACAGTGACACGCTTTCAATTAACAGAATAATTTATATATTTCTGTTAATTAAAGCATGTATGTGTGTATGAGAGGAAACATCTCAAAGTGATTTACAATAAAACCTGTTAGAACATGATAACAATAACAATAAAACAACACTATTAAAATCAGTATAAATGTTATTAAAAGATGGTTTGTGCCAAAAGCCACCCAAAGCATCCATATACAGGTAGATTCTTAGTGTGTGTTGAACATGTATTACTGTTGGTGCCCACCATTTTTTTTGGCTGTTGCTTCAGTGTTTGCTCTGACAAAACCCTACACAACTTCAGATCAGAATCAGGGGTCGGTACCGGCCCACGGCGATCCCTGCCTCTCCCGCCCCCGCCCGCTCTTACCAGCACGGTGCGGGGACCGACTTCAGGGTTGATGGTGCCTGTACGCATGCGTACAGGTGCTTCTCTGACCCAGATGTGCGCTGGAAATAGTGTGTGCGCACGCGCACTCTTCCGGGTCGGAGCAGCGCTCGTGTGCATACGCTGTTTCCGGTGCACTTCTGGGTCAGAGCGCCAGAAATAGCGTGTGTGCACGAGCACAAGCACTTCTCAAACCCGGAAGAGAGCACATGCGCACACACTCCGGCCCATCCTCCAACGGATTGAGCGTCAACCGGCCCATCCTTCAATAAGGTTGCCAACCTCTGGATCAGGTTATAAGTCAGTATCCAAAGCTTACGCCTGGCTGCTGGTAGCAAATGGGTAGCCAGTGCCAATTTTTCCATTTTTTTGTGATATGCCCTCAGTCAACAACTCCACTCTGCAACTTAACCACTGTATTCTGCACTAACGGCAACTTCCAAACACCCATAAGGGCCGCTCCATACAGACTCCTTTACAATAACTAGATCTTGAGGTTACCAATGTTTGGATCATTGTAGCAAAGTTATCCCATCAAGAAAGAGCTATACCAGCCAAAGCAGTACAGTGGTACCTTTGGATGCGAACGGGATCCGTTCTGGAGCCCCGTTCATATCCAGAGCAGAATGCAACCCGCGTCTGCACTGTCACGATTCGCCGCTTCCGCACATGCACATGACGTCATTTTGAGCGTCTGCGCATGCACAAGCGGTGAAACCCGGAAGTAACCTGTTCCGTTACTTCCAGGTCGCCGTGGAGCGTAACCGAAAATGCTCAACCTGAAGCGACTTTAACCCAAGGTATGACTGTACAAGGTGCTCCGAGCCACTGCAGCGACTTGAACACCCTCTCAAGCCACACATCTCTTCCTTCAGAGGGAGTGCAAACCCATCCAGAACAAGTAATTTGCTTGATTACGGGACCAGGAACCATCCTCCCCACCGTCTCTGCATTGCCAGGATTCAACTGCAGTTTGTTGACCTTTATCCAACCCACCATTGTGCCCAGACACTGCTTCAGAACTAGCCCAGGCACACCTGACTCAGATATAACAGAGAAACAGAGCAGAGTATCTGCAGCACACTGATGACACCAACCTCCCAATCCCCTAATGACTGCTCCCTGCACTATGTAAATAAAATGAAGTAAAAATAGTGCCAAAGTAAAGGCTATGCGAAAGATCAAGATGAACATAATCCCTGTGAACCTCTGGCAGTTGCATGCCTAAACAAGCAACATTATCTCCTAACCACAGCATACGACAGATTGACCTTGGGCTAGATACTCCACCAAGTGCCTATTCCCCTCAGATCCTTCTGAAGCATCTCATAGGCTGCAAAGCAGTGCTTTGTTCTCCTGACAGTAGCTTCATTCTTTCACAATTAAGCAGAAAGCCAAATGCACACATCCGCACCCAACAGAATCCGGTAGAGGGGCAACCAACGCAGAACAGAGATGGATAATAACCTACTCAATTGTAACCTAATTCACTTGTAACACATCATATAAATATTATTTTACACACCTTCTGTTATACATCTCTAGATGGCAAGTTAAAGATGAGCTCTTTTCACCGTTTAAATCTTAATTTCACTAGTTGTCTTCATGGAGACAGAGAACTTTTTTTTTTTTCCACAGCATAAGTGACTTCTAAAACCATGCACCTCAATTATACTTTTCATGCCACCCTAATCAAAAACGACTGACTGGCATAAAGGCCTATAAGAAATAAACAGTGATGCAAACTCTTGAGGCTGCTCCCCTCAAATTAGACGTGGTCTGGGAGGGGGTGAGCAAAGCACCGCTGGAACGAATCTGTTTGGAAAGGAAAAGACTCTAGTACAATTATTACATTACATTACATTACATTACATTACATTACATTACATTACATTACACCCTATCCAAAGGAGACTTGTAGGCACTATAAATACATTTCACATGAACAATGATGTTTATCAACTCAAGATAAAAAAAATTAAAGAGACAAGACTACCTAAGTACCTAATCTGACACATAAACACAGTTTTTTCAGTTTTCAGCCATTTATAAATTGCACCCTTGAAGAAAACATGGAACAAGAAAGCACCAGTCAAGGAAACTGACACAGCCTCTTAAAGGCCATTTCAGAGTGGAAGCTGGATTGCAAGACCAGCTCTTTTGACAATAAAGGATTCTATGTGGCAATGGGGATTGGCCTGTGGAGGAAGATGCATATAGCTGGGAGAGCAATATACTTTGGACCACCTTAAAGTATAAAAGTTAAAAGCTGCAAATCAGCAAAAAGCACCTCTAAGAACACTGATCTACTAAAAAGAAATCAATGTAAATGTACCCAAGTTACTAATACATTATTTTTCTTCTAATATGCATCCACTGTCAAACTTTAGATTGTAAGTGTCCTGGGACAGGGTCTGTTCAGGCCCCGTTTTCTTCCTCTCCCTTTTTTGCAGGCACTCTGAAGATATAAGAGCTGCCTTGCTGGATCAGGTCAAAGTTCTACCTAGCCTGGCTAGTTACTCACAGGAAATCAAAAAGCACAGGGATAAGTGACATATGGTATGCATCTCCTATTTCTTTCTGTCATAAACCAGAACTGAAGACGCTTCTAAAAAGCATCCCAAATACAGTAGCTTAACTTGTAACTTGTTTGTTATGACAATACACACTACAGAGCCAGGGGATTCACCCCATTTGTCACATTCCCAACCAAAGTCAACAATGTCTTCCCCTTGATACAGTCAGTTTCCATGGTGCTACCACCATACAATTGGAGGCTGGAGTTGGCACACCATTGATACGAGAGGTTTTCTAAAATTACCATACCCTGGATAATTGCAAACTCCCTAACTGGTTTGACTAGAAAAACTGGCATGTCTTTCCTATGCATTTATAAGTGGGTCCCTAATCTTTGCCTGTTCAGTTTAACAGGTGATTTAACATCACACTGGTGAGCAAATTACTATTTATGTGGCAAAATCAGTGCATGGTTCTTCACAGAGAAATGAAAACTTATATATAAGACAACAGATGCTCTAGAGCTGTTAGGGGGGTCAAGATGCTCATTAAGTGGCAAAAACAATCAGAGTGGTTTGAAAAGTCAGGGGGAAACTTATTTGTGCATCACAAAATGCAGTGTCCAATTTTAAAAAATCTTCTGCCAAATCAAGCTGTCCAGGCATCTAAGATTTAGAAACCATATTTTAATTAATATAGCCAGGCTACCATTGTTTGATAGTGCATCCACCCACAACCTAGTCCAGATGTTTTGGAATACAACTCCCCTCAACTCCAGTCACAACTGCTGCGCCGGGAGTCCAAAACATCTGGAGGATATGAGGTTGTGGCTGGATGCACTAGTGATATTGTGTGAATGAAGTTGTTAAAGCAACTGAAATAGCCTTATCATGAAAATATCACTCATCTGCCAATAACCAATTAACTTTAGGAGAAGTTGGCAGTAACACAAAACAGCAATTCCAGCCAGGTAGGGAAGATCTCCTCACTAGCAGCTCCATTTTTTGTCATGATCAACCCCTATAGAACAGGGGGTTGCATTCATTTAATATGTTGAAAAGAGCCAAGAAAAATTGTCGCTCTATAAGCAAGGATCGTTTGTGATATTATCATGGGTTGCACTAGCTGTCTGATACGTCACATTTATAAACTGTAAAGTTAACTTTTTTCACTCTATTCTCACACTCACATTATTTAATTTGTATTTTGATCAACTTGATGTGTTGTGATATTTCAAATTTTCTGTTGTCTTTTCATCAAATGCACTACCTACTGGTATGACCCAGAATGCCAGAGAAACAGTGCTGGACATCCTCTTAGCCTAAAGGCCTGCTCTGTAATGCAAAAATGGGTGAGGTATAAATAATAAATTATTATTATTATTATTCCAATGAGGGCCCTCAATTAAGCAGCTGCAGGGGTCAAGAACAAACCAGGAACTCTTGTAGTCTTGTCTCTATTTCCCCAGGTATTCTCTTCATTCACTAATATTTTAACTGAGGCTGCAACCCTAACTACATTTACATGGGAGTAAGTTCACTGGGACTTACTTCTGTGAGAATATGCATCGGATTGCACAGCCAATGCGTCTCCTCTGCTCCAGACTTCCCTTCCTTCCACTTCCTCTCTTTTCCTCATGCATTTGGTTACTTAGATGGTTTAAGTCTGCAGGCACATTCTTGTGATTTGTCCACCCTATGTCATATTTATTCTTCACCACTTTGCTTTAGGCATTTAGGAAATAATATTTGCACAAAGCTCAGGTAGTACATATCATGTTGCAAGAGACTCTGAGGGGCACCTTTTGAATTATGGTGCAGTTGCTTGGGGGACAAAAACTTTTTGGTTCAGGCCTGTACACGTGACTTTTTAAGAGTGCTGCCTACAGCTGCTGAGAGTAATGGATCATTGCCATAGAAACATTAGCTACCCTTTTTCTCGCAATGAAACTCTCATAATTGTCACCCATAAAAAGTCATGTATGACGGATCAATAACCATATGTTGCAATCCCTGAATAGCGATGCCAACTTCACTTAATGATTGCACTCGCCAGATTAATTTGAACAGAATTGTATGATCCAAAGTACCTGGAAGAGAGAGATACTCAAGATCATTCACACATTAAATCATCATTAGAGACACTGAGGTTGAGAGATCAAACTTGAAAGATTATGAACTGGATACCATGTGGTACACTGATTAAGTCTGCATCCTGCCATCTGTCAAAGACTTTTCCTAATCCTACTTTAAACACGGAAAATACAAAACTTTTTTCAGGCCAGACGTCAGGAAAGCACCTGTCTTTCCAGATTAAATTGCTCAGTTTATCACACAACAGGCACAATCCCCAATGGGATTTGCAGAGATGGTTTGCCTCTGCAAACTGAACATGTCATGCAAATAGGGCCATAAAGGCAGATTTGACAATCTGAGGAAAATGTTTAACCCGCAAAACCAGAACATTTGCAGGATACCCAGTAGCTGGTCATTTTAATGATTACTTGGTAGTGCTTTTAATGTATTTTTAAATGTTTTTATATTGCTGTATATAGCGACATTGGTATGTTATGAGAGGGTCGTTGGTATATTCTTTTATATATACAGACACTGCCATTACACAAGGTTAGCTTGCCGTCTTAGACAAGACACATTATGTATGTTTTGGTTAACAATGCTCAAAACCAGAACATGTGCCACATTGCTTAAAGGGCAGATTGAATATACTTGCTGAGTTTCCTTTTATCCCTATGTGATCTTTTCTCACATTACAGTTTTTTTCTCATTTCTTTTAGGTTTGCATTTCTTTATGAATCTTTCATCTCCCTCCCCAATCTGAATATAAGTACCGGTATGTATGTACCTGTTTGAACTGAAAATTGAATAGAGAAACTAAAAGAAAACTATTTGACAGTTCTAATACAACAAATGCAATGGAGCATCATATAGCCTGTGTTAATTCAAGTCAGTACAGCATGAAAACTCAGGGTCGTAGGTTCAAGGCCCCCATTGGGCAAAAGATTCCTGCATTGCAGAAGGTTGACTGGATAACTCTTGTGGTCCCTTCCAACTCTACAATTCTTTTTTCTCTCTTTTTTTTAGCAATTTCAATATAACAAAATATCAAAACATATCCTATTCATTATTCCCCCCTCCCCTTCAACTCTACAAATCTATGGGGTACAACACTTCCACAGTCAAAGATGACATGACCCGTAGGCAGTTCTCAGAGAAATGGGAACTAGAATCTCCAATGCCCGCACAAGGAGCCCACCCTAGTCCTTGAGGGCACATTTTCTGACAGGGCAGAGCAGGCAGGAGGCTGAGGCTGCTGACACATGGAGGCTATCTATCCATTTGCTAAGCAAAGGATGCTGCTGTAGCTGCCACAAAGCAAAACATATTTTGCACAGATGCAGCCAGCAGAAACAGAGCTGGGCTCCTCAGGTTGAAATCATAGAACTGTAGGATTGGAAGGGACCCAAACGGTCATCTAGTCCAACCCCCTGCAATGCAAGAATCACAGTGCTAAATGGGCTTTAAATGCTTATGCTTGTTTTCCTAACTGCTATGAGAGACATGTCATTAACATTCCAGTTTCACAGTTGGGAAGTAAATTCTATTAATTTCAGTA
This sequence comes from Podarcis erhardii, assembly GCF_964252035.2. Classification (NCBI taxonomy): domain Eukaryota; kingdom Metazoa; phylum Chordata; class Lepidosauria; order Squamata; family Lacertidae; genus Podarcis; species Podarcis erhardii. The sequence continues at coordinate 55,177,171 of NC_138502.1, read as the reverse complement.
GGATTTTCTTCCAGGTCAATGTGCTTAACACTGGGGCATTAAACTAAGAGGTTTCGAATATCCCAGCACTCTTCCATAATATCATACCAGATACAGAAAACCAGTATTTCAAATATTCAGTAACACCAGATGTCTGATGCAGTACAGTCTATCAACAGTGTCTAGAGAACTGCTAAGAAATGACAGAGATTCAGTGAATCCACAGCTGAGAAATTATTTGACTGTCAGGTGCCTCAGAACCAAATCAACTGTGCCATCAACAGAATCAAGCTCATGCTCTATCTTTCAACTTTCAGGCAGAACACACACCATGGTGGATGCCTGTGCAACTAGCCCTAAGCTGAATGCCACAAAGGAGACCCTAATTTGCCAACCTGGTGCCCTTCCCATGCTTCGGACTGAAACTCTTGACAACCTCATCCTAGGGCCATGCTGGCTGGGGCTGATGGGAATTGTAGTTCAAAACACCTTCAGGAGACCAGGTTAGCAAAGGCTGCCCTAATTCAAAGCATCTGTCTTGAAAGAAGTTCAGCTGAAATAGGATGTCTAAAGTGTTCATCATTTAGTCACACTATTACTGCTTCAAGTAAAAAACACAATCCTACAATATCCCTTATCAAAAAAAACTACAAAAGTAATAACATCATTAATCTGTCAACTAAGTTGCTTTTAAATGAGAAATGGATATTGATTCAAATGTGTCCAAAGCTGAAGAAGTCTTTCCACTCATATGACCACTCTCCAACTACACCACACTGCCAAAACTTTTTATTAAACACTTTGTCTGAATAATAAAAAATAGACCCAGATTCATTTTACAACCATACTATCAGCACAGGACATACCACAATAAGGGACTACCCCCTTCCCCAAATTAATTTCTTTTATAATACCACAAGTCAAAAATTAGATCCCTCCAACTAGCCAGCCCTTGCTCTGGGAGATGCAAAGATGCCCAATAATCCCCTCATGTACATTACATGAAGGGAAGGGATGCTGACTTCTCATTTGCACCCCTTCCCAGTTTACAAGTGCACAGCAGTTTCCTCCAGTCTGCCCTCCCTGAGACATACTGTGCACTCTATGTAGGAAATAAATGAATAATCTCTGAAGGAGAGAGAGGACAAACAATGACATTAGCATAACTCAACTAAACATAATCATCTCAAATGCAGTAAGACAAATTACGGATGTCAGAATTACTTAATTATCCCATGGGGCTTTAATGAGGTTTAAATACTATGATTTAGCTATGCAGAAGGAAGAAACTCTGGAAATATCATAATGTGATTTTTTTTTTAGGGTAGGCATGATCAAGATGAAGCGGATTTGTTTTTGTTTTTAGTCAGAGCAACCCAATTTTGGAACAAGCCAAGCCAAGCTGCCTGGCTGATAAGGATCCTGCTCTGTCCTCCTGGCAGCTAACTAATGAGGGGGAGAAATGGGTCTGGGAGATGGGTGAAGAACAAGGAACTCGACCTGGCTCCAGCCCCTGTTGCTATTTTTCCTCTGTCAGCTTTGGCCTTTAATCCCATCAAAAGGGTCCGGGCTTATTGGACGCTAAAAAGGGAGAGCCCATTACACGCAGCAAAAACAAGGGAAGGGGAGGGAGGGAGGGAGGAAGGAAGGAAGGAAGGAAAAATCACTCCAGGGAGTTTTAGACCTTAAAGAGGAGACTCCCTTTCCTTCTTTCCAGCTTGCCTGGAGGGCTCTTCCACCCGCGTGCCATCCCATCCCATCCCACCCCATCCTTCCATGCTCTTCTTCTTCCCGCAAAGAAAGCAAAGCAGGCCCTGACCCCCGACCTCTGGGCGCGGCTGGAGGGGTTCGCAGGCAGGTTCTCCTCGGCCCCCTTCTCCCCAGGCAGTTGCAGAGGCGCCGGGAAACCAAAAAGCAGAGCGGGGGGGGGTGGGGGGGCACGCGACGCAGAAGGGGCTGCTGCCAGGCAGGAAAGGAGGGGAGGGGGGAGGCTCCGGGTCAGGAGGCACCTGGGGACACAGCCCTCCCCGGGGGAAAGTGCCGCCTGCGCACAGGTAGAGCCCAGGGAAGATGATGCGGGGGGGGGGCGGGGGAAGAGGCTGCGAAGCGGGAGAAGGGGGGGGGAAGGAGAGGAGGAAAGGCAAGCGAGGAGACCGAGGAGGACGCGGGGGGGGGCGGGCGGGGGGCCCACAGGCGCCCAGGAAAGAGCGGAAGGGATTTGCGGAAGGGGGGGGGCTGCCCCGAGGAAGAGGCTTGTCTCTCGCTCGCACAAGGGGGAGACTCGGGCTGCCTTCCTGGGGAGGGGGGCAGCGGGGGGGGCAGAAAGAAAGAGAGAGAGACCCGACCCCTCCTCCTCCTCCTCCTCCTCCTCCTCCGCGCGAAGCCCCTTTCTGGGGGGGGCGCCCCCTCCTCGTGCCATAGAGCGAAGGCAAGGGGCGGGGGGGAAGGGGGTCCCCAGAGGGAGGGGCCACACAAGACCACCCCGCAGTCCTCACCTGGGTCCGGCGGCGGTGGCGCGTGCGCGCGTGCCCCGTCCTGCCCGCCGCGCTCGGCTCCCGGCCTCTTTCTGGGCGTCGGGGGCGCGCGGCGCAGCCCAGCTTGCTTCGCCAGGGGGCGGGGCGGGGGGGCGGGGCCTGCGCACCTTCCTGGGCGGGGCAGGGGGAAGCCCTCGGTTGCCATGGGGACCTCGCGTCCCGCGCAGGCCCGGCCCGCCTGGGGAGGGAGGGGCGCCCTGCCGGGGGGAGGGACGGGCGCTGGCGGGACGTCTCTCTGCCGCGCGACGGCGTGTGGGCGGGGCTCCGGGCCCCGAGTTCAGCCTCGAGTGTTGTATTGAAATTGAGTTGTATTGGAAGTGACATTCTAGGATTGTGAAAAACAATAATACAAATTGGGATTTTTATTATAAAATATAAGACTTCTTCCCACACACAATTTCTCTTTTTGAAATAATTTGTGTTGTTTTTACAAAGTAAATCAAACAATGAACACTTTTTTTTAAAAATAGTAAAAATAAAACAAGATTTTTCCAAATCTTAGGACCTCACTCCTCCCCTCTGTGGGTTTAAATGTCTATGTCAACTGCATATTATAGTTCATCCAAATTACGGTCCTCCAATATATCCAAAGTATAACACTGCAAGAGTTATTCAAAGCCTGCCAAAGAGTTCAAGTGTTTACAATGTTCTTTTAAATACAATCTGTATTTGTCCTGGGATGCGGGTGGCACTGTGGGTTCAACCACAGAGCCTAGGTCTTGCCGATCAGAAGGTCGGCGGTTTGAATCCCCGCGACGGGGTGAGCTCCCATTGCTCGGTCCCTGCTCCTGCCAACCTAGCAGTTCGAAAGCACGTCAAAGTGCAAGTAGATAAATAGGTACCGCTCCGGCGGGAAGGTAAACGGCGTTTCCGTGCGCTGCTCTGGTTTGCCAGAAGCAGCTTAGTCATGCTGGCCACATGACCCAGAAGCTGTACGCCGGCTCCCTCGGCCAATAAAGCGAGATGAGCGCCGCAACCCCAGAGTCGGTCACAACTGGATCTAATGGTCAGGGTGTAGCACCCTGCTTGTGGTTAACGCTTAGCTGGAATGAAATATTCAACGCAGCAATAGAGAAATTAAAATAGTAATTTATTTGTCAGACAAATAAATAAGAGGCACAGTGGTACATGGTTACCAAGCTCTGGCCTGGCCTCCTGCCATTCTGGCCAGCACTTATATTCCCTTAATCCAGCCCCCTTTGCTCCTCCTGTGGCTGCCTCTGTCCAATCAGCCTGGTTGAAATTCCTATTGGCTGTTTGCTAGAACCAATCACAAAAGATACACCCACAAAAGATACACCCATTTCCTTGCCCTTATAAGGGAGACAAAGAGCTATATATATGACATATAAGTAATAATATATCTTACATGGAATCTTAATTACCAGCTCACCTCTTGCCCTTCTTGCCCTATTGCCTTCTAAAACAAATGTTTAATCTTACATTTTTATGTTCAACAGATGTCAAGGATCTTGAGTTTCACATCAACATTGAAAGATTTCCTTCATTTAATGTTTCTAAACAAATGCCTGACAACTATATATCAAGACTGCTTGGATGGCGTCTTCTGTCTGGCAGGGGGGGGGGCTAGGCTCATTTGCCCCTCTGGTCTCCTATTGCAACATGACTCTATGAAATAAGAATCTAGCATTCCTTAAATCCTTTGCATAATTACATTTAAGCCAATATATTTAAGCTAATATATTTCATACATTTATCATAGGTAGCCTCTTAAAAGAATAAAGCTTTTCAAAGTAAAAAGGAAGAAACTCAGTAAAGCAGCTTTTAAAAGAAGCCTCTTCAGTTTAAGAAAGAATGGCTTTAGAAAAAGACTTCCCCAAAAATGCTCTCTTTCTTCTAGCTAAATGTTTTTCCCCATTTGCTCCTGGCCTTTGAACCTTAGAAAGAAGATCTGGCTCATTTTACTGGGAGGCACATTAGTATTATCTTACCCAGTGTTTTTTCAGCCTTGGGGCAGCATATGTAATTCTCCCTTTTTATGACTTTGAGAATTGTTTTTCTACTATAAATCAATGGGGCCCTCTTGTCTTAGGAGAATGGCCAAGGTTTTCTCTGCCTGGCATGAAACATTTGAAAATCCGTTTTAAGCTCATTTTTAAATACAAGCCTTGATTGAAATATATAGAAGCTTTGATAAAAATGCAGGCTTATGGTTAGGTGCCTCATTCCCCCCTTTCAAGCTCAAGGACCTTCATCCCAAGTGTCCTTGATAGCTTGACCTTCATCATATTCCTGAGGTAAAGCTCTGTATAGGGCCATGATATGAGGTAGAGTTTCATTTGAAACCATCTTGCTAATTGTACTTCTAAAACATGAAATGATACATGGCATCATACATAAAACCAATACTACTACTGTCAAGAAAAACAAGCAAGACAATAGTATCCCTTTGAGTCCTGTGACATTAGGTAACCAATTGGTGAGCCATCCCATATCCCATCCTTCCCATGTTTGTACTGGGACATGTGCTATATTCTCCATCTTTGTGGCCAACACACGGATTGCCTCACCATTATCAGAAATGTTAAAGCAACAGGCATTCCCTGTCAAGTTCAAGACTCCACATAGGCCTCCCTGCCTGGCAAGTACATAATCCATTCCCATTTTCAGCTGCAAAATGGCGGCTCTACTTTCATCCAACTGTTGTGCAATAAGTCTCAAACTCTGGGCCGTTGCATTGGTTACAAGTTCCACTACTGCTTGCAATCGAATTATTCTGTTTAGATTATAAATAGGATCCCGTGCCCCTTGTATGAGCTCACCAGGATTCCAGGAGGCAGGATCATAATAGGCTATAATGCGCTCTGGTGGCCAATCATCAGTACCGCTCCAACTTTGGGTACTTCCTCCTGCTATATGAGAAATATCAGCATTCCTTCGTGTTCGCCTGGCCGAACTAGTGGGCATAATCCACATTGGTGGTAATACCCAACCCAAGAAACAAGTCCCACTCCATTTGGAAGGGAGTTTCTTGTACGCCCATTCTCCACATATCCACCACAACCATCGGGTCTGAGGTTTTTGGTACGGGGAATACAGAAGGCGAAATACCAAAAGGGGTAGAGAGTTCACAGTGCAGTATGTTAGATTGCCTTTCTCTGTCACAGTTATGTTCCACACCACTTTCCATGCATGAATAAAAGGAGGTGCACAGGGCAAGGTATTCCGAGTTCGATAGGTAGTACCGTGTGCCCAGGTATGACTATTCTTCTTATAATCCCAAGTATAGTGACAATGAGAAGAGCCTATCATGGGAGAATCAGCTGCATCTGATGATTTATGTACACAGAATTCCCCTTGTACAGGTATAACTCGTAATGGTTTAGTTGAGTTCCATCCGGGGAAATTCTGTATTTCAGTTTGGTGTGGCATTTCGCTTACCATACCAATAGCATCTAATGGTATCGGTAATAAGGGCATACCTCCCTCTGAATCATCTGGCCCAAGAGAGCAAACAAGGCAATTGGTCCTATTTGCAACATTAGCTACCATTTCAGCTAAACCTACCCACATATTGTGGTCATGGCTGAATCCATATTTAGCCAATTTGGTCAGATTCAAGGACCCTTCCCCTTCCCAAGGGATCAGGATTAATAATAAAATCATGTTGATGTCTAGTATATGCATTCCTTCCACAAAAGATTACCTTATTGTGATAGCAAATAATTATTAGCCCCAATATAATTCCCCCAGTGACAGAAATGGGGAACCACCAAGACCAAAACATATATCCCGAGGATCCCCAATGAGTAATATCTCTGATAATTGTTCCACAAGGGGGGGGGGCAGTCAATCAATTGTATTAGAGAATCTTTCCGTTCACAGTCGCTGGTTCAGACGCTCCTCAAGCTTCAGGCGTGCGCAGGTCAGCCAGCTTCCAGGTTGTGGCTGCAGCAGGCCGGTCGTCAAATGTTGCCCGTGACCTAGCCCGTTCCCGGTAGGGCTAGATACAGGGGTTTTTGGAGAGAGTTAGTTTTAAAGGATTAGAGGGGTCACCTTTGCACGTCCAACTGCCTTCGGACTTCTTCAAACGAGAGTGATGAATCCAGGGGGTCACCTCAGCTACCTTCACCGCTGTTGGAGTAGAGAGCAAGACGGTGTAAGGTCCACGCCACTTAGGTGCAAGTGGATCACGTTTCCACTCTTTCACCCATACGCTATCGCCAGCCTGGAACTGATGAATCGGCTCGGCAATGCTGCACGGCGTGCGCTCGAGGGCCCACCTGTTAAGAGAAACAAAAACACGGGAGAGAGATTGCACTTGTCCCTGTGTCACATGATCTCCTATTTGTTTAAGGTCAGCTGGAATATCCTGAACAAAGGAGGGCGGTCTCCCATACAGGAGCTCAAAAGGTGACAACTTAAGTCTTTTTGTGGGTGCACACCGAACACGAAACAGTGTTATGGGTAACACATCTACCCATCCCAATCCCGTTTCCTGGGTTAATTTTGCCAATTGGGTTTTCAGAGTCCGATTCATTCTTTCAGTTTTCCCTGAACTCTGAGGCCTATATGCTGTATGCAGTCTCCATTTTACTTGTAGGACTCGACATACTTCTTGTACTACTTGATCAATGAACGCTGGCCCATTATCACTTCCAATGCATCTAGGTAATCCAAACCTTGGGATCAATTCAGTGAGGAGTCTTTTAGTTACCTCTCGTGCCTTTTCAGTTCGGGTGGGAAAAGCTTCAACCCATCCGGTAAGAGTATCTACAAACACAAGGAGATACTTGAATCCCTTAGAAGGGACCAGCTCTGTGAAGTCCACAATTAGGCTTTCCATGGGGACGTATCCCACATGCTGAATTCCAGGAGGTTGTACCGGTCCCTGCCTGGGATTGTTTTTAGCACAAAGAACACATTTCTGTGAAATGCAAGTTGCTAATTGTGATAGATTAATAATATACAACTTCCGACTGAGACTCTCTCTAGTTGCAGTACCGCCAAGGTGAGTAGATTCATGATAATTTCTTACAATTGTGCCTGCTAGATGATGAGGTACATAAATCCTATTGTCCGGCAGGATCATCCAACCGTCCTTCACAACTGCTCCTTCCTGTTCAGCCCACTTCCTCTCTTCTGGGGTATAGTGAGGTTTAACATCTTCTGGAACTACCTCTGGTATGAGGGCTGCTATAAATCCTCCCACAGGCTTTTGGGCTGCCTCTCGGGCTGCTTTGTCAGCAGCATGATTTCCTCTGGTTATTGGATCCCTTCCTCGTCCATGACCTTTGCAGTGCATTACAGCAATCTGTTCTGGAGCCCATACTGCTTCTAACAGGATTTCTACTTCAGGTCCATATTTCAAGGCCTTCCCGTGGGCTCCGATTAGACCTCTTTCTTTCCATAGAGCTCCATGTGCATGCAGGGTTAAGAAGGCATATTTTGAATCAGTATAGATGTTTGCCTTACATCCGGCTGCCAATTGCAGAGCTCTAGTTAAACCTATAAGTTCAGCCTTTTGTGCTGAGGTGCCAGCCGGCAAAGCTTCAGCTTCCACAACTTCCTCATTGGTGACCACAGCATATCCTGCTCGTCTGGCACCTTCATGCAGGTAACTGCTACCATCCGTATAATATACAACATCTGGATTTTTCAATGGCTCATCTTTCAGATCAGGTCTACTGGAATAAACTTCATCCATTACTTGGAGACAATCATGTGATTCTTCATCATCTACCTCTGGTAGGGGCAGCAAAGTCGCTGGATTGAGCATATTCACTACTCGTAGATGAATCCTGGGATTTTCACACAATAGGCCTTGGTATCTAGCCATCCTTGGGTTCGTTAGCCAATAACTACCCTTATATTCCATGAGTGTCAGAACAGCATGAGGTACATTCACATACATCGTCTGGCCAAAGGTAAATTTATCAGCTTCTTTGACAAGGCTCGCAGTGGCTGCTACTGCCCTTAGGCATGGAGGCCATCCTTTTGCTACTGAGTCCAATTGTTTAGACAAATAAGCTACTGGACGGTTCCAACTTCCTAATCTCTGGGTCAGGACTGCCGCTGCAATCCCATTCTGTTCATGTACATACAGCTGAAAGGGTTTTTCCGAATTAGGCAATCCAAGGGCTGGTGCCTCCATAAGTCGTTGTTTGATAACTAAAAAGGCTTGTTTCTGCTCAGGTCCCCATACGAATGGGTCCTTTTCTGCACCTCGAGTGCTTTCATGTAAGGGCTTGGCCAGACTACTGAAATCAGGTATCCATAGTCTACAAAACCCTGCTGTTCCCAGGAATCCCCTAAGTTGTTTTCTTGTGGTAGGTTCCTTGATAAGGCAAATAGCTTCTTTCCTCTCTGGTCTCAATGCTCGTTGTTGGTGTGAGATGTCAAAGCCCAAATATTTGACCTTTTCTAAACATAACTGTGCCTTTTTCTGGGAAACTCGGTAGCCAGCTTCCCAGAGCAAGTGGAGCAGTTCCTCTGTCCCTTCTTTACAGGTATCAAAATCCTTTGCAGCTAGTATAAGATCATCCACATATTGCAGAACCACCTTTTCTCCCGGTGTTGAGGGGTAACTTGTTAGATCCCTCGCCAAGGCAGTGCCAAATAAAGTTGGGGAATTTTTGAATCCTTGGGGCAATCTTGTCCAGGTTAGCTGGCCTTTTGTTCCTGTCAAAGGGTCTTCCCACTGGAAGGCAAATATAGGTTGGCTCTGTGGTGCCAGCCGGCAACAGAAGAATGCATCTTTCAAGTCCAATACAGTAAAAAATGTTGCTTCTGGTGGGATCAAACTCAGCAAGGTATATGGGTTTGGTACATTTGGGTGCAAGGTCTCGATAGCCTGGTTTACGAGCCTCAAGTCCTGCACTGGCCTGTATTCATCTGTCCCAGGTTTTCGAACAGGCAAAAGGGGTGTGTTCCATTCTGATTGGCAAGGCTTAAGCAGACCATATTTTAATAGGCGGTCCAAATGTTTCTGGATGCCCTCCGCTGCTCGCCGGGGTAAGGGATATTGCTTTACAGATACAGGGGTAGCCATAGGTTTTAGGGTTACTACAATTGGAGCTATATTCTTAGCCATTCCTGGTGGGCTATTTTCGGCCCATACTCCTGGTGGCACCTGTAGAGTTCGGAGGAGCTTGTTTAATTCTGTATCCAATGTGGGTTGGACTTGCAAGGCTGACATTAGGCGCCATGATTGTTCCTTAGGTACTGAGAGGGTAATTATTCCTGCTGCTTTTGATGGCAGTTTCATTTCTGGACCTCGAGGAGTGAAAGTGATTTGGGCCTGCAATTTGGACAGCATATCTCTGCCTAAGAGAGGTATTGGACACTCAGGTATATACAAAAACTGATGGGTTAAACGATGTCCCCCAATCTGGCATTCCAAAGGTTGGAGGAAAGACCTCTTAGCTGACTGTCCAGTGGCACTTTTAATGATTACACTTTTGGATGCCTTTTTCTGCAATAGTTCTGGGAGTACTGAGTATTCAGCCCCAGTATCAATCATAAAGTCTATTAAATGGCTCCCTAATTGAATCGTGACCGTGGGCTCCTGGAAGCCTAACTTTATGGAGTCCGGTCGTTCCTAGTCTTGAGTAAAATCCTCTTCTGCCAGTCCAATGAAATTGTCTCTACTCCGTCCCTGTCCTGGTCTCTGATATCTTCCATCTCGGATCATTCCCCGTCCCCGTCCCTGGTTTCTTGGGCCGGAGCCTGGACCTGGGCCTGGGCCTGGGCCTGGGCGTACTTCTTCCAACCTCAGGGGTTCAGGACACTCCCGCTTCCAGTGACCCTCCTTCTTGCAATTTGCACATTGATTCCTTCCCAGTGGTGGATTCCTTCCTCGCCCTCGCCCTCCATTTAAGGGGCGGTAGTCTTGCTTCACTGCTGTGGCTAGCATTACCATCTTTTCCTTCTGCCACTTCTTCTTCTCTTGCTTCTCAGCCTCATCCCTATTCCGATAAACTCGGCGTGCAATGGCCATAATTTGGCTCATCAGCATCCCTTCCCATCCTTCTGATTTCTGAATTTTCTTACGAATGTCAGAAGCGCACTGGGCCACAAATGTAGCAGTAATCATTCTACTGTTTTCAGGGGCTTCAGGGTCAAAAGGAGTCCATATACGATAGGCTTCTTGCAGCCTCTCTAAAAAGTCTCCCGGACTCTCATTTGGTTTCTGTTCTACTTCTGAGACTTTAGACATATTAGTGGGCTTCTGGCATGCCCTGCGGATACCTTGCACAAGTGTCTGGCGGTAGGTGGTAAGTCTGGCCAGGTGAATTGCATTGTTTGGATCCCAATTAGGATCTTCCAAGGGAAAGTTATCTTGGAGATGACGGTCAATATTATAAATATTTCCCCCTCTGGCCTGCTCACGCAAATATATCTGTGCCTTTTCAATTATGTCTCTCCTTTCCTCAGTGGTGAACAGAGTATTCAGGAGCTGGCGGCAATCTGTCCAAGTAGGACTATGAGTATTTACTATTGAAGTCACCAAGTCCATCATAGCCTGAGGTTTTTCTGCAAAAGATGGGGTGTGTGTTTTCCAATTCATCAGATCTGTAGTTGTGAATGGAATATATTGCAGGGTCGAAGTTCGAGGTGGCCGTGGTCCGGGTTGCCCATTAACCAGCGCAGGCTCCTCAAGTGCATCAAATACTCTTCTAAGAGGGGCTACTACGTGACCTTTCTCTTCACTTTGCTCTAGGGGCCTCAAATCATAGGGGATGGTATCTGTCGCAAGGCGTTCTTTTAGCAGCTTTATACGCCTGGCTGTATTGCTTGCTGACCGAGCAAGGTCTCCCTGTAACTTCTGTAATATTTCTCTGGGACTTGGATGTACAGGGGTTTGGGGTGGGCAATCAGTTGTTCCACTAAAGGAGACTGTAGATGGAGGTCTATTAGGAGTCACAGGTGGAATAACCACTTCTGCTTGGGCTTTATTATAGGACTCCAATGCCTCCTGAAGATATTTATCATAATCTATCAAGGAATCAAACTCTGTGACTCCACTCCCATTATTCATTCCAGTTTCTTGCCTTGGGGTTACAACTGGTGGAGTGTTTGGATTAAGCTCCCTTCGATGTGGAGCATAGGGTGGAGGTGGAAGCACCTCTTCCTCTGGCCCCTCAAAAATGGGTTTGAGTTTATTTGGCAAGATTCCTTTCCTAGCTTCGGCTTTTACAGCCAATAATTTGCATCGTTTGACTTTGCATTCCCTTATCCATGGAGGATTTTTATTTAATGTGCTCAGCCAGGAATCTATATATGGAAATTGTTCTGGGCACCCTCCAGTTTCTTTGGCGATATCAGTCCAAAGTTTGCTCACTAAATTTATATCAAAAGTTCCCTGAGATGGCCATCCAGTATTTTGTTTTGGCCATTCTAGTTCACATAACGTTCTCAAGCGCTCTGGCGTCATTTTGACTCCATATGCCCCTGAGAAGGCTTTCTTAAAATTATTTAACATACACTCAAGAGGTGTATTTTCCCCCTTTGAACCCCCAACTCCCATTGTATGGCCCTGTGAAGTATCCACTCAGTCACTCACAGACGCGCTTTGTGGGTTTCCTTGCCTAGTGAAGTCGCCTTACTAGGAACCGAAGTACTGCCCACTCCACACTCAGGTCAGCTACAGATTGCTCTGTACTTTCTCACACATACAATGCGCTGGATACTTCACCACACTCTACCTCCCAATCCTTCCCTTTTCCTCCACCAGACCACCATCTGATGTACCCAACCACCTAGCGTACTCAGTTTCTCCTTACTGAGACGCAGAAGTTTGATCAAGACTTCTCTTCCTCCTAATTAATTGGAGGGCCAAAAATCCCTTTGTGCACTTACCCTTGGTTGGTTCCCTGTTTCCCCCGGTCCGTCGCCGCCAGTGAGCAGGGTATCAGACAGACGAGTCTTCTGCGTTCCCCCTGGAAAAATTTACCAGTGCGCGCTTTGGGTAAGCAGTTGTCCTCTCTCTTGTACCCTGCCCAGTAGGGCGAAGGGGCTGCGTTCCAGCAGACCACTTATCCGAGTCACGGCACCATAAAATGTAGCACCCTGCTTGTGGTTAACGCTTAGCTGGAATGAAATATTCAACGCAGCAATAGAGAAATTAAAATAGTAATTTATTTGTCAGACAAATAAATAAGAGGCACAGTGGTACATGGTTACCAAGCTCTGGCCTGGCCTCCTGCCATTCTGGCCAGCACTTATATTCCCTTAATCCAGCCCCCTTTGCTCCTCCTGTGGCTGCCTCTGTCCAATCAGCCTGGTTGAAATTCCTATTGGCTGTTTGCTAGAACCAATCACAAAAAATACACCCACAAAAGATACACCCATTTCCTTGCCCTTATAAGGGAGACAAAGAGCTATATATATGACATATAAGTAATAATATATCTTACATGGAATCTTAATTACCAGCTCACCTCTTGCCCTTCTTGCCCTATTGCCTTCTAAAACAAATGTTTAATCTTACATTTTTATGTTCAACAGATGTCAAGGATCTTGAGTTTCACATCAACATTGAAAGATTTCCTTCATTTAATGTTTCTAAACAAATGCCTGACAACTATATATCAAGACTGCTTGGATGGCGTCTTCTGTCTGGCAGGGGGGGGGGGCTAGGCTCATTTGCCCCTCTGGTCTCCTATTGCAATATGACTCTATGAAATAAGAATCTAGCATTCCTTAAATCCTTTGCATAATTACATTTAAGCCAATATATTTAAGCTAATATATTTCATACATTTATCATAGGTAGCCTCTTAAAAGAATAAAGCTTTTCAAAGTAAAAAGGAAGAAACTCAGTAAAGCAGCTTTTAAAAGAAGCCTCTTCAGTTTAAGAAAGAATGGCTTTAGAAAAAGACTTCCCCAAAAATGCTCTCTTTCTTCTAGCTAAATGTTTTTCCCCATTTGCTCCTGGCCTTTGAACCTTAGAAAGAAGATCTGGCTCATTTTACTGGGAGGCACATTAGTATTATCTTACCCAGTGTTTTTTCAGCCTTGGGGCAGCATATGTAATTCTCCCTTTTTATGACTTTGAGAATTGTTTTTCTACTATAAATCAATGGGGCCCTCTTGTCTTAGGAGAATGGCCAAGGTTTTCTCTGCCTGGCATGAAACATTTGAAAATCCGTTTTAAGCTCATTTTTAAATACAAGCCTTGATTGAAATATATAGAAGCTTTGATAAAAATGCAGGCTTATGGTTAGGTGCCTCATGGGGTCCCTTTACCTTTTATATTTGTCCTATTCTCTATGGAAGTTTTGATCCTCCTGATTTCTGATTTTCCTAGTCAATCTTGCCATCTCTGCATAGTTAAGTAATTTCATCTGCCAATTTGCCTTTGTCAGCATCTTGTTCTCTTTCCATTGCTGGGCAAGCAGCATCCTTGCAGCCGTAGCCGCGTACATGAACAGTCTTCTCAAATCCTTCAGTATGTCTGCACCTAAAATTACTATTATAAACTTTTAAAATGCATTATATATCCCATAATTCCTTTATCTTTTTACAATTCAACCGCATATGGTAGAAGGTGCCCTCTTTTCCCTTACATTTCCAACAGACATTTGAGCTAGTCCTATACATTTTCACTAACTTACTGGGAGTTACCGTAAATACCAATGATACATAATCTTCATATAGTTTTCTTTCAGCATGTAACTCGCTGTAAATTTTAAATCCTCTTTCCAAAGTTTTTCCCATGCTGCCAATTTTATGTGGCTGGGGAAACTCAGCCAGATGGGCAGGGTATAAATAATAAATTATTATGATGTTATATCCAAAATCTCTTGCCCATTGAATTATTGCTGACTTAACTTCTTCATCTTTAACAAACCATTCCAAAAACAATTTATACATTTTAGAAAGTAGTTTCACCTTATTTTGTAAATTCTTTCTCAAACCTCGATAATTCAGTGGCAAAACCCTTTCTTTTATCCATTTTAAAAACATAATTCAGCTGGTGATATTGTAACCAATCTGTTAAAATGTTGTAACCAATCTTTTCTCATATTCGATTTCTTCACAAAAATCGCTTCTAATGGCGATAACCACCATGGAGTTTTTTGTTCTAGCAAAAAAAATGTATTTATCCCATACCACATATAATGACTTTCTTATTACATGGTTCAGGAATCCTTTGTGGACTTTAACTTTTTCATACGATAAGTACACATGCCATCCAAATCTGTTATCATGATCCCCGAAGTCCAAAATATCTGTATTTTGTAATGTTATCCATTCCCTGAACCAGCAGAGGCAGGCTGCCTCATAATATATTATTAAATATGGCAGGGAAAAGCCACATCTATCTTTTGAATCTATTAACAACTTATGCTTTATTCTTGCTCCCCCCCCCCCGCGCGCGCCATATAAACCTTGAAATATCTCTTTGCCATTCCTTGACCACAGGAATCGGTTGAAACAAAAATTACATCCTCAGCAATACGTTTATTTTTATCACATATATCCTCCCCCAGAATGATAAATTCATCCTGTGACAAATCTCCAAGTATCTTTTTATTTCTTTCCACGCGGTCAGGTAGTTATCCTTATACACATTAATATTCTTTACTGTCAACCAAACTCCTAAATATTTGACCTTTTTGCTTATTACCTTATCAGTAATTTTTTGTAGTTCTTTTTTATTTTGTTCTGTCATGTTTTTCACCAGCATCTTTGTTTTACTTGGCCAAATACATTAATCTTCTCCAAGACCCTCAGTAAACTTACCATCAGGTTTTCTGTTGTTATCACAAGATCATCTGTGAATGCTCTAAGTGTGAATACTTTATTTCCCACCACTATTCCTTTTATTTCTTCATCTACTCTTATTTTCCTTGCCAGGACTTCTAATACTAAAATAAACAGTAATGGTGGCAGGGGACACCCCTGTCTTGTCCGTTTCATTATTTTACAACTTTCTGTTATTACATTATTAATGATCAGCTTTGCCTGTTGCTCTGAATAAATTGTGCCGATTCCTCTATAAAAAGTCTCTCCAAAATCCATCATTTCTAGTGTTTTTTCCTAAAGTTCCATGAGACGTTATCAAAGACCTTCTTCACATCTGTGAACATTAATACCGCCTGCTTGTCACTGCTGGCCTCCAGATATTCTGTTATGTCAGTTATATTCTTTATGTTATCCTTCATCTGGCAGCCACATAGAAAGCCGGCTTGATCTTGATGAATTAAATCTTTTAAAATCCTTTTCAATCTGTTTGCCAATATATTAGCAAACAGTTTATAGTCATTGTTTAGTAAGGAGATAGGCCTGTAATTCTTAACTGACATTAGAATCATAGAATCATAGAATCATAGAATCATAGAATCCTAGAATCCTAGAATCATAGAGTTGGAAGAGACCACAAGGGCCATCGAGTCCAACCCCCTGCCAAGCAGGAAACACCATCAGAGCACTCCTGACATATGGTTGTCAAGCCTCTGCTTAAAGACCTCCAAAGAAGGAGACTCCACCACACTCATTGGCAGCAAATTCCACTGTCAAACAGCTCTTACTGTCAGGAAGTTCTTCCTAATGTTCAGGTGGAATCTTCTGTCTTGTAGTTTGGAACCATTGCTCCGTGTCCGCTTCTCTGGAGCAGCAGAAAACAACCTTTCTCCCTCCTCTATGTGACATCCTTTTATATATTTGAACATGGCTATCATATCCCCCCTTAACCTCCTCTTCTCCAGGCTAAACATGCCCAGCTCCCTTAGCCGTTCCTCATAAGGCATCGTTTCCAGGCCTTTGACCATTTTGGTTGCCCTCCTCTGGACACGTTCCAGTTTGTCAGTGTCCTACTTGAACTGTGGTGCCCAGAACTGCACACAGTACTCCAGGTGAGGTCTGACCAGAGCAGAATACAGTGGCACTATTACTTCCCTTGATCTATTTTTTTTAAAAATAATTTTTATTAATTTTCATAAACAAAAAACACACAAAGAAAAACATTCACAAACAACACATGACTTCCCCATACCTCCCCTTCACTGCACCCTTGTTTCCAATTTTTTAGCAATCCTTCATTCCATTTCTATATTTAACTTCCCTCAGGTTCTCTTAACTTAAACATTTACAGCTATAATTCTCTGTTTCTTACCCCTTGACATTTTATCAGTCTGAAATTTTACAGCAGTTCTTAAGATATATTTTAAATTTTTTCCAGTCCTCTTCCACTGTCTCTCTCCTCTGATCACGGATTCTGCCGGTCATCTCTGCCAGTCCCATAAATTCAGTCACCTTCGTCTGCCATTCTTCCAGAGTAGGTAATTCTTGCATCTTCCAATACTTTGCCAAGAGAATTCTTGCTGCTGTAGTTGCATACATGAAAAAAGTCCTATCTTTCTTTGGTACCAATTGGCCGACCATACCCAAGAGAAAAGCCTCCGGTTTCTTTGCAAATGTCCACTTAAGGATTTTCTTAATTTCATTATAGATCATTTCCCAGTAGGCCTTAATCTTTGGGCAGGTCCACCAAAGGTGGTAGAAAGTTCCTTCACATTCGTTACATTTCCAGCATTTGTTATTGGGCAAATGATATATCTTTGCAAGCTTGACTGGGGTCATGTACCACCTATAGATCATTTTCATTATGTTTTCTTTCAAGGCACTACATGCCGTAAATTTAAGGCCTGTGGTCCATAACTGTTCCCAGTCAGCAAACATAATATGACCTAAGTCTTGTGCCCATTTGATCATAGCTGATTTAACCGTTTCATCCTGTGTGTTCCATTTCAGCAACAAGTTATACATTTTACACCAGTGTTTCCCAACCTTTTTTGGGCAAAGGCACACTTGTTTCATGAAAAAAATCTCGAGGCACACCACCATTAGAAAATGTTTAAAAAATTAACTCTGTGCCTATATTGACTATATATAAAGTAACTCTCTTTAATAGGAATCAGATAAACACAAAGAAAGTATTTTATAATTACTTTATTATGAAATAGTAAGTACCGTATTTTTCGTCCCATAGGACGCTCCGTCCCATAGGACGCACCTACTTTTTTGAGGGGGGAAATAAAGGAAAAATTTTTTTCCTTTATTTCCCCCCAAGAAAACCAGGTCGGGGAACAGTGGGATGGCGGTGCTGCGCCTCCCCGCTGTCCCCCGAGCTTGTGGGGCTGGCCCATGTCTGCCTGGCGCGAGGGGCGCTCTGCTTCAGGGCGCCCTCGCGTCTGGCGGCAGGCTACAGTCCGCAGCATGGGGAACCCTCTGTTTCAGGGCGCCCCATGCGCCCCCCGGGTGCGCAAGGCTTGCCAACACGAGCGCGGAGCACGGGGCGTCCTCCGAAAGGCGCCCCGTGCTCCGCGCTGCCAGCTGCCGCCCGCAAGCCTTGCGCTCCTGGGGGGAGATCCCCCGGGTGCGCAAGGCTGCCCAACACCAGCGCGGAGCACGGGGCGTCCGCCGAAGGGTGCCCCGTGCTCCGCGCTGCCAGCTGCCGCCCGCAAGCCTTGCGCTCCCGGGGGGAGATCCCCCGGGTGCGCAAGGCTGGCCAACACCAGCGCGGAGCACGGGGCGTCCTCTGGAGGGCGCCCCGTGCTCCGCGCTGCAGGCTGCTGCCCGCAAGTCTTGCACTCCCGGGGGGAGATCCCCCGGGTGCGCAAGGCTTGCGGACACCAGCGCGGAGCACGGGGCGTCCTCCGGAGGGCGCCCCGTGCTCCGCGATGCAGGCTGCTGCCCGCAAGCCTTGCGCTCCCGGGGGGAGATCCCCCGGGTGCGCAAGGCTTGCGGACACCAGCGCGGAGCACGGGGCGTCCTCCGGAGGGCGCCCCGTGCTCCGCGCTGCAGGCTGCTGCCCGCAAGCCTTGCGCTCCCGGGGGGAGATCCCCCGGGTGCGCAAGGCTTGCGGACACCAGCGCGGAGCACGGGGCGTCCTCCGGAGGGCGCCCCTTGCTCCGCGCTGCAGGCTGCTGCCCGGAAGCCTTGCGCTCCCGGGGGGAGATCCCCCGGGTGCGCAAGGCTTGCGGACACCTGCGCGGAGCACGGGGCGTCCTCCGGAGGGCGCCCCGTGCTCCGCGCTGCAGGCTGCTGCCCGCAAGCCTTGCGCTCCCGGGGGGAGATCCCCCGGGTGCGCAAGGCTTGCGGACACCAGCGCGGAGCACGGGGCGTCCTCCGGAGGGCGCCCCGTGCTCCGCGCTGCAGGCTGCTGCCCGCAAGCCTTGCGCTCCCGGGGGGAGATCCCCCGGGTGCGCAAGGCTTGCGGACACCTGCGCGGAGCACGGGGCGTCCTCCGGAGGGCGCCCCGTGCTCCGCGCTGCAGGCTGCTGCCCGCAAGCCTTGCGCTCCCGGGGGGAGATCCCCCGGGTGCGCAAGGCTTGCGGACACCAGCGCGGAGCACGGGGCGTCCTCCGGAGGGCGCCCTGTGCTCCGCGCTGCAGGCTGCTGCCCGCAAGCCTTGCGCTCCCGGGGGGAGATCCCCCGGGTGCGCAAGGCTTGCGGACACCTGCGCGGAGCACGGGGCGTCCTCCGGAGGGCGCCCCGTGCTCCGCGCTGCAGGCTGCTGCCCGCAAGCCTTGCGCTCCCGGGGGGAGATCCCCCGGGTGCGCAAGGCTTGCGGACACCAGCGCGGAGCACGGGGCGTCCTCCGGAGGGCGCCCCGTGCTCCGCGCTGCAGGCTGCTGCCCGCAAGCCTTGCGCTCCCGGGGGGAGATCCCCCGGGTGCGCAAGGCTTGCGGACACCAGCGCGGAGCACGGGGCGATGGGATGTGGGAGGGAGCTCGCTCCCCGCCCCGCGTGTGCTCGCCGCCGCCGCCCCGCCTCTCGCCGCCCGACTCGCCCGCCTCCCTCCCACGGCACACCAGCCGACGTCCCGCGGCACACTAGTGTGCCGCGGAACACCGGTTGGGAAACACTGTTTTAGACAAATTCTTAGTATTGGTCTCTAACAGTTCTGTTTCCAATTTTGACCTCTCCTTCTGAAATCCTAGTTTCCTGTCCTGCTTAAAAGTCTCATTTATCTGATAATAATGTAACCAGTCTCGAACTTTGGATTTTAGTTTCTCAAAGCTCTGTAATTTAACTTTTTCACCGTCATATTCTATAATTTCACAATATTTTGGCCAATTAGAATCCATGTTAAGTTTTTTCACCGCTCTAGCTTCCATTGGTGACAACCATCTGGGTCAAAACAAAATAAAAAAATTCCTTCCAGTAGCACCTTAAAGACCAACTGAGTTAGTTCTAGGTATGAGCTTTCGTGTGCATGCACACTTCTTCAGATACCATGTGCATGCACACTTATCTTATCTGAAGAAGTGTGCATGCACACGAAAGCTCATACCTAGAACTAACTCAGTTGGTCTTTAAGGTGCTACTGGAAGGAATTTTTTTATTTTGTTTTGACCATGGCAGACCAACACGGCTACCTTTCTGTAACTGGAACCATCTGGGTGTTTTACTTTCCAACAAATCCTTATATCGATTCCAAACATTATACAAAGCTTTCCTGATAATATGATTTTTAAAGCCTTTATAAACCTTTGCCTTGTCATACCATAGATATGCATGCCAGCCAAAATTATTGTCATACCCTTCCAAGTCTAAAATGTCTGTATCTTCAAGAAGTAGCCATTGCTTCAACCAGCAGAAAGCTGCTGCTTCGTAGTAAAGTCTTAAGTCCGGCAGAGCAAAACCCCCCCTATCTTTTGCATCAGTTAAAATATTAAATTTTATTCTGGGCTTTTTGCCCTGCCAGACAAATTTGGATATATCTTTCTGCCACTTCTTGAAACAGTCCATCCTATCTAGAACTTGCAATGTCTGAAACAAAAACAACAATCTCGGCAATACATTCATCTTGATAACAGCAATTCGGCCTAACAAGGATAGTCTCAACCTAGACCATATGTCAAGATCTTTCTTAACTTCCGACCAACATTTCTCATAATTATCTTTAAATAGATTCACATTCTTAGATGTTAAATTCACCCCCAGGTATTTCACTTTTTTTGTTATTTCCAAACCAGTTTCCCTTTGAAAACTATCTTTTTCCCCCGTCGTTAGATTTTTTTCCAGTACCTTTGTCTTCTGTTTATTTAATTTAAAACCTGCCACTTGACCAAATATTTCAATTAGTTCTAAAACTCTTTTTGTACTGGCTTCTGGCTGTTGCAAAGTCAAAACTAGGTCATCTGCAAATGCTCTTAACTTATAATGTTTAGCTCCGAGGTGTATTCCTTCAACCAGCTGGTCCCTTCTAATCATATTCAACAACACCTCCAGGACCGATATAAACAATAGAGGGGATATTGGGCATCCCTGTTGTGTCCCTTTTTCTATTGGGATCTCGTCCATAACCACACCATTCACAATTAATTTAGCTTTTTGCTCAGAGTATATTGCACCTATACCGTTTTCAAAATTTTGGCCTACCCCCATCCCCTGGAGATTCCTCTTCATAAAGCTCCAAGAAATATTGTCAAAGGCTTTCTCCGCGTCCACAAAAATCAAAACTGCTTTTCTATTTATATCAGTCTCCAATAGTTCCAAAATATCTATAATGTTCCTTACATTGTCTGACATATGTCTCCCTGGGAGAAAGCCTGTTTGGTCCTTGTGAATCTCCTCTAACAACACTTGCTAAAATGTCTGCAAAAATTTTGTAATCCACGTTTAAGAGTGATATAGGGCGGTAGTTCTTAACTTGATGTTTCTCAGTTTCTGTCTTCGGTATAAGTGAGATAAATGCTTCTTTCCACGATTCGGGAGCCTTTTTCCCCTCCAGAATTTGGTTGCAAACTTCTTTCAATGGTTGTATTAGCCATTCCTTCATTGCTTTGTAGTATCTCGCCGTCAGCCCGTCTGGTCCTGGTGATTTTCCCAATTGCATATTCTGGATGGCACCCTCTATTTCCTGGTTCGTAATTTTCTCATTTAAAATCCTTTTATTTTTTCCCGAAATCTTTGACAGTCCATGTTTTTTAATAAATTCTTCTATCTCTTGTTCATTTTTTGGCCCTTGTGCATACAATTTCTTAAAAAAACTTTGAAAACAATTACTAATTTCATTTGGTTTATTTATAGATTTTCCATCTACCTCGAGAAATGTCACAGTATTCAACTTTTGTCTCTTTTTCAGTTGCCATGACAGCAGTTTCCCACATTTATCTGCTGATTCAAAAGTCTTTTGCCTCATTTGTTTTATTTTCCATTCTATTTCTTGGTTCATCAGTTCCATGTATTGGGTCTGATGATACTTTATTTCTCTTAAAATCTCCTGAGATTTAGGTTTTGATCTCAGTTTCTTCTCTCCTTCTTTCATTTGTTTCCAAATTTTTTCTTTCTTCTCATTCTGTTGTTTCCTCTTTATCGAATTCTGCTGGATTAGAAAACCACGCATCACGGCCTTGCTTGCATCCCATATTATTCTTCTTTCCACATCTGTTCTTAGGTTTATTTCGAAGTAGTCTTTCAATGTCTTTTGGGCCTTTTTATAAATTGCTTCATCTCTAAAAAGGGTGTCATTCATTCTCCATCTGAAGGTTCCGGCTGTTGTCAATTTCATTTCCATCTTTACTGCATTATGGTCAGAGCAAGTTTTTGGGCAGATTTCTGTTTTTTTAACCCTTGGTGCCAGATTGCTAGAAATCCATATTTGGTCAATCCTGGTCCATGTCATTTTTGCTTCAGAGAAAAAGGTCCCCTCTCTTTCCAGAGGGTTCCTTGTTCTCCAAATGTCAATCAAGTCCATTGTGTCAGTCAGTTCGAAGAAAGTCTTTGGTAGTCTCCCATCCTTAGAAATTACTTGTCTTTGAGCTTTATCCATATTTGTGGAGACAACTCCATTCATATCACCCATCATTATAATTTTATAGTCCATAAAGTCCATTAAGGTCTCATGCAACTTCTTGAAGAACTCAGCCTTCCCCTCATTAGGTGCATAGATTCCTACAATCAGAATTTTTTCTCCTTGAGTTTGAATTTCCACTGCCAGAAATCTTCCTTGTTCATCCTTAAAGATCATTTTTGGTTCCAATTTTTCCTTGACATAGATCACCACTCCTCTTTTCTTAACTTTATCTGAGGAAATAAATTCCAGTCCTAATCTCTTATTTGTCAGAAGTTTTCTGTGTATCCTGGCAATATGAGTTTCTTGCAAGCATATTATGTCTAAATATTCTTTCTTTAGTATATGAAACACTTGGACCCTTTTTCGGGGATGGTTAAGACCATTGCAGTTCCAACTCAGAAGTTGCAGAGACATTTTTGTTACTGGGTATCTTTTCCACCGACTGCTCCAAGTTCTTGTTCCTGATCGGTCGGTGCTGGAGTCAATCCAAATGATAAGTTTGCAATATCCGGTATTTCCCTCTCACTCACAGTTCCTTTCTGAAAGTCCTCAAAATTTCTCTCCAAAAAGTGTTCTTTATCTTGAATTGTTTTTATTTTGATTTTCTTCCCTTTAAAGTTAAAGGACAACCCTTGTGGGAACTCCCACCTGAATGGAGTGTTGTTTTGTTTCAATAAATCCACTAAATCTTTAAATTGAGTCCTCACCTCCAAAAAATATTTAGGAATATCTTTAAAAATCTGTATTTGAGAATTCTTAATAATCAAAGCCTTCTGGAAGTGTAGGTTCAATATTTTGTCTCTTTCTTCCTTGGATCTCAAAGTGATTAAACAATCCCTCGGTTTCTTGCCTTGCTTCCTGCCAATCCGGAAAGCTGTAGTTATTACAAATTCATCTTCTTCTCCTTCTAGTTCGTCAGTCCAAAATTCTTGAAACTTATCTGTGAGAAATTCCCCAAGGTTGCCCTCTTCCTCTTCTGGTACCAATCTCAATTTCAAGTTCTTGCCTTTCCTCTCCAATTCCATAAGGGCCAAAGTTGCATCATGTTCGTGTACCTTCTTTGCAATAGGCGCAAATTTTCCCTTAGTTTCCTCGGCAGTGCTCTTGGCGATCTCGGCTATTTTCCTTGTTTCCGTACTTTCTTGAATTAAACGATTTATAGAGTCTGTATTAGATGATATTGTCGTTGTGTTCAAATCCAATCTTGTTGTCAATTCTGTCAATTTCTTAGAGTTCTCTGTAGATTGCTTAGTAAGTGCTTCTAGAGATTGATTTATTCTGAGCAGTGCCTGTGTCATAGAATCCATTGATGCTGTTGTTACTTTTTCCTGTGCAGCTGCTGCTCCTGATATGGAGCTTCTTTTCAGAGCCTGCTTTTGAGCCTGTTTTGTTTTGCTTCTTGTTGATATTTCATCCAGTGGAGTGCTCATAACTCAAGGTCGTTCACACAGGAAAGTTGCAAGTGGAAAATCCCACTTCTTTACCTCAATACAGCAGTCTCTCTTTTAGTCCTCTAGAGGGAGAGATTGTATCCAGGCAGGAGTAACAAAGAAGCAGGGAAGCAGATAGCCATGCAAAGTCCCAAAGAAATAAAAGTCCAACCCAAAGCCCTACTTTGTTGCAATTTGAAATATTGCAGATTTTGCCAAGTAAAGTCCCGTTATTGTATTTCAAATAAAGTCTTACTTTGTATCCACAGTCCTCTTTTTTTGACAGTTCATTTCCAGGCGCTCACCACTCAGGCAGCCTGGTCAGAGGTATCGGCAGCGGAGAGTTTCCCGTTCACAACTTTCTTCTTCTAGCGGGTTAAATTGAGTCAATTTTTCTTCCCCCCTTCTCCCGCTCAGTGGGGGGAAGACCCTTTCGATGTCAGGTTTAACAAAATTTAAAAAGCGTTCCCTTTAAATACAGCTTGCTCTTTTCATTGCTCAGTCAATCGTGCAGTTCCGGGAGGCTGACTTCCTTAATTTTTGCCTTTCCCGTTTTCAGCCAAATCTTCTTAATTTAAAAGTCCCGTTCAGTTTATTTTGCAGTTCTTACTCACGGGTATTGTTGCCAATCGGTAGTTTCAGGAAGGAATTGGCGCTCTCCGTCAATGGCGACGCGGCTTCGCTCCGCGAGCTGGGTTGCGATCCTCAGCACCGCGCTCACACCCGATGCCGCTCCGGAGCCTTTAAAAAGACTCTTTTGCGATACCAGGGGGCGCAAAGGTGCCCACCGAATCTCCTTGTTCACAGGCTTCAGCGCCTGTGATTTTAGGGGTCCCCCGCTCGCCGTAGCGGGTCAGACCCGAACTCACGGAGCAGTCCTGCTTCGGAGCTCGAAGCAAGGACCGCCATTAAACGCTGGCGCCGACCGGAAGTTCACATCCCTTGATCTAGATGCAATACTCCTATTGATGCAGCCCAGAATTGCATTGGCTTTTTTAGCTGCCGCGTCACACTGTTGGCTCATGTCAAGTTTGTGGTCAACCAAGACTCCTAGATCCTTTTCACATGTACTGCTCTCAAGCCAGGTGTCACCCATCTTGTATTTGTGCCTCTCATTTTTTTTGCCCAAGTGCAATACTTTACATTTCTCCCTGTTAAAATTCATCTTGTTTGTTTTGGCCCAGTTCTCTAATCTGTCAAGGTCGTTTTGAAGTGTGATCCTGTCCTCTGGGGTGTTAGCCACCCCTCCCAGTTTGGTGTCATCTGCAAATTTGATCAGGATGCCCTTGAGTCCATCATCCAAGTCGTTGATAAAGATGTTGAATAAGACCGGACCCAAGACAGAACCCTGTGGCACCCCACTAGTCACTCTTCTCCAGGATGAAGAGGAACCATTGATGAGCACCCTTTGGGTTCGGTCAGTCAGCCAGTTACAAATCCACTGAGTGGTAGCATAGTCAAGACCGCATTTTACCAGCTTCTTTACAAGAATATCATGGGGCACCTTGTCAAATGCCTTGCTGAAATCAAGGTAGGCTACATCCACTGCGTTCCCTTCATCTACCAGGCTTGTAATTCTGTCAAAAAACGAGATCAGGTTAGTCTGACATGACTTATTTTTCAGAAATCCATGCTGACTATTGGTGATCACAGCATTCCTTTCTAGGTGCTCACAGACTGTTTGCTTAATGATCTGCTCCAGAATCTTCCCTGGTATTGATGTCAGACTGACTGGGCGGTAATTATTTGGGTCCTCTCTTTTCCCCTTTTTGAAAATAGGGACAACATTTGCCCTCCTCCAGTCTGCCGAGACTTCGCCTGTTCTCCAGGAATTCTCAAAGATGACTGCCAGTGGTTCTGAGATCACATCTGCCAGTTCTTTTAATACTCTTGGATGCAGTTCATCTGGCCCTGGAGACTTGAATACATCTAAACTAGCCAAGTATTCTTGTACTATCTCCTTAGTTATTCTGGGCTGTGTTTCCTCTGCTGAATCATTTGCTCCAAATTCTTCAGGTCGGGCATTGTTTTCTTTATCGGAGAAGACTGAGGCAAAGAAGGCATTGAGGAGTTCAGCCCTTTCTGTGTCCCCTGTTTGCATTTCACCATCTTCTCCTCTGAGTGACCCCACTGTTTCTTTGTTCTTCCTTTTGCTACGAACATACCCATAAAAGCCTTTTTTGTTGCTTTTAACCTCTCTAGCAAGCCTGAGTTCATTCTGTGCTTTAGCTTTTCTGACTTTGTGTCTACACGTGCTGGCTATTTGTTTGAATTCTTCTTTGGTGGTTTCCCCCCTTTTCCATTTTTTGTACACATCCTTTTTTAATCTTAACTCAGTTAAAAGTTCTTTAGATAGCCACCCTGGCTTCTTTAGGCACCTTCCATGTTTCCGTCTCATTGGTATTGCCTGAAGTTGTGCTTTTACTATCTCCCTCTTAACAAACTCCCAGCCATCATGAACTCCCTTTCCTTTTAATATTACTGTCCATGGGATCTCACCCAGCACTTCCCTAAGTTTTATAAAGTCGGCTTTCCTAAAGTCAAGAAATTGAGTCCTGGTATGCTTGGCTGCTCCTTTCTGCTGTATAGTAAACTTCAGAAGAGCATGATCACTCGCGCCTAATGATCCTTCCACTTCTACTCCACTAACCAGGTCATCAACATTGGTTAGGACCAGATCTAAAATGGCTGTTCCTCTTGTTGCTTCTCCCACTTTCTGGACAATGAAGTTGTCTGCAAGGCCAGTGAGGAATCTGTTTGACCTTATGCTCTTGGCTGAGTTTGACATCCAGCAAATATCCGGGTAATTGAAGTCCCCCATTACTACTATCTTCCTTCCTTTTGCATGCTTGGCCATCTGTTCCAGGAAGGCATCATCTATGTCCTCCGTTTGGCTTGGGGATCTATAGTAAACTCCCACAATGAGGTCCCTGTTATTCTTCTCTCCCTTAATTTTGACCCAAATGCTCTCACTTTGGCTTTGAGGTTCTAAATCTTGGATCTCTTCACAGGTATATACATCCCTGACATATAACGCCACTCCTCCTCCTTTCTTGTCTGGTCTGTTTCTCTGAAATAGATTGTAACCCTCCATTATTACATTCCAGTCATGGGACTTATCCCACCAGGTTTCAGTGATGCCTATTATGTCATATTTAGTTTGCTGTACCAAGAGCTGAAGCTCATCTTGTTTATTACCCATGCTTTGCGCATTAGTGTACAGACATTGAAGTCCATTAATCATTCCCCCGTGTCTCTTATTTAAGGATTTTTTCCTCCCACCACTAGGTCTGCGTACTGTTTGCTCCATTTGGTCTATGACATTTGGATGATCATCTTCATCAATTGATAGATTCCTACCTTCAGGAGCACTGTCTTCCTCCCCCACATTAGTCAGTTTAAAGCCCTCCTGATGAGGTTTCTGAGATTTTTGGCAAAAACATTCCTCCCAACCGTTGTGAGGTGCAGCCCATCTCTTGCCAGAAGTCCATTAAGTCTGTATCATGTTTAGGAATCAATGTAATGTATGCTTCTTTCCAGGATTCTGGTAACTTTCCTGTATCTAATATTCCATTCATTGCATCCTTAAGTGGTTGTACCAGAAAATCTTGAAATTCCTTATAGTACTTAATTGGCATTTTACCTAGTTCGGCCTGGGTTATTGTGTGCTGGTCCCAGAGGGGTTACCATGCAGTGTGGTCTGAGTCCAGTCTGAGGTCGAAGGTGTGGTATGGAGGCTGTCCATCAAGGCTGAAGCGGGGTCCAAGGCAAGGAGTTGGGTGAGGTCAGGAACTCTGGCAAGAAGAGCAGGACAGGGTGCCAGCAGGAACAGGTTACCAACAATGTTACTCCTGCAACCTAGGACTGGGCTGACTGGCCTTTATCCCCTCTGAGGCCTAGGGCAGTCCCGGTCTACAGGTGACCCGCCTCTCTTGGCTTTAAGGCGAGCACTCCTCCTGCGAGAACTTAGTTCCCTCTGCCTCTCTGCCCTGAGCCTCTGCAGCTCAGGAGAGGCTGGAGGGTTACTGGACCCAGGGGCAGCTTCACCTTCCCCTGACGGGGCTGAGAATGGAGCACTTGCAGGTAATGGGTCCTCGATCACCTCCGGAGCCAGAGCAGATTCAGCTGGTAGTCTGCTCCTGAGGATCCAGCACAGGTGCGGGCCCTTCAGGTTCAAGCCCCAGCCCTGGCTCAGCCGGTCCTGGAGGTGGGGACTCCTGTGCAGGCTGGGATTCCTCAGGTTCAGCCTCTGAAACCGATTCCCAGACCATCACATATTGCCTGTTGTACCTCCATCATTGTAACTGGTGTGTTCAGGTAATTAATCTTCTCTTTCAGAATTTTTGGTAAATTATTCTGCTTTAAATAATCTTCTGTTTTATCTTTATGTTCCTCTCCGGCTCGATATAGTTCCATATAGTATCTTACAAAATGTTTCCTTATATCTTTCAGGCCATCAATTATTTTATCTTCTACTTTCAATTTATTTAATAATTTTCACTCTGTTTTTTCTTTAATTGCCATACTAACAGTTTTCCTGGCTTATTGGCGAATTCAAAATTCCTTTGTTTTAACATTTTGATTTTCCATTCAATTTATTGACTCACCAACATTGAAAATTGTGTTTGTAACATTTTTATATTTTGTTTTAAGGTTTTCATTGTTTTCATTTTTTATTATCTCCTCCAGTATTCCCCCCCCCCTTATTTTTCCTGGAAGTGTATTTTGTTGTATTAAAAAACCTCACATTACTGCTTTACTTTTATCCCACACCACATTCAAATCTGTTCCCTGGTTCAAATTTAATTCGAATAAGTCTCTTAAAGATTTTTCTGCTTTCTGCAAAGCAGACCTGTCATCCAGAATTCCTTCATTTAGTCTCCACTACTGTGGTGGTTTCCTTTCACCCCTCAGGTCTAATAAGACTGGGTTATGATATGAAAAAGTCCTAGGTTGTATCTCTGGTTTTTTTCCATCACTCGATATCGATATTGAGGTGATTCTTCCAGCAGATTGATTTGGTTCTGAGAAAAAAGTGAATTCTTTGTCCTTTGGGTGTTTAAATCTCCATAAATCAATTAAAATAAAGTTTTCCACTGATTGAAAAAAAGTTAATGGTAGTCTCCCTTCCTTATTTTCAGATTTCTTAATGTCCTGTCCATCTCTAGGGAGACTACCCCATTAGTATCTCCAAGTAAAATTATTGTCTGGTCCATATATTCAAACATTTTTCCCTCAAGTGATTTGTAAAATTCCGACTTTCTCTCATTCGTCACATAAATTCCTGTTGTTATTTTCTCACCTTCTGCTGTTACCTGTATTGCTATCATCCTTCCTTCCTTGTCTTTGAATAATAATTTCAGGTTGAGCTTAGTTTTTGCATAAATTACAACCCCTCTTTTTGTTTTATGTAATAAGGTCCAGTCCTAATATTTTATTCAAGAATCTTCTGTGCTTCCTTGAGGTCTTGGTACAGCAAACTAAATATGACATAATAGGCATCACTGAAACCTGGTGGGATAAGTCCCACGACTGGAATGTAATAATGGAGGGTTACAATCTATTTCAGAGAAACAGACCAGAAAAGAAAGGAGGAGGAGTGGCGTTATATGTCAGGGATGTGTATACCTGTGAAGAGATCCAAGATTTAGAACCTCAAAGCCAAAGTGAGAGCATTTGGGTCAAAATTAAGGGAGAGATGAATAACAGGGACCTCATTGTGGGAGTTACAGATAGGTAGCCGTGTTGGTCTGCCATAGTCAAAACAAAACAAAACAAATTCCTTCCAGTAGCACCTTAAAGACCAACTAAGTCAGTTCTTGGTATGAGCTTTCGTGTGCATGCACACTTCTTCAGATACACATTCTTCAGATCATTGTGGGAGTTTACTATAGATCCCCAAGCCAAACGGAGGACATAGATGATGCCTTCCTGGAACAGATGGCCAAGCATGCAAAAGGAAGGGAGATAGTAGTAATGGGGGACTTCAATTACCCGGATATTTGCTGGATGTCAAACTCAGCCAAGAGCATAAGGTCAAACAGATTCCTCACTGGCCTTGCAGACAACTTCGTTGTCCAGAAAGTGGGAGAAGCAACAAGAGAAACAGCCATTTTAGATCTGGTCCTAACCAATGTTGATGACCTGGTTAGTGGGGTAGAAGTGGAAGGATCATTAGGCGCGAGTGATCATGCTCTTCTGAAGTTTACTATACAGCGGAAAGGAGCAACCAAGCATACTAGGTCTCAATTTCTTGACTTTAAGAAAGCCGACTTCATAAAACTTAGGGAAGTGCTGGGTGAAATCCCATGGACAGTAATATTAAAAGGAAAGGGAGTTCATGATGGCTGGGAGTTTGTTAAGAGGGAGATAGTAAAAGCACAACTTCAGGCAATACCAATGAGACGGAAACATGGAAGGTGCCTAAAGAAGCCAGGGTGGCTATCTAAAGAACTTTTAACTGAGTTAAGATTAAAAAAGGATGTGTACAAAAAATGGAAAAGGGGGGAAACCACCAAAGAGGAATTCAAACAAATAGCCAGCACGTGTAGACACAAAGTCAGAAAAGCTAAAGCACAGAATGAACTCAGGCTTGCTAGAGAGGTTAAAAGCAACAAAAAAGGCTTTTATGGGTATGTTCGTAGCAAAAGGAAGAACAAAGAAACAGTGGGGTCACTCAGAGGAGAAGATGGTGAAATGCAAACAGGGGACACAGAAAGGGCTGAACTCCTCAATGCCTTCTTTGCCTCAGTCTTCTCCGATAAAGAAAACAATGCCCGACCTGAAGAATTTGGAGCAAATGATTCAGCAGAGGAAACACAGCCCAGAATAACTAAGGAGATAGTACAAGAATACTTGGCTAGTTTAGATGTATTCAAGTCTCCAGGGCCAGATGAACTGCATCCAAGAGTATTAAAAGAACTGGCAGATGTGATCTCAGAACCACTGGCAGTCATCTTTGAGAATTCCTGGAGAACAGGCGAAGTCCCGGCAGACTGGAGGAGGGCAAATGTTGTCCCTATTTTCAAAAAGGGGAAAAGAGAGGACCCAAATAATTACCGCCCAGTCAGTCTGACATCAATACCAGGGAAGATTCTGGAGCAGATCATTAAGCAAACAGTCTGTGAGCACCTAGAAAGGAATACTGTGATCACCAATAGTCAGCATGGATTTCTGAAAAATAAGTTGTGTCAGACTAACCTGATCTCGTTTTTTGACAGAATTACAAGCCTGGTAGATGAAGGGAACGCAGTGGATGTAGCCTACCTTGATTTCAGCAAGGCATTTGACAAGGTCCCCATGATATTCTTGTAAAGAAAAAGGTTAAAATGCGGACTTGACTATGCTACCACTCAGTGGATTTGTAACTGGCTGACTGACCGAACCCAAAGGGTGCTCATCAATGGTTCCTCTTCATCCTGGAGAAGAGTGACTAGTGGGGTGCCACAGGGTTCTGTCTTGGGTCCGGTCTTATTCAACATCTTTATCAACGACTTGGATGATGGACTCAAGGGCATCCTGATCAAATTTGCAGATGACACCAAACTGGGAGGGGTGGCTAACACCCCAGAGGACAGGATCACACTTCAAAACGACCTTGACAGATTAGAGAACTGGGCCAAAACAAACAAGATGAATTTTAACAGGGAGAAATGTAAAGTATTGCACTTGGGCAAAAAAAATGAGAGGCACAAATACAAGATGGGTGACACCTGGCTTGAGAGCAGTACATGTGAAAAGGATCTAGGAGTCTTGGTTGACCACAAACTTGACATGAGCCAACAGTGTGACGCGGCAGCTAAAAAAGCCAATGCAATTCTGGGCTGCATCAATAGGAGTATTGCATCTAGATCAAGGGAAGTAATAGTGCCACTGTATTCTGCTCTGGTCAGACCTCACCTAGAGTACTGTGTCCAGTTCTGGGCACCACAGTTCAAGAAGGACACTGACAAACTGGAACGTGTCCAGAGGAGGGCAACCAAAATGGTCAAAGGCCTGGAAACGATGCCTTATGAAGAACGGCTAAGGGAGCTGGGCATGTTTAGCCTGGAGAAGAGGAGGTTAAGGGGTGATATGATAGCCATGTTCAAATATATAAAAGGATGTCACATAGAGAAAGGTTGTTTTCTGCTGCTCCAGAGAAGCGGACACGGAGCAATGGTTCCAAACTACAAGAAAAAAGATTCCACCTAAACATTAGGAAGAACTTCCTGACAGTAAGAGCTGTTCGACAGTGGAATTTGCTGCCAAGGAGTGTGGTGGAGTCTCCTTCTTTGGAGGTCTTTAAGCAGAGGCTTGACAACCATATGTCAGGAGTGCTCTGATGGTGTTTCCTGCTTGGCAGGGGGTTGGACTCGATGACCCTTGTGGTCTCTTCCAACTCTATGATTCTATGATTCTATGATTCTATGTGTTTCTTGTAAACAAAGTATGTCCAAAATTGTTTCAATAAAACATGCTCTATTTTTTTTCTTTTTATTTTAATGTTTAGTCCATTTACATTCCACATTACGATTTTCAGCTTTATCATCCAATTATGTATTATTACAAAAAAAAAATCTAATTAAGAGTCTTATTCTTTTACTTCTCCTTGTTTTTCTCCTTATCTGCTACCAACCCCTCACTTACTTCTCCCACTGCCGGTGGTTTTTCACCTCCTAGTTTTTTGTACTTTCTCCCAAAAGTTTCTGCTTCACCTACATTTCTGCATCTCTGCTTTTTCCTTTTGTAGGTTAAGGAAATTTATAGTTACTCCTTTTCTAAAGCAGTCATGCTGGAATCTCTTTTAAAATAATAATATTTTTCTCATCTATTTGCATTGTTTTTTTGATAATTTATCTGTAAAATCTTATCTTTTTTAAAAAAAATAATTTTTATTAACAGGCCAATCACATCACATTATCCAAATCACATTAATTCCAAATTATACAGCCAAATTTTAAATTTTGTTGGGGGTACCCATACATCAAGCTCCGAACGAGTCCAAACATCCCTTATATTGCTGCTTTGGTTAAACAGTTCTATCCAGTTCAATCCAGATAGTCCTTTATTACTTTCTTCATCTTCTTGTTGTCATCGTATATTCCTTTCTTTGCGATCTCTGATAATTTTCACAAGCAGATTGGAAACAGGCATCCTCTGTGTGGGTTTCAAACTCTCCAAAAATCATATCTCAGACTTGCCAAGTATATCAGGAGGCTCTGTCAGGTCAAGATTACATTCCAACCATCTCATTCCAGTAGTCCTGATTCTCCTCCCCCTGTCCTTCTTTCTCCGGCAAGCCTGTCTTGGCGAGATGCCATTTTTTTACTTCGTCATAAATTTTCCTCCGTTCTCATTGTTTACCAATCTTCTCTTTAGCTATAATCCATCCCACACAGTTCTTGAATTCCTGCTTGTGGTTAGTAAAACGCAACAATCTTATTTCTTTCTGGGGTGGAGGGTTATTAATATCACATAGTGCAAAGGAAAAAAAGGTTTTTTTCTCCACTCCCCCTTCATTCCAAACATACAGTCTCATAATGGTGGTTCATCAGAAGATTTACTTATCCATCCGTCACTCCAGTCACAGAGATCCATTAGTCAGCAGTCTTATCTCCCGAGCGATGCTTGATGTATGTGCTTTAGCTTCATTCCAATCATATGTTTCCAATTATAATTCCGAGCTAAAGCAAGCCAGCACGCGCTAATTGGAACCGGCGTCAGGAAGAGCTGACCTCATCGAGGGCTCGTGCCAAGTGTCCGGCACCCCCCTCTCGCGAATCCGGGGGTGCATTGTGGGCACCGCTGGCAAGGCAGCCCACCCCAACTCCTTGGGGGGGTAGGAAGACTGCATACTTCCCATAGCAGCCTCTTAATTACCTCGTATGGGTCAGAGAGATGTTATTGTCGGCCATCTTCCAATGCGCCACCTGGTGGCCCCCCTGCAAAATCTTATCTTTGACGGCTCTTGAGTTGAAAACCACCAAACAGTCACCAGGCCATTTTTAAGCTTTTGCAAGTCTCGATTTAACTCAGAAAAGTTTTCCAAAATACGTAGATATTTCATCCTCTTGTATCTCTAGCCAACTAGCTAATTCCTTTGTTAACCTCTCTCATATCCTCGTCAGCGTCTTCCAGGATCCCCCGGAAGCACAATGTCAGCTCCTTCTGCTGCATCTCCAAGATTGCAATCGAATCCCAAGCTGCTTCCTGGGTCTCTTAATTCTATCACTTCCTCCTTTCTTTCTTTTTTAAAATAGATTTTTATTGAAATTTTAAAGGTTACATGAGTAATAAAAAAATAACAGCAGAAAAACACCCAATTAGACAAAAAAAGAAAGCAAAACAATACATAAAAACAAGTCCCATCAAAGAAAAAAGATAAAAAAGAGAACAGACAAAAAAGAAAAAAATGCATACAATAAAAAAAAAGAACAAATCAAACCTTTACATAACTTTCTTTCTTTAGCTTATTTCCTTGACCTCCTCACACCTCCCCTCTTGTATTCTGGTTCAGTTAGATATTTCAGCAAATCCTTCACCTTTGTTTTTATCCTAATAATTTATCTTTATATACTATAATTTAACATTCTCTTCTTTCACCAATTAATCATCCATTTTTACTTTGTTTAATCTTATTTCTCCTTAAAACTAATATATTTGAACTTAATCTCTTAAGACATTTCCCCTAGGGTCATTAAAAATTCATTCCACGATTTTTCCATCTCTCATTAAATTTTTTTTTTTTTTTAATTTCCATATATACACTTTAAATTCCCAATTTTCTTCCACCATCTCCCCTCCCCGGTCTCGGCCCCTGCCGTCAGTTCCATCAACCTCCCAGCGTCCATCAACCTGGAGATCTTCTCACAGTCTTTATCTTAAGGCCAATTTCCCAGCTGCACTCTTGTAACAATGTCCCAAAACTCCCTCTAGAGGAAGACAGTCTCCATTTGTATCTATCCTTTCCAGCACAATTCCAAAAGTAAATTAGTAGCAGTTTCCAGTTACCTTTTCTTCTTTTTAAGTACAGAAGTGGACAATAGAAACAATGTCTTTCTTTTAAAGCTAGCTGTCAAATTTGTCCTGTTTACCGTCGATGGACTTTTTGCAAGCCGTTCCCAGGTTCAGAGATGTGATGCTTCGATTTTTAATTTTTCACCTTCTGCAAGTTCACTTGGTCAAAATTAATAGTTTCAGTCAGTGGAATTTTAATCCTTTACGTAAGACTTTCCAAAACCTTAGTTAACAACTACTTTGCTTCAGTCTATTTACAGAAAGGGAAGGTGGACTTCCTGTTTGAACCTTCCCCGTTCGGTGCCAAATTAAATTATTTAAAAGCTCAATTTCCCGTTCTACTCACGGCTTGTTGTTTAAAATCCAGTTGCCCACAGGAAAAAAGTCAGCGCTCTCCGACAGCAGCAATGCGGCTTTGCTCCGAGAAATAAGCGGTCGATTCAAAGCACCGCGCCTCTCACCCCACGTCGCTCCGGATTCCCAATACCGGGTCTCCCCGCGAGTAGGGGGGGCGCAGAAGGTGCCAGCTGAATCCCAGGTTCACAGACTTCTTCCATCTGTGATTTCTAAGGGTCTCCGCCTTCGCCGTGGCGGTCAGACCCTGTTTTTCACGGAGCCAGTTCCTCCCGATCGGAGGAGCTCCGCCATTGCCGGAGGCGCTAACCCAGAAGTCCACTTCCTCCTTTCTTTTTCCCTGTTCTTTCTTTAGCTCTCTGCCCTCAGCCGGGGTGTTTTTCGACATCTCTTCTAGGCCTTGGGTTTTTGTTTTTAGGTCTTGTACCGATTTACCCAATTTTGTAGTTTTGGTTGATAATTCCTTAATTTGACCCTTTAATTCCACAATTAATTTTGTATTTTGTTCAATTCTACCCCTCCACCCCCCCCAATTTATCCAATTTTTCGTCCAAGGCCTTAGCATTTTCACTTATGTCTTTTTTAAAACCCATAATTAATTCTGAAACATCCATTTTTGGCTCCACTTCTAGTGCTGACCCTCTTCTCCCTTGTGCAGGAGTGGGAGTTACCACTCCTGTCGTTGGTTGTGGCTTTTCAGTTGCCATATCTCAAACTGTCTTAAATAATTATTTAATTTTCTCTTTACCTTCTTAATGTAATATTGTTTTGACTTGCAATAATTTTAGAAACCTCTAGGTGTCACTCCTGCCCCTGTTTCCCCCTCTCTAATTCCATAAAAAAGAAAAAGTAGTGTTATAAAAAACCAATTGCAGTTCCCCTCTTTTACCACTAGATGTCTGTCCCCACACATAATTTCTCAGTTTGACTGGCTTCATTGCCTAGTTCTTCCCCAGGCATGGGCATAGCTAGGGGGGAGCTGCCACCCCCAAATCAAGCAAATAAATAAAAGCACCACAATCTCCCTCCCCAGCATGCATTTCTCTAGAGCCATCTCTGTCTGGCCCAGCCAGGCCCCCTTGCCCTCTAGAGTAGTCATTCAGTACTTTGTGGGGAGTAATGACCTGTCTAAGGTCAAGATGGCAGGGGAATGTCTCCCTGGGCTACTGCATTGGGAGGGAATGAAAACTTCTTTTAGTTTAGATGTTTTTTAAAAGGCATGTTCTTTGTAATTTTGCAAAATATACTCGCTAAACACATGAAAGGTACTCCCTGATGTCAGCTGCTTTGCATGAAGAATGTCCTGGGATCTTCAGGTAGGAAAGACTCCTATGTGAAGCCCTGGAGAGCTACTACCAACCAGAGTAAGAAGAACTGTGTGAAGTAAACCAAGGAGCTGACTCAGAGGCTTGTGAGGCATCAGTTGTACTTTGTGTGTGTCTAATAACTCTTACACACCCCTGGATATAAAGAAGAGGAATGATGGAGGCAGTTAGAATGCTCTTATCAGTAGGGCTGATCTAATCCACTTTCATGAGTTTGACCAAACTGCGGGAGGGAAATGGAAGACAGGAGTGCCTGGTGTGCTCTGGTCCATGGGGTCACGAAGAGTTGGACATGACTAAACAACTAAAAAACAACAACAAATCCTCTTTCAGTGTTAGAAGTCACCGAGAACAATACAAAGCACATGGTGCACTATTGAAAAGCATGTTTCCCTGTGTCTGTTTTTAGACTTTTTATAAGGAATTGTCAACTATGTTCCTTGCAAGGTGCCATGTGCATAGAGGGCACTATAGAAATAAGAAATAAGACAGAGCAGGCTGTGAAATTGTGATGGTTGGGAGTTGGGCTAAACACACTTAGTGCTACCCTCGAGTCAGAATCCACAGGGCCCAGCCTTTTCTTCCACTATCCACAGCCAACAGAAGACTCATTGTTTCCCACGACACTTCCGGCAAAGTGCTCTCACAGTCAGGTTGGGGGAAAGTGCTCGAGCACGTCCCGGTCGCAGCAAGGCAAGGGAAGCGCAGGGTGAAGTGAATTCTCCCCAAAAGGTTTGAGAGGACACCTCAGACCGAAAAGGGCACCAAACAGTGCATAAAGGGGTTCAAGCACAAGAGTGGGAGAAGGACTGGAGAACCTCAGTGCTAAAGGGGCCAACCTTGCAGCGAGACGCCCCAAGGACTGAATTGAGTAGGGTTGAACTCTCTGATTTATAAGAGCCGCTGGACCCTGCATCTTAAATAAAATAAAACAAAACTTGGACTAAAAGAGGCTTAAACTAAAAAAACCCAAGTTCATAGATGCAGAGGTTACAAATTACTATTAAGAAATCTCAAGCCGAAAGGTTAAAAAAATTTTACTTACCAGAGATCCGCGGCAACACGATCTATTTAATTGCAACTAAAGAGCTTTACAATGGTACCTCGGGTTACATATGCTTCAGATTACAGATGCTTCAGGTTACAGACTCCGCAAACCAAGAAAAAATGCATCGGGTTAAGAACTTTGCTTCAGGGTGAGAACAGAAATCGTGCTCCGGTGGCGCAGCGGCAGCAGGAGGCCCTATTAGCTAAAGTGGTGCTTCAGGTTAAGAACAGTTTCAGGTTAAGAACGGACCTCCAGAACGAATTAAGTTCGTAACCAGAGGTACCACTGTACATCAAAGTAAAAAGTGAGGCTTTGCCTCTTGGCTCCTGCGTACTAGCTCAAATACTGAGGTCGAAGTGAGCAAAATAGTTCAGCAAAGTTTAAGAACTGACCTAAATCCCTTTTAACGTTAAGGCGGAGAGTGGGAGTGGGGGGGAATCACTAGATTCCCCCAATCCTACCACTTGGCTTCACGGAGAATCACTTCAAGCAAAGCCGTGGAGAAGACAAAAGAATTAAAATAGTAAGCAGAACCCAAGGGAACCCAAGGGAACTATAAAGACCTGGCTGAGCGTTGCAAACGGTAAAGAAGGAAGAGAAAAAGACGGGAGAAAGAAAAGCCAGTGTCAGAGAGGAAAAAGGAGGTTGAACAGGAAATTGTGGGAGAGTGCAAAGCTACAAAAGATAGCGGGAACAGAGTGTCAATAGAAGAAGCAAAGCAATGAGGATCTGAAGAAAGGGTGGTAAAATGGTGATGAGTATAAAGAAAAGTTGAATCATCTAGCGTCCTGCCTGTTTAAAATGGAGCTATAGACAAAATAGAAGGGCCTGCAGCTCCAACTGCAGCGACACCTAGTGGTGGAGGAGGTAAATGCTTTAAATATTACATCATGGCTTGTTGTTCTTTATACAGTGGTACCTCAGGTTAAGAACTTAATTTGTTCTGGAGGTCCATTCTTAACCTGAAACTGTTCTTAACCTGAGGTACCACTTTAGCTAATGGGGCCCCCTGCTGCCGCCGCGCGATTTCTGTTCTCATCCTGAAGCAAAGTTCTTAACCCGAGGTACTATTTCTAGTACTATTTCTGTAACCTGAAGCACCTGTAACCTGAAGCGTCTGTAACCCGAGGTACCACTGTAATAAGGTTTGAAAAGAAATAAAAAAGGATTTTGAAACTTGGAACGGATTAAAATTATCAATAGGAGGAAGAGTTTCCATAATTAAAATGAATGTCCTTCCCAAAATTATCCATCTCTTTCAAACAATATCTAGAGAAATATGTTTTGAGGTGTGGAGGAAAGATATGACAAAATTCATATGGCAAAATAAGAAGGCCCACATAAAATTTAAACTGACTGACAAAAAAGAGAGAGGAGGTCTGGCGTTGCCAAATTTAAAATTATACTGTGAAGCAGAATGCCTTGTATGGCTGAAAGAATGGATCACTTTGGAAAAAGCAGATTTATTAGACCTGGAGGGCTTTAACAACAGATATGGATAGCACGCCTACCTCGCATATGATAAGATCAAAGTCCATAAAGTCTGGAGCAAGTACAAAATGAGACTGGAGCCAATGACACCATGGTGGCTTGCATCTCTAGAAGCCCATGCCATGAAAAAATTAAACATGAATAAGGAATGGGCAACATATAGAAATTTGATAGGGGAAGATCAAGGTAAACCTAGAATAAGACCATATGAGGAAATAAGGCATTATGTCTCCAACAGATGGCAATATATACAACTTGGAAGTGTCTTTAACTCGGACTTGAAGAAAGGCTTTGCTAAAGAGAATTTATTAATGCATGAAGCATTACTAAAAAAAACCCCAAAAATTACTATCTAAAATGTATAACCTATTGCTAGATTTGGATATGATTGACGAGGAAGTGAAAGAGACAGTGATTAAATGGGCGTGAGACTTCAGCCACACAATATATTTAGAGCAAAGGGAGAAACTTTGGCAGGAAGATATAAGGTTTACCACCTGTAGTACAGAAATATACTCAGAGTCGAGAGTGGATTTCATGCTCTTTATTCAGCTCATAGTGGTGAGGAGGAACGAAAGTCCCCTCAAAGTATCTGCTTTATATACATTATTTACACAATGGGCTGCACATGATTGGCTAATTCTGGACTTCTCCTGTAGGCCAATCAGGTTGTGGATTCACTTCCATCTGGAGCCGGATTGGGTGGCGCCTGCAGACCAATCATACTGCTGCATTGTTCTAGGACCAATCAGACTGCTGAATTCTGAATCCTATTGTTCTAGGACCAATCAGACTGCTGCATTTTGGATCCGATTCAACTCAGTACATAACTGTCAGGGGTTCAGGGAGAGAGACGCAGATGAGGGAGGAGACAGAAAGTGAGGGGGAAGGATTCCAGACTGACGAGGAAGAGGATGACAATGACCCAAGATTGTCCATGAGTCCGTCCAGTGAATCGGAGGACTCCCAAAAGGGAGCCCCTCTGGTCAAGCCAAGGGAAGCTAGAGGGGGAAGCAGTCAGGAGCAGGGAAACGAAGGGGGAACCCCCAGTGGGAGTTGGAGAGCGAGACCGGCTGCTCCGCTGGAACGGAGTGAGGGGGGAGGAGTGACCAGTGTGTCAGAAGGAGCAGAACAGGAAGCAGAGAGGGGAAGGAGATCAGGGCAAAACGTCCTGCCGGAAGGGGAGGAAAGTAGTATCGAGGGCAGTGTAACTGTCAAAGGGAAGGTCAGGAGCAACGTACGCGCGCCAAGTTCAAAATGGGAGGCGCGCGGAAATGAAGAGAGTCCTGGGAGGAGCCTGGTCCCAAAGCCCGAAGGAGGGGGGAGGAGGCGGCAGAGGATTCAGCCTCTGGAGAGTCCCGAAGAGAGAGAACACAGGGGGGCAGAAAGACCCTGCGGAAAAGGAAAGAGAGAAAGAGGTGGACCAGTACAAGCCTCTTAAACTGGTGTAGAGGCGGTACTGACTCAGAGGGGACTTCAGCGGTCTAAGCGTAACAGACGTAGGGTCACCCACCTCGGATGTAAAACTACTAATGTTCTTCAATAAAAGCTTTTGTACATAAGCTGGAGTGGACTTTGGTCTCTTGTGAGCTGGGACCACGGGTGACTCTGACAGCAAGTCCCCTCTCAAAGAACGCAAAATTTTTTTTTGCAAAGCTCACGAACGGTAGCAGCCATGAGTGCGGAGGAGCAGCTGACAACACTGCGAAACGCAGTTACAGAACTCACCGCTGCAGTCATTGCATCTCAGAAGAAGAGTGATGAAGCGGAGAAGCGCTGCCAGGACCTGCAAATAAGGTGGGAGCGTGCAAGCAAGGAAGGGTTCCCAGGGTCCAGATCAGAGGGAATTGGACTTGGAAGGCGGGGGGGGGGCAGTCTAGTCACCCACTTCGATGGGAACCTAAAGCACTACCCAAGTTTCAGAGCAGACGTCTTGTATGCACTGCATTTGCTTCGTAATGACTTTAAAGATGAAGAGGAGAAAGTGGGGTTTATTGTGTCTCATTTGCATGGGGAGGCAAGAGCTTGGTTGCGCAATTTGTGGCGCGAAGACGGCCCTGCCCGCCGCGATTCTGATGAATTTATTAAAGCGATGGACGCTTGTTTCCAGTCAACCGTGGATCTTGATCTTGCACGCAGGGAAATGCACGGGTTGCGGCAAGGGAGAGCCACTGTGCGTCAGTATCATTCGCGATTTTTCGCCTTACTGACTGTATTAGGCTGGGAGAAGGACTGCAAACCAGTGAGAGATTTGTTCTGGGAGGGTCTCAGCGGCCCCATAAAAGATGAACTTGCCAGGGGAGACAGACCTCAGACCCTGGAGGACGTCGTGCAGAGGGCTCTCGCAATAGGGGTACGGCACGAAGAACGTCCTTGGCACAATGAGGAGGGACGCCAGGCGCGTGCACCGGCAAGGACGCCTCCTTTTCTCCCCAGAGACTTCAGTCAGGCACATCCCTCGCCTCTGGCGCGGCAGGGGGAGGAACCGATGGAAATTGGTGGTGCTAAGGCTCAAGCAACAGCCAGAGTCCCCGCATCCGGTGCAGTAAAGGCGAAGCCTCCTAGAGGGAACAGGAAATGTTACATCTGTGACAGTGCACAACACATGGCGAAAGAGTGCCCCCAGAGGCCCCAGAAGCACACTGCAGCCTTAGCAACAGTGGCAGCAGAAGTGATGCAAGAGGAGCAGCCTCAGGGAAACGACAGTGCCTGGCTGGAAGCAGAGCTGCTGGGGCTCAGCCAGGCAAATCTGTAGAGCAGTCCCCAGTGCCTTTGCAACGTACAGACCCTTTACCACCCAAGCCAACGGTGCGGCT
This sequence comes from Podarcis erhardii, assembly GCF_964252035.2. Lineage (NCBI taxonomy): Eukaryota > Metazoa > Chordata > Lepidosauria > Squamata > Lacertidae > Podarcis > Podarcis erhardii. Next base: position 55,135,422 of record NC_138502.1, on the reverse strand, counting down.
CACTGCAACACTCCAGTTGCCGAACGGAACCACCCTGGAAGTCCCCATCACGATCGATTCTGGGAGCAACGCGGACTTTGTGGGGGTGCATTTCGTCAAGCAGCATCGCATAACGCTTCTGCCCGCGACAACGCCTCTAAACGTAGTCACGGTTGATGGCAGGAAATTGCTGGGAGGACAAGTTGTGCAACAGACGCCCCCCATGGAGATGCGGATTGGACATCATAGAGAAGTCATCAGCTTCAATGTCACCCGCCTGTCGGACACGCCTATAGTACTAGGCATGAGTTGGCTGGAGAGACACAGTCCTGCGATAGCGTGGTACCAACGGCAGATCACCTTTTGCTCATCGTACTGTGCTCAACATTGTATCCAGTCCAGCCAGGAGGAAGGGGCGGAGCAGCAGCTGCAACTTGGCATGGCGCAGGCAGTTCCTCGCAAGTACGAGAGTTTCCTGGAGGTTTTCTGCGAGAAGGAAGCTGACCGGCTGCCGCCCCACAGACCTTACGATTGCGCGATCGACCTGTTGCCGGGGGCGCAGCTGCCGACTGCGAAGCTGTATTCCATGTCTGAGGACGAGATGCAAGAACTCAGGGAGTTCATAGAGCATAATTTGAAGCGTGGATTCATCCGGGAGTCCAAAGCAGTGGGGGGCAGTCCTGTGTTTTTTGTAAAGAAGAAAGACACGCCCCAGAAAAGACTCATTGTGGATTTCAGGGCCATAAATTCCATGACCAAGCCCAAGGCCTTCCCCATGCCCAAGATTGATGACCTCCTAGCGACCGTGCGGAAGGGGAAGATCTTCACCAAGTTGGATCTGCGTGGAGCGTATAACCTCATCCGTATCCGGGAGGGCGATGAGTGGAAGACGGCCATGTTCACGCCTCTGGGCACGTATGAATACAGAGTTATGCCGTTTGGTCTCCAAAATGGATCTCACGTCTTCCAAGCCTTTATGCATCACGTGCTGGCGGGGCTCCTCTACAAGAAGTGTGTGTGTTTCCTCGACGACATCCTGATCTTTTCGGAATCGCAGGAGGCTCATGAAAGAGACGTGAAGGAGGTCCTGCAGAGACTGCGAGAACACAGGCTCTACGCCAAGTTGGAGAAATGCCAATTTGATGTGACGGAGGTGGATTTCCTCGGCTACAAGCTGTCTGACAAGGGGCTGGCCATGGACAGCGTCAAGGTCCGCGCCGTGTTAGACTGGAAGAGCCCACGCAATCGGAAGGAGGTCCAGAGATTTGTCGGGTTCGCCAATTTCTACCGCAAATTCATCAGGGGTTTTGCAAAGGAGACGGCAGCAATCACGGACACCCTCAGTTCCAAGAAGAAGAAGTTCGCTTGGACGGAACAGGCGGAGCGCTCTTTTAGGAAGCTTAAAAGCCTCTTCGCTTCCGAGGAGCAGCTGATGCACGTGAATCCGGGCAGACCCATGCGAGTAGAGACCGACGCCTCAGACAGAGCGGTGGGAGCCGTATTCCTGCAAGAAGATTCCCAAGGAAATTGGAGACCCTGTGCCTTTTACTCCCGAAAGCTCAGCAAGGCGGAGCAAAACTACACCATATGGGACAGAGAGCTGTTGGCCATCCACGCTGCCTTCAAAGCGTGGCGACACTTCCTCATAGGTGCCAAGCACACAGTGCAGGTCCGCACAGATCACAAGAACTTAGAGTATTGGCACACGGCGAAGCTCCAGAGCCAAAGACACATGCGCTGGGCTGAATTCTTTGCGGATTTCGACTTCAGGATAGAATACATCCCGGGAGAATCCAACGTTATAGCCGACGCGCTCTCCAGGAAACCGCAATATCTCGAGGAAGCAGCGCCAGTGGCAGCCAAGCACATTTTCGCACCGCAGGCGTGGACGTGCGCTACCATCGCAGTCGACCTGGACGCGGTGCGACGTGCGTTGCAAGTAGATCGATTTGCACAATCCAAGATGGAGGCGCTGCGCAGGGGTTCGCAGAGAGAAGATGAGTTCCAATTACGCGACGGGCTGTTAACTCACAAAGGTGCCCTCTACGTACCGGGCGAAGAGCTCCGCGCGAGGGTTCTGCAGCAGTTGCACGACGCCCCCAGTGCGGGACACTTCGGCAAGGAGAAGACAATAGAACTGGTGGCCAGGGACTTTTGGTGGCCCCAGATGCGGGGAGAGATAGCGGATTACGTCGCCAGGTGTGACACTTGTCAGAGGTCCAAGCCAGTGCACCAGAAGCCAGCGGGGTTACTGGAACCGCTGGAGACGCCACAGCAACCGTGGGAGAGGGTGGCGCTGGACTTCGTCACTGACCTGCCCAGCTCCAGAGGCAAGACGGCGGTGCTGGTGGTGGTGGACTTGTTCACCAAGATGGCGCACTTCATTCCTTGCGCGAAGGTGGCGACGGCGGAACAGACCGCCAAACTCTTCATCGATCACGTGTTCAAGGTGCATGGGCTGCCACAATCCATCCTGTCCGATAGGGGGCGCCAATTTGTTTCTACTTTTTGGCGGAAGCTTCTAGGTATCCTGCATGTCAAGATCAACCTAACGTCGGCAAGGCATCCGCAGACCAACGGCCAAGCAGAGAGAGTCAACGCGATCATGCAGCAGTACCTGAGATGTTACGCCAATCAGCGCCCGGCGGCGTGGGTGGACTACCTGCCGATGGCGGAGTTTGCCTACAACAACACGAAGCACGCGTCGACGGGGGTGACGCCGTTCTTCGCGAACAATGGTCGTCATCCCAGAACCTTCCCGGGGTTCGTAACACCGGGAGAGGGGGTGACGCAAGAAGCCGACCAGTTCGCAGCAGAACTGCAAGAGGTGCACGAGGAGCTGCGGAGACATTTGGAGGTAGCCAAACAAGCATATAAGGTGCAGGCAGACAAAAACAGGAGAGTGGGAGAGGACATCCAGGTGGGGGACTGGGTATGGTTAGCGGCCCAAGCGATGCCAGCCAGGTCGTTGGCTAAGAAGAAGCTGGGACACAGGCAGCTAGGGCCATACCAGGTGGAGGCTAGGATTAACCCTGTAGCTTTTCGACTGGCCCTCCCCGAAGGTTCCAGAGTGCACCCGGTCTTTCATAGGTCGGTGCTCACTCCCTACAAGACCCCGCACAGGTTTCAGGAGTCTGAAACAGTACTGCACGCACGCACTCAGTCACCCGAGAGGGAGGGGCGCCCAGGGCCGAACCACTCAACGAGGTCACTGAGATCCTGGACTCGAGATGGGGGGTAGAGGGAGTAGAATACCTGCTAGCCAGAGAGGGTGCCCCGGCCAGTGCCAATATTTGGGTGCCGGACTACGCTTTAGACGAACCTCTTCTGAAAGACGAGTTCCATGCACTTTTCCCGCATAGACCCATGCCAGCCGAGTATTTTGATGACTGGCTCTTTACGCCCACACTTTCAGACAGTACTTTCAGGGGCTTTTCTTCCGCCGAGGAGAGAACGCCAGAATCAAGCCCGCCCAGGGGATCGTGTTCGGGGGTAGAAACAGAACCCTCTTACTGGTGGGACGAGCAACCAGAGGACGACTGGCGCAAGAAATGGCTGACGGGGCCTTGGCAGGCAGCACCAGACGAAGTAGCAATGGAAGAGGGAGCCGAGAACATCTTGGGTGAAGAACCCGCATTCGAACACACATACACCGAGCTGCTAGCAGAGGACATTGAAGCAAACGAACTGGATCCTGCATCTACCTCCGAAGAGCTGCGGCTCCCACGACCTGCCTCCGAGGGCCGGGAGGGGGGAAGGGGGGGCTTCGAGGGGGGGATGGATGTCAGGGGTTCAGGGAGAGAGACGCAGATGAGGGAGGAGACAGAAAGTGAGGGGGAAGGATTCCAGACTGACGAGGAAGAGGATGACAATGACCCAAGATTGTCCATGAGTCCGTCCAGTGAATCGGAGGACTCCCAAAAGGGAGCCCCTCTGGTCAAGCCAAGGGGAGCTAGAGGGGGAAGCAGTCAGGAGCAGGGAAACGAAGGGGGAACCCCCAGTGGGAGTTGGAGAGCGAGGCCGGCTGCTCCGCTGGAACGGAGTGAGGGGGGAGGAGTGACCAGTGTGTCAGAAGGAGCAGAACAGGAAGCAGAGAGGGGAAGGAGATCAGGGCAAAACGTCCTGCCGGAAGGGGAGGAAAGTAGTATCGAGGGCAGTGTAACTGTCGAAGGGAAGGTCAGGAGCAACGTACGCGCGCCAAGTTCAAAATGGGAGGCGCGCGGAAATGAAGAGAGTCCTGGGGAGGAGCCTGGTCCCAAAGCCCGAAGGAGGCGGCAGAGGATTCAGCCTCTGGAGAGTCCCGAAAAGGAAAGAGAGAAAGAGGTGGACCAGTACAAGCCTCTTAAACTGGTGTAGAGGCGGTACTGACTCAGAGGGGACTTCAGCGGTCTAAGCGTAACAGACGTAGGGTCACCCACCTCGGATGTAAAACTACTAATGTTCTTCAATAAAAGCTTTTGTACATAAGCTGGAGTGGACTTTGGTCTCTTGTGAGCTGGGACCACGGGTGACTCTGACAATAACAAATACAATAAAAGAAAATTTAATCAAAATGTTCTACAGGTGGTATTTAACACCAGCCAAATTAGCAAAAATCTATAAACTAAAATCCAACCTCTGTTGGAAATGCAACAAGGAAGCTGGCACAACAATGCATATGTGGTGGAGTTGCACCCCAATTAAGTACTTCTGGGGAGAAATACATGAGGAGTTGGAAAAAATGCTTAAAATCCCATTAACGAAAAAACTAGAGGCTAACCTATTGGGCCTTTTAGGAAAAGAAATACTGAAATCGAAAAAAAGAATTTTCTTATATGCGACCACCACAGCTAGGATAGTAATAGCATCTAAATGGAAAGCTAAAGAACTACCTACCAAGGAGGAATGGATTCTCAAATTAAATGAATATTTAAAATTGCCTAAATTAACAGCATCCATATGACAGCAATCAAATCAAAAACTAAAAAATGAATGACAATGCTTTGATGATTATATGACAAAATATTGCTCTAAAAAAGACATGCTAATATGCTTAGATTAAGAATGTTCTCCGCTGCTGCCGCTTTGCCGTGCGTGTGGGGAGGGCTCTTCCCCCTGCTAGCCCATTCCCCATCTTGGGCCTGGGGACGGGCCCCAGACTCCATCTCAGCATATAAGGCTCCAAGGAGGCCTCGGAACATTGCTGCAGGCGCTTTGCCGCGCGTTTGTGGGGAGGGCTCTTCCCCCTGCAGGCCCACTCTCCATCAGGCCAGGGGGCGGGGCCTACGCTCACCACTGCCGCACCTTTGGGGACAATGGTGCTGCGGCAGCGGTTGTTTGAAGTGTTTTTATATGTTTTAAACTGTTTTTATTTTATTTTTTGCTTTGTTGTACCACCATAAGCGGTGGTTTTTATCCATGTATCTTTATTTTGTTTTGGTTTATTTTGGGTTGGGTTGGGGTGGTTGTGGAGTGGGGTGGGGATTGGTTTTGTTTTCGTGTAATTGTTTTTGTTTGTTTGCTTTTATATTCTGTAAATGGAGGTGAGCCTGAGGCTTGGGATTCCTACTGTGGAGGGGCGAGGGAGGTATGGCGGTGGGGGCAGATGTCATAGGCGAAGGGGATCGAGATACGGATATGCTCGTACCCCTTCCAATCTGCGCCCCATCCCGAGAGACGAGGGTAGGGTGAGCAAGGATTACTCACCTCCGTCACTGGTGTTGTGCAATGCCAGGTCTATAGGCAACAAAACCGCCACCCTGCGAGATTTCTTCACCTCGCAGGGGGTTGACCTGGCATGTGTGACTGAGACCTGGGTGCGTGAAGGGGATACTGTTACCTTACGAGAGATGGTGCCCCCGGGTTTCTCCGTCCTCCACCAGTCGCGGACTGTGGGCCGGGGGGGAGGGGTGGCGTTATTAATCCGGGAAGATTGTTCTTTCAGGGCTCTACCATCGCCATCGATCCCCGGCATTGAATGTGTTGGCCTAGTGTGGGGCTCCGAGGTGAGCTTGGCTGTCTGGCTGGTGTACCGGCCACCTAGCGCACCAGCAGCCACCCTGTCAGGTCTGCTGGAGGCGGTGGCCGGCTGGGCCTTGGTACCTAACCTATTGGTATTGGGAGACTTCAACATCCATGCTGATGCCACTCCCTCCTCGCAGGCTCTGGACCTGGTGTCTTCCATGGCGACACTAGGGCTCTCCCAGTTTGTTTCGGGCACCACACATCAAGCAGGCCACACGCTGGATTTGATCTTTGGCATCGGTATAGATGTGATCATGTCTCCTTCGATGAAGGTGCCATGGTCTGATCACTATGCCCTGAAAGCCAGGATTGACGTTCCACCCCCACCCTGCTTGGGTGGCGAGCCAATTTGGGCTCGCCCGCAGAGGCTGATGGACCCTGATAGATTCCGGCAAGCCTTGCGGGACCTTTCTCCCCCTGGCAACTCATTGACTGAGCTTGTTGAGGCCTGGAATACCCAGCTCCTGGCAGCCATCGATGAGATCGCACCTAAGCGCCCTCTGCGACCCCGCAGAAACCGGGCTCCCTCATTTACCGAGGAGCTCCGGAAAATGAAGCGGGACCTCAGACGGCTAGAGCGAGTATGGCGGGGTGCCCGTGACGGAGCCTCAAGAACATCTTATAGGGTTTTTATGAAAACCTATGAGATGGCAGTGAAGGCCGCTAAGAAGTCTTACTTCTCGGCCTCCATTGCATCCGCTAGCTCTCGCCCGGCGCAATTATTTAGTATAATTCGGTCTTTAACGTCCCTCGAAGGACAGCCAAATTTAAATAACAATTTGACACACAGCTGTGAGGCATTTGCGAGCTTTTTCGCGGAGAAGGTCTTGTTGCTCCGCCATGACCTCCCTGCCAATTTGGATACAATAAAGGAACTGGAGGCCCCTTGACTGTCCTCGGGTTCAGTATTGGACCACTTTGACTGGATATCCCCAGCCGATGTGGACAGACTCCTCCGAGCTGGAAAGCCCACCACCTGTCCTCTCGACCAGTGCCTGTCCTGGCTGATTAGAGCGTGCCCAGACGAGGTGCGGGCCCCCCTGGGGGATATCATCAATCTGTCCCTTGGCACCGGGACATTCCCAGGGGAACTGAAGGAGGCAGTGGTGCGCCCGCTCTTAAAGAAAACATCATTAGATCCCTTAGATCTATCCAATTACCGCCCGGTTTCGAATCTTCCATTCTTGGGTAAGGTGATTGAGAGAGCGGTTGCTGAACAGCTTGGTAGGTTTCTGGATGAAACATCGGCTCTGGATCCATTTCAGTCCGGCTTCCGCGCTGGTCATGGGACCGAGACGGCTCTGATCGCCCTAACAGATGATCTCTGCAGGCAGCTGGATCGAGGCGGGTCGGGGCTGCTGATTCTTCTAGACCTGTCAGCAGCCTTCGACATGGTCGATCACGAACTCCTGGACCACCGCCTTGCCGACGTGGGGATCCAGGGCACAGTCCTTCAATGGCTGCGCTCGTTTCTCTCTGGTCGGGGACAGAGGGTGGCGCTTGGGGGGGAATTGTCATCCCGCCACTCCTTGGTGTGTGGTGTGCCCCAGGGTGCAATACTCTCCCCGATGCTTTTTAACATCTTTATGCGCCCCCTCGCCCAGCTTGTCCGGAGTTTTGGGCTGGGCTGCCATCAGTATGTTGATGATACCCAACTCTATCTGTTGATGGACGGCCACCCGGACTCGGCCCCAGACACACTGATCAGATGCTTGGAGGCTGTGGCTGGATGGTTACGTGGGAGCCGGTTGAAGTTAAATCCTTCGAAGACAGAGGTCCTCTGGCTGGGACGGGACGACATGGGGCTGAGGGGGCAACTCCCATCTCTTGCGGGGGTGCAATTAGTGCCAGCACCGTCCGTTAAGAGTTTGGGTGTAATCTTCGATACCTCCCTCTCCATGGAGGCGCAGATTGCAGCTATAACAAAGGCGGCATTCTTTCATCTCTGCCAAGCTAAGCAGTTGGCTCCTTACCTCTCTCGCCCTGACCTAGCCACTGTGATCCACGCGACGGTCACCTCCAGACTGGATTATTGTAACTCGCTCTACGTGGGGCTGCCCTTGAGACTGACCCAGAAACTCCAGCGGGTGCAAAATGCCGCAGCGAGACTCCTTACGGGGTCTTCGCTTAGAGAGCACATTCATCCGGTGCTATACCAGCTGCACTGGCTCCCGGTGGAGTACAGGATCAGGTTTAAGGTGCTGGTTTTAACCTTCAAAGCCCTATACGGCCTAGGGCCCTCGTACCTACGGGACCGCCTCTCCTGGTATGCCCCACAGAGGAACTTACGATCTTCAAATAAAAACACCTTGAAGGTCCCAAGCCACAGAGAGGTTAGGCTGGCCTCAACTAGAGCCAGGGCTTTTTCGGCTGCGGCTCCAACCTGGTGGAATGCTCTGTCACAAGAGACAAGGGCCCTGCAGGACTTGACATCTTTCCGCAGTGCCTGCAAGACAGAGCTGTTCCACCAGGCCTTTGGTCAGGGCGCAGCCTGACTCCCTCCTTTGGCAATCTTTACAAAACTTTAGTTTATGGTTGCCATCAATTTTGATTTTAATTCATTTTTATAATGTTTTATAATGTTGTACTGTTTTAGTGTTGTTAGCCGCCCTGAGCCCGGCTTCGGCTGGGGAGGGCGGGATATAAATAAATTTTATTATTATTATTATTATTATTATTATTATTATTATTATTATTATTATGTAAATGCATCAAAACAATAAATTATCAATGACATATGTATGTATATAGAGAAAATAAAAATCAGAATCCAATGATAAGGGTAACATTGATTCTAGATAAGACGAGTAGTGGTGGAGGGAAGTTAAACTGGGTGGTGGGTTTATTTTATTTTGTTTATGTTTTTTCTTTTTCTTTTTCAGATATTGTATAATGATTTAATGTATAATGATTTAATGTTTCTTTTCTGTTATGTATTATTTCTCTTTTTTAATTAAATTGTATGATGGAAAATCTAAATAAAAATACAAAAAGAAGGGGCGGGGGGGGGGGGGAGAAGACCCATTGTTTCCCAGGCCAGCCTCCTCCCATCTGCTACTCTTCAGCAGTATCACCAGTAGCCAGGGATGATGGGAGTTGCAGAAATTGTAACTGAAAGGTTGGCCAATGCTCCTACCTTTAATTTCAAGTTGAGGGCTTTTTGGAAGCCTTCTGCTAGACATTTTGCATGGCTGGGCAGCTGCTACAGCAGGCTGTAGGGGCCCTTGTAAAGCAACACTTAAATATGCAGTCCATTGGGACACTCCTGCTATTGAGATGAATGGTGAGCCTTACAAGAGCCTTACATTTCAACAGGGCTTGCCTATAAGAGCATCCCAATGGTTTCTATCAACTAAAATTACTCAGTCTGCCATTGGATTCCACCTTTAATATTCAGATCTCCAGGGGAAATTGAAGGCATTCACAGGCTATGAATGATTGTTTCTTAGCTTGCCCCTTCTGCACATTGAGTTTGGGCTCTCATTCCTTGGAATCACCATGACAACATTCCTCTGGAGCACCAAACATCCTTGAATCAAACTCTGGAAGCAAACTAGTCTCAAGCTTCTGCAAACACTCCTTTTCTGTTGACTCCCTGCCCCCCGCCGGTGCAACATTTATTTGAGTTTTCCCCGCTGGCCTGCCTCCACGAAGGTGCCAGGAACATGCTTTGCTCTGAGAAATTCTCCTTGCACTCTCCTTTGCACCCTTGTACTGTACTTGAAATCCTACAAAAGTGCTCTACCATGAGGGATCAGTGTGTAAGCAGGAACCACAAAAGAAGTTGTTGTTGTTGTTTAGTCATGTCTGACTCTTCGTGACCCCATGGACCAGAGTACCCCAGGCACTCCTGTCTTCCACTGCCTCCCTCATGCTGATAGCTTCGAGAACACTGTCCCACCATCTCGTCCTCTGTCGTCCCCTTCTCCTTGTGCCCTCCATCTTCCCCAACATCAGGGTCTTTTCCAGGGAGTCTTCTCTTCTCATGAGGTGGCCAAAGTACTGGAGCCTCAGCTTCAGGATCTGTCCTTCCAGTGAGAACTCAGGGCTGATTTCCTTCAGAATAAGTAACCAGTCTCAAAGACATTCACGTTACTATGAGTCACCCCCAGGAATGCATGGAGCAGGTGAAGAGAGGTCAGGCTGCTAGTATAAAAATGTACACTAAAGCAGCCCTTACTGGTTCATAGACCTGTAGCTGTGTGTATTTTCTGCAGATATCAAACAGAGATCTCTTCTTGCTTGCTCTGCACATGGGATCTTTTCTTACTAGGGCTGCCATGCTTGGTTTGCTAGATGGATGGACTAAGGGAAAGGGCCTTAGCTCAGAGGCAGAGCATCTGCAGAAGGTCCTAGCTTTAGTCTCTGGCATCTGCAGGTAAGGCTGGGAATGTACCCAGTCTGGAATCCTGGAGAACTGCGAGTCAGTGTAGACAATCCTGAGCAATGTGGCCCATTGGTCTGACTCAAGGTGGCTTCCTATGTTCCTATAATGTACACAACACACAAAAAACACATTTCTTCCTCCCCCTCCAGTTAAAGTTTGTCATGCAAACTTTGTTTCAATATAAAGTTAAGAACAAATACCACATTGTCTGCACAGAGACTGATGCTGCTGCAATTCCATCTCTGGCAGACATTGCTAATAGCAAATGGGCATTCCATAGCTGCCCAGGCAAAAGCAGGCCTTGGGGCTTGACACTCAAAAGTGTCCAGGATTTCTCCTGGATCCTCAGTGATATTACATGTAAAATATCCAAGTCTCCACTTGGTGGATGTGGATCTGTTGGATTCTCTGCACACATCTGTTGTTCTTCAGTTGCAACACAACCAGAATTTGCCTTTGCAATGATGACTAGACTGTGGCTCTAGAGGTGCACCGTCAGTACCCTGCTTCTTAGCAATTCCTGTGTGTTAAGTTGTGGGCGAACATAGCAGACGACACAGTGATTCTTCAAACAGCTCTTCTTTATTCAGATGTCAGAACAGAACTAAACTGAGGAGCTCAGTCAGCCTGCTTATATAGAGCTCCAGAACAATGTAACTGTTGCCATTTTCTAAAACTATCCAATCACTGGACGTCACTTTTTGATCCTTCATTTGCATAACTATCTACAGTATCCCCCTGCTGGCCCAGGGTGAGAACTTCAGTACATAACACCCCTCCCCACCGAGATAAGGCGTTAGTTACAATCATAATGGTTTCCTTATATACAGCACTACACGTAATGGTTCAATTAGGCACAAAAGCATATCGGTTACATTTCCCATACTTAGACCAACAGTGATACATGTCCAACAACATAGTCCTTTAAATAAGTTGGGCGCTTAGAAACTCTGCCAGACCGCCGGCGACTGGTAGCCAAGTCCGGGGGGCCACACAATTCTTGCTGAAGCTGTGGTGCGACCCTAGGTGCCGTTGAAACCAACTCCCCTGGTTCCGCTGCTGTGGGTGGAGCCTCCGCAAGTGGAGTGGTCTGAGCCTGTGGTAAGTCTGGCAGACCCTCTGAAGCGGCTTGGTTCAGCTCCACGCTGGCAGTTTGCGAGGGAGGTGTAGGTGGAGCCTCGTCATCTGTAAGTGTCTCTTCTGGAGCCACGAGCGCAGTTGGGGGCACCTCGGTAGTGTCCAAGTCCCCAACCCTGTGCCTAAGCTGGTCTATGTGCCGGCACCACAAGCGTCCATCTTCGAGTGCCACCTGGTACGAGCGAGGTCCAGTGACTCCCACTACTGTGGCTGGCACCCAAGGAATGTCCCCCACATAGTTCCGGACAAAGACCTGGTTTCCTGGAACAAATGACCGTGGCGCGTTGGGACAGCCTGGGGGTTCGGCCACGGCAAAGTCCGGGTGCAGCCGGTCGAGCGGTGACCTGAGGCGGCGGCCCATAAGCAGTTCAGCAGGACTCCGCCCTGTGGTCGCATGAGGGGTGATGTGTTGCACGAACAAGTATTCGGCGACCCGCTCATGCCAGTCTCCCCGGTCCAGGCGCGCCAGTGCCTCTTTTGCCGAGCGCACCATCCTCTCCGCTTGCCCGTTGCTGGATGAATGAAAGGGTGCCGTTAGGGCATGGCGGATGCCCAGTCCCAAAAGATACCGCTCAAAAGTGCCTGATGTGAACTGCGGTCCGTTGTTGGAGACAAGGACATCAGGACACCCATGCGTCGCAAACAGGCCTCGCAGAACCCGGATGACGGCCTCGGTAGTGGTGGAGGGCATCAGGGCCACCTCCAGCCATTTGGAATAGGCGTCCACCACTACCATAAAGGTCCGGCCGTGAAAGGGGCCGGCCAGATCGATGTGCACCCTCGACCAGGGTGTCTTTGGCGTCTCCTAGGTGTGTCCCTTAGCTGCCGGTGGTGCAGGCCTTGATTCTTGGCACGCTTGACAGGCGGACACCCAGGCAGTGATGGCATCGTCCATGTTAGGCCACCAGACGTAACACCTTCATTTTGTCAATTCCCGGGTGGCCAACATGCAGAGCCTCCAGGACGCGTTGACAGAGTCTTTGGGGAATCACGACACAGTCTCCCCACAGCAGACAGCCGCGATGAGCCGAGAGTTCATGTTGTCTGGTTGTGGAGGGCTGGAACTCTGATGCAAAAGGCCCTTGTGGCCACCCCCTCCACACCCAGTTGAGCACACGGCTGATGGTGCGATCCTGGGCAGATGCGGAGGCCACAGTGGCAGCCGATACAGGCGCTGCCGGAAGATCCTCAATCAGGAGGAGTGATGAAGCTGGAGCCAGGTCTTCCACAAACGCTGGAAGAGGGCAACGGCTGAGGGCGTCGGCATGGCCCATCGATTTCCCCGGCCGATGGACGAGCTGGTAGTGGTAGGCAGCCAGGAAAACAGTCCATCGCAGCATGCGTGGTGAGAGGACTGGTGGAGTTGGACGATCACCGGCGAGGAGGCCCAGGAGCGGCTTGTGGTCAGTGATGAGGTCAAAAGTCCTGCCATAGAGGTATTCATGGAACCTCTTCACTCCAGCCACAAGTGCCAGTGCCTCCTTGTCGAGCTGGCTGTAATTCCGTTCCATCGGAGATAGCGTCCTGGAAAAGTAGGCGAGCGGTGCTTCTCTTCCGTCTGGAAAACGGTGACTAAGGACAGCGCCGATGCCAAAAGGTGAGGCGTTGCAGGCAAGGACCAGCGGCCTGGATTCACTGTACTGTACCAGCACACTGTCCGATGAAAGGAGAGCCTTGACCGCGTTGAAGGCCGCCATCTCCCGATGACCCCGGGACCAAGGCATCTTTGTGCTGAGGAGTCGGTGAAGAGGCTCAGCCACCGTGGCTTTGTGGGGCAGGAACATGTTATAAAAGTCCAGCAGCCCCAGGAACGCCTGCAACTCTGTCTTGTTCTTTGGGATGGGGGCCTGCTGGATAGCGCGGATCTTGGATGTGGTCGGGTGAAGGCCGGAGGCGTTGATAAGATACCCCAGGAACTCTACCTGTGGAACGGCGATCTGGCACTTCTCCCTCTTTACCTTGAGCCCGGCCTCTTGGAATCTGGTCAGCACGGCACGGAGGCGCTCAAACAGCTGCTGGTGTGAGTCTGCGGACACCAAGACGTCATCAAAATATGGTACCACGCCTGGAAGCCCTTGCAGGAGAGCCAGTGTGGTGTAGTGGTTAAGAGCGCTAGACTCGTAATCTGGGGAACCGGGTTCGCGTCTCCGCTCCTCCACATGCAGCTGCTGGGTGACCTTGGGCTAGTCACACTTCTTTGAAGTCTCTCAGCCCCACTTACCTCACAGAGTGTTTGTTGTGGGGGAGGAAGGGAAAGGAGAATGTTAGCCGCTTTGAGACTCCTTCGGGTAGTGATAAAGCGGGATATCAAATCCAAACTCTTCTTCTTCTTCTTCCATAAGGCTTTGGAAGATGCCAGGAGCCACACTCATCCCGAACTCCAACCGGTGGCAACGGAATGCCCCTCGGTGGGTGACGATCGTCTGGGCTTCAGCAGTGGCATCATCGATGGGCAGTTGTTAATAGGCTTGGGCAAGGTCCAGCTTAGCGAAGACCTTACCCTCACCCAGGGAATGCAGCAGGTGTTGGACAACAGGAACCGGATAAGCGTGCTGCTGAAGTGCCTTGTTGATCGTGCACTTGTAGTCAGCGCAGATTCTCACCGACCCGTCTGGCTTGACAGGCGTGACGACGGGGGTTTCCCACTTGGCGTGGTCAATGGGCTCCAAAACTCCTTGGGCGATCAGCTTGTCCAGTTGTTCTTTCACCTTAGCCTTGAGAGCAAAGGGAACCCGGCGTGGCTTTAGCTTGATGGGGACGACTTGTGGATCAAGGCTAAAGGAGATGGGCGTACCTGTATATTGCCCCAAAGTGCCGTCAAAAACCTCGGCAAAGTCTTTGACCAGACCCTCAGTCTCTGTGTTAGAGATGCAGTTGATGACGGTGACTTCCAGGCCAAGGGCATCAAACCAGTCTAGCCCTAGGAGGCTTGGCCGTTGACCTTCGACCACCACCAGCCGGAGCAGGCCCAAAAAATCCTTGAAGGCGATCCGGAATGTCGTTTCCCTGGTAGTCTCTCAGGTGTACGCGGTGAGAGTCGAGTTGCCTTTTGGACACTCTGGGTTCCAGTCTTTTGTTGGTGCTCCAAGACACGATGGACAGGGCAGACCCGGTGTCAATCTCCATGTCACATGGAGCTCCTTCAATGAGCACCGTGACGGTCAGCTTGCGTCACGTAGGTGAGTCGGTTTGGCCAATCGTGGTTCCAGATGGGCAGCGGCAGTTGGTGACAGCGAAACAGCTTTCCTTGGCAGACTGGAGTGAAGACTTGGACTTGTGAGTAGGTGAAGGGGGGTGTCAGACGGAGCCGATCGGCAGACCTTAGCAATGTGGCCCCTTCTGGAACACTTCCGACAGATGGCATCTCTGAATCGACACTTGGCACGGGAATGGTTGCCTCCGCAGCCGGCACATTCCGGTTGGCCCTTGGACTTCTGTTGGAACTTCCTGTGCTCCCGCTTTGTCTTGTGCACGTCATCGTCTTCACTGGAGGATGCCTCATCACTGCTGGCCTCTTCGTGATGCACTGGAACTGGCTTCCTAGCAAGACGTGGGCTGCTGGCCTTGCGGATCTCCTGGGCAGCTTCTGAGGCCACAGCCTCCTCAATGGCTTTCTGTAGCGTGAGGTCTGGCTTGGCGAGGAGACGCCATTGCAGATGGATGTCCCAGACCCTGCAGACGATTCGATCCATCAGGGCATCGTCTAAGTCTCGGAACTTGCAGTGCATTGCAGCCTGTCTGAGGGCAGTGCTGTAGTTGTTGATTGACTCCCCCTGTGCCTGGTTCCGGTGGTAGAACGCATGGCGGGCAGCAATCTTGGACAGCTTTGGCGCGTAGTGGTTGCAGAGCTTCTCTTGGATCATGTCCCATGGTGTTGCCTGGACTGCTTCAGGCGCAACCAATGCTCGAGCCGTCTCAAACACCTCAGGCCCACAGAGGCTGAGGAATAGGCCCCGCTTCCGTTCCTGTGATACTGCTGTCAGCTCGTTGGCTTGGAGGTAGCAGTCGAACCAAGCGAGGTAGGAGTCCCATGATTCAGAGGCTGACGCAAACGGCGGTAGAGGCACAAGTGAAGCCATGATTCCGATGCCGGCGTGGAGGGCGATGGATGGAACACAGTGCTCTTAGCCAGAACAGTCAGCTCTGAATTGGTTCTGTTCAGTGATTTCGCTCAGTGATTCAGCTCAGTGACTCAGTTCAGCTCAGAGGGTGGCTGCATCTGGCTGTGCTCTGATGTCCATCAATCCCACCTTCGTCGCCAGTGTTAAGTTGTGGACGAACATAGCAGACGACACAGTAATTCTTCAAACAGCTCTTCTTTATTCAGATGTCAGAACAGAACTAAACTGAGGAGCTCAGTCAGCCTGCTTATATAGAGCTCCAGAACAATGTAACTGTTGCCATTTTCTAAAACTATCCAATCACTGGACGTCACTTTTTGATCCTTCATTTGCATAACTATCTACAGTATCCCCCTGCTGGCCCAGGGTGAGAACTTCAGTACATAACACTGTGTATAGTCCTGATAATGTCACTGAGTCCCTTGTGAGAAATACATAAGAATAAATTTAAGGATTAAAGGCAAACGGATGAGCTAAGAGGATTTGCAGCCCAAGCATCTCCCCTTTCTTCAAATACCTCATTTCAGCTCAGTTCCCCTCTTCCTCTCCCAAAGCTGTGTAGCTCTTCCAGCCAGAAAAGGATTTAAAAAACATAATATGCAAATCAGAACCGTTTATGTAGACCAACAGTAATCTCTTACCTTCACCTGGTTTCTGCCACTCCATAATGTTGTATCTCTGCACCATATACTGTACTGAAGAAAGCAGACAGCTGTACATGGTAAAGATGAATTATCTTGCATTTCCTTCTTTGACAAATATATAAACTTGCCTTTGCCACCCTCAGTTAAACCTTTAGGTAAAAAAAGCAGATGGCAGTTTCCCCACAATGGTCATTTTCCCAGTTGCACAGCAGGGCTTGGATGAGAGGTGCCATTCGGGGGCAATGTGGAAGAGATGCTACACAGCCAGGACTGAGGAAGGAGAAACGGATCGGAGTTGGATTTTCATTTAATCCTTGTGAATCTCATGAGACAACTCTGCAAACTTGTCTATTAAAATATCAGTGTTCGGAAA
Source organism: Podarcis erhardii (assembly GCF_964252035.2). Taxonomy (NCBI): domain Eukaryota; kingdom Metazoa; phylum Chordata; class Lepidosauria; order Squamata; family Lacertidae; genus Podarcis; species Podarcis erhardii. The sequence continues at coordinate 55,118,778 of NC_138502.1, read as the reverse complement.
TAATTTGCTCCCGTTGCAACTTGCATTGCAGGGGGTGGGCTAGATGACCCTTGGGTCCCTTTCAGCTTTACAATTCTATGATTCTAAGGTTTACTTGAATGTTTAGAAGACTCAATCATTTTTAAGCTAACAAACCCTACCTATTTGAAGGGCCATAGCTCTGCCGTGCATACAGAAGGTCCCAGGTTCAATCCTTGGCATCTCCAGGTAGGACTAAGAGAGACTCTGAACCTGAGTTGACAATACGGAGGTGCTCTGGTTATCTCCCACATTTGACTACTGCAATGTGCTCTACGTGGGGCTACACTTGAAGGTGGCTCGGAAACTGCAATTAATCCAGAATGCGGCAGCTAGACTGGTGACTGGGAGCGGCCGCCAAGACCACATAACACCGGTCCTGAAAGACCTACATTGGCTCCCAGTACATTTCTGAGCACAAATCAAAGTGTTGGTGCTGACCTTGAAAGCCCTAAAGGGCCTTGACCTGAATGAGTGTCTCCACCCCCGTTGTTCAGTCCAGACACTGGGGTCCAGCTCCGAGGGCCTTCTGGCAGTTCCCTCACTGCAGGAAGTGAGGTTACAGGGAACCAGGCAGAGGGCCTTCTCGGTGATGGCGCCCGCCCTGTGGAATGCCCTCCCATCAGATTTCAAACAGATAAACAGCTATGTGATTTTTTAAAAAGACATCTGAAGTTCAGGGAAGTTTTTAGTGTGTGACGTAGTATTGTGCTTTTACTATTTTTTGTTGGGAGCCTCCCAGAGTGGCTGGAGCAACCCAGTCAGATTGACAGCATATAAACAATAAATTACTGTTGTTGTTGTTGTTGTTGTTGTTGTTGTTGTTGTGAGTCAGACGGACCAATGGACTGACTCATTGTAAGGCCATTTCCTATGTATGCATTAACACCAAGAAAGTTCAGTGCTGTCACTTGTGGATTGAACCAGCCAATCAGCATAGCCAGCCCTGAGGGATGACAGAAGCTGTCATTTAATATTGAGAGGACTGCAGGGTTCCCACCCATTATCTACCACATGGTTAAGCAACCATGGTTCCCTCCAGATGTTGTTGGATTACAACGCCCTAATTCCCAACTATTGGCCAGGCAGGGTGGGAGGGAGTTTGGGAGTCCAGCAACATCTGGAGAGCCCCACCAGGACTATGCCTGCTCTAGACCAAACCATGCCCAGTTCTTTTCACTCTGCAGCCTAACTAATGAGAGATCAAGACACCTTTCATTCCTATAAGGTGCTTTGATTGAACCTGTAAGACCCAGGTTGAAAGGTCTGTCTCATCTTCCTGGCCTTGCTAAACCTGCACCATGTCTGAACATGCACAGAAGTCTTTAAAATAAGCAAGCAAGCAACCTTTTGATCTGGGAGCAGATGGGTGGGGATAGGGTGCCACGGTCTGATCTGCTTCGTCCTGCTCAGGAAAAAATGTAAGCATGACAACAGTTGGGTGCTGTTTCCACCGTTCCACTAAAGCTGCTATGAATAAGTGGGGCCTGAGGGTGGTTCCTCATGATGTTTGCCTACAAGGTGGGGCTTATCAATGCAGGCACAATCTCCCTCCATTAGCCAAGAGGAGATGCTTTGAAGCCTTTGCTTCTCCACTTTCTTCAGATACTCATTAACAAAAACTAGGATTGCAGGGTGAGGGGGCTACTTCTGTGAGCCTTGCCTCTGCCTGCATTTGTGAGGTCAAATCCATTGGCAGAGTTGCCAGCTCCCCACCAGGGCAGACCACTGACCTGAAGTCTCCAGGCTTGCCTGCCTGCCCCCAGGGGGAGGGCTTGTATCTACACATGGGCAAGAGCACCTGTAAAAAAATAATTAATTAAGAATACTGTGCATGCAGCTTGAAAGCTTCAGCCTGGTAGGAGCTTGCAGCAAATTATTGCTCTGCCCTTCTTCTCTCCTATGAACACCTACATGTATTTTCTTTGTTTTCTGAACAAGCAAGAATGTTTTGTGGCTGCTTAACAGTCCAGAGACTTCTGTGCTAATCAAAAGCCCTTGCAGCTCCATAAATAAATTTTATATTGGGAGATATACCGTGTGGCTGGTTAGAGATACACCAGATTTTACATTTTCTAAATCAATCAATCAATCAATCAATCAATCAATCAATCAAACAAATAAATAAATAAATGGGCTCAAGAATTACACAGCTGAAATGGTTTTGAGAAACTCTTCTATTCAGCCAACCCACTGGGAAAGGGAATCTCTCCCAACATTATAAAATCCTCACACAACTGACGACCCTTCCTCTCACTTCAGTAAGACTAAAATGGGGTGAAAGATTTTGGAAAAGAATTAGAGGAACAACTCTGGGAACAAATTTGGGATGAACCACCTTTTGGATCCATCTAAATTAGAATTTGAGAAAATGCTTTAAAGATAGCACATCACTGGTTTATGTGCCCAGCCAGATAATATAGAATTAATCAGAACACATTGAACCTTTGCTGGTGGGAGTGCAATTTACCTGCACATGTGGTGGTGTTGCACAAAAATTATCCCTTTTGGGGGAAAAGTGTTTCAAATGATGCAATAATTGCTAAAACCAGACTCGAAATTAACTCTACTATTGTAACATACTTCACAGATTAGAACGAATAAAGATTTCATTCTCCATTTATTAACTGCAGCTAGATTAGTGATTGCAGAAAAATGGGAAAGCTTAATGCAAATCTTTTTGAAGCCTGGATTTCGCAAGTGATGAACATTGTGCTTATGGACTTTGTTAAGACTCTGTTGCCTATGTTAAGACCATAAGAGCCAACTCCGAGGGGCTGAGGTCCCTTTGGCCCCCAAATAAAATATTTGATGTGACTGCCCTCCCCCAAGGCATTGCCATTCAAATGGTGTGCATGTACCACATCATGTGATCAATTATGTGGGGTGGGGCTTACCTTCTCCCCCCCCCCCCAATATTTTATTCAAGTTGGCACCCCTGGTTAGGATAATTGAACATGGTTTTCATACACACTCCACTAACTCACAAAATCTTACAGACACTTTCATGTATCATAGAATCCTAGAATTGTAGAGTTGGGGCCCCAAGGGTCGTTAGTCCATCTCCCTGCAATGCCGGAATTTCAACTAAAGCATATCTGACAGATGGCCATCCAACCTCAGCTTAGAAAACCTCCAAGGATCCAAGAAGTCCACCACCTCTAAGGGAGACCGTTTCACTGTTGAACAGCTTTTACTGTTAGAAAGTTTTTTTCTGATGTTTAGTTGGAATCTCCTTTCTTGTAACTTGAAGCCATCCTACCCTCCAAAACAGGAGAAAACAAGCTGTTCCCTCTTCCATGTGGCAGCCTTTGAGATCTTTGAAGATGAATATCATATCTTCTCTCAGTCCTCTCTTTTCCAGTCTAAGCATATAGTAACCAACTCCTTCAACTGTTCCTCACAAGGTTTGGTTTCCAGACCCCTTTTCATCTTAGTTGCCTTCCTCTGCATGTGTTCCAGCTTGTCAACAACCTTAAATTGTGGTGCCCAGAACTAGACACAGTATTCCTGGTGTGGTCTGACGAAGGCAGAATAGAGTGGTCCTATTACTTCCCTTGATCTGGACACAATACTTCGGTTGAGGCAGCATTAGCTTTTTTTCTGCTGCATCACATAGTTGACTCACATTCAGCTTGTGGTCCACTAAGACCCCACTATTTTTCTTTTCTGTGCAACTACTTAGCTCTGTTTTTATTGTATGGGTATGTTTTGTTACTTGAAATTAAATATTAGTTAGGAAAAAAGAGTAACAAATTGCATAAGCAGTGGTGGGCAGAGGTGTAGCTAGTAGGTTTCAGGACTACAGTAGTTATGGGACAGAGATGACTTTGGATACCTTGGTGGATGACATGCCAGGAACTGGACTGAGCTAGTGTATCCCTATTGGTTCTGCTGAACTTCCTAGTGGCTTTCAATACCATCAACCATGGTATCCTTCTGGGCTGCCTTGCTGGGATGGGACTTGGAGGTCCAGTGTTACAGTGGCTCCCTTCCTTCCTGGAGGGGCAAACCCAGAAAGTGGTGCTGGGAGACTCCTGTTTGATGCCTTGGCCATTGGCCGGCAGGGTCCTCAGGGTTCTGTTTTGTCCCCCAAACTATTTTATGTTTACATGAAACTCCTGTGAGAGGCGGTTTGGAGTTTCAGGGTTCAGTGTCAGTATGTTGATGATACCCAGCTCTATTTCTCATTTTCACCTAAATCCAAGGAGGCTGTCTCAGTTCTAAACCAGTGTCTGTCATCAGTAGTGGACTGGATGAGAGTGAACTAATTATAATATAATACTGACAAGACAGAGGTGCTCTTGATCAGTTGGAAGGCAGAACAGGGAATCGGGATTCATCCTGTGCTGGATGAGGAGCACTCCCTCTAAGGACATAGGTTCATAGTTTGGGTGTTCTCTTGAACTCAGCCCTGAGCATGGATGCTAAGGTTTCTGAGTTGGCCAGGAGTGCATTTGCGCAGTTACAGCTAGTGCGCCAGCTGCACCCATTCCTTGAGATGTCTGATTTGGCCAGTAACACATGCATTAGTTGCAATCCGTATGGATTAGGGCTACCTTTGAAAAGTGCTCAGAAACATCAACTGGCTCAAAGAGCTGCAGCCAGACTGTTGCTCAGGGCTGGTTATAAGGAGAAGATAAGTTGAAATTTCAGAGTCTGGGATGTTCCTGACCTGGCAGCCTTAAGGGTGGGTGGACAGCCGGAAACTGTATGTGCATCTTCATCATTATTCTACATTAATGGGGAGCGGGGGACACAACCCTCTAAGAGCAGAGGTGGTAGGAGAGTGCAGAAAGTCCTGTGGGGACACATGAGCCTCGGATGCAGGTTCCAAGTTCATCTCCAAGTAGAAAGATGCTGGGTTAGCAGGGCTGGGAAAGCCCAAGACCTGAAAGAGATGTTGCCCAAGGCCTGACCCTATTTGGCTGCTCTAGAATAGAAGAGCACCCCACCAGAATGAGTATATTGTCCTGTGTCCTTCAGAGTGCCCAGTATACTTTACAATGTGAGAAGTCAGTGCTTGCTGAATGGGGAACTAACTTCCATTTCAAATGGGCTGACGTAGAGACTGCAGAAGCTGTTTGCATTATAAGCAGTCCAATCTCATTCACTCCACCCTCTTATGACAGCATGGAATAGCTCTTATTCACCCTCTAATGATAATACAAGAAGCCATGCTTAAAACAAGGCAGGGTTTATAAGTCAAAAACTGTGGCTTATGGGTGTCATTTGTTTGTGGTTAATAAACCGTAACAAGCAGGGCTCAGTGTTATATGCAAACCAGGCTAGAGAGACATAACTCAGAATCTGTCCCAATCCCAACACCAGAACTGTTACCGTACATATAACAGCCATATTTTGTTTGTTTGTTTGTTTGTTTAATTATTGATTTGAAAATACATAGAACCATAGAGAATATATAACTTTCTTTTGTCTTTCTGGCCCCACAGAAATAAGTTACAATTAACATCGGTTAACAAAATATCAAAGCAGAATTTTTAAAAAATAACCAAGATTATGCCACAGAGCAGAATGCAAACAGGCAAAAAGCAGCACTTTTATTGTCAAACATTAACTATGAAAGCAACAGCAGGGCATCTCATAAGGAATGATACCAGAGTAGCCCAAAGGAGCCCGCTGAGACACACACACAAAGCAGCAGCAGCAGTAGCAGCAGCAAGTTGTGTCAGGCAGCAATCACTCAACAGGATACATTCAGAGCTCATGTTTTCTTGCTCCAAAAAAGGTACCTGAAGAACCTTCCTGGGTTGCTTGACACAGACACACACACACACACAGAGAGAGAGAGAGAGAGAGAGAGAGAGAGAGAGAGAGAGAGAGACACCACCTTTCCAACCAGAACTCCCACTAAGCTTCCAGCTTTGGGTGTCTCTCTTTTGGCCAAGATGGAGCCCCCAGCCCCGCCCCACCATAGCTGTCAACCTTCCCTTTTTTTGGCAGGAAATTCCCTTATTTCAGTGCCGTTTCCCACTGCTATCCCAGATTGTTAGATATCCCATAGACTGTCTCCGGGACAGGGGAGCCTGCTGATCCAAAAGTTGACAGCTATGCTGCTGATCTCTTATTTTCGAGGCTGCTGATCCCTTATTTTCAAATCTGAAAGTTGACAGCTATGCACCCCACCCTGGTTAAAACAAAAACGAAGCTCTGGTGATTAGGACACAGTTGCCCACAAGCCAACAATTGCTAATTCACACGGAGAAGCTGTAGACCATGGGTAGGCAAACTAAGGCCCGGGGGCCAGATCCGGCCCAATCGCCTTCTAAATCCGGCCCGTGGACAATCCAGGAATCAGCATGTTTTTACATGAGTAGAATGTGTGCTTTTATTTAAAATGCATCTCTGGGTTATTTGTGGGCATAGGAATTCGTTCATTTTTTTTCTCTTCAAAATATAGTCCAGTCCCCCACAAGGTCTGAGGGACAGTGGACCAACCCCCTGCTGAAAGTTTGCTGACCCCTGCTGTAGACCAACCAGGGACCCTCCAGATGTTGTGGGGCTCCAGCTTCCATCAGCCCCTACTCCCAGCGCAACTGCATGATGATGGGGCTGATGGAAGGAAGGCCACATGGGCTTGGTCTGATAAGAACTGTAGTCTTTTTAAAAAAAGTGCCCTTCAACCCTGGGTCCTCAGATGTTGCTGGACTACATCTCCCATCATTCTTGGCCTTGGGTTAAGTTGGCTGGGGATGATGGGAGTTGTTGTCCAACAACATCTCAGGGCTCAAGGTTGCAAAACACTGGTCTATAACACTCAGAGTGTACCAGGTTGGCAAAGGCTGATTTAGATGCACACAAATCTCACAGCTCCAATTCACAAGTGCTTCTCATCTTTGTTCTGGCATACTTCCTTGTGTATGATAGCCCGCCCTGCTGAAATGAATAGGGATTTCTCCATCACCACCCCACCATATGCAGGAGGAGATCATAGAATTGTAGAGTTGGAAGGGACCCTGAGAGTCATCTAATCCAACCCCCTGCAATGCAGGAATATGCAGCTGTCCTGTACAGGGATCGAACCTGCAACCTTGGTGTGTGTGCGCACATCAGAGGGTGTCAACAACTTTGTATTGGGGCCAGAATCCAGACATGCAGCAGAACAGAGGCACCCCTAAGTGAAAGCACAGCAATACATTTTCTCTGCTTTGAACTTTGCATTCCCTTAAGGCACGGATGGGACACCTGAAGCCTTCCAGATGTTGCTGGACTACAACTCCTGTCATCATCCCATATAATTGGCCCTGCTGACTGCAGCAGGTGAGAGATGGGAGTCCAGCAATGTCTGGAGAGCCACAGGTTCCCTATGTTTGCTTTAAGGTCTTCAGATAGAGCTGACATTAGAAAACAAACACACGCACACTAAAAAAGAGCTGGCTGGAACAGTTATTTCCAAATATGCCACTTGAATATTCCACAGTCAGCCTGTTGCAAAACTTGCTTCTTCCAGCACTGTACACTAGTCAGAGGAGAACACAAGAACACTTGGTGTTCAATGGCAAGGGTATTTACTACACACAACAGAACAGGTATCAAAGTCAGCTTGGCTCCAACGTAGGAAAAAGCAGAAACGGTGTTGCAATGGAAGGAGTGTGTGCTTTTTCAAACACCAAAATAGCAGCAATTGAAACCGTTAAAAAAACATATCTGTGGCAATTATCACCAAAATTTCCAGCTGCTACTTAAGTCCCAGTTGAAAAGGAGGGGCATATAGGAACTATGCAAACACCATTGATAGCCTTATTCTCCATGAATTTGTCCAATCCTCCTTTAAAACCCTCTACTTATCTATATAAGGGATGCGGGTGGTGCTGTGGTGGGTACAGGAGCAGGGACCGAGCAACGGGAGCTCACCCTGTCACGGGTATTCGAACTGCCGACCCTTCTGCTCCTGCCAACCTAGCAGTTCAAAAGCACGTCAAAGTGCAAGTAGATAAATAGGTACCGCTCCAGCGGGAAGGTAAACGGCGTTTCCGTGCGCTGCTCTGGTTTGCCAGAAGCGGCTTCGTCATGCTGGCCACATGACCCGGAAACTGTATGCCGGCTCCCTCGGCCAATAAAGCAAGATGAGCGCTGCAACCCCAGAGTCGGCCACGACTGGATCTAATGGTCAGGGGTCCCTTTACCTTAAGGTGCTACTAGACAGTTTTTTAATATATTCTAACAGGTTCACATTCTCAACCACGATTGTAATAAGAAACAAAAAGTTCTAGTGGAATGACTGCCTGATACTGTGTTTGGCCACTGTTGAAATAATAGAAATCTTTTCATCTTAAGAATGACCAGAAAACTAGAGTCAAGTGTTTAAATGTGGGCTGTCAAATTAATTCCGCTGCAGCTGAAAGAGAATAATGTGTGTGTGTGTGGGGGGGGTGTTATACAAAAGTTGTGGACTCCCATCTCACATCAGGGATGACCAGCAGATGTCAGGGGTGACGGCAGCTGGAGGTCCAGCAGCTTCTGGGGTGTGTGTGTCCCCATAGCCCCCCCTGCTGTGTTAGCTTAACATTCTTTTAGAGGATTGCAAAGAGTAACAGCTGGTTTTATTCTCCCCTGCCCAAGGCTTCACCTGATGTCGTAATGTGTATAGAGAACATGGGCCATCTTTTTCAAGGATGTAAAAGTCCTCCAGCCAGAGATTCCAAAGGCTGCGCATGATAGCATTTCTACTCAAAGGGCAGGTTCATGCACAAGGTAAGAGCACATCCAGCCTCTGCCCCACCAAATCAATCCGGATCCACGCCAGTTTCTCACTGACAGACATGGCATTCTGTGCATGAATTTTTTGACATGCACGCTAGCCCCAAGTGTTGTAATTTCAAAATTAGACTTATTTTCTTTTTTTAGGTAATGTGAAAAGGGGAATCAATGCTTGTGGCATGCACACTCACCTCTGGTCAACAAAATCTGGAAGGTTTTCATAGGGATTCAGAAACCTGCCAAGGTTGGCAAGGTGATGGGATGAGAGAGACATATCACTTTACACCCCATAGGAAATGAAGCCACTTTTTCTTGCAAACTATTATCTGTCTTTATCCTCTGACGTGCAACAGAACAGCAACAAACCTCCACTACTGCTCCCAAAACACTCAAAGAATTTTGGCATCTGAGGAGCAGCAAAACGCTTTTCTTAAAAGCAATGATTTCTTAGTGCCCTGCCTAACTCACATATACATTTTCTATACTGTACATATAATATTTGTATCTATATAATATGTAGATATAGACACACACACACAAACAATTTCCTGATCAACATTTAAAAGATATGTTTGGCGACATTGAGAAAAGAATGTATTTGTTTGCATAATGCTTCATGCACACAGAGTTCAGGACGCACAGAGAGAATCAATAAAGACCTGTAAATAAATAACATTTTTTTTGCATTTAAAAGTGCTCCCCTTAAAACACATGCGCGCGCACACACACACACACACACAAAGCAAGACTGCTATCAAATGGCTAAAATATGCTCTCTCTGATAGCATAGGCAGAAAGTGCTCGGCTTGATTACTCAGCTAGCTTTTAAAACAAAACCATATTTTAAAGGGATTTCAGAAAAACTAAAAGGTCACCCCAAGGGGTGAGTGCAATGAGTTCATGGTGATGTAGCACTGCTCTGAAAACAAGAGTGTGATATGGGAGTGGAAAACCCTTGTGCTAACAATTGCAAAGTTATATACTAGAAACTACTTCTCAAAATTTAGATACAGCTTCTCATAGTGTCAAAAACAAAGACAAGATCAAAAATCCCCTGCAGATGGGAGAAGATGGACCATGTTGTCCTCACGGTCACTCTGTGAAGTAGGCTGGATGGGCAGGAAGTGACCAACCAACAGTTTCAAGGGTGAGCGAAAATTCAAAGCACGTCAGGGTCCCATGCTCTTTCCACTGCATCATACCATTTCATACCATTTCTCGCTGCCATCTCCAGGGCAGCTGGCTCCTCACAACTTGCTTGGCAAGGACACTGCCCTGTAGAAAAGGGCTAGTCAGCCTGCTTAATTCTCTCGTTTGGAGTTTTCCAAAGTGGAAAGGTTTATCTTTCAGAAACAGGTCACTAGATCAAGTTTGTGCTTTTAAGAAAGGAGGGTGGAAACACTATTATCCACAGTCAAAAAGCCCAGCACAAGCAACATGTACAGACACCCACCCTGCCCATGGACTGCATGGATCCTTCAGTCCCAAACTTTATCCTTAAAATACCACATTGCCCTGCCATCTCCCAGAAAAAGCTCTGGGGGTAGAAGTAGTAAGGCAGATCTGCTCCAGAACAGGAGGAAGTAACTTGTTTTGTAACTGTTCCTCTTCCTTATGGGGACAAAAGGGCAAAAGCCCTTTTGGCACCACTGCCCAGGGGCACGATTCTCTTGTGCTTTAGTATCTGGCTGAGCCTGGGATGTGCCTATGTCTGCTTTGGAGGGCGGTGCCTGATTCTTTAACACTTGCCAGAAAAATGGAGTGCCCTACCACTTTGTGGAAGTCCAACCAGCCACCAAAGGCCATGGGAAGTCCAAGCTGAACTTGTTTGGGGCAAGGAATCCAGTTTGCACTACTGGTCCACTTGGCATAGCCTCCTTGCATAGCCAGTGATGGAAGCCTGGGACGTACAGCTTGGGCGCCAAATGGGAAGGGCAAAATTAATGGGCTTGGGCGAGGTCAGCAGCTCCCTCTCCAAACTCAAATCCCCAGGGCTTTGCATAGGGAAGCCAGGACAGTTAAACCAGTTTGAGTGTACTGTTGAGACAGAGCTCCCTGCTTTGAAGTGCGGCTGCCAAGGACTGAACCCCCGCTCCCAATTTAAGGATGGAGGTCATTAAGGGTTACTCACTTTGGAAGCGGTGCTCTTTGACCACTCTCTCCTGAAAGAAGAATAGGAAGGGCTTAGCATGGAAGTACGAGTAGCCAGCACAGAGACCCAGCAGGGTGGGTGGGATGGATTTTGCAGCACTGTTTAAGAGACTAGTCCTCTGGAGTGAGAGGGAGAAGCAACTATGGCTGAGCATTTACTGGCTACGAGGAAGGCCTTTTCATGACAACAACAACAACAACAACCAAACAAAATATAGGCACTCACTTAGCCATGATGGCAACCTTTTCAGGAGATTTTTTAAAATCAGGAAACCCATTTAATTTCACTCTGTTTCTTTCTCCTTCTCTTTTAAAAAGAACACCTGAATTTTTAACACAGACCAATTCAAATATTTGTCCTCAATGTTACTTCACACTAGAGTGCTAAGAAGACTGGTTAATCTGGTGCTGACCAGAGACAACACAGAGGCAGAACTTCAGAGGAGTCACAGGATCAGCTCCATGGACTGCTGTTTCCATCAGCCTTTCCCAACATGGGGCTCACCAAGTGGTGTTGGACTACAACTCCCATCATCCTTGACCATTGGCCAGGCAGACGGGGGATATTGGAAGTTGGAGCTCAACACCATCTGGAGGGCACTAGGTTGGGGAAGGATGGCTTACCTCCTCTAGTAAGTGTTTATAGACTTTCTCCAAGAAGTATCCTGTATCCTGTACTACCACATCATTCAGAAGGACAATGTGAAGGAGAGGTGCAAAGTGTGTGTGTGTGTTAATAGGCCGAGCCGAACCTCCAAGGTTCAGTGTTGAAGAGAGGAAACTCCTGAGGCTGTACCAGAGCAACCATCGGGTGCTTTCTGCTTTGAAACACAAGGAGCCATCTAGGGCAGAAAGAGAGAAGCGAGAGAAAAATTTCAACGAGATGCCATCAAGGCCCTGGACATACATGATGGTTTTGCAACCTCATGATAGAAAAGCAGGATGCTTAAGTCCTCAGTCCAGCAAAAAATGTGCTGGGTTGGAGAACATGTTTTTTTTGTCAGGCCCTGGTCAAGGGCAAAGAATGGCAAGCATCCCCACAGAGCAGGATGGAACAGGCCAGCCTGGCCTCAGTCTGCTATACGGTTTCCTAATGAAATATGGTGACAGCGATCTGGGGCACTGCAGAAAATTTCAGGAAAATCAGGAAGAGAACAGACAAACCTCAGTGGCAGAGATGGCCTCAACTGGCACCCTTCAGAAGGTGAGAAAGCTTCCCCATAAAAGGATGACCTCGGCAAAGCCTCACCTTTTGATTAAAGGGCCAAGAGTTAGATCCCGACCTGCACATTTTGGAGGTGATAGGGGAAGGAAAAATGCTGGCTGTTTAAAATATTCTCTCTGAAGGAAGATCTGAAGGGAGGGAAATCAACGACAGATCCCAGCCACCCTTTTCAAGGCTGTCACCTTGACCTTTCCAAACAGGAACAGAAGGTAATAAAACCAGACATCCCAATAAACAGCCACACCCTTTCCACCCACCTAACGACTGACCTCTGTCCTCAAGGCAAGGTTTGTGCCAGTCAAGCTCCATCCTACCCGAATGATAAAGGAGGCAGAGCTTGTGAGTTCTTTGGTTAATTGTCATCACGGAAACAGAAGAGCCAGCAGGCAGTGGCTGAAAACACCCAGCCCATGCAAACCGTGGAATGACTGGCTGGGAGACTGCCTCTCCAGGGACTGGCTCAAGTTCATGGGGAGAGGCATGCTCCCTCTCTGCGCTAGTCCAGCCTCCCAATGTACACAAGGGTTGCTTCAGTCTCCCTTCCTCCTCCAGGGCAGCTGTTCTCTCAAATCACTTGTTCTCAATGAGTGTCTGGACTTTGTAGACAAGGTCCCGCGCCAGCTTCAGGACCTGTTGAGTGTTGTGCCGCTCTGCCATTTCTGGAATGGAAGGAAGGAAGGGTCAAGCAAAACGGAGGAAGAAGAAAGGGTAGGTTCAAAGAAAACAAGGTGAGGTCTCTGCCCTTGCCTCTATCCCCACACTCAGGCATCCTGCAGGGACACCTTCGGGAAGGGACCACAACTATGTGGGAGAGGCCATGCTCAGCACACCGCAAGTCCCATCCCCAGCATCTCTAGTTAAAAAGAAGGATCTGTATGTCATGTGCAAGATACAGAGGACATTCACAACACACATGCCTATCAGTTGGGCAGGAAAGCAAGAAGATGGTGCAAAAAAAGAGCTCAGCAAGAAGTCAAATACAGTGGTACCTCGGGTTACATACGCTTCAGGTTACAGACTCCGCTAACCCAGAAATAGTGCTTCAGGTTAAGAACTTTGCTTCAGGATGAGAACAGAAATTGGGCTCTGGCGGCGCGGCAGCAGCAGGAGGCCCCATTAGCTAAAGTGGTGCTTCAGTTTAAGAACAGTTTCAGGTTAAGTACGGACCTCTGGAACGAATTAAGTACTTAACCCGAGGTACCACTGTAGCTCAGTCTGCATGTAAGTGAAAGACTGCTCAGACTAAGGCCAAAGTCTACAGCTTGATGGAAGTCCCTCCAGGCACCAACAGATCCCTAAAGAGTGCCTTTTGGGCTGCTTTGGTGTGCTACTGCAGTGCAGCAGAGACATTTCTCTCTGCCTGCCCAGAGGTCAGAAGGCAGCTCAACCTCAAAGTCCCTGGCTCAGGACTCCTGGAGGCTGGCTTGGTGCCTATTCCTGAGGGGCACAGATTTTGCAGTGCAGTCATTTGGGACAGAAAAGTGTCCTCAACTTCAGCCCCAGCCCATTACAATCTGTACCATTGAAGAACTTGATGATATCCGTGAAGTCCATGTTGTTCTCCAGGATTATGTCCCGATAAACCTCCACCAAGGCAAGAGCAATGAAGAGGACATAATGAGACGAGGAGATCTGTGCTGCTGCCCAGATCGTTTCCCAGACAGAGAAGACATCATTGTAAACTAGCTCTGTTAGAAAACAGGAACAAAAAAAGAACAGTCACTGAAGCCATCTGAAGCGACCAAAGCTAGGGTTGTCATATGCCCTCTTTTTCCAGGACACGTCCTCTTTTTCATGGGTATGTAAAATGAGAATCATCATAATGATCCATAGTTAAAAGTAGAATTCAGCAAATGTGTCCTCTTTTTTGCTCTTTAAAATATGGCAACCTTAAAATGCAGAAGTGACGCCCATCCCAGAATTCTCTGCAGCAAACAGTGTTGTGCAGCAAACATCAAAGAGGACACCAGGAAAAAAACTGGGGGGAGGGACAAAGAAGGGCAATTATATTTTACCTCCCAACTCCTGTCCTCAGGATGCTATCAGGGCAACTCATGCTGCTCCAGCTCGTGTTAAAAGATGCAGATGCAGATGCAGACCCCATACCCCCAACTCACCTCGCTTAAAATCCAGGAGAAACCAGCGGTAGCAGAAGTAAAAATGTGTGTAATCGCCATTTTGATGCATCAGCTCAAACAGCTCAGAGTCTAAAATCTACCAGAAAAGCAAAGGCTTCAGGATCTTGTTTCTGTAAGAAAACCACATTTGTCCCTCCCTCCCCCCCCCGCCACAGAACCCCCCCATCCTACATGCAGCAAAGTGCTCTATACTCCCTTGACCTCTTTTCAAAGAGCTTCACAGGACATGGAAGTATCAAGCAGAGAACCTAAGCAACCCTGCCACCCTTTCTTTTCCTTGCACAGGTATTGTGCCTAACAGCAGGCAGAATGTGTCTCTGAGAGGAGCTTGAAGCAACTGAATTTCTACTGATTAAAGGCACTGGGTTCTTTCCAGGGGTGTGTATGTGGAGGGCATGGCACCCCTCCGTAAGGCCCCAAGGCAAAAAAAACCAAGGAGCTTATCACCCCAAACGGTAACCAAGGGGGGATTCCAGTGCAAATTGAGGTTTGCATAATTAAAGTAGACTAAGAAGAGCTTCATAGTGAAAAATGAAAATATTTCCTTGGATTTGAAAGTGTTCAACATGCCATGGAATGTGCAAAGTTGGGAATATTTTTAAAAGCCAGAAAAACTAAAAATAGGATACAGCAAAGATCCAAATTTATGGATATGGGAGGAAATGTTGCAGTTAAAATGCACATGCACTGGACATGTGGCAAGAGATGGCTCAGGAAAATGGAATAAAGCAAACACAGAGGCCATACAATTTCAGAAGACCACCTGTGCGGTGGATGGACAATCTAAAATTAACAGTAGGGCTCATGTGGATGCAGGAAGCAAACAACAGAAAGCAATGGAGAGACTGTGAAGAAGTGTCTATCCAAAGACGGACGTGAGACACTGTAGAAAATGAGCTGTCAGCGTGGCCCAACAATTTCATGTTATGGAATTTTCTGGTTTAGAAAGCTGTGTGGAAATGCACTGGAAAGTGTGGGGTAAATGAATGACTAACGGGAAGGTGAAACTACTGAGTTGGGTTTTCCGGCGTTATGGAGTATGCTGATGACACACAACTCTATTTCTCCATTACATCTGCAGGTGAGGCAGTGGAAGTGCTGGACCAGTGTCTTGCCTCAGTCATGGACTGGATGAGAGTCAACAAACTGAAGCTCAATCCAGATAAGATGGAGGCTCTGTTAGTGGGGGATTCCCTAGGCCAGATGGGTGGGAGGTGGCCTCCTAATTTGGGAACCACTGATCTAACATCTGCATAAGCCTCTGACAAGCAGATCATGGTGAACACTCCATGGAAAGGGTGAACTGGAAGAGTTCCTGTTCTTTACCTGGATGAGGGATCTCATGTTGGCAAAGTGGGTGTCCATGGCGCCTCCATGGGGGAAGTTCTGGTTCATCCGCTTCATAAGCTCTGTGAAACAACTGAAGGCAATGGCCTCTGAACAAGGGCGGGGCGGGGGGTGAGAGAGAGAGAACGGGGGAATCAGTGCCCTGTAGACCTGGATCTCACCTGCTTTTGCCCAGAAGGAAGAGGATCCAGGCCACCCAAGGACACAACCAGGAGCTCTCTGTGTGTTGGCTGCCAAAGGCATGCATGTCCAGGTGACAGTTTTACACATCCTGGCTTGGGGAAAATCACAAAAGTGCTACTTCTTCTCCTGTGCAGGATACTCCTCCTCCAACTGCAGACCCACATTCCAGCCATGGCCTGGAAGCCACACCAATTAGGCTGTTCACATTGGTCTGACAGTCATGTGGATCTTTGGGGATCAGCACACATCAGAGCTTTCTGCATCCTGATGTCCCAGCTACCTCCCATGTGCCATGGAGCTGGCTCTGAATTTGTTTTTTTAAACACCAGACATGTCCCTGCTTCAAGTTGTGAAACATGAGTGGGCAAGCCTGTCTCATCTGGATTTGGAGAGGTGCGAGAGGGTGAGGCCCAAATTCTACAATCTCCCACCCACAATGGAAACACATCTGAGTGGGATGAGAGAGTGGGGGAGTCTTTTCACAGCGGCTGTACCTACAGAGCACCTTGCCTTGGGAAGTGCACTTGGCCCCCTCCTGCACATGAAGAGTTGGATCAGACCAACAGGCCCATCCAGTCCACCATTCTGTTCTCACTATGAACAAGCAGATGCCTATGAGAAGCCCACATCCGTTGCTCAGAGCCATTTCATTCAAGCAGGCTCTCATTGGACATGGCTGATCATGTTTCCTTAGTTGGTGGACTTATTCCATTGGGTCTTTTTATGAAATTGTAATTTCATAGAATCACAGAACTCTGGAGTCAGAAGTGACCCCAAGGGATGCAGGAATCATAGCTAAAGAGTCCCTGACAGAGGCCATCCAATCTGTGTTTAAAAACCTCCAACAAAGGAGAGCCCATCACCTCCCCAGGGAGTCCATTCTGTCTGTAAACTATCGTGAATGGGTGCTTTTGCACCATAGAGTCAGGGCAAAAATGTTATAAATGAACCAATAAATGAATAGTCCAGCGAGGGGATCCATCAGAACCAGAATTCCCCAGACTGTTAAGGCTGGCATAGTGGCAAATAGAGAGAACTCACCATCATCCAGAATCACAAGCAAAGGAGCCAGCAAGTCACACATCCCCTGGACATAGCCAATGTCAATGTGGTGCCAGACGTAGCTGCAGAGAGACAGGAGGCTGGGTGAGGTGACAGAGGTCCTGCAAAGCAGCTGCCAAGGCCCTGATTTCAAGGGGTCAGCAGCAGACCCAGCAGAAAAAAGGAGCAGAATCTGTGAGAAAACATCCCAAACCTGTGTCCCTCCCATAAACCATACATGTCTGCAGACCTATATTTCAGCTGCCAGTTCATTTTGCTTTCGGATAGGAGGATTGCAACATTTGACCATACAATCATAGAGCTGGAAGAGACCCAAGGGTCATCTAGTCCAAGCGCTTGCAATGCAGGGATCACTGCTAATTAACCCATAGGTAATGAACCCACAGCTGATTAAACCAATTAATCAATAAATAATTTTAAACAAACAAAAGCAATTTGATCAACGAAAATGGTGTCATTGATTAAACCACCCAGATTCTTTTTTTTTTTTTAAGATGGCATGTGCTGTCTTAGAAGAGGCACCAGCAAGACAGGGAATGCAGAATGCCTCTTCTAAGATTGGGGGGGGGGGGGCTGCTGCTGCAATGCAGAAATGCATCATCTCAAAGCCCCAAATAGCCTTTGGGGGTGGTTGGTTCCCCTCTAAAAATGCTAGCTTAATAAATCAATCAGTGGCAAATCCTCTGTTTAATAAGCTGAGGCTTCATTGGGTCTGTGGGATAACCAGCTTCCTATAACCAGTACTGAGCTGGGTGTGCCAATGGCCTGACGTGGTATAAGGGAGATCCTTTATTCTGAATTATGAGGACTGGAATCTCACTTTATTTTTACGGGAAGGGCCAGGGTTCCAGCCTTCGCTCAGCCTGCAAAGAGCCCTCTGTGGTCAGTACATGGGCTGCTCCTTGCGCCAAGCATCCTCTGGTCCCACGGTTCCTGGCCCAAAGAGTCACAGAGTCGCCTGCAAGGAACGACACAGCCAGTTCCCGCCCCCATCCCACTGGGCAGCTACCTGCACATGATGTTGCGCAGCTTCTCCAGGTTGGCTGGTGAGAAATACCAGTAGTTCCGGTCGCACCTCTGGACATCCTTCTCAATGCGGTGCAGGTTCACAGTGTACATGTCAAGCAGCTCTGGCTGCGGAAGCAAAAAGGACAAGGAAACACATCCCAGTTAACTTTCAGCACAGCCTCTGCTAAGGTACATGCAAGGGCCTGCCCATGCCACAAACTTAACAGCTGGTTTTAAAAGTCATAGAATTGCAGGGAACTTTCTTTTCTGAAGCCCAAAAAACTTGGACAAGAATTGACCAAATCTGGATTACTAGAGGCTTGGCTCCTAAGATTCGAAGGGTGGAAATCTGCCCAAAAACTTGCTCCGACCATAACCCTGTGAAAATGGAAATGAAAGTAACATTGGTTGGTTCCTTTAGATGGAGAATGAATGACACTTTGTTTAGAGATCAGGAAATTACAAAGAAGGCCCAAAAAATTATGAAAGATTATTTTGAGATAAACTTGAAGACTTCTGTGGAAAAAAGAGTAATTTGGGACGCTAGCAAAGCCGTAATGAGAGGTTTTTTGATTCAGCAAAATGCAATAAAAAAGAGAATCCAAGAGGAGAAAAAAGAAAAGATTTTGGGGAAAATAAGAGAAGGAGAGAAGAAACTTAGATCCAAACCGAAGTCACAAGAGATCCTAAGAGAAATTAAATTATACCAAGTACAATATATGAAAATGATAAATTAAGAGATAGAATGGAAAATTAAACAGATGAGACAAAAGACTTTTGAATCAGCGAATAAATGTGGAAAGTTGCTAGCGTGGCAATTGAAGAAGAGGCAAAAATTAAACACTGTTACCAATCTTGAAGTTGACGGAAAGAGTATCCAGAATCCACAGGAGATTAGAAATTGTTTTCAAAGATATTTTAAACAACTTTACACACAAGGGCCACAGAATGAAATTGAAATTGACCAATTTTTGAAAGTTAACGGACTGGGAAAAATCTCCCAAGAAAATAAATTGTTTTTGAATTACAAAATAACAGAACAAGAGATTGAAGGGGCCATTCAGAGTATGCAATTGGGCAAGTCTCCAGGGCCTGATGGACTAACCCCCAAATATTATAGAACTTTGAAAGACTATTTAATCCAACCACTAAAGGAGGTTTGTAATGAAATTATGGAGGGAAAAAAGCGCCGGAGTCGTGGCAAGAAGCATTTATCACACTTATACCAAAAGATGAGACTGAGAAGACGCAACTTAAGAACTACCGTCTCATATCCCTTTTAAATGTGGATTACAAAATCTTTGCTGATATTTTGGCTAAAAGATTGAAAAAAGTTTTAGTTGAAACGATACACAAAGACCAGGCTGGCTTTCTCCCTGGTAGACACCTATCTGATAATATGAGGAACATAATTAATATTTTGGAAAAGTTACAGGTGGAAATTAATACAGAAGCGGTTCTGATATTTGTGGATGCAGAGAAAGCCTTTGACAATATTTCTTGGAATTTTATGAAGAAAAACCTTCAGGGGATGGGGGTAGGACAAAACTTCGAGAATGGTATAGGTGCGATTTACTCTGAACAAAAGGCAAAACTGATAGTGAATAATGTGGTGTCAGAAGAGTTTAGAATTGAGAAAGGGACACGACAAGGCTGCCCAATTTCCCCATTACTTTTTATTTCAGTCCTGGAAGTCTTACTTAACATGATAAGAAGGGACCGCTTGATACAGGGCATTCAGGTCGGAGTCAAACACTATAAACTTAAAGCATATGCAGATGACCTTGTTTTGACATTACAAGAGCCAATAGCTAGTACCAAGAGGGCCTTAGAAATAATCCAGGATTTTGGTCATGTGGCGGGATTTAAGTTAAATAAGACAAAAACTAAGGTTTTGGAAAAAAACTTGACTCCGATTGAAAGAGAAAGGTTTCAGAAGGAGACAGATCTAACATTGGTAAAGAAGGTAAAATACCTAGGGGTAAACATGACCTCTAAGAACGTGAATCTATTTAAGGATAATTACGAAAAATGTTGGTCAGAGGTGAAAAAGGATTTGGAAATATGGGCAAATTTGAAGCTTTCCTTGCTAGGCCGAATTTCTGTTATTAAGATGAATGTATTGCCGAGATTGTTGTTTTTGTTTCAATCGTTACAAATTATTGACAAGATGGACTGTTTCAAGAGGTGGCAAAGAGATATCTCTAGATTTGTCTGGCAGGGCAAAAAGCCCAGAATAAAATTTAAGATACTTACAGATTCTAAAGATAGAGGGGGATTTGCCCTGCCAGATTTGAAGTTATATTATGAATCAGCAGCTTTTTGCTGGTTGAAGGAATGGCTACTTCTTGAAAACACTGACGTTTTAGATCTTGAAGGTTATGATAATGCATTTGGATGGCATGCATATTTGTGGTATGGCAAGGTTAAGGTACATAAGGTTTTTAAAAACCATATTGTCAGAAAAGCACTGTTTAATGTATGGTCAAGGTATAAAGATCTTTTGGAAAGGAAAACCCCAAGGTGGCTCTCACCCATGGAGGCCAAAGCGTTGAAAAAACTTAATATGGAGACTAAATGGCCAAAGTATTGGGAAATTTTGGAAGAGGAAGGTGGTAAATTGAAACTGCAGAGTTATGAGAAACTTAAAGATAAGGTGCGAGACTGGTTACACTATTTTCAAATAAGAGAAGCATATAACCAGGATAAGAAAGTGGGCTTCCAGGTGGAAAAATCAAAGTTAGAGACAGAATTGTTAGAACCCAATGCTAAGGTATTGTCAAAAATGTATAACTTGCTGTTAAAATGGAATACGGAGGAAGAAACGGTAAAATCAGCTATGATAAAATGGGCACAAGATATAGGATACAATATTATGTTTGCTGACTGGGAGAAGTTATGGACCACCGGGATTAAATTTACGGCATGTAATGCCTTAAGAGAAAATATTATGAAAATGATGTATAGATGGTACATGACCCCAGTCAAGCTTGCAAAAATTTATCATTTGCCCGATAATAAATGTTGGAAATGTAAAGAAACTGAAGGTACATTCTTTCACCTTTGGTGGACGTGCCCAAGGATTAAGGCTTTCTGGGAGATGATATATAATGAACTAAAAAAGGTATTTAAATATACCTTCCCTAAGAAACCAGAGGCCTTTCTCTTGGGTATAGTCGGCCAATTGGTGTCAAAGAAGGATAGAACTTTCTTTATGTACGCAACAGCAGCAGCAAGAATTCTCATTGCAAAGCATTGGAAGACACAAGATCTACCCACTCTGGAAGATTGGCAGATGCAACTGATGGAGTACATGGAGATGGCGGAAATGACTGGCAGAATCCGAGATCAGGGAGAAGAGTCGGTGGAAGAAGACTGGCAGAAATTTAAGATGTATTTACAGAAACATTGCAAAATTTTTGAATGCGAATGATGTTGGAATGAAATGAAGTGGATCTAGCAATATGATTAGAAGTTAAAATTTGGGAGGATAATTAACTAAGGGTAAAATTAAGACCCCTTCATGGATCACTGCCTTGCCGTGGCGAAGGGGCTTGAATAACTCAGAGAAGCTATGAACTATGCCGAGCAGGGCACCCAAGATGAACAGGTCATAGTGGAGAGTTTTGACCAAACGTGATCCACCTGGAGGAGGAACCGGCAAGCCACTCCAGTATCCTTGCCAAGAAAACTCCATGGACAAAGGCAACAGGCATATAAAAGTTATGACACTGGAAGATGAGCCCCTCAGGTCGGAAGGTGTCCAACATGCTACTGAGGAAGAGCGGAGGACAAGTACAAGTAGATTCAGAGCTGTTGAAGCGGCTGGGCCAAAGCCGAAAGGACGCTCAGTTGCGGATATGCATGGAAGCGAAAGGAAAGTCCAATGCTGTAAAGAAAAATATTGCGTAGGAACCTGGAATGTAAGAACCATGAACCTGGGTAAGTTGGATGTGGTCAAAAATGAGATGGCAAGAATAAATATTGACATCCTGGGCATCAGTGAACTAAAATGGATGGGAATGGGCGAATTCAGTTCGGATGACCATCATATCTACTACTGTGGGCAAGAAACCCGTAAAAGAAATGGAGTGGCCCTCATAGTCAACAAAAGAGTGGCGAAAGCTGTACTGGGATGCAATCCCAAAAATGATAGAATGATCTCGATACGAATCCAAGGCAGACCTTTTAACATCACAGTAATCCAAGTTTATGCACCAACTACTGGTGCTGAAGAAACTGAAATTGACAAATTCTATGAAGACTTACAAGACCTTATAGAAGTGACACCAAAGAAGGATGTTCTTCTCATTATAGGGGATTGGAATGCTAAAGTAGGGAATCAAGAGATAAAAGGAACAACTGGCAAGTTTGGCCTTGGAGATCAAAACGAAGCAGGGCAAAGGCTAATAGAGTTCTGCCAAGAGAACAAACTGGTCATCACAAACACTCTTTTCCAACAACACAAGAGACGACTCTACACGTGGACATCACCAGATGGGCAGCATCGTAATCAGATTGATTATATTCTCTGCAGGCAAAGATGGAGAAGCTCTATACAGTCAGCAAAAACAAGACCTGGAGCTGACTGTGGCTCAGATCATCAGCTTCTTATAGCAAAATTCAAGCTTAAACTGAAGAAAGTAGGAAAAACCACTGGGCCAGTAAGATACAATCTGAATCAAATCCCTTATGAATACACAGTGGAAGTGAGGAACAGGTTTAAGGATTTAGATTTGTTGGACAGAGTGCCTGAAGAACTATGGGTGGAGGCTCGCAACATTATACAGGAGGCAGCAACGAAAACCATCCCAATGAAAAGGAAATGCAAGAAAGCAAAGTGGCTGTCCAACGAGGCCTTACAAATAGCGGGGGAGAGAAGGCAAACAAAATGCGAGGGAGATAGTGAAAGATACAGGAAATTGAATGCAGATTTCCAAAAAATAGCAAGGAGAGACAAGAAGGCCTTCTTGAACGAGCAATGCAAAGAAATAGAGGAAAACAACAGAATGGGAAGAACCAGAGATCTGTTCAAGAAAATTGGAGATATGAAAGGAACATTTTGTACAAAGATTACCATAATAAAGGACAAAAGTGGTAAGGACCTAACAGAAGCAGAAGACATCAAGAAGAGGTGGCAAGAATACACAGAGGAATTATACCAGAAAGATATGGATGGCTCGTACACCCCAGGTAGTGTGGTTGCTGACCTTGAGCCAGACATCCTGGAGAGTGAAGTCAAATGGGCCTTAGAAAGCACTGCAAATAACAAGGCCAGTGGAAGTGATGATATTCCAGCTGAACTATTTAAAATTTTAAAAGATGATGCTGTTAAGGTGCTACACTCAATATGCCAGCAAATTTGGAAAACTCAGCAGTGGCCAGAGGATTGGAGAAGATCAGTCTACGTCCCAATCCCAAAGAAGGGCAGTGCCAAAGAATGCTCCAACTACCGCACAATTGCACTCATTTCACACGCTAGCAAGGTTATGCTTAAAATTCTACAAGGCAGGCTTAAGCAGTATGTGGACCGAGAACTCCTAGAAGTGCAAGCTGGATTTCGAAGGGGCAGAGGAACTAGAGACCAAATTGTAAACATGCGCTGGATTATGGAGAAAGCTAGAGAGTTCCAGAAAGACATCCACTTCTGCTTCATTGACTATGCAAAAGCCTTTGACTGTGTCGACCACAGCAAACTATGGCAAGTTCTTAAAGAAATGGGAGTGCCTGATCACCTCATCTGTCTCCTGAGAAATCTCTATGTGGGACAAGAAGCTACAGTTAGAACTGGATATGGAACAACTGACTGGTTCAAAATTGGGAAAGAAGTACGACAAGGCTGTATATTGTCTCCCTGCTTATTTAACTTATATGCAGAATTCATCATGCGAAAGGCTGGGCTAGATGAATCCCTAGCCGGAATTAAGATCGCCGGAAGAAATATCAACAACCTCAGATATGCAGATGACACAACCTTGATGGCAGAAAGTGAGGAGGAATTAAAGAACCTTTTAATGAGGGTGAAAGAGGAGAGCGCAAAATATGGTCTGAAGCTCAACATCAAAAAAACAAAGATCATGGCCACTGGTCCCATCACCTCCTGGCAAATAGAAGGGGAAGAAATGGAGGCAGTGAGAGATTTTACTTTCTTGGGCTCCATGATCACTGCAGATGGTGACAGCAGTCACGAAATTAAAAGACGCCTGCTCCTTGGGAGAAAGGCGATGGCAAACCTAGACAGCGTCTTAAAAAGCAGAGACATCACCTTGCCAACAAAGGTCCGTATAGTTAAAGCCATGGTTTTCCCAGTAGTGATGTATGGAAGTGAGAGCTGGACCATAAAGAAGGCTGATCGCCGAAGAATTGATGCTTTTGAATTATGGTGCTGGAGGAGACTCTTGAGAGTCCCATGGACTGCAAGAAGATCAAACGTATCCATTCTGAAGGAAATCAGCCCTGAGTGCTCACTGGAAGGACAGGTTGTGAAGCTGAGGCTCCAATACTTTGGCCACCTCATGAGAAGAGAAGACTCCCTGGAAAAGACCCTGATGTTGTGAAAGATGGAGGGCACAAGGAGAAGGGGACGACAGAGGACAAGATGGTTGGACACTGTTCTCGAAGCTACAAACATGAGTCTGACCAAACTGCGGGAGGCAGTGGAAGACAGGAGTGCCTGGCGTGCTCTGGTCCATGGGGTCACGAAGAGTCGGACACGACTAAACGACTAAACAACAACAACAAAAATTAAGAAGATATGAATTTGCTATTTAAATTTTTAAATGGGATACAAAAAAGGGAGATGTGAGGAAGTCATGAAAATAAGTTAATGGATGGTATGATATTTGAAAAAGGGATTTTTTAATTTTTCTTTTTAAGTTTTGGTTTTGTCCTTTTTTTCTTGTATGTGTATGTGTATTTTCTTTTTTTCTTTTTTTGTTATTGTGAATCTTTTTTCTGTAAAACTCAATAAATATTATTATTAAAAAAAAAAAGTCATAGAATTGCAGAGTTAGAAGGGACCCAGAGGGCCATCTGGTGCGACGCCCTGCAGTGCAGGGATCACAGCAAAATGACAGGCGGATCCTGCTGCCCGAGGCAGTTGCTTCACCTTGCCTCACAGGTGGGCCAGTCCTGCCTCAAATGGGGCAATAAAGGAATGAAATGTAGAAAAGTACATGTGGTAATAGTTTTGTTATTTACAAAACTATTCACACAAACTCAAAACTGAGCTGTTGATAACACAGATATCCTGGCATTGGTAAATCAATTTTAACACCCCATTGATGTCAATGGGACTAAAATATGATTACCGGTACTTCCTCTCAATCTATCCCATAATCTCTGGCCTTAAAACTGGGGGGGTATTGACTTTGTTACTATGATATTTTTTAATAATAATATTTTTTATTTATACCCCGCCCTCCCCAGCCAGAGATGGGTTCAGGGCAGCTAACACCAGTAAAAACACAATAAAAACGATGGGGAAGGAAAAAACCAACCAATTTAAAATACAGGTTAAAATACAATTTAAAATGCAGCCTCATTTTAATAGTAGCCCATAGATCAAAACCATAAGGGGAGGGAAACATAAGGGTCAGACTAAGTCCAAACCAAAGGCCAGGCAGAACAGCTCTGTCTTGCAGGCCCTGCGGAAAGATGTCAAGTCCCGCAGGGCCCTAGTCTCTTGTGACAGAGCGTTCCACCGAGTCAGGGCCAGTACTGAAAAGGCCCTGGCCCTAGTTGAGACCAATCTAACCACCTTGCGACCTCCAAAGTGTTGTCATTTGTGGACCTTAAGGTCCTCCACGGGGCATACCAGGAGAGGTGGTCCCATAGCTATGTGGGTCTTAGGCCACATAGGGCTTTAAAGGTCAAAACCAGCACTTTAAACCTGACCCTATACTCCACCGGGAGCCAGTGCAGTTGGTAAAGCACTGGATGAATGTGATCCCACGGCAAGGACCCTTTAAGGAGCCTCGCTGCGGCATTCTGCACCCGCTGGAGTTTCTGGGTCAGCTTCAAGGGCAGCCCCGCATAGAGCGAGTTACAATAATCAACCCTGGAGGTGATCATCGCATGGATCACTGTGGCCAGATCAGGGCAAGAAAGGTAAGGGATCAACTGCTTAATACGGTGAAGATGGAAAAATGCCACCTTTGCTGTGGCTGCAACCTGCGCCTCCATGGAAAGGGAGACATCGAATGTTACACCCAAGCTCTTGCCAGAAGGCGCTGGCACTAATTGAGCCCCCGCAAAAGATGGGAGTTGGCGCCCCAACCCCATGTCATCCTGACCCAGACAGAGGACCTCTGTCTTGGAAGGATTTAACTTCAACCGGCTCCCACACAGCCATCCAGCCACAGCTTCCAAGCATATGGTCAGTGTGTCTGGGGCCAAGTCAGGGCGGCCGTCCATCAACAGATAAAGCTGGGTGTCATATGGATGACAACCCAGCCCAAAGCACCAGACAATCTGGGCAAGGGGGCACATAAAGATATTGAAAAGTATCGGGGAAAGGATTGCACCCTGTGGCACGCCACACACCAAGGAGTGCCACGGTAGCTCCCTCGTTAGTGCTATCCTCTGTCCCCAACCTGCGATAAACGAGCGCAGCCATTGTCGGACTGTGCCCTGAATCTCCACGTCGGCAAGGCAGTGGTACGAAAGTTCGTGATTGACCATGTCGAAGGCTGCTGACAGATCAAAAAGAATCAGCAGTCCCGACCCGCCTTGATCCAGCTGTCTACGGAGATCATCTGTTAGGGTGACCAAAGCCGTCTCGGTCCCATTACCAGCGCGAAAGCCGGACTGGAATGGATCCAAAGCCGATGTTTCATCCAGAAACCTACCAAGCTGTTTGGCAATCGCTCTCTCAATTACCTTACCCAGGAACGGAAGATTCAAAACCGGGCGGTAATTGGATAGATCTAAAGGATCTAATGATGTTTTCTTTAAGATCGGGCGCACCACTGCCTCCTTCAGTTCCCCTGGGAATGTCCCGGTGCCAAGGGACAGATTGATGATATCCCCCAGGAGGGCCCGCACCTCGTCTGGACATGCTCTAATCAGCCAAGACGGGCACGAGTCGAGAGGACAGGTGGTGGGCTTTCCAGCTCGGAGGAGTCTGTCCACATCGGCTGGGGATATCCGGTCAAAGTGGTTCAATACTGGACCCGAGGACAGTCGAGGGGCCTCCAGTTCCGTTATTGTATCCAAATTGGCAGGGAGGTCACGGCGGAGCAACAGGACCTTCTCCACAAAAAAGCTCGCAAATGCCTCACAGCTGTGTGTCAAATTGTTATTTAAATTTGGCTGTCCCTCGAGGGACATTAAAGACCTAATTATACTAAATAATTGCACCGGGCATGAGCTAGCGAATGCAATGGAGGCCGAGAAGTAAGACTTCTTAGCGGCCTTCACTGCCATCTTGTAGGTTTTCATGAAAACCCTATAAGATGTTCTTGATGCTCCATTGCGGGCACCCTGCCATACTAGCTCTAGCCATCTGAGGTACCACTTCATTTTCTGGAGCTCCTCGGTAAACCAGGGGGCCCGGTTTCGGCGGGGTCGCAGAGGGCGCTTAGGTGTGATCTCATTGGTGGCTGCCAAGAGCCAGTTATTCCAGTTCTTGACAAGCTCATCTAGTGAGCCGCCAGGGGAAGCAGGGTCCCGCAAGGCTTGACGAAATCCATCAGGATCCATCAGCCTTCACAGGTGAGCCCAAATCGGCTCGCCACCCGGGAGGGAGGAGGGAGTCAAACCTGGCTTTCAGACCATGGCACTTCCACAAGGGAGGACATGATCACATCTATACCCACAGCAAAAATCAAATCCAGCGTGTGGCCTGCTTGGTGTGTGGAACCCAAAACAAACTGGGGTTTTTTAATATTGTAAACCATCCTGTGATCCTCAGAAGAAGGGCAGTATAGAAATTTTAACACCAACAACAACTGTGGGCCATCATTTAAAAAACTAAACTGTCTTGAGAACACTGCCAGAAAGGCAAAGCTGTAGTACATTAGTAGTAGCTAGCAAGTAAATTAGCTGTACAGTGGTACCTTGGGGTACATACGCTTCAGGTTACATACGCTTCAGGTTACATACTCCGCTAACCCAGAAATATTACCTTGGGTTAAGAACTTTGCTTCAGGATGAGAACAGAAATCGTGCTCCGGCGGTGTGGTGGCAGTGGGAGGCCCCATTAGCTAAAGTGGTGCTTCAGGTTAGTTTCAGGTTAAGAACGGACCTCCGGAACGAATTAAGTACATAACCTGAGGTACCACTGTAGTAGTTAGTAACAGTTAGCAAGTGAATAGATAAATGCTCTAGTGCAATCAAAGCAAAAATTTCACCCTGCCTAAAATGTTTGCTCCTTTTGGGTTTTAAAGCAAAACAAAATACCGTTCCCAAAGATCAGGAGGAACCAGGGACCAGGGACCAGGGACCCTGACACACACTCACAGAGTAGGTGACCCCCGACGAGGAGACAGGCGAGACTTCGCTAATGGTCAAGTCAGTGACAGCCAGGGAGTGTGAATCCAGCTGTGGGTACAGGCTCTCCATCTCTGGCTCTTCTGAGAGGTCATCTTCACTCCCCATGGAGTTCTGCTGCCCCACACTGTGGTCTGGCCAGCTGCCTGTCACATCCACTATAGACAGAGATGCCCCCTCTTTATCAGGGTGCTCCTTGCCCATGAGGATAAACTCCTCTAAGCTGCTGGTGGTGGGGAGCTCCTCCAGGCTGTCCTGGCCCTGCAAACCTTCCCCTGTTTGTGTGCCACCCACAAGGGCACTGTCCACACTGAGAGGTCCCTGGCCGACAGCCATGCTCGCCTGGGCAGAGGGGCACACCGCGGCTTTTGCGGTCTCCACCATACTGTCCTTGGTGCTGAAGATCTGCTCTGAGCATGGGGAGGTGACCAAAAAGTTCTGGGAAGAGGGATAGCAAGGGTCGGGGGAGGAGGCGCCGTCAGGGATCATCCCGTTGGAGAGTTTGGGCCGTTTGCCATCTTCAGGTTTGGCATCTGCCTCGGGCTGTTCTACCTCATCGACCGACTCAAACACCTGGGCAAAGAAGGAGAGGCCAAAAGAGAACAGGAATGGATCAGATTGTCTGACTACTGCAATGGCCTCTGCATGGAGCTGCCTTTCAAGATATTGGTGGAATCTACACACGTATAAAAAATGCTGTGAAAAAGCTTTGTTAAAAGTTTTGAAAAATACATTGAATTTTGCATAGCTCACTGTCGCCTTCTAGAGTCACATTTGTATATTGCACTTTACAACACATTTAAAACGTTTTATTTGCAGCTGTATAGCTGAGTCCACCGAGGAGCCTTAGCCAGTGCAAAATGCTCTGTTGCTTTTTCTGGCCAGGTGATCACAGCATATAATTCAGATTCCAGATTGGTTGCCAGCCCAATTCAAAGTGCTGGCTGCCATCTTGAAAGCCACAAACTGCTTGGAGCCAGGTTATTCCAAGGATTGCCAGCACCCACACAAAGCTGCCTGGCTCTTAAGATTGGCTGTAGAGGTTCCCATCAGGAAGGGGCACCAGTCTAGTGAGGCAGGTCCTTTCCAGTGGTGGACCCCCCCACCTTGGAACTGCACTTGGCCCCTTTGACGGTTTCTGAACTGGCTCTCAAGATCTCTCTTTTCAAACCTGCTTTTATCCAATTCATTCAAGGCTGGTCTAAGCTTTTAAGTGCAATTTTAAAATGCTGCAACTATTTTTCTACCCTATTTTATCATTTCACTGCTGATTTTTTGTTATGTAAATTTTGATCGTTACTGTGAAATTTGTGTGTGAATTGAGTGGGCTGCCTAGCCCTGAAAGGCATCACACAAATACCAAAATGAGTTTATAAAGATAGGTAGATATTTTACAGTGAGTCATAAAACAGATGTTAATTTATTACAGTATAGCAAAAAAATAAAATAAAAAATGCTTATGTAACAGTAGTAAATAGTTAAATGTTTAGTAAGAGACTGCATTCTGCAAAGATCTGAAGCTGTGTTCCCAAGTGGGTGGTAGCACCCCGAGAGGTGGGATTACCTAGGGGGAAGCAGGAGGCACTGGAGGTATAAATGACTATCAGACTTTGAAAAGCTGGTATTACTGGATCAAGTTAATCAGTTTTCTTGAATTAATTAAACTAAATAGTTTAAATTGGATTCTGAATAAAGGTGCAATTAGTTGTTGTGTTGTTATCTTTCTTACTGTAGTGGGCCAGGCCAAAAGCAGTTCTGAACAATGCTCTCTCTAGAGATGGAGCCCAGGGGGCAGTGGCCCCCAAAAGTTTGGGGACCACTGATCTACAGCAAACTTTATCTACCTGCCAGATCTGACCACTGGCTCACCCAGCTTCGCCAGGGCCTCTCCTGAATCTCTGCCTTGGGGGTCTTTCCCAGCCTGCTCCTGAGACCCTTTGGCTGGGGAGACCACTGAGGATTGAACTGCACTCCAGGTAGCTTACAGGTAAAATAAGAACAACTAAAAACATGAAGGGGGGAACAGTGCTTAAAAAACAAGGTAGAATTAAAACGATCCATCTATCTAGACAATCTATTAAAAACATACAATCACATTTTTATCCTGTCCTTTCCTCCAAGGAGCTCAATTTGGTGCACATGCTTCTCCCCCATCCTCCTTTAATCCCCACAACAACCCTGTGAGGTAGGCTAGGCTGTGAGAAGGCAGTGACTGGCAGCCAAGGCCACCCAGTGAGCTGCATGGCTGAGTGGAGATTTGAACTTTGGTTCCCCAGGTCCTCAGCCAACACTCTAACCATTACACAATGCTGTCTCTCAGGCTTGCACAGCAGCTCAGAATTTGGAGTCCCCCCCCCCGAGGATCCAACAGGCTGGACACCTCACCTGGGTACTGCCACTGGAGTCGCTCTGAAGCCGTGTCAAGTTCTGTGGGCCGGAACTGCTGCTCTGGGAAGACTGTGGGAAGAGAGGAGGCGCATGGGAGAACCAGGCCAGGGGGACAAGTCAAGGTGTCTGCAGTGGGGGCAGAATGCGCTGATGTCAGGAATCAGGGGAGGAGGCCAGCTTGGGAGGGCAAGAACCAACAGTGCCCCCTCTTTTTAAATTGCTCGCCCCCTTCCACTCACAAGGTGCTTTAACAATCAGTTGGGGGGGACTAGGGAGACTCTCCTCTCATAACCCTGAAGAAACTACAGCTCCCAGGATTCTATGGAGGGGGGCCATGGCTGTTCCAAGTGGTATCCTAGTGCCTTTAATGCGAACATGCTCCAGGGAGTGCTGCAGGAAAGGGCACAGTGGAGGGGACAAATTGAGAGATTTAAATTATTTTTACGCATTCTGAAGCCATCTGGGAACTGACTCAATTCCAATGGACCTTGATTCCCCCCCCCCACTCACATCGTTGCTGATGGTCGAATCTCGGTGCATCACGTGTTCCATGTGGGAGTCCAGGCTGGCCCCTGAGGAGCACTTGGCCAGGGCGGCCGCGTGAGACTCCTTCTCCCGTTGTCGGACAATCGCCTCGCAGCCCAGCCACTCTGCCATGGTTTGCTCATAGCAGGCGCGAGTCTGGCTGTCGACCTGAAGCCAAGAGAGAAGCTAGGAGAGGCCCTTGCATCCCCCACAGCACCCTGGAGCAGAACTGAACCCAGTTTCATTTATTCGTTTGCTGGATTTATGTCTCACCTTTTCCTCCAAGTAGCTCAAAAGTGGCATAATGGTCAGAGTGTCAGACTAGAACCTGGGAGACCAGGATTCGAATCCCCACTCAGCCATGAAGCTCCCTGGGTGACCTTGGGCCAGTCACTGCCTCTCAGCCTAACTTACCCCACAGGGTTGTTGTGGGGATTAAATGAGGAGGGGGAGAACCATGTACCTTGAGCTTCTTGGAAGAAAAAGATGGTATATAGATGTAATAAACAAAACAACAAACATGGTTTCCCTCCCTCTTCATTTAATCCCCAAAGCTACCCTGTGAGGGAGGTTAGGTTGCGAGAAGGCAGCCACTCCATGAGCTTCATGGCCCAGTGGGGATTTGAATCCTGGTCTCCCAAGGTCCTTGTCTGACACTCTAACCACTAAAGCACTAAAGCACACTGCCTCTCACAAAAGAGAGGATAAGTGGTGCAGATAGTTTGAAAAGGATAGCAAGGGAAAAGAACACTTGGCAGCAGGGGAATTTGAACCCGTGCCTCCGGAGAGATTGGAGCCTAAATCCAGAACCTAAAACCACTCGCAGCGCTGCCTTAAGCAGTGTGATACCTTAGACTGCACAGCACAGAACAATGCCAGGCCTGACCACTTTCTACAGAGTTTGAACCTGATCCCAGGCTCTTCCTCAATCCCCCCCATCCCGCAAAATCATTTGCCATCAATTGATTTGAATATTATCAAGAAAATTTCAGTGAGCTTCTCATGAGTGGTGTCACAGCCACCCAGGTGGGTCCCAGCTCACGAGAGACCTTACTCCGTTGTAGTTTACTTACAGGAAGAGTTTATTGAAGATAATTGCTTCTTTCACAGTTCGGCATTGTGGCTGTACGTCTGTCACGTTAGACCGCCGAAGTCCCCCTCTGACTCCTCCCCTCCTCCACACCAACTTAATAGCCTGGCTCTAGACCACCTCTTCCTCTCCTTTCTTTTCCGCAGGGTCTTTCTGCCCCCCTGGGTTCTCTCTTTCCGGGATTCGCCTGAGGCTGAATCCTCTGCCGCCTCCTGCCCCCTCCTTCTGGCTTTGGGGCCGGGCTCCTCCTCTGAGCTTTCCCCACTTCCGCGCGCCTCTATGTTTGAACTTGGCGCGCGTACGTTGCTTTTGACCTTTCCTTCGTCCTCTATACTGCCCCCTGTTCCACTCTCTACCCTTTCCGGCTGAACACCTTGCTCCAACCCCCTCTCTCTGTTTTCTCCTGTTCCTCCTCCCTCCGAGAGGCTGACAACTCCACCCCCTTTACTCCGTTCCGGCTGAGACCCCTCTGACAGCGTCTGTGCTTCACTGGGCTTTCTCCCCTCCTTCCCTGACTTTTCACAGCTTCTCTCTTCTCCTGCTTTTCGCCTGATCATGCTAGCTCCCTTTTGGGAATCCTCTGACTCACTGCTTAGGCTCATAGATTCCCTTCGAATTCCGTCATCTTCTTCCTCGTCTCTCTCTCCCTCCTCCCACTCGCTTTCCGTCTCCTCTGCCATCTCCTCACTTCTCCCAGAAACCCTGACAAGTGGGGTGCAGGATTTTGTCCTGCCTGCCTTATTTTTAAGGTGGCCAAGGAGTAGTTCTGGAAGTCCTTTCTCTCAATCTAAAATCATCCACCCAGTGGTCTGGGCTCTGCTGACTTCCTGTGTGCCCAAGTTTCAATGAAAGCCCATGGGGAAGAGATCCGGAGGGAACACAACAGACTGCTGGATCAGGCAAAAGGGACCACCTAGTCCAGCCTCACAGGGGCCACTCAGATGCCCCAGTGAGAAGCCCACAAGCAGGGCTCAAGCAGAAGAACAGCCTTCTCCCCCCCCGCCCCGTGGTTTCTGGAAACTGGGATTCAGAAGCTTTGCTGCCTCTGACTGTGGAGGCAGAGCAGAGCCGCCCAGAGCTCTCTCTTCCATGAATCCTCTTTTAAAGGTCTGTAGACCTCTCTGCCTCCTGGGGAAACAAGTTCCATAGTTTAACCATGCACTGCATTTTCAGATCAGGAAGTGAGGGCAGGCAGAAAGGCTGAGGAGCACCAGAGAAATGCTTTGTGGAAAGAAAAATGCACCCACCACACCCTCAGCCACTTTGCAATGGTAAGGAACGTGCCAACCCCAGCTCTAAAGTGCCCTGAGTATGAGGCAGAAAATTGGAGCCCTCTTCCACTGGGCAAAGTCAATTTTTGAGGCAGGACTTATGCAAAGAGAGCAAATGGAAGTTTTAATCAGCCCCACATAATACTAAAATAGCAGCAAAGAGGTACGTATATCTATAAAACACATTCTTATTAAGTGATCCACTAGTTAGTATAAACTTTTGGTTTTCTGGAGAATTTTTGAATGGAATGAAGCTCCACCATTCTCCTGCAAAGGTGTCTTTGTGCTCCCTTCCTCTTGTCAGGAAGAGGTCAGGAAGAGGTCAGCAAAGGTGTCTTTTTCCTCTTCATGTGTGGGTCAATTTTTCCATAAGGTAACAACAACAACAACAACAACAACAACAACAATATTTATATCCCGCCCATCTGGCTGGGTTTCCCCAGGCACTCTGGACAGCTTCCAAAGGGAGATTAAAAATACATTAAAACATCAGTCATTTAAAAACTTTTCTAAACAGGGCAGCCTTCAGATGTCTTCTAAACATCAGATAGTTGTTAATTTCCTTGACAGCTGATGGGAGGGCGTTCCACAGGGCGGGTGCCACCACCGAGAAGGCCCTCTGCCTGGTTCTCTGTAACTTGGCTTCTCGCAGTTAGGGAACCACCAGAAGGTCTTCGGAGCTGGACCTCAGTGTCCGGACTGAATGATGGGGTGGAGATGCTCGTTCAGGTATACTGGGCCGAGGCTGTTTAGGCAATGATTCACCCTCTTGAGAGCAGTACATGTGAAAAGGATCTAGGAGTCTTGGTTGACCACAAACTTGACATGAGCCAACAGTGTGACGCGGCAGCTAAAAAAGCCAATGCAATTCTGGGCTGCATCAATAGGAGTATAGCATCTAGATCAAGGGAAGTAATAGTGCCACTGTATTCTGCTCTGGTCAGACCTCACCTGGAGTACTGTGTCCAGTTCTGGGCACCACAGTTCAAGAAGGACACTGACAAACTGGAACGTGTCCAGAGGAGGGCAACCAAAATGGTCAAAGGCCTGGAAACGATGCCTTATGAGGAACGGCTAAGGGAGCTGGGCATGTTTAGCCTGGAGAAGAGGAGCTTAAGGGGTGATATGATAGCCATGTTCAAAGATATAAAAGGATGTCACATAGAGGAGGGAGAAAGGTTGTTTTCTGCTGCTCCAGAGAAGCGGACACGGAGCAATGGATCCAAACTACAAGACAGAAGATTCCACCTAAACATTAGGAAGAACTTCCTGACAGTAAGAGCTGTTTGACAGTGGAATTTGCTGCCAAGGAGTGTGGTGGAGTCTCCTTCTTTGGAGGTCTTTAAGCAGAGGCTTGACAACCAGATGTCAGGAGTGCTCTGATGGTGTTTCCTGCTTGGCAGGGGGTTGGACTCGATGGCCCTTGTGGTCTCTTCCAACTCTATGATTCTATGATTCTATGATTCTTTTGTACCATGCGTTCAATTCTGTACCTTTTAAGCCCTTCCAGAATGTGACTGTAACCACATGTGCTCTGCCACTAAGAGAAATCCAATTAGTGGTTTATCTACTAATCGTTCGTCTTGTTTAGCATTTAAATACAGATTCAGTAACACAAGCACTGCAGACTTCATGGCATACTGATGAGTAATTTTACTTATCTCACCTGCTTTCTCTCAGCTTCTGACATCCCAAACCGGTAATGTCCCAGCAGGAAAGGCCAGACTGCTTTCCGGATCTCGTGTTGGACCCCTCCGAAGTAGACTAGCCGCAAAAGCTCTTTCTCCTCATAGCTCTGTGGGGAAAGTTCACTGAAAACTGAGGCCAAGTAAAGAGAAAATGACTTTTCCTCCTCCCCCCCCCCCCGCCAGCCCTAAACCATCCGCCTTCAAAAGCAGGGCCAGTGCTGACGGTGCCCCAGGGCTGGCCAGGGCGAATTGGGGGTCCCCCTTACCGTACTGTCTTGCAGGAACATCTCCCAGACCTCAGCGGTCAGCCCCTGGCTGGCGCTGCAGGGCACACTGGGTGACACAATGTCGTGGTTCACCAGCGCCGAGAGGTGGGTTCTCACCGTGGAGAGGTGCCGGCAGTAGGCCAGCCCTAAGCCATGGAAAGCAGAGAGAGAAAGAGGCTGCACAGAGGGCAATCCCAGAGAGACCAGCCCTCAACAGCGGGAAGGGCAGGTAGGGGAGGCGGCTAAAGCACCACTGCCGATTGCTCCCCCAGGGAGGGGCAATACTGGCACAAGAAGGACCCCCACCACCCGCCTGACTTGGAGGAGGGACTGCAGGACCATGTCAGGACCCAAGGAGCCCCTTCGGTCCCCTTCCAACTCTACAGTTCTGTGATTCCATGTCCACTGACCCATGCTGTCACTTAGAGGAACTGGTTGTATCAACCACCCTGCCCAAGCTGGGTGCCCTCCAGGCGCTCTAAACTGCAAATCCCAGTCAACCCAGCTGTGCCGGCTCAGTTAAGAGCATGAGCCTCTTAATCTCAAGGCCGCAGTTCAAGCCCCATGTTGAGCAAAACATTCCATGCATTGCAAGGGGTTGGACTAGATGAGCCCGGCGGTCCCTTTCACCTCGACTATTCTACGATTCAATGCGCTGTAGTCCAAATGACCATGCTCACTGGGGTGATGGAGTTGTAGTTCCAAAGATCTGCTATAGACTGATGGCAGAGGGAGAGAAGGGAAGCAGAGCTAGTCCCCTGGCAAGAGGATGAGAGGCCAGCTGCCTCCATCAACCATCACCAACTGGCAGCCATTCCACAGGCTACCTGCACCAATTCTATCCCAGCTGTTCCTTATTAAGAACTTTGTCACTTTTAAGAACCGGTGCCAGACTTTGATTTTTCCTTCTCCCTTCCCATCTCTTTTCTTTAATGCCATGTCTGATAGATCATAATCCTGAGGGCCAAGATCATCTTGATCTTTATTGAGCTGCAAGTCTTTTTGGCTTAAGAGCCAGGGGAAGTCTGGGATAAACAAAATATTCTTGAAGTTTTGGTGTCACAGTAGTAGAACCAAGGTAGTTCTGCCCTTCAGTTCACAATACTGGGGCAAACTCCACATCACACTTAATTGCAAGGCCATAGTGCTATAGGGGATATAAAAGTACTTCTTTGTCATCACCTTTTAAAATGAAAAGCAGCAAAAGACAGAAAAGGCTGCTTAACCCTTTCTCCCCCATGGTTATTTCTACACCCAAAATCGTAATTCCATCTCCTGCCCCCAAATGCTTTTTCATCAGGAGATGCAGCAGATGGGGGGTGGGGGGTGGGGAGCAAATTTCAAAGAAATGGTGGGGGAAGGGTTAAGCAGGCTGTTCCCCTGGCTCCCAAGTGGTGACTAAAAATGGGATGAAGTGAAAACTCACAGCCATAAAACGCTCGCGATAGTATCTGGTACTTCATGTTATCACACAGCAGCTTCAGAGGAGCCCTGGGAAGAGAGAGGGAAGGGGGAGTATAGCTACAGTCCCGTAAAGAACCAGAGGATGGATTGTTGCAAATGGATACACCACAAGCAATAATCCCATTTTTCAAGATGTACTTTTCAAAAACACATTAGCTGCCATTCAAAGCATAGCATTTCCCTCCTTAGTGACTCACAAGATTAAAAGCAATTTAAAAGCATCCCACACAGGGGTTCCTGAACTTTTCCAGACTCCCGCCCCCTTGGTTCCATAAACTCATGTCCAGAGCCCCCAGTCTATAAAAGGCATTATACAAAATAGCATAATAATAACACAAGATAATAACACAATAAAACTCAAAATGCTAAATAATAATGAAGAATGTATGTGCTACTGCACCTGGCTGTGGGCTGAGCCACACCGTACAGTGAGAGCCTCCCCCCAAAGAATGCTGAGATGCTGAGAAACACTGAAGCAGGATTTGAGCTCAATAGCTCTCTCGCCTCCTGAGGTTTCCAGCAACTGCTCTACCGAAGCAGGATGGCCTCCAGCCGTGGAGACAGAGTACAGCCCTTGTGGCTAGTCGCCCTTGAGAGAGAAGGGTTGTAGCGCACAGGAAGAGCATCTGCCTTGCACAAAGAAGCTCCAAGAGCCAATCCCCAACTGCCTCTCTAGTCAGGGCTACAGAGCCCAGAGAGCCTCTGCCAGTTGGTGTGGACAGGACTGCCCTAGATGGGTCTCACTCCCTATGTTCCTGAACTACAGCTCCCAGGATTCTCTGGGGAGAGTCATGTGCTTTAATTGTCCTTCCAGACCTCACCCCGCCAGCCCTCAAGTCAGCCCTTTTGCCTCTGTGAGGCCACCTGGGCTCCCTGGCAGAGAGCAGCCCCATCTCACCCCCAAGCCAGCCTCTGTCGCCTTGCCTTTCATGGTTGCAGCCATTGGAGGGGCCACTCTCCGTGGATCCGCTCTGAGAGCAGGAGGAGCAGGAGGACTTGCGGGTGCCTGGCTGCCACATGGAAGGGAGAGTGCTTGTCTGGGTGTCGACCAGATCCTGCGGGGCTAGAAATGCAGAAAGAGAATACCACAACATCAGGATAAGGTTTGAAGCAGCTTACCCCGGGAGCAGAGAGAGAGGGAAAGCTAGATGGGAAAAATCAGACACACAATATTTGGAGGGCTACATCGATTAAACCAATTGCATGATCTTCACCCAATCACAGGAAGGCTTTCAATTAAAAAGAGAGAAAAGGTCAACCGCACCAGCATCCACAAACTGGGCTCATTGGCACAACCAAAGGTGGCACCTAAGGAGGCTTTTCTCAAGATAACCACCCCAGTCTCCAAGGAAAATGCATGAATTTGCAGGGAGCACAAGGGAAGCTGCCCTGTACCCAGCCCATCTAGCTAGTACTGTCAGCACTGAATGGCAGCAGTCTCAGGCAGTGATACTTTCCCAGCCCTCCCCAGAGGTGCTGGAGATTGAACCAGGGACCGCTTGAATGCAGCACAGGTGCTCAGCCATCAAGCTGTGCACCTCCTATTCCTTGCTGACTAACTTGGGGGGCATTTGCAAGGGACTGTGTGCCTCAAGGGAACTGGGAACCCTGCGGTCAGAGGAGAGAGAAACCTTGCCTCTGGTGTTTGCAGGGTCCCTTTTCCTGTGACAAAAGGGAAAAGAATCAAGAGCTCTATTGCTGAGAAGAATGGTTCCATCCAAGATGTTTGGAGTGGACGGGAGTCCTCTGGAAAGCCCCCACCCCCACCAGTGAGACAGGGTCATCCGGATGAGCTGAGGCAGGAAAACAGGACTTTCTTGGGCCCTCCATACATAGTAGGACAGCAGAGATGCCTGGGCTTTTGCTTGTCTCTAGGCAGCCTCTGAAGCATTCTCTGGAGCTGGCCAAGTCTCAGTTATTTTTAGCCACAGCTTTTACCTCCTCTGGATGTGTAGGTAAAGCAGGAGCTGGGCTGAGTACAGAGGATGCTGTTCAGAGTTCAAAAACTAGAGTTCAAGGGCTAGAAGCCATTGATAGCCTTATTCTCCATGAATTTGTCCAATCCTCTTTTAAAACCCTCTACTTATCTATATAAGGGATGCGGGTGGCACTGTGGGTTAAACCACAGAGCCTAGGGCTTGCTGATCAGAAGATTGGCGGTTCGAATCCCCATGACGGGGTGAGCTCCCGTTGCTCGGTCCCTGCTCCTGCCAACATACCAGTTCAAAAGCACATCAAAGTGCTAGTAGATAAATAGGTACCGCTCTGGCGGGAAGGTAAACAGCATTTCCGTGCGCTGCTCTGGTTTGCCAGAAGCGGCTTAGTCATGCTGGCCACATGACCCAGAAGCTGTACGCTGCCTCCCTCAGCCAATAAAGTGAGATGAGCGCCGCAACCCCAGAGTTGTTCACGACTGGACTTAACTGTCAGGGGTCCTTTACCTTTACCTTTTACCTATCTATATACTGTATTTTTCGCTCTATAAGACGCACCAGACCACAAGACGCACCTAGTTTTTGGAGGAGGAAAACAAGAAAAAAAATATTCTGAATCTCAGAAGCCAGAACAGCAAGAGGGATCTCTGCGCAGTGAAAGCAGCAATCCCTCTTGCTGTTCTGGCTTCTGGGATAGCTGTGCAGCCTGCATTCGCTCCATAAGACGCACACCACACATTTCCCCTTACTATTTAGGAGGGAAAAAGTGAGTCTTATAGAGCAAAAAATACGGTACTTTTTCCAGAATCCAGTTCACATTTTCTGTCTTGTTATAAAATATATGTTGTATTTTTGAAATCTTGCAAATCACTGTGGGATCTTTGATGAAGGGAAAGATACAAACCCTTTCTCAGGGTAGCCAACCTTGTGCTGCCCAGATGATGTTGGACTACAACTCCCATTGTCCCGGACCATTGGGCTAAACTGGGTGTGCATGTTGGGAGGTTGTAGTCCAGCAACATCCGGCGGCCATGTTGGCTATCCCAGAAACAACTAACCTTAAGTGCTCACCATCTCACAGTAAACTTCATGGAGAACTGGCTAAGCACTTAAGAGCTGTGAGGCAGCTAAGTTACAATTCACAGCAAAACTTTCAAAATAATCCCTGGCTGGTTTCACATCAGAGCAAAGGCTCTGATGTGCCTTCCAAATACAAGCTCTCATCTAACTGGCTTGCAAGAGCCCTGCAATGACATGCTGGCTCCAAATCTGCAGCAGAGTCACTCTGAAACAATTTTACCACACCAAAATGATTGAAGGGAAATTTCTATGAATCACCCCTACATGTCCCACTGGAGCACCATGGCCTAAATGAGTTTTGGAAAGGATGCCAAATGCTTTGATACAAGAAGAAAGAGCATCCCTGGAGCAGATTGTTCTTGAGGGACGGGGCAATGGAGCCTTCCTCCACCAAACAAGAATTGGACCACAGGAGGACGCAAAAGCCATATCTTGCTCTCTAAACTCTATGCAGGGGAAATGGGGAATGTGAATTCAAGGAGGGTGGGAGGAGCATTTTGATTCAGATCACAGCAGGAAGGTCACTCTGCACAGAGAAGCAGGCTTTGTGTCTGCTGGCATTTGCTAAATCCTACATCAACCAACCTGTTCAGGTATTTAGCAGGTGAACTGCCTGGGCTTTTAACTAATCAATTTAAAAATGAAGGCACAAAGCAGATTCTATTGCTTTCTAGGAGAAATGAAAAAACAGTACCGTGTTTTTCAAAGGTCAGCTGATTGACAGTTTTCCATGTTACTATCAGATGCCTCAAGTATCATTTGGTGGAAAGGAAGGACCCAAGCATTAACAACAATAATGTCCCCATAGTGACACTGGGGAAAGTCAGGCTGAGGTCTGCTGGGCCAATTCTTGGGTGCAGGGCAAAGCCAACCCAGCCCTTGTCCCCTCCAGACTGAGATCCAAAAGGGAGAGGGGCTGACCCGACAGGAACCTGGAAAGGACAAAGTCTTCCCCAGATCATCCTTTGGGCAGCAAGAGGGATGGCTCCATCTCTGCAGAGGTGGCTGCAGCTGCTGATCTGTTAAAGGACATTTTTCATTTGAGCTCCGTTGCCTCCTTCCTTTCATCTGCCTCAGATTATAACCAACAAGAAGTATGACAGCAACATTATATCACGACTAAAAGCGATTAGATCCATTAAAACATGCCTCTGATTTAATTGGACAATAGATTTCACGGTTTTCATTTTTTTAAATGTTAATTGTTATAGCTATTTATGCATCTGTGGGCATCAGGCATCTCCTCCTCTTCCTCCTAACACAAAAGGGATTGGGGCCAGCTGTGACACATGCAGCACACCATTACAGAGGGAAGAAAGGACGCTGCTTTTCCTTCACAGCTGTGAGTATTTTATGGACATGCAGGTCTAATCAGTTCATTGGTTTAAAAAGCATTGTATGATCAATCTATTAAGATTTCTTTAAACTGGGCAGCAGCCCTAATCACAGTCACTCTTAC
Source organism: Podarcis erhardii (assembly GCF_964252035.2). Classification (NCBI taxonomy): domain Eukaryota; kingdom Metazoa; phylum Chordata; class Lepidosauria; order Squamata; family Lacertidae; genus Podarcis; species Podarcis erhardii. The sequence continues at coordinate 55,077,269 of NC_138502.1, read as the reverse complement.
AGGTGCCACATAATACTGTTTTGCATTTGTAAGAAAGCAATGTTTTAGCTTGGCAGCACCTGCACACTTTGGAACTCCTGGCCTGTTGACACCAGGCAGGTGGAGTTGCTGTACCCTTTTCGGTACCTGCTAAAAAAAATTTAGACAAGCCTGTCCAGACATGCAGACAATTGATGTATGTTTAAATCTGTTTTTAGCTCATTAACGTCAATTTTTTAAAAATGTTTTACATAGGGTTTTTAAAAAATAATTTTATTGTTTTATTATTCTTGTAAACCACTTTTTTTTTCTTACAGCCAAGGTGTATATAAATGTTATGAATTAAATGAACTTGCTTCTTCTGCTTGTGTGCCTCCAGGCAAAGCAGCCCAAGGGAATGAGCCAAGGAGAAAGATGGGGAAGAGGAGGATCCCAGCTGTCTGCCCTGCCCAGATTCATAAATGCCAGCATCTGCCCCAGCTGCCAAGCCAAAAGCAAGAAGCACCCTCCATGTGCCAACAACAACATTACACGGGTGTGGGCTGGACCCCAACGTGACCAGAAGGGGAGGCGTTGCCTCAGGAAGACTCAGAGACCATTTGGGCATCACCACCACTCTGCCAGAGGTCCGACGCATCCAGGCCTTTTCTTTCCCAGCGGCAGTAGAGGTGGAGGGAAGGCAAGAAGGGTGGTTAACAACCACTAAAGAGGAAGGGAGAGAAAAGGCAAAACATGAAGGCGGGCACAGTCCATGCCGCTTCCTCAAGCCTGGAAAAAGGAAAAACACACTAGGAACTCACTAGCTGTGATTCCCACATTGCTGAGGGTTGGTTCCAACTCTACGATTCTACGAATAGTAGAAAAATCCATCATTGGCCAGAAATCCCCCTATGGGAAAGCAAAAGAGAGCCAGTGTGGCCTAGTGGTTAGAGTGTTGGGCTTAGGACTTGGGAGAAAAGGATTCAAATCCTCACTCAGCCATGAAGTTCAGTGAGTGGCCTTGGGTGCCAGTCACTGCCTCTCAGCCTAACCTACCTCCCAGGGGTGTTGTGAGGATAAAACGGGGAGGAGAATTATGTATGCCAACTTGAGCTCCTTGGATAAAAAGGTTGGATATAAATGAAAAGAACAATAATTAAGATCACTAACACGATAGGAGTTCGGAGTCAGTCAACATCTAGAGAGAGCAGAGCAAATACACACCCTTTGATATTTGATGGAGGATTCGTTTCCCCAGCTTTCATTTATTAATATATTTAAATACAAGTACAGATTTCTAATCCTTATGAAAGCAAGCTCCCAAAGTGTGGGCAACAGAGACTGGCTGGGACGCCAGCGCCTTACACAGCTCTGAGTGAGCAAATCATGAATAAAATATGCAAATCAGTAATAGTAATAGTAGTAATAGTAATTTATTATTTGTACCCCACCCATCTGCCTGGGTTTCCCAAGCCACTCTGGGCAGCTTCCAACAAAGATTAAAAATACATTAAAATGTCACACATTAAAAACTTCCCTGAACAGGTCTGCCTTCAGATGTCTTCTAAATGTCAGGTAGTGTTTTTCTCTTTGACATCTGATGGGAGGGCATTCCACAGGGCGGGTGCAACTACCGAGAAGGCCCTCTATCTGGTTCCCTGTAGCTTTGCTTCTCGCAATGAGGGAACCGCCAGAAGGCCCTCGGCGCTGGACCTCAGCATCCAGGCAGAACGATGGGGGTGGAGACGCTCCTTCAGGTATACTGGGCCGAGGCCATTTAGGGCTTTAAAGGTCAGCACCAACACTTTGAATTGTGCTCGGAAATGTACTGGGAACCAATGTACCGGTAGGTCTTTCAGGACTTGGCGGTCTTGGCGGCCGCCCCCAGTCACCAGTCTTGGCGGCCGCCCCCAGTCACCAGTCTAGCTGCCGCATTCTGGATTAGTTGTAGTTTCCGAGTCACCTTCAAAGGTAGCCCCACGTAGAGCGCATTGCAGTAGTCCAAGCGGGAGATAACTAGAGCATGCACCACTCTGGCGAGACAGTACGCGGGCAGATAGGCCTGCGTACCAGATGGAGTTGGTAAACAGCTGCCCTGGACACAGAATTGACCTGCGCCTCCATAGACAGCTGTGAGTCCAAAATGACTCCAAGGCTGCGCACGTGGTCCTTCAGGGGCACAGTTACCCCATTCAGAACCAGGGAGTCCCCCACACCCACCCGTCCCTCGTCCCCCAAGAACAGTACTTCTGTCTTGTCGGGATTCAACCTCAATCCATTAGCCGCCATCCATCCTCCAACCCCCTCCAGACACTCACACAGGACCTTCACCGCCTTCACTAGTTCTGATTTGAAAGAGAGGTAGAGCTGGGTATCATCCGCATATTGATGGACACCCAGCCCAAACCCCCTGATGATCTCCCAGAGGCTTCATGTAGATGTTAAAAAGCATGGTAAGGACTGTATAATACATTATGCAAAGTGTCAGGGAATGGCCTGAAGACGAGGACTGGGGAATGCATTCTATGGCAGACCAGCTTCTCTCCGATGGAGAGCTGGAGGGGGAAGAGTCGCCCCCCCCTTGTCCACAGCATGTTCAGAAGCAGAGACAGGCAGAAGCTGAACAGCTTGGGGGAGTTACTCAGTTATGAGATAATGACGACAGAACCAGAAGGGAGGGGGCAGCTAGTTGTCTCGTCACTTGAAAGCGTGAGGGACCTCCCCTCGGACTTGGAGGTCCAAACATATCAGGGAACAAAGGAGTCAGAGGGAGGAACTTCCCGTTGGTGCCCAAAATGCTGCGGAAGCCGGAAAGAGGATTAGACTAGCCAACTGCCTTCCTTGTGGAGAGCTGTGTATTTGTGCTCGCAACATGATGCTGTAATAAAAGGACTATAGATCTATCAGCTGCTCATTAATTCTTATCTGTGAAGTTACCGAAGGGAGGGGAGGACTCTCCATGCCTGACACAAAGTAAGCAAATTTCCATAATTTATACTGGTGGTGGACATGAACACTCCTTGGTGCAGAATTTTAATGTATCCAAACTGGATCATGCACACCTCTGAGCATTCCTTGATATTCCTCAGGGCATGGAAGGCAGGCTACAATGGCATAATAAATATGGCTTATGAAATATGAATGGAATACACTCCTATATGTTTATAACATGTAGTAAAATTAAAAGTTAGCCTAAGGTGGAAAAAAAACTCTTATTTAAGATAACTATGTCAGCTTTCTCAGTTTCTACCAGGCGAGCAACCTTACCAAACTCTGACTGAAGGCCAGGATAGAGGATCCGGAAAACGTAATCGGTTGCCTCCTCCTCCTCCTTGTCTGATGCCGATTCCGAGGACCCCTGGGGACTTCGCTTCTTCAGCTTTGGAAACACCTTCCCCTTTGAGGAGTCAAACAAAATTATTATTATTAATAATAATTTTATTATTTATACCCCACCTATCTGGCTGGGTTTCCCCAGCCACTCTGGGCGGCTCACAGCATATATCAAAACATACTAAAACATCAAACATTTAAAACTTCCCTGAACAGGGTTGCCTTCAGATTTCTTCTAAAAGTCAGATAGTTGTTTATTTCCTTGACATCAGAAGGGAGGGTGTTCCACAGGGAGGGTGCCACTACTGAGAAGGCCCTGTGTCTGGTTCCCTGTAACCTCGCTTCTCACAATGAGGGAACCAGCGGAAGACCCTTGGAGGAGGATCTCAGTTCCGGGCTGAACGATGGGAACGAAAAAGCTCCTTCAGGTATGTAGGGCTGAGGCAGTTTAGGGCTTTAAAGGTCAGTACCAACACTTTGAACTATGCTCAGAAACGCACTGGGAGCCAATGAAGGTCCTTTATATCAGGCTTTCTCAACCTCAGCCCTCCAGATGTTTTTGGCCTGCAACTCCCATGATACCTAGCTAGGGATGATGGGAATTGTAGTCTCAAAACATCTGGAGGGCCAAGGTTGAAGAAGCCTGCTTTATATGGTCTCGGTGCCACTCCCAGTCACCAGTCTAGTTGCCGCATTCTGGATTAGTTGTAATTTCCAGGTCCCTTCAAAGGTAGACCCAAATAGAGTGCATTGCAGTAGTCCAAGCGTGAGATAACTAGAGCATGCACCACTATGGCGAGACAGTTTGTGGGCAGGGAGGGACTCAGCCTGTGTACCAGATGGAGCTGGTGGACAGCTGCCCGGGACACAGAATTGACCTGCGCCTCCATGGACAGCTGCGAGTCCAGAATGACTCCCAGGCTGCACACCTGGTCCTTCAGGGGCACAGTTACCCCATTCAGGATCGGGAAGTCCCCCACACCTGCCCGTCCCCTGTCCCCTAAAAACAGTACTTCTGTCTTGTCAGGATTCAACCTCAATCCATTAGCCGCCATCCATCCTCCAACTGCCTCCAGACACTCACACAGGACCTTCACTATCTTCATTGGTTCTGAATGAAAAGAGAGATAGAGCTGGGTATCCTCCGCATACTGATGAACACTCAACCCAACCCCCCTGATGATCTCTCCCAGTGGCTTCTATATAAGCATGGGAGAGAGGACAGAACCATGAGGCACCCCACAAGTGAGAGCCCAGGGGTCTGAACACTCATCCCCCAACACCACTTTCTGGACACAACCCAGGAGTGGAACCACTGTATGACAGTGCCCCCAGTTCCCAGCTCCTCTAGATGGTCCAGAAGGATGTCATGGTTCGATGATATCAAAGCCACTGAGAGATCCAGCAGAACTAGGAAACAGCTATCACCTCAATCCCCGGCACACTGGAGATCCTTGACCAGTGCGACTGAGGATGTTTTGGTCAGTTTCACTTGTCCAAGCAGCCTGTCCACATCCTCAGAAGTAACAGATTGGAATTGATCCTATGCAACTTGTCTAGACAGGACTCTAGCACTCTCCCGCCCTGGCCCTGCTCCCACGGTGGAGTCTGAGTGACTTTAATCTGCAAAAGACTTTGCAAAATCATTGCAGAAGATATTGGGGTTGTCACCAGGCCCTGATGGTGAAGGTGGTTCCATTAGATTGTGAACCACCTGAAAGAGTCTCCTGCTGCTGTTTTCTGCAGATGCAATAGAGGTGGTGAAGAAGGTTCTCTTCGCCATTGCTATCGCCACTTGGTAGGCTCGACTTTGAGCTGTAACCCATGTCTGGTCAGATTCAGAATGAGTTTTCTGCCACTGGTGCTCTAGCCATCTCAGCGATTGTTTCATCACCCTCAGCTCCAGGGAAAACCATGGGGTTGTCCAGGCTCCATGCAATCAGAGAGGGCGCTTCGGATCCAGACAGTCGATAGCCATGGTTAACTCCACATTCCAGGGGGCCACCAAGGAATCAGCTGAAAGGCCATCAACATGGGATAAAACGTCCCCTACCACTCTCTGGAAACTATTTGGATTCATTAAGTGGTGGGGGCAGACCATCTGAATCAGTCCCACCTCCCTGCAGAGGGGAAGGGTTGCAGAGAAGTCCAGTTGCACTAAGTGATCTGACCATGGCACTTCTTTTGTTTCACTTTTACTTAATGGTCAGATCACCCCCGTCCATGGAGGTGAACACCAGGTCTAAGGCATGTCCGTGACTATGAGTTGGGCCAAACTTATTCAGGGATGGCCCCATGGAGGCCATGCTTTCCATGAAGTCCCAAGCGGTTCCTTGTAAGGTTGTGTCAGCGTGGATGTTAAAATCCCCTAGGACAACTGTCAGAGTCACCCGTGGTCCCAGCTCACAAGAGACCAAAGTCCACTCCAGCTTATGTACAAAAGCTTTAATTGAAGAACATTATTAGCTTTACATCCGAGCTCCGTGACCCTACGTCTGTTACGCTTAGACCGCTGAAGTACCCTCTGAGTCGGTCCCCCCTCTACACCAGTTTAAGAGGCTTGTACTGGTCCACCTCTTTCTCTCTTTCCTTTTCCGCAGGGTCTTTCTGCCCCCCTGTGTTCTCTCCCTTCGGGACTCTCCAGAGGCTGAGTCCTCTGCCGCCTCCTCCCCCCTCCTTCGGGCTTTGGGACCAGGCTCCTCCCCAGGACTCTCTTCATTTCCGCGCGCCTCCCATTTTGAACTTGGCGCGCGTACGTTGCTCCTGACCTTGCCTTCGACAGTTACACTGCCCTCGATACTACTTTCCTCCCCTTCCGGCAGGACGTTTTGCCCTGATCTCCTTCCCCTCTCTGCTTCCTGTTCTGCTCCTTCTGACACACTGGTCACTCCTCCCCCCTCACTCCGTTCCAGCGGAGCAGCCGGCCTCGCTCTCCAACTCCCACTGGGGGTTCCCCCTTCGTTTCCCTGCTCCTGACTGCTTCCCCCTCTAGCTCCCCTTGGCTTGACCAGAGGGGCTCCCTTTTGGGAGTCCTCCGATTCACTGGACGGACTCATGGACAATCTTGGGTCATTGTCATCCTCTTCCTCGTCAGTCTGGAATCCTTCCCCCTCACTTTCTGTCTCCTCCCTCATCTGCGTCTCTCTCCCTGAACCCCTGACAACAACCAAACTAGGTTTCTTCAGGAGAACATCCACCACAACCTGAAGCAGCTCAGGCAGGGAATCCTTGATGCAGTAGGGATGTTAGTACAGTAATAGGAATCCTGCACTGCCTCTATTGCCCAAGCTCCACAACATGCACTCAGAAAACTGGCGTCCCAATAGGACGCCTGGTGCAGGCTAATGACTTTCTAAAGATCACTGCAACCCCCCCCCACCCAAATAACCTGGGCTGCTGTGCGTAAGAGAAACCTGGTAGACAAGCAGCGGCAAGAACAGACCCATCTGCCTCATCCAACCTCATTTCTCCATCCACAATCAAGTCATGCATGGCGGTGGTCTTGTGGATCATTGACCGGGCATTGCACAGCAGCACCTTCAGGTCATGTGGGTCTGCCTTGTTGATTCCAGCATCCTTTCAGTCAGGACCAGACTTGGAGGAAACAAAGATCTTCAGAAATGTGGCTGCCTCATTTAGTGCAGAACAACGACCAAGCCAAGGCCAGAGCAGGCTCAGTCCCAGGCTCAGACTTCCATAGCATTCCCATCCAATGTGAGGAACTATCCCGTCTAAAACTGTGGAGAACCACTGCCAGTCTGTGAAACCAATACGAAACTTGATGGATCTACTATTTGACTCAATCTAACACAACTTCCTGAATGCCTAAGGCCAAGCTCACATTTCCATGGGGGAGAAGGGGTGGGGGGGTGAGAACAGTCTCCCCTTATCACAGAGGTTTTCCTCCCTAGCACAGCTTTCCCTCGTTGCTTTTCAAGTCTGATTTTCTTCGTTCAGTTTTTAAATTTGATTAAAACAATATTTCACGACAAGGGTTCATTCCGGAAAGAACATCAGAAGAGACTCTGGATCAGGCCAGTGCCTGTCCAGTCCAGAATCCTGTTCTCATAGTGGTCAACCAGATGCTCCAATGGGAAACCCACAAGCAGGACCCATGCACAAGATCACGTTCTCCTCCTGTGATTTCTAGCTACAGTACTAAGATTCAGAAGAATATTAATATTTTTAAAAACCTATATGCAGGATTAGAATCACACGATTTGACTCCAGATAGAATACACCCAGAGCCTCATGCTCAGCCCTCCTTGGAGATGCCACTGGGGTCTGAGCCGAGGGGCTTCCCCATGCAAAGCAGGAGCTCTTTGACAGACCTTGAGATCCAGCAGGTGCCCTCGATGGGCTCCTGAGGCCTATACCTTCCTCACCCCTCTAAAAGCAAAGCAGAAGAACAGAAGACCCACAAAGCCCTTCTTGCACCTGCCACTTCCAGAGCCCATGAACAGTTCATGAGAACATCAGAAGAGCCTGCTGGATCCATCCAGTGAGGCCCATCTGGTCCAGCATCCTGTCCTGAGAGTGGCCAACCAGAGGCCTCTTCTGCCAAGCCCACAAGCAGGAATCAAACGCAAGAGCCCTCTCCCTTCCAGTAGTTTCCAGCAACTGGCATTCAGAAGCACTGCTGCCTTTGACCTTGTAGGCAGAGTGCAGCCATCATAGCCAGTAGCCATCGAGAGGCCTCTCGTCCTCTATGAATTTGTCTAGTCCTCTTTTAAAGCCATCTCAGTTGGTAGGCCATTACTGCCTCCTGTGGGAGGGAGTTCCAGAGTTTTACTATGTGAAGAAGGCCTTAAAATCTTCAACTTCATTGGATGCCCATGAGTAATGTAATGTAATGACAGAAGGAGAAAAACATTTCCCTCTCCACTTTCTCCATGCCATGCATGACTTCATAAACTTCCATCAGGTTTCCTCTTAGGCCTTATTCACATTTGCCTTTCCTCCACTGTCTCCAGGCACAGACTGCACTTAAAAGCTCCAGGTCTGAGCAGCGGTTGGGGTTGTGCTTTTTTTGCTCAGAGCTTTTCCCACAAAACCCCATTCTTTGAAGCTCAATCAGAGCAAATGTCATTCGGCAGAAAACCCAAATTGACGTTTGCTCCGATTGAGCTTCAAAGAATGGGGTTTTGTGGGAAAAGCTTGGAGCCAAAGAAAGAAGAAGAAATGTTTGGACATGGAGCTTTTAAGTGTGGACTGTGGCTGGAAAGATCAGGGCAAAAGGGTGTGGATAAGCCATGATTTGACTTTTCTCTAAACTATAATGTCCAAAGCCCTGCAGCCTTTCCTTGTAGGAGGGTTCTCCACCCCCCTTGATACCTCAGTTGTCCTTTTCCAGCTCTACAAAGTCATTTTTGAGTGGAGATTACCAGTCCCGAGCTGTGAGAGGCCAACCCATGAGAGGCCACCCTCACCCCCCCCAGGCTGCTGCCAGACTTACCTTCCCCCTCTGTGACCACAGAGGGGGGTCCAGCTGGCCATGGGGCAGGAGCCCATTTTCTAGGCAGGAGAGGAACTGCAGGAGGTGCCCACCTTTCGGGAATCGCAGTGGTGGGCGCTGGATGCCGTCTTGGCTTACCAGGACAACTGTTCCCCCACTGTCTACTATTGGCAAGAGAAAGCGGGTGGGGGGGAGAGAGACGGAAAAGAGGGAAGAGGTGAGAACCAGATTCTGTCCAAAGAAACCCCACTGGGCTCCAGGGGGAGCCAGTAGCATTTTGTTGCCCTCACCCCCAAATGGCCTAGGGCCACCCACACCTCTGCTTAATGTCGACAATGCACCCCTCGTGCGCCCTTTAAATCCCCTCGTACATACAAGAGGTTTCTGGTTTTGATGTGGAGAAGCTTCTATTCTCTTTCCAGGGAATGGGGTGCTTCTCTCCTGCTTCCCCTCCAGGTCAGTCGTGGGTGGAGCCAGAGCCCAAACTGGACTGACCACCAGACAGGGCGACCAAAGCAGATTCTGTAGCGGAACCAGCCCCCCTCTTACCTTGCTGGTGGCAGTGGAGGTAGACAATGTCCTCCAGGCGGATGGTCATGGCGTAGTCCCAGTAGATGCTGTGAGAGGGAAGAACAAAGCCCATCGGGGTCGCCCTCAGAAAACTCCCTGAAGGGTCAGCCCCACATACACCTCTAACAGGAAGAAAATGGAGTGGGAATAAGCAAAACTAAACTCCTGGCAAATGCTCAACGAAAAAAGAGACCCATCCCAAATTCTGTGGCAGTAAGTTCCACAATATTAGAGAATCCTTCCACAGTGAGTTCTCTCACTTTAAAAAATGAAGCTGCAATTTTCACTACATCTATGCTACCAGTTTTTGTACCAATTTAGTGAATAATATTGAAGTTCTGAGTTAACATGCAATTGAGGCATCATCTTTCAGACTGGCTCCCACCTGTTGGACCACTGAAATTGCAAGAGCTGGTTATGAAAATTTAGCTCACCTGTAGAGATGATGGCAGCATTGCTGATTGGCAGCTGAAGCTATCTTTTAAGCTACCAGTATGGCTGGTGCAACTCTGCATAATTACATTTTAGCAGGAAACCTGGGATAACTCAGTCTGTAGAGCAGGAGACTCTTAATCTCAGGGTTGTGGGTTCAAGCACCACATTGGGCGAAAGATTCCTGCATTGAAGAGGACTGGACTAGATGACCCTCGTGGTCCCTTCAAACACTACAATTCTATGATTCTAAACCTGTTAAGACACCACAATTGACCATTATCTAGATATATCTTCTTATACAGTGGTACCTCGGGTTAAGAACTTAATTCGTTCTGGAGGTCCGTTCTTAACCTGAAACTGTTCTTAACCTGAGGTTAATCGCTGTGGCTCCGCGATTTCTGTTCTCATCCTGAGGCAAAGTTCTTAACCCGAGGTAATATTTCTGGGTTAGCGGAGTCTGTAACCTGAAGTGCCTGTAACCTGAGGTCCCACTGTATATCCATCAACATCTAAGGCTGTTGTCATGCTCTGCAGTTCACGCAACCACCAGTAGGTAGCACTGTGGGAAAAAGTGTGATGACAAACTCAGAGGCTAGCTAGGCAGCACCTGCCCAACGGGGAGGAGGGTGGCGGCCAGGGAGTAGGAGGAGTGGGGTGGGGGGGGGGAGGTTGACAAGCAACATGAGCAAGGATGGGACTTTCTCTCTCCCCCTGTGTGTGTGTGTGTGTGTGTGTGTGTTTGGCTTTGGCGGAAGGTCCAGGCTTTCGCTCAGAAAATCCCTGCTGACAACTGGCACAAAGCAGTATGAAGAGTGCCGGCCATTCTGCCTCAACCCCAGCAGAGGGTGCACTGGTTCTGACGCTGGGCAGCCTCCTCCTAACCCTTGACGAGCACAACTAAGGACTTATTCACCTTTTCCTCCTCCCTTCCCAGGCATGATTCACACTTGAAAGCTCTGTGTCCGAGTGCTCTTTCTTCCTCCGCCCCCTCCGTGAAAAGTGCTCTTGAGTGTTAAATCACAGTGAATAGAAATCTGCATAAAACCTCAATTGCTGTTTGTTGCGTTTCAGCTTTATTGAAACGTTTAAGTGACTTAAATGTTAGAATCCTCATTCACACAATTATTCCAAATGTTAAGGCCCCTGAGAGATATTAGGAGACAGACACCCCCACATTCCTCTTTCAGTTTCTGCTGAAAAGGGATTGACTGTTAAGCCACTCTGAAAATTATAACTCTGGGAGGGGAAGAGGAGACCCTCTGCAACTCTCAGCACCCTTCCCAAACTACACTTCCCAGAATTCTTTGGGGGTACGCCATGATTCTTTCCAGTTGAGTTGTACAGTGGTACCTCGGATTACATACGCTTCAGGTTACATACGCTTCAGGTTGCACACTCCACTAACCCAGAAATAGTGCTTCAGGTTAAGAACTTTGCTTCAGGATAAGAACAGAAATCCGAAGGTACATTCTTTCACCTTTGGTGGACATGCCCAAGGATTAAGACTTTCTGGGAGATGATTTATAACGAAATGAAAAAGGTATTTAAATATACCTTTCAGAAGAAACCAGAGGCCTTTCTCCTGGGCATGGTCGGCCAATTGGTGTCAAAGAAGGACAGAAATTTCTTCATGTATGCCACAACAGCAGCAAGAATACTTATTGCAAAGTACTGGAAGACACAAGATTTACCCACCCGGGAAGAATGGCAGATGAAGGTGATGGACTATATGGAGCTGGCGGAAATGACTGGCAGAATCCGAGACCAGGGAGAAGAGTCGGTGGAAGAAGATTGGAAGAAATTTAAAGTTTATTTACAGACACATTGTAAAATTAAGGAATGTTAGAAGGATGTTGGAATGAAGTTATGTGGCTTTAGCAGAAATGTTATAAAGGATTAAGTAATAATGGATTGTTAATTGGTGAAAGAAGAGAGTGTAAAATTACAGTATGGTAAGATAAATTATTAGGATAAAAACAAAGATGGAAAGGATTTGCTGAAATATCTAATTGAACTAGAATACAAGAAAGGGAGGTTTGAGGAGGTCAAGGAAACAAACAGATGAAAAATAAGTTATGGGAAGGTTTGATTTGTTTTTTGTTCGTATTTTTCTGTGCTGTTTTTTTCTTTTTTTTGTCTGTTTGTATCTATTGTGATGTATTGCTTTGTTTTTTCTTGCTTAATTTAGTGGGTTTTTTTGTAACCTTTAAAACTGGAATAAATATTATTTAAAAAAACAAAAACAAACAGAAATCGGTCTCCGGCAGTGCAGCAGCAGCAGGAGGCCCCACTAGCTAAAGTGGTGCTTCAGTTTAAGAACAGTTTCAGGTTAAGAACGGACCTCCGGAACAAATTAAGTACTTAACCCGAGGTACCACTGTAGTGCTTTAAATGGAGGAGCCTGAGTGGGCAGGACAAGCTCTGACCCTTCTTCAAAAGGCGGTGACTGAAACTTTTGGGGTTTCATTTGCCTTTCACTTCTCTTTGCCCAGGCTTAAAAAAGTGCAGCCATGCTACCTGAGGCCTTGCAAAAGCAAACACAGGAAAGCAGGCGTTTTTCCCTTGACCTTTGGGGAAATGCAGCAGCTGGGACAACGTGCTTGAGGCCAGAATACGGAGCCCCACCCAGCGGAAGGAGGAGCCAGCAGGATAGCTTGCTGGATCCGGCCAGGGGCCCATCTCAGCCAGCACCCTGTTCTCACAGGGGCCAACCAGATGTCTGTGCAGGACCTGTGCACTAGAGTCGTCTCCTCACCTTCACTTTTGAGCAGCTGGGATTCAGAAGCTCAGCTGCCTCTGACTGTGGAGGCAGAGCAGAGCCATGGTGGCCAGGAGCCATCGATAGCCCTCTCCCAGCGATGAATTTGTCTAAGAAGCAAAGAAAGCTCCCCCACCCTCCCACCCCTATGTAGTCCAGCCTCCTTCCTCCAGGTGCCCACAGATGTTCTGGGCTCCCCTGTAGGGCTCCTTTTGCCAAGATCTACACAGAAATCTTTATCAAACTCCTCTAATTAATAAGTCCCATGACTGGAATGTAATAATGGAGGGATACAATCTATTTCAGAGGAACAGACCCGACAAGAAAGGAAGAGGAGTGGCGTTATATGTCAGGGATGTGTATACCTGTGAAGAGACCCAAGATTTAGAACCTCAAAGCCAAAGTGAGAGCATTTGGGTCAAAATTAAGGGAGAGAAGAATAACAGGGACCTCATTGTGGGAGTTTACTATAGATCCCCAAGCCAAACGGAGGACATAGACGATGCCTTCCTGGAACAGATGGCCAAGCATGCAAAAGGAAGGGAGATAGTAGTAATGGGGGACTTCAATTACCCGGATATTTGCTGGATGTCAAACTCAGCCAAGAGCATAAGGTCAAACAGATTCCTCACTGGCCTTGCAGACAACTTCGTTGTCCAGAAAGTGAGAGAAGCAACAAGAGGAACAGCCATTTTAGATCTGGTCCTAAGCAATGTTGATGACCTGGTTAGTGGGGTAGAAGTGGAAGGATCATTAGGTGCGAGTGATCATGCTCTTCTGAAGTTTACTATACAGCGGAAAGGAGCAGCCCAGCATACTAGGACTCAATTTCTTGACTTTAAGAAAGCTGACTTCATAAAACTTAGGGAAGTGCTGGGTGAGATCCCATGGACAGTAATACTAAAAGGAAAGGGAGTTCATGATGGCTGGGAGTTTGTTAAGAGGGAGATAGTAAAAGCACAACTTCAGGCAATACCAATGAGACGGAAACATGGAAGGTGCCTAAAGAAGCCAGGGTGGCTATCTAAAGAACTTTTAACTGAGTTAAGATTAAAAAAGGATGTGTACAAAAAATGGAAAAGGGGGGAAACCACCAAAGAAGAATTCAAACAAATAGCCAGCACGTGTAGACACAAAGTCAGAAAAGCTAAAGTACAGAATGAACTCAGGCTTGCTAGAGAGGTTAAAAGCAACAAAAAAGGCTTTTATGGGTATGTTCGTAGCAAAAGGAAGAACAAAGAAACAGTGGGGTCACTCAGAGGAGAAGATGGTGAAATGCAAACAGGGGACACAGAAAGGGCTGAACTCCTCAATGCCTTCTTTGCCTCAGTCTTCTCCGATAAAGAAAACAATGCCCGACCTGAAGAATTTGGAGCAAATGATTCAGCAGAGGAAACACAGCCCAGAATAACTAAGGAGATAGTACAAGAATACTTGGCTAGTTTAGATGTATTCAAGTCTCCAGGGCCAGATGAACTGCATCCAAGAGTATTAAAAGAACTGGCAGATGTGATCTCAGAACCACTGGCAGTCATCTTTGAGAATTCCTGGAGAACAGGCGAAGTCCCGGCAGACTGGAGGAGGGCAAATGTTGTCCCTATTTTCAAAAAGGGGAAAAGAGAGGACCCAAATAATTACTGCCCAGTCAGTCTGACATCAATACCAGGGAAGATTCTGGAGCAGATCATTAAGCAAACAGTCTGTCAGCACCTAGAAAGGAATGCTGTGATCACCAATAGTCAGCATGGATTTCTGAAAAATAAGTCGTGTCAGACTAACCTGATCTCGTTTTTTGACAGAATTACAAGCCTGGTAGATGAAGGGAACGCAGTGGATGTAGCCTACCTTGATTTCAGCAAGGCATTTGACAAGGTGCCCCATGATATTCTTGTAAAGAAGCTGGTAAAATGCGGTCTTGACTATGCTACCACTCAGTGGATTTGTAACTGGCTGACTGACCGAACCCAAAGGGTGCTCATCAATGGTTCCTCTTCATCCTGGAGAAGAGTGACTAGTGGGGTGCCACAGGGTTCTGTCTTGGGCCCGGTCTTATTCAACATCTTTATCAACGACTTGGATGATGGACTCAAGGGCATCCTGATCAAATCTGCAGATGACACCAAACTGGGAGGGGTGGCTAACACCCCAGAGGACAGGATCACACTTCAAAACGACCTTGACAGATTAGAGAACTGGGCTAAAACAAACAAGATGAATTTTAACAGGGAGAAATGTAAAGTATTGCACTTGGGCAAAAAAAATGAGAGGCACAAATACAAGATGGGTGACACCTGGCTTGAGAGCAGTACATGTGAAAAGGATCTAGGAGTCTTGGTTGACCACAAACTTGACATGAGCCAACAGTGTGACGCGGCAGCTAAAAAAGCCAATGCAATTCTGGGCTGCATCAATAGGAGTATAGCATCTAGATCAAGGGAAGTAATAGTGCCACTGTATTCTGCTCTGGTCAGACCTCACCTGGAGTACTGTGTCCAGTTCTGGGCACCACAGTTCAAGAAGGACACTGACAAACTGGAACAGGCCACACGCTGGATTTGATCTTTGGTGCCGGTATAGATGTGATCATGTCTCCTTCGATGAAGGTGCCATGGTCTGATCACTACGCTCTGAAAGCCAGGATTGACTTTCCACCCCCACCCTGCTTAGGTGGCGAGCCGATTTGGGCTCGCCCGCAGAGGCTGATGGACCCTGATAGATTCCGTCAAGCCTTGCGGGACCTTGCTCTCCCTGGCGACTCATTGACTGAGCTTGTTGAGGGCTGGAATACCCAGCTCCTGGCAGCCATCGATGAGATCGCACCTAAGCGCCCTCTGCGACCCCGCAGAAACCGGGCTCCCTGGTTTACCGAGGAGCTTCGGAAAATGAAGCGGGACCTCAGACGGCTAGAGCGAGTATGGCGGGGTGCCCGTGACGGAGCCTCAAGAACATCTTATAGGGTTTTTATGAAAACCTATGAGATGGCTGTGAAGGCCGCTAAGAAGTCTTACTTCTCGGCCTCCATTGCATCCGCTAGCTCTCGCCCGGCGCAATTATTTAGTATAATTCGGTCTTTAACGTCCCTTGATGGACAGCCAAATTTAAATAACAATCTGACACACAGCTGTGAGGCATTTGCGAGCTTTTTTGCGGAGAAGGTCCTGTTGCTCCGCCATGACCTCCCTGCCAATTTGGATACAATAAAGGAACTGGAGGCCCCTCGACTGTCCTCGGGTCCAGTATTGGACCATTTTGACCGGATATCTCCAGCCGATGTGGACAGACTCCTCCAAGCTGGAAAGCCCACCACCTGTCCTCTTGACCCGTGCCCGTCATGGCTGGTTAGAGCGTGTCCAGACGAGGTGCGGGCCCCCCTGGGGGATATCATCAATTTGTCCCTTGGCACCGGGATATTCCCAGGGGAACTGAAGGAGGCAGTGGTGCGTCCGCTCTTAAAGAAAACATCATTAGATCCCTTAGATCTATCCAATTACCGCCCGGTCTCAAATCTTCCATTCCTGGGTAAGGTGATTGAGAGAGCGGTTGCTGAACAGCTTGGTAGGTTTCTGGATGAAACATCTGCTCTGGATCCATTCCAGTCCGGCTTCCGTGCTGGTCATGGGACCGAGACGGCTCTGGTCGCCCTAACAGATGATCTCCGCAGGCAGCTGGATCGAGGCGGGTCGGGGCTGCTGATTCTTCTAGATCTGTCAGCAGCCTTCGACATGGTCGATCACGAACTCCTGGACCACCGCCTTGCCGACGTGGGAATCCAGGGCACAGTCCTTCAATGGCTGCGCTCGTTTCTCTCTGGTCGGGGACAGAGGGTGGCGCTCGGGGGGGAATTGTCATCGCGCCACTCCTTGGTGTGTGGAGTGCCTCAGGGTGCGATTCTCTCCCCGATGCTTTTTAACATCTTTATGCGCCCCCTCGCCCAGCTTGTCCGGAGTTTTGGGCTGGGCTGCCATCAGTATGCCGATGACACCCAACTCTATCTGTTGATGGATGGCCATCCTGACTCGGCCCCCGATACACTGGCGAGATGCCTGGAAGCTGTGGCTGGATGGTTACGTGGGAGCCGGTTGAAGTTAAATCCTTCGAAGACAGAGGTCCTCTGGCTGGGGCGGGATGATATGGGATTGAGGGGGCAACTCCCATCTCTTGCGGGGGTGCAATTAGTGCCAGCACCGTCCGTTAAGAGTTTGGGTGTAATCTTCGATACCTCCCTCTCTATGGAGGCGCAGATTACAGCTATAACAAAGGCGGCATTTTTTCATCTCCGCCAAGCTAAGCAGTTGGCCCCTTATCTCTCTCGCCCTGACCTAGCCACTGTGATCCATGCGACGGTCACCTCCAGACTGGATTATTGTAACTCGCTCTACGTGGGGCTGCCCTTAAGACTGACCCAGAAACTCCAGCGGGTGCAGAATGCCGCGGCGAGACTCCTTATGGGGTCTTCGCTGCGAGATCACATTCAACCGGTACTATACCAGCTGCACTGGCTCCCGGTGGAGTACAGGATCAGGTTTAAGGTGCTGGTTTTAACCTTTAAAGCCCTATACGGCCTAGGACCCTCGTACCTACGGGACCGCCTCTCCTGGTATGCCCCACAGAGAAACCTACGGTCTGCAAATAATAACATCCTCAAGGTCCCAGGCCTCAGAGAGGTTAGGCTGGCCTCAACTAGAGCCAGGGCCTTCTCGGCTGCGGCTCCAATCTGGTGGAACGCTCTGTCACAAGAGACTAGGGCCCTGCGGGACCTGACATCCTTCCGCAGGGCCTGCAAGACAGAGTTGTTCCACCAGGCCTTTGGTCAGGGCGCAGCCTGACTCCCCCCTCTGGCAACCTGCTTAGAATCTTGCTTAATTAGTTGCCATTAATTTGATTTTAATTGATTTTTATAATGTAATATTTTTAGAATGTGTGAATATTTGATGGTTTGATTGTTGATTGTTGTTAGCCGCCCTGAGCCCGGCTTCGGCTGGGGAGGGCGGGATATAAATAAAATTTATTATTATTATTATTATTATAACGTGTCCAGAGGAGGGCAACCAAAATGGTCAAAGGCCTGGAAACGATGCCTTATGAGGAACAGCTAAGGGAACTGGGCATGTTTAGCCTGGAGAAGAGGAGGTTAAGGGGTGATATGATAGCCATGTTCAAATATATAAAAGGATGTCACATAGAGGAGGGAGAAAGGTTGTTTTCTGCTGCTCCAGAGAAGCGGACACGGAGCAATGGATCCAAACTACAAGAAAGAAGATTCCACCTAAACATTAGGAAGAACTTCCTGACAGTAAGAGCTGTTTGACAGTGGAATTTGCTGCCAAGGAGTGTGGTGGAGTCTCCTTCTTTGGAGGTCTTTAGGCAGAGGCTTGACAACCATATGTCAGGAGTGCTCTGATGGTGTTTCCTGCTTGGCAGGGGGTTGGACTCGATGGCCCTTGTGGTCTCTTCCAACTCTATGATTCTATGATTCTAATTAAATCTGCCAGGAAGCTCCAAAGCATATGACATCCTTTCAGGTCAAAATACTCCTGTCAGGTCAAAATGCAGCCATTGCAGCCTCCCCCAGCCTGGTGCCTTCCAGGTGTTTTCAACTACAACTCCCATCAGCCCCAGCTAACGCTAATGGGAGTCGCTGTCCATAGCATCTGCAAGGCATCAGGTTGAGGGAGGCTGATCAATTGTTTTCAACGTGGATAAATTCTGTGCTGCAGCAACTTAACCGCTGCAGGGACTAGCCTTTTGTTAATTTTCTTCTTTTGGAGTGGGTGACATGACTATACTTTTTCATGGAATCATAGAACTGAAGTGTTGGAAGGGACCATGAGGGTCATCCAGTCCAACCCCTTTTGCTCAACATGGGGCTCAAGCCCACAACCCTGAGATGCTCATGCTCTACTGACTCAGCTTATAATGTTGCTGCTTACTTTAGTTTCTTTTTATGCTGCTTTTTTATCCTGTTATATGCATTAGGATAATCTATTCTCTGTGCTGCTCACCTTTTCTCATAGTCCAGATCACCCACAGAGCCATTCATCAGTTGGTTTGGGGTCCACTTGAGAGTCATGACATCAGCAGTCTGGTGAAGGGACAAATATCCTGGGATGGACTCCATATCGTCCCGCTAAGAAAAGAGGAAAAGGAAGAAGAGTTGTTTGCTTTTTAATTATTTTATCATTTAAATATCTATTTGGTGCTTTTTCTTTAATTATTCTGCCATAAGGCAAAGAAAGGATTAGCAAAGCAAGCAGCCATCTACGGAGTCAGTCCCTTGGTCCGTCTAGCTCAGTACTGTCTGCACTGACTGGCAGCAGCTCCTCCGTGTTTCAGACGGGGGTCCTTCTCTCCCAGCCCTGCCTGGAGATACCGAGATTTGAACTTGGGACCTTCTGTATGCAAAGCAGATGCTCTGCCACTGAGTTACAGCCCATCCTGATTCCCAGAGCCTTATAATCTATAAAGACATGGAACAAAAAGAAAATGGAACAGGAGGGAGGAGGAAATCAGCAAACTCAGGTAGATGTGCTTATTTATGAATTCTTCTAATGGGCAGCTGGGCCAGAAAAATGCCATGGAAGGACATGCCCAACAAGGCTGGTCAGACGGCCCTGGCCCTTCTCTCCGCTCCTCTCCTGCCACCTGATGGAACAGCTGCTGCCAGGTGACCCTGGGTTCATCTAGCTCAGTATTGTCTACACCAGGCTTCCTCAACCTCGGCCCTCCAGATGTTTTGAGACTACAATTCCCATCATCCCTGACCACTGGCCCTGCTAGCTAGGGATCATGGGAGTTGTAGGCCAAAAGCATCTGGAGGGCCGAGTTTGAGGAAGCCTGGTCTACACTGACTAGCAGGGGATCTCCCAGCTGGACCTGGAGATGCTGGGGATTGAACCTGGGACTTCTGTACACAAAGCTCAACTTATGTAGATTTTATGCAAATTTGACCTATGTGCCGTTCTTTAAGTACCTAGCAATGTCATTGCCAGGCAAGCCTCCCATCCAGGCACTGACCAGACCTGGCCCTGCTTAGCTTCGGGAAAGTGCCCCCCGGACCGCACTCTGGGAGTCAACTCAAGCTGAATGGCTTACAGCACAATCCTACTAGACATGCCCATTCCAGGATCTGCTAGATGTGTACAGGGGAACCTGTGACAGCCTAGCTAATGTTATACTGTTATAGCCAAGGGTCAAACACCCTCTGGGGGTCTGTTCTGCATCTTGAAAATCTCTGTTAAAAATTAAGAGGCCAGTTTCCAGCTCTTATGACTGAGGGGCCATGACATTACAGAGCCCAGAGGGTTACAAAGAGAGATTTCTACTCACTCCATGGTTGGGGCGGGGAGAGAAATTGCTAGCATTCTGCAAATTTCCTGAGTTCTCCTCACAGCTAGCATAACTGTATGTATGCTCAGTGTTTCAGCAGTGATCATTTGACCATGGTAAAAGATTTATGGTGCTTCCCACCTTTGCTAGTGGCTACTAGATTTGGTTTCAAAGCAAGCCCTTTCTGACCCAGAGAGGCTACTGTCTTTGCTCTACTCACCGGCTGCACCAAGACATTATTTTTGCCGTATAAGAGTGTGGCTCTGGAGTTCTGGTGCAGCGACTCAACGTAGTCTCTGGCTGAGAGAGACAGCCGGTCGTCCATGCTTCCACTGGAATGCCTCTTCTGAATCTAGGAGAATCCAGCCAGGAAATCAACTTGGAACCAGTTTACCTGTTAGGTTGCCTTACCTGCCATATGCACCCACTTAGCCACTTTGATCCGCAGAACTGGCACTGCGACTGGCACCCCGTAATACTTGTTCTGCTTTTGTAAGAATCAATATTTTAGTACGGCAGCACCTGAACACTTTGGAAGTCCCTGCCTTTTGACATCAGGCAGGCACCTCCACCGTACTCTTTTCAGCGCATGCTAAAAATGTTTTTGTTTAGACAGGGCTACCCAGACATGTAGAATGTTGATAGATGTTTTAATCGGTTTTTAGCTGGTTGCTGATTTTATCTTTTGAATGATAATTTGAATGATGATTTGAATGTGTTGGTCATGAACCTTCCCCACAACATGCATGACACAAAGACATCAATAACCTCACATGTGCATGTGCACACATGCCCCACAGTCCTAGCTGCTTCCCTGCAGCTTCTGAAACCTACACAGAGAGCTGGGCGTTTGGTGGGCGAGTCTTGGCGGCAGTGAGAGCTGTGGATTCGGTGGCGCTGGACCAGCTCGTCAGCCGAGGGGTCGGTCCAGAAATGGTCGGCGGTCTTCATCTTGGTGTACTCCAGTGCACAAGGTCCCACTGTGGAAGGAGGCAATGGGCAGGGCAGGCGGAGGAAACAAGGAGAGCAAGCTGGTAGGTGGCCGACCCCATTTGCCGCTGCTCCCCAAACACACAGACGCCCCACACAGCTCAACAGCTGGACCAAATTCCAGAGCCCTGAATTAATCAGGAAAGTCCCAGAACGTCGGAGTACCAGTGTGTGCAGCATGCCCTTGATGCAAGAACCCATAACCTTGAGACACCATAATGAAGAACATGAGAACACAAGGAGAGCCTGCTGAATCAGGCCGATGGCCCACTGAGTTCAGCATTCTGTTCGCCCTCAGCCAGATGCCCCAAAGTGAAACCCACAAGCAGTGCCTGAGCACAAGTTCTCTCTCCCTACTGCAGCTTCCGGCAACTGGGATTCAGATGCATTTACTGCCTCCAGCTGTGAAGGCAGAGCAGAGCCATTGCGGCTAGGAGCCACTGATAGCCCTTATCTCCATGAATCTGCCCAATCCCAGTTGGTGGCCATCACTGCCTCCTGTGGGAGGGAGTTCCATAGTTTAACCACGCGCTGCGTGAAGAAGGACTTTCTTGCATCTCTCCTCAATCTCCCCACATTCATCTTCAAGGGATGTCCACGTGTTCTAGTGTTATGAGAGCGGAAGAAAAACTTTTCTCTACCCACTTTCTCCAGGGTTCCAGTTGAGGGCACTGGGGAGCAGGTATGCCCCCCCCCCCCATTTCCCTGAAGGCATCCCCATCTCTTCTCTCCATTCATTAGAGGAAGCAGAAAACAGCCAAGGGGGAAACCTAGCTGATAGAGGGTCCCCCTCCCTACAATAAGATATACTGAGGAGTGGGGGCTCTTATTGCTTAGAGCAGGGTTTCCCAATCCTGAGTTTCCAACTGATCTAGAGCAAGGGCAGGGGACCTGAGACTCTCCCCAGACCATGCTCCCACTCCAGACAACAAATGCCCCACCCCATCTCCACCCCCTTCTCAGGTGTTCCTGCTCCACTGGAAGGTATCCTGGAACTGCAATAATTATTCTGTTTGCTTGCATGGAAGCCTCTGACTTTTGCTGAAATGGAGCCAGGCAGGAGTTTCACCCTTGGCTCTGTGCCCCATGCACTTCTACCTCTGGTCCTGCCCAACTGCAAGTACCTACTCTAAAAGACTTTATCTGTATAACTTGAAAATTCACTCCCAGCATCTCGAACACAAGCAAACTATTGCTCCAAAACAGTCAGGTTTTACCACTCAACAGCACTTCAGAAAAGCACATTTGTCAGCCCCAAAGTACATCAGGGTGTCAGCGCAGAAGCAAGCGAAGCCACATTACCCAGCAAAGAGGCAAGGATTGGCCCATCAACTGGATCCATCAGCAGGGCTTCCTTCTCATAATATTTGCTGTACAGACAGAAAACAAGGCGAGAGAGAGAAAGGCTTTAATAACCCCAGGAAGGGTATGGTGTGTGCATCTTCCTCCCAGGAAACATTTCTCCACCGCACTACAGCTTCCCTGGCTGCCCACACCTCCCCGTCCAAAAATGCCCTGTGGGAGGAGGGACCCAATGACATCATCACTTTCATTGGGGGCACCCAGTAGGGCTGCCAGCTGCAGGATAAGGGTAAGGACCCTCACAGCCACCCCTGGGCCAATTTACCAATAAGGTCAGCACCCCCAAAACCCATGAGAATCTCACCAAAAATTCCTCTCCCCCTTGTTAACTTCCAAATGTAATTTCTCTCATTAATTGATGGAGCATGGTTGGGGGGAAATAATGGGGTGAGGGCTTTTTTTTTAGCACAGCACTGCATTTAACATACCGCTGGGTAATCCTCCAGTTGCCTCTGCATGCCAGTAAAAGTAAAAATTCTCCAGCACTGAACTAGGCTATTATATGACCATTAATCTGCTCACTGAAAAATTATGAGCTTGGCGGACTTCCGGGTTGGCGCCTCCGGCAATGGCTGAGCTCCTCCGATCAGGAGGAACTTACTCCATGAAAAATAATGTCTGACCGCCACGGCGAAGGCGGAGAGCCACTGAAATCACAGGCGGAAGAAGCATGTGAACCTGGGATTCGGCTGGCACATTTTGCGCCTCCCCTACTCGCGGGGAAACCCTGTTTTGGGGATCCGGAGCGACGTGGGGTGAGCAGTGCGGTGCTTTGAATCGACCGCTTCTTTCACGGAGTGAAGCCGCACTGCTGTTGCTGGAGAGCGCTGACTTTTTTCTGTGGACAATTGGATTTTAAACAACTACCCGTGAGTAGAACGGAAAATTGGATCTTTAAGTACCTTAATTTGGCGCCGAAGCGGGAAGGTCATAAACAGGAAGTCCGCCTTCCACTTTTGTAAATAGACTGAAGCAAAGACGTTACAAGCTAAAGTCTTTGAAAGCTTTTGATAAAGGATTAAATCTCCATCGGTTAAAAATACAGAACCCCCCTTGGAAGCAGGTGAAGAGGGGGGAAATTTTGAACTTAGTAAGCCTGCAGGAGTGAGGGGAAAATCAAATTACCACAGCTCTGAACCTGGGAACGGTCTGCTAGATGACGCTTGGGGAAAGTTTATTGACAGAACGGATTTGACAGCTAGCTAAAATAAGAGCAAGATACTGTTTCCATTGTCCTCTTCTGCATTTAAAATGGAGGAAAAAGTAACTGAAAATCGAAACTATGTTTAATGCCTGAGTTGTGCTTGAAAGAACTGATACAAGTGGAGACTGTTTCCCTCTAGAGGGAGCCTTTGAAATTGTTATAGGAGTGTAACTGGGAGGTCTCCAGCTGCAAGATAAGGATTCTGAGAACCAGAGATTGACCTTGGGCTATTCAAAATGTTGACAGGAGAAGTTATTTTGACTGCATTATGTAAGACAAACTATTTGCTGGAAGAGATTCATAAAAAGATGGATGACATGACTTTTAAAACTGATAATTTGGAACAGAAAGTGACTAATATGAGACAAAAAGTGAGTACCAACACAGAAATAATTCAGGACCTGGCACAGGAACCTACCTTGGCAGAACAAATGGTGGAGGAAAAGGAGAAAGCCGTTGTTTTTGAACCTAAAATAACACAAGCGGGATCCTTAGTTCTACAGAAGCAAATTGAGGACTATAAATTGAGGCCTTTTATGATTGAATCTAGAAAAAGCCAGATTTTGAGGATTGGATCCCGACTTGGACTGAAGAAGGAAAGTTGGAAAGATCTCTCTATCCAGGGATTAATTGACTTTTGGGACATGGACTTGGATTTGAAAGAGATTGAAGTTTTGGGGGCCTTTGGATTTGGAGAAATCTTGAAATACGTCCTGAAACATTGTATAGACTCTAGCTTCAACTATGGAAATTTGGCTGAACTGTCCAGAAGGAATAAAAGTAATGTTAGGATGGAGTTCTCTCGAGATTTGCTTTCTAGCATTAAAGAATATGAAGAAGATCTGCAGAAGGGACCTGCAGAAGGGAAAAGAGTTAAGAGCCTCGGACATAAGATCTCCAGGTTGATGGACTATATGTAATTGACGGAAAGGACTGGCAGAATCTGAAACCAGGGAGAGGAGTTGATGGAAGAAGATTGGAAAATCGCAAAATTAATGAGTGATAGAAAAATGGTGGATTTATATTTCGTGGATTTAGCAGAAATGTTATAAGGAGTTAAGCATATATAAGTATTTGCTTATTTGTTAAAATAAGATTTTAAAAAATGGTGAAAGGAGGGAAAGTAAAGTTACATTATATTGAGATAAATTACAGAACAAAAATTGGAAAAGATGGAAAGGATTTGCTGAAATGGTTAATCGAATTAGAATACAGGGAGGGGAGGTGTGAGGAGGTCAAGGAGGCAAGCAAATGAAAGATAAGTTGGGAAGATTAGTCGTGTTTTTTGTTTTTGTGGGTTTTTTTTTTTCTTTTTTTCCTCTTTTTTCTCTTATTGTGATGTGTTGTTTTGTTTTTGTTTAATATGGTGTTATTACTTTTACTTTTGCTTTTTGTGGCCCTTGGAATTTTAATAAATATCATTTATTTAAAAAAAAAAGAAAAATTATGAGCTTGGCTTAAGCTAGGATACCATTTTATCAGTCTGTTGGAAAAGGAACTGAGAAGGAAACAGGCTTGAATTAACACAAATGACAGGATTTAAATTCTGCTGTTGCCAGAGCCTCCTTTCAGTCTGGCCTGCAGGAGACTAAAATTCAGCATGATGCAACATCAGTGAGGCTCCCTCCTGCCTTTCCCTGTAGCTATAATGCTTTTAAAGCACACAGGTTAAAGGCAGTGATGTCCTTCTCTACCACATCCATGCCCAAAAGGAAGGCATAGATTTCTTTGCAGAGGGAGATCTCAGTGGCTGTCCCGAATACACCACCTTATTTGAAGGGCGCTAATTGGAGGAGACTTTTTCAGTGATCATACAGGCCCTGACACAGTTTGGGATGGGGGCAGTTTTAGAGGCTACCATGACAGAAGTGGGAGCTTCTTACTTTTCCCTATCTCCTTCCCCACCACCCAATGTCTTCTTCCTTTTTATATTCTTTTTAAATGACAGCACCTTTTAAGAAGTTAAAGAGAAAGGAAAAAGGGGGGGGGGGAGAAGCTTTCCCACTACAAGAAGCCCACTCCACTCCCTTCCAAAATCACAAATTATCTTGCGCTGCCCAATTCTCCTCCTGATCTGTGTTTACCCAAGGAGACCCAGAGCCAGGGAGAATCCAGCACCCCACTAGACCATATCCCTTGCTGGCTAGCTTTGACCAGCAGCTGAGAATGTTGAGCCCCCATCAGAAGACATGATACAATACTCAATTGCAGCACCTAAAATTTAGGCAAAATGCCTTCAGCCCAAGGGCAACAAGCTGTTCTGCAGTACTTGCAGTCTGGTGTTAACCACACAGAGACATGTTTTTATCCTTAATAGAATTGTGTTGGCTTCTGTACATTGTATAGTTTATAGCTATGTTCATAGTGGTTTTGAATATCACTAGATATTATTAAAGTTTTGCCCTTTATTTATTTATTTATTTGTTTGTTTGTTTGTTTGTTTATTTGATTTCTACTCCACCTTCTAATCCAGAGAGATTCCAAGGTGACTTATTTTATTTATTTTTATATTTTAAAACCTAAGGGGGTAAAGTATCTCTCCCCAGCTCACCCGGACATGCTCAGAAACAAAATGTTGTGCATCAGTTGGGAAGTAAAAATGGAAAACTACTCAAACCTCCAGCAACTTATAATATCATAACCTCAAAAAACATTCCTGCTTTGCCCGGGGGGGGGGGGGGGCACTGCAACATTTTGCTGCAGGCTCTTCTTGTCCAACAGAACACAGTTTCAGACATGCTTTCCAAATGGCCTAAAACAACCTCTGGATCTCCACAAATTGATCAGGCACATGGGGAATTCATCACAACACCTACTTCCCATGTGAAGTCCAATGAACCCAGATGCTGAAAAGACCAAAGTTTCACTGTGCAAACGAACCTTATGGATGTCTCCTGCAGGAGCGGAGGCAGGCAAAGGAAACTGCCGCCACTCATTGTCTCTCTTTACCTGCTGTTTTCCACCAAGTGGAGCACTATTTTGTCCAGGACCTTTTCGAAAAGTGCCGTCCGGATCCAGAGGTGCTTGATGGCCTGCGGGGAGAGGCTGGGGAGCTTGGAAGCCTTGCGTGTGCTCTCCTGGACACCCGGGCTCTGGTTTCGCCTTAGGGGAGAGAAGGGAGAACAAGTCCCACATTCACCCACATCTGTGGCCGGCCAAAATCTCCCAGAAAGACATGCACAAAGTTGATGCACTCATCTATTTACTGGACATATTTGCTTACAAAAGGATATAACCCAGGTTTTTAAGAATGTGGAAGGAAAATTGCAGCAAAAGAAGGCCTAATCTGCACAGACCAGTTTGTGGCTAAATCAGATGCTACTTTTTCATGTCACAAAAATTATTGGTCCAGGAGTCTCAGCATCGTCATTGTTTATTTGGATAATGCCATTCCAGAACAAACTATGTTCAAGGTGGCTCACAAATAAAAAAATAATTACATAATTTACCAAGTTACAAAATATAACAAAATTTAAACAATGAACAATTAATGAGAACACCCATGAAGAAATAATGAATAAAATCAAACAATCCTCTTACAGTAAATAAAAATGCCACCATAAAATCACATAAGTCTTGCACTAGCAACCCAGGTCCAATGGCCCTCCAGACTTCTCCAGGGGCCTGACGCTGGGGATTAGATGCAAGGGCCAAAGCTCTCCTTCTGCTGCTTGAAGCCCCATTCCAGCTGGTGTCTGGCCATGTCTCAGCCCCATGCGCACACCCAGGCTCAGAGCATAGACTTACACATTCTCAATGAGCTGCTCCAGGTCCTGCACCTTCCGGGACAATTCCTCAGCGGGAGGAAAGCTCTTCCCCACCTTCATGAACAGGGCGGCAATCTTGTTGCTGCGCAGGAAGCCCGCCGCCCGCCGCTTGAGGCCGTGGAGGACACAGGCTTCAACGGCAGCTGGAAGGAGACAAGAGAGAGGGGCCAGGTGGTGCATTAGGAGGGAGCAGTGAGGCAGTCAAGTTCACTGATGATGGGAAGTTGTTAAAAAAGAGATTGCAAAGAGCTCCAAAAGAATGTTTCCAAAGTGAGAAAATGGGTGGTAAAACTGGCAAATGATATTCAGTGAAATGTGTAAAGTGATACATGTGGGACCAAAATGTCTTAATTGCCCATACATGTGCATGGGGTCTGAACTAGCGATGACTGACCAGGAGCGAGACCTTGGGTCTCAGTGAAGATGTCACTCCAAAGTGCAATGGCTGTGAAAAAGGCAAATTCCATGCTAGGGATCATTAGGAAAGGAATTGAAAATAAAACTGCTGGCATCATGATGCTGAAAACTATGGTGCAACTGCACTTTGAATCCTGTGTCCAGTTCTGGTCGCCTCACCTCAAAAAGGATATTGTAGAGTTGGAAAAGGTTCAGAAAAAGGCAACCAGAATGATCCAAGGAAAAGAGGGACTCCTCTATAAATAAAGGTTGCAGAGTTTGGAACTTTTTAGTTTAGAGAAAAGGCGAGTAAGGGGAGACAGGATTGAAGTTAGAATCATAGAATCATAGAGTTGGAAGAGACCACAAGGGCCATCGAGTCCAACCCCCTGCCAAGCAGGAAACACCATCAGTTCATAAAATGATGAACAGAAAGTGGACAGAGAAAACTGTTTCTCCCTCTCTCATACCACAGGCCACTGTGAGAACAGGATGCGGGACAAAATCCACAAGGTCCTTATGTTCTTTTATTATGATAATTTTTATTAATTTTTTATTAATAACAATCCAATGGAGGCCACATTAATACAATACCAAATCATGCCAGATCACAATACAATCAAAAGAACCAATTAATCAGTTCCGAAATTAACATTTTTGGATGACTTCCCATGTTCCGGCTATCAGGAGTTGATGTTATTGATGTTATTCCTTGATCCTGCGCCAATTCTCTTAATTAGTCCAAGTTCCACAATTCCGATCTTAATCCTTTGTGGGGGTTTTTGCAGCCATTGATGTGACCACTTTCGAACGTATTTAATAAATCCATATCCATTCAATTGCAGAGGGAGTTTTATATCCTGTAGCTGTGTAAAATATTTATTTACCTTCTCCCCCCCTCCTGTTGTAATCAGTCAGTTTTCTTCAACATTGCCCCTCCTTCGAGAACTGATTTCTACGTGTGACACGTCTCCATTCTGTCCCATCTGAAAGCATTCCAGAGCCCAGCCACGGCTTCTGGCCTACTTCCAGTGTTTATCTCCCTGTTCCTTCTAACGACAGACAGTCTGGGGTGGAGCGCCCTGACCCACCACTCACAGGTCAAGTTTGATAGGTGGGTGGAACAGACAGACAAACCCCTTCCCAAAATATCTAGTACAGTGGTACCTTGGGTTACATACGCTTCAGGTTACATACTGTCAGGGAACTGCCATCAGTGCCGGAGGGAGAGAGCAAAATCCAGAGGGATTCCAGAGAGCGTCCTGGGATTGGGAGAGGCAGCCCATCTTCTGGGGAAGAGAATCAGCGTAGCACCAGTGGAGAAGGGGGGCAGATGGGGGAAGCGGCGAGGCGATCCCATGACTCCTTGCCGGGTACCAGCGGGGAGAGTAGGGGTCCTCCGCTGCCTACGCCCTCCTTGTGCAGAAGGCTTTCACGCAGAGAGAGTAGGAGGAGACTAGGCGTCAAAGAGCTTCTTTGCTGGAAGAAGTTTAAGAAACGCCCACTGACGGATTCTGCCAGCGATTGAGACAGCCACGGGTGAGTGGCTGTCTGGAGAGAAAAGGTTCACTCAGGCAACCCAGCCAGGTGTTTGCACCGGCTTACGCACAAGCAACCCCTAGAACCATTACAGCAATCTGTCAGTCCCTGACGTTGCTTGTGCGCAGCCCTGGAGAGGCAGCACGATGAGCCAAACAGGGCTGGCCGGAGAGACAGAGCAAGAAGCCGTGGTGCGAGGTCTGGTCGAGAGGAACCGAGACCTGGAG
Source organism: Podarcis erhardii (assembly GCF_964252035.2). NCBI lineage: Eukaryota > Metazoa > Chordata > Lepidosauria > Squamata > Lacertidae > Podarcis > Podarcis erhardii. Next base: position 55,047,949 of record NC_138502.1, on the reverse strand, counting down.
GCGCATGTCGCTACCCTGTCTGCGCGGCTGGAGGAGAGACGGGCTCAGGATGCACAGGTCAGAGCCACCCCAATAGGGAGGAAGGTCCCGAGGCTGGTACACAAGTTTGGTGGAAAGCCCCAAGACTAAAATGCCTTCCGAACGGAAATTCAGTACGCTTTGGATTTGCAGAAAAATGACTTTGCGGATGACGGGGAGAGGGTGGCTTACATTGTTGGACATCTGCAGGATGGGGCACGCGAATGGATCAGGCCCCTAATGGTGACGCAGAATGATGCATTGAAGGATCTTAAGAAATTCTACCAGGCATTGGACGCAATGTACTCCAGCGAGGTGGAGCAAAGTGTGACACGGAGGGAGCTGATGGGGTGCAAGCAGGGGGGCCTGTCCGTCAGAGACTACTGGTCGCGTTTTGCGATGTTAGTCCACAAGCTCGGGTGGGATCTGGACTCTGAACCAGTACAAATGTTGTTTGAAGTGGGTTTGGACCCCGAAGTGAAAGACGAGTTGGATGAACTCACAAAGACTGTGCTTGCGATCGGTGTACGCCAGGAAGCGCGGGCTCAGGAGAAGCGGGAGATAAGGGTGGAACGTTTCCATGGCAACCGCATTCCGGAGATGCCGAGGGAGCCTTCCCAGGCGGCAGAGCCGATGGAAATTGATGGGGCGCGGGTGCACGAAGTTTCAAACGCTGGCGAAGGCCGGAAAAGGGAGGGGAAGGAGTGGAAAACTACCAAGAAGTGTTTCCTCTGTCAGCGACCAGGACATTTTGCAAAGGTCTGCCCTCAACGAAAAGCCTGGCAAGGCATGATGGGGGCTGCAGGCCACGACGAGAAGGGGGAGGAAGGGCCGGTGCAGGGAAACGACAAAGCCTGGCTGCCAACCAGCAGGGGCAGCAGCCAGGCCAGCAACCAATAGAAGTGCCCCAGCCAGACCCTCCCAAGGCAGCTATAGCCATAGAGGTGGTGCTAGAATTCCCAAATGGGCACCCCGTCAAAGTGGAGGGGCTGCTAGATTCTGGCAGCTCGTGTAATTTCTTCAGCAGAGACTTCACTCTGGAGCACCAGCTCCACCTGTTGCCACTAGATTTTCCCTTGTAGGTGACCACCATCGATGGCAGGGAACTCCTGGGAGGAGAAGTGACACACCAGACACCGCCAATGTGAATGTCTCCAGGTACACGGAAACCATTGCCTTTCACGTGGCCATGCTGGCAGGACCCCCAATAATACTGGGAATGAGCTGGCTGGCAATACATGACCCAGTGGTGTCATGGCATCAGCAGTCGGTCACCTTTGGGTCAGCTTACTGCTTAGAACACTGTCTGGGAGGGAAGGAACCAAGAATGACTGTGGCCAGGGTGGCTGGGGTGGCCCTGGAGCAAAAAAAGAAGGTGCCACCACAATATGCTGATTTGAAGGAGGTCTTCAGCGAGAGGGAGGCAGACAGACTGCCCCCCACAGGCCCTTTGACTGCCAAATCAACCTGCTTTCAGGGGCTCAGTTACCGGTGGGTAAGCTGTATGCCATGTCCGACTGGGAGATGCAGGAGTTGCAGCAGTTTATTGACAAGAACCAGAAAAGAGGTTTCATAAGGGAATCCAAGGCGTTGGGGGACAGTCCAGTGTTCTTTGTGGACAAAAAAGAGACTAATCAGCCCAGATTAGTTGTGGATTATAGGGCCGTAAACCTGGTGTCCAAACCCGTGACTTTCCCAATGCCCAGGATTGACGATATTTTGACACATGTGAGGCAGGGGAAGATTTTTACAAAGCTGGACCTCAGGGGAGCATACAATCTGATTCGGATAAGGGAGGGGACGAATGGAAAACGACCATGTTCACCCCCCTGGGGGCTTTTGAGTAGTCATGTCATTTGGATTACAATCGGGGTCTGCCTGCTTTCAAGCCTTCATGCACCACGTGTTGGGGCCCCTGCTGTACAAGAATTGCGTAGCCTTTTTGGATGACGTCTTAATCTATTCGGACAATGAAACACAACATGTCAGAGACGTCAGGGAGGTGCTACAGAGATTGAAGAAGGATCAGTTGTGGGTCAAGCTGGAAAAATGCCAATTCCACACCAGGGAGGTCGAGTTCCTGGGGTACAGGTTGTCAGACAAAGGACTAGCCATGGATCCGGGCAAGGTGAAGGGAGTGCTGGAATGGAAAGCCCCCCAAAACAGAAAGGATGTGCAGAGGTTCCTAGGCTTCAGCAACTTCTACAGGAAGTTCATAAAGAACTTCGCTCACTTGACAGCGCCCATAACGGATTGTCTTAGTAGCAAAAAGAAGTTCGCGTGGACAGAGGGTGCGCAGCAATCCTTTGAAAGACTGAAGAAGGCGTTCGCCTCGGAAGAGCAGCTCCTGCACGTGGATCCGGAGAAGCCCATGAGACTGGAGACAGACGCATCCGACCGCGCGATTGGAGCGGTACTTTTGCAGCCCGGGGCCAAGCAGAACTGGAGGCCGTGTGCCTTTTTCTCTAGGAAGCTGAGCAAGTCGGAGCAAAACTACACGGTGTATGACCGAGAATTGCTTGCGATCTATGCGGCATTTTGGCAATGCAGACATCTATTGATAGGGGCGTGGCACAAGATCCAGGTCCGAACTGATCACAAGAACTTGGAATACTGGCGGACCGCGCGAGTGCTCAACCAGAGACAGATCAGATGGGCCCAGGAGGTCGCCAAGTTTTTCTTCGAAATACAATACGTGCCGGGAGAGGAAAACGTAAGGGCAGATGCTCTCTCCCGGAAACCGGAGTGCATGGAAAGAGAGGGGCCACCAGAGACCAGGCACGTGTTTCCCGAGGACGGTGGGTGTGGGGGGGAGCGTTGGTTGGGAAACGAGAACTGGCAGGGCTCATAGAATCATAGAATCATAGAGTTGGAAGAGACCACAAGGGCCATCGAGTCCAACCCCCTGCCAAGCAGGAAACTCACCAGAGACGATGAGTTTGCTCAGACAAAAATCAGGGAACTCAGGGATGGAAAGGAAAACAATGGAGGGTTTGAGGAAAAGGAAGGGCTACTGTACTATAAGGGAGCGCTGTACGTACCAGGGGAGACTTAAAGGGGGAAGGTACTTAGACAACTCCATGACAACCCAACAGCTGGGCACTTTGGACAGCACAAGGCCATGCTACTTGTCACCAGGCAGTTCTGGTGGCCGAAGGTGAGGGAAGACATACAAGAATATGTACGAGGGTGCGACAGATGTCAGAGGGCAAAGGGGGAAAGGGCTGTCCCCACGGGGCTACTGGAACCCTTACCTACACCGGAAAGGCCCTGGGAGGTGGTGTCCATCGATTTTATGACAGATCTGCCCAAGTCAAGGGGAAAGACAGCGGTCATGGTAGTGGTCGATCTACTGACTAAAATGTGCTATTTCGTAGCTTGCTCACATGCGGCAACGGCAGAGGAGACAGCCAGGCTGTTTGTGGATCACATTTTTAGACTGCATGGGACTCCCTTGAGGGTAATCTCGGATCGCGGGAAACAATTTACTTCCCGGTTCTGGAGGAAGCTCATGAGCTTGCTACAGGTCGAGGTGAGCTTCTCGATGGCGAGGCACCCAGAAACCAACGGACAAGCCGAAAGAGCGAACGGTATACTCCAGCAGTACCTACGCTGCTATGTCAGCGAGAGACAGAACGACTGGGTAGAGAAATTAGCTTTGGCTGAATTTGTGTACAATAACGCTGAACACGTGTCCACGGGAATGAGCCCTTTCATGGCCAATTACGGGTGTCACCCCAGGGCCTTCCCGGGGAGGGGGGAGGAAGGATGGAGTGTACCTGCGGCTGAGCAATTTGTGGAGGAAATGGAGGCCTTACAACAGCAACTCAGGCTGAACTTGGAGCGGGCCAAGGAAGTTTACAAGAGGCAGGCGGACAGGCACCGTCAGGAGGGGGAGGCCATACGGGTGGGAGACCGGGTGTGGTTGTCATCCCAAGGGTTGCCCCTAAAGGGAGGGTGCAAGAAGTTGCAGCCTAGGCGGCTGGGGCCTTTTGAGGTGATACAGCAGGTTAACCCAGTGGCATTTAAACTCAAGTTGCCTGACAGCATGAAGATACATACGGTGTTCCATAGGTCCCTACTTTCACCTTACAGGGAGGGGCGGGAATTCCCGGGATGGGAGGGAGGGGTTACCACCCACCCACGGGTAGAGGAGAGGGAACACTGTAACGAAGCCATGGAAATACTCGATTCAAGGTGGTGAGGTCGCCAGGTAGAGTACTTGGTAGCCTGGGAGGGGGAACCCAGGGCTGAAAACACGTGGGTCCCTGCTGAATCAATCACTGACGGGTATCTGGTGGAAGAATTCCACAGTTTGTTCCTGGATAAGCCCAAACCATTAGCTAGATTCTGGGAGGAAGAATTTGGGCCCACAGACGACGAAGGGGACTTTGTGGGTTTTCCTGCCTCCGAAGAGGAGGGAGAGGAGGTATCCGAGGGAGAAGGATCAGACTGGGAGGTTCAACCAGAGGGAAGAGATCCGAGCAGATGGAAGGCTGGTTTTGAATCCTCAGAAGATGATGACAGTTCCTTCAGGGGATTCACCGCATTGTCGACCGAGGAGAGAGAGGAGGTGGTATCGGAAGATCGTGTCAGGGGTGAGGGGGGTCCTGAGGAGGAGGTGGATGTCAGGGAACTGCCATCAGTGCCGGAGGGAGAGAGCAAAATCCAGAGGGATTCCAGAGAGCGTCCTGGGATTGGGAGAGGCAGCCCATCTTCTGGGGAAGAGAATCAGCGTAGCACCAGTGGAGAAGGGGGGCAGATGGGGGAAGCGGCGAGGCGGTCCCATGACTCCTTGCCGGGGACCAGCGGGGAGAGTAGGGGTCCTCCGCTGCCTATGCCCTCCTTGCGCAGAAGGCTTTCACGCAGAGAGAGTAGGAGGAGACTAGGCGTCAAAGAGCTTCTTTGCTGGAAGAAGTTTAAGAAACGCCCACTGACGGATTCTGCCAGCGATTGAGACAGCCACGGGTGAGTGGCTGTCTGGAGAGAAAAGGTTCACTCAGGGAACCCAGCCAGGTGTTGGCACCGGCTTACACACGAGCAACCCCTAGAACCAATACACATACGCTTCAGGTTAAAGACTCTGCTAACCCAGAAATAGTACCTCGGGTTAAGAACTTTGCTTCAGGATGAGAACAGAAATTGTGCTCCGGCGGCGCGGCAGCAGCAGGAGGTCCCATTAGCTAAAGTGGTGCTTCAGATTAAGAACAGTTTCAGGTCCGTACTTAACCTGAAGCACCACTTTAGCTAATGGGGCCTCCCGCTGCCGCCACGCCGCCAGAGCATGATTTCTGTTCTCATCCTGAAGCAAAGTTCTTAACCCGAGGTAATATTTCTGGGTTAGCAGAGTCTGTAACCTGAAACATATGTAACCTGAAGCGTATGTAACCCGAGGTACTACTGTACAGGCATGTTCGAGGTTCGTTTCAGGGGCCTGGCTAGATGATGAAGAGTGGTGGGAGGCACTAGCCCAAGAATCCCCAGAGATGACACAGAAGAAGACGAATTAGACCCAGGACACCAATGGTGGAACTTGGAAAACCAGTCTGTGGCAGGGACAAGTTTGGAATGAAATAAAAAGGAATATGGAGGTATGGGGAAGAAAAAAATTATGCTAATAGGGAAGGATCTTGGTAATAAAAATGAATGTATTGCCTAGAATGTTATTTTTATTCCAATCCATACCGATAGTGGAGCAGGACACTTCAAACAATGGCAAAAGGACATATCTAAATCTAACTGCAGGGGGGGGGGAGCCAAGGATTAAATATAAGTTACTAAAGATTCTCCTTGCCAGATTTAAAGTTACAGTGGTGCCCCACAAGACGAACGCCTCGCAAGACGGAAAACCCGCTAGACGAAAGGGTTTTCCGTTTTGGAGGCGCTTTGCAAAACGAATTTCCCTATGGGCTTGCTTCGCAAGACGAAAATGTCTTGCGAGTTCCTGCGGGGTTTTTTCCCTTTCCCCCCCTTTTCCTAAGCCCTAAGCCGCTTATCAGCTGATCCGCTAAAAGCCGCTAAACCGCTAATAGCGCTAATCCGCTAAGCTGTCAATGGGCTTGCTTCGCAAGACGAAAAAACCGCTATACGAAGAGCCTCACGGAACAGATTAATTTCATCTTGCGAGGCACCACTGTATATTATGAGGTGTCCTGCCTCTGCTGGCTTCATGAACGTATAACATTAAAGAATTCAGATATATTAGATCTGGAAGGTTATGATAACAGATTTGGATGTCATGCATATCTTTGGTATGGAAAACATAAGTACATAAGGGATTCCTGAAACATGTTGTAAGAAAATCAATATATGCTGGACTTCCGGGTTGGCGCCTCCGGCAATGGCGGAGTTCCTCCGATCGGGAGGAATTTGCTCCGTGGAAATCAGGGTCTGACTGCCACGGTGAAGGCGGAGACCCACTAAAATCACAGGCGGGAGAAGCTTGTGAACGTGGGATTCGGCTGGCACCCTTTGTTTCCCCTGCTCGCGGGGAAACCCAGTTTTGGGGATCCGGAGCGACGTGAGGTGAGTGGCGCGGTGCTTCGAATTGATTGCTTTTTTCACGGAGTGAAGCCGCATTGCTGTTGCCGGAGAGCGCTGACTTTTTCCTGTGGACAATTTGACTTCAAACAATTACCCGTGAGTAGAACGGAAAATTGGATTTACAAACGTCTTAATTTGGTACTGAAATGGGAAGGTTTCAAACAGGAAGTCCGCCTTCCCTTTTTGTAAATAGATTGAAGCAAAGAAGCTGCAAGCTAAGGTCTTGGAAAGCCTTATGTAAAGGATTAAACTTCCATCGATTGAAATCATTAAACCCCCCTTGGAAGCAGGAGAACAGGGGGGAAATTTTGGATTGTGTAGCCTGCAGGAGAGAGTGATAAAAATTAAATTACCACTGCTCTGAACCTGGAAATGGGCTGCCAGTAGATTGACGTTTTGGGAGAGTTCATTGACAGTGAAGAGAACGTATGTTGACAGTTAGTTAAATAAGAGAAATATATTGTTTCCATTGTCCTCTTCTGCGTTTAAAAAGGAGGAAAAGTAACCGAAAATCGAAACTAACTTTACTTTTTGAACTATGCTTGAAAGGATTGATACAAGTGGAGACTGTTTCCCTCTAGAGGGAGCTTTTGAAACTGTTACGAGAGTGGAGCTGGGGAATCTCCAGCTGCATGATAAGAACTGTGAGAATCAGGGATTGACCTTGGACCATTTAAGAATGTCGACAGGAGAAGCCTTAGTGACTGCATTATGTAAGATAAGCTACTCGTTGGAACAACTTCACAAGAAGACGGATGTTTTGACTACTAAAATTGATAACTTGGGACAAAAAGTGATTAATTTGGGACAAAAAGTGAGCACCAATACAGAAATTATTCAGGATTTGGTACAGGAATTTACTTTAGCAGGACAAATTGTGGAAAAGGAGAAGGAGAAAGTTGTTGTTGTCGAACCTAAAGTAATACAAGTGGGAGCCTCAGCCTTACAGAGGCAAATTGAGGACTATAAGTTGAGGCCTTTTATGATTGAAACTAGAAAAAGTCAGGTTTTGAGGATCGGAGCCCGGCCTGGACTGGAAAAGGAAAGTTGGAAAGATCCCTACATGCAGGGATTAACTGACTTTTGGGACATGGACTTGGGTCAGGAGGAGATTGGAGTTCTGGGGGCCTTTGGATTTGGAGGAATCTTGAAACATGCCCTGAAATACTTTATGGATCTTAGCTTTAACTATGGAAATTTGGCTGACCTGTCGAGAAGGAATAAAAGCATCGTTAGGTCGGAGTTTCCCCGAGATCTGCTCTTTAGCATCAAAGAATATGAAGAAGACCTGCAGAAGGGACGTGGAAAAGAGTTAAGAGCCTCGGACATAAGATCTCCAGGTCGATGGACTGTATGGAGTTGACGGAAGTGACTGGCAGAGTCCGAGACCGGGGAGAGGAGATGGTGGAAGAAGATTGGAAAATTTAAAGTTTATATATAGAAATATTGTCAAATTAATGAGCAATAGAAAAATATTGGAATGAAATTTTATGGCCTTAGTGGAAATGTTTTAAGGAGTTAAGCTTAAATAAGTATACTAGTTTTAATGGAAAATAAGATTAAAAATATGTTAAGACATTTATATGACAGAAAATAGAGAAAGAGGGAAAGGAATTGCTGAGACAACTAATAGAAGTGGAATACAAAAAGGGAGGTGAGAGGAGGTCGATGAAACAAGGGAATGAAAGATAGAATGTGGAAAAGGTATGATGTATGTTTTTAAATTGTTTTGTATTGTTTTGTTTAGTTTATTGTGTTTAGTTTAATGTGTTAAGGTTGTGTTTTGTATAGTTTATATATTGTATTGTAATGTTTTTTCTCTTTTTTTCTTTTTTTTTTCTTTTGTCTTCTTTCTTCTTTTTCTTTTTTGTAAGTTTTAAAAGTAATAAATATTATTATTTTTTAAAAAAGAAAATCAATATATGCTATATGGGAAAATTATAAAAATCCCCACTCCATGGTGGTTATCACCATTAGAAGCAATATCAGTTTAAAAAAACAACATGGAAGGTGAATGCGCAACTTACAAAGAGCTGTTAACTGTAGGAAACCAATTAAAGGTGAAAAATTTGAGGATATAAGACAATTACTAACAGAATGGTTACAATACCACCAACTAAATGATCTATTTAGGTTGGACAAAGGATTGGGTTTCAGTAAAGAACTGTCAAGGTTTGCAAGAGAGTTGTTGGGAAATAATGAGAAACTATTGCCAAAAACGTATAAATTGCTGTTGGAATGGGAAACTAAAGATGAAGAGGTAAAAGCAGTAATGATTCATTGGGCAAAAGATGTTGGGTATAATATACAACTTACCGATTGCGAAAGATTATGGAGGGAGGATTTGAAGTTCACCACGTGCTGTTCGCTGACAGAAAATTATATGAAAATGATGTACCGATGGTATTTGACTCCCACAAGATTAGCAAAAATGTACAAGCACACTACCAACATATGTTGGAAGTGTAAAGAGAATGAAGGCATGTTCTACCACATTTGGTGGACGTGCAAAAAGGCTAGAGCATTCTTGTTGTTTAGTCGTTTAGTCGTGTCCAACTCTTCGTGACCCCCTGGACCAGAGCACACCAGGCACTCCTGTCTTCCACTGCCTCCCGCAGTTTGGTCAGACTCATGTTTGTAGCTTCAAGAACACTGTCCAACCATCTCGTCCTCTGTCATCCCCTTCTCCTTGTGCCCTCCATCTTTCCCAACATCAGGGTCTTTTCCAGGGAGTCTTCTCTTCTCATGAGGTGGCCAAAGTACTGGAGCCTCAGCTTCACGATCTGTCCTTCCAGTGAGCACTCAGGGCTGATTTCCTTCAGAATGGATGCGTTTGATCTTCTTGCAGTCCATGAGACTCTCAAGAGTCTCCTCCAGCACCAGAATTCAAAAGCATCAATTCTTCAGCGATCAGCCTTCTTTATGGTCCAGCTCTCACTTCCATACATCACTACTGGGAAAACCATGGCTTTAACTATACGGACCTTTGTTGGCAAGGTGATGTCTCTGCTTTTTAAGATGCTGTCTAGGTTTGCCATTGCCTTTCTCCCAAGGATCAGGCGTCTTTTAATTTCGTGACTGCTGTCACCATCTGCAGTGATCACGGAGGCCAAAAAAGTAAAATCTCTCACTGCCTCCATTTCTTCCCCTTCTATTTGCCAGGAGGTGATGGGACCAGTGGCCATGATCTTCGTTTTTTCGATGTTGAGCTTCAGACCATATTTTGCGCTCTCCTCTTTCACCCTCATTAAAAGGTTCTTTAATTCCTCCTCACTTTCTGCCATCAAGGTTGTGTCATCTGCATATCTGAGGTTGTTGATATTTCTTCTGGCAATCTTAATTCCGGCTAGGGATTCATCTAGCCCAGCCTTTCGCATGATGAATTCTGCATATAAGTTAAATAAGCAGGGAGACAATATACAGCCTTGTCGTACTTCTTTCCCAATTTTGAACCAGTCAGTTGTTCCATATCCAGTTCTAACTGTAGCTTCTTGTCCCACATAGAGATTTCTCAGGAGACAGATGAGGTGATCAGGCACTTCCATTTCATTAAGAACTTGCCATAGTTTGCTGTGGTCGACACAGTCAAAGGCTTTTGCATAGTCAATGAAGAAGAAGTTGATGTCTTTCTGGAACTCTCTAGCTTTCTCCATAATCCAGCGCATGTTTACAATTTGGTCTCTAGTTCCTCTGCCCCTTCGAAATCCAGCTTGCACTTCTAGGAGTTCTCGGTCCACATACTGCTTAAGCCTGCCTTGTAGAATTTTAAGCATAACCTTGCTAGCGTGTGAAATGAGTGCAATTGTGCGGTAGTTGGAGCATTCTTTGGCACTGCCCTTCTTTGGGATTGGGATGTAGACTGATCTTCTCCAATCCTCTGGCCACTGCTGAGTTTTCCAAATTTGCTGGCATATTGAGTGTAGCACCTTAACAGCATCATCGTTTAAAATTTTAAATAGTTCAGCTGGAATATCATCACTTCCACTGGCCTTGTTATTAGCAGTGCTTTCTAAGGCCCATTTGACTTCACTCTCCAGGATGTCCGGCTCAAGGTCAGCAACCACACTACCTAGGGTGTACGAGACATCCATTTCTTTCTGGTATAATTCCTCTGTGTATTCTTGCCACCTCTTCTTGATGTCTTCTGCTTCTGTTAGGTCCTTTCCACTTTTGTCTTTTATTATGGTAATCTTTGTACGAAATGTTCCTTTCATATCTCCAATTTTCTTGAACAGATCTCTGGTTTTTCCCATTCTATTATTTTCCTCTATTTCTTTGCATTGCTCGTTTAAGAAGGCCTTCTTGTCTCTCCTTGCTATTTTTTGGAAATCTGCATTCAATTTCCTGTATCTTTCACTATTTCCCTCGCATTTTGCTTGCCTTCTCTCCCCCGCTATTTGTAAGGCCTCGTTGGACAGCCACTTTGCTTTCTTGCATTTCCTTTTCATTGGGATGGTTTTAGTTGCTGCCTCCTGTATAATGTTACGAGCCTCCATCCATAGTTCTTCAGGCACTCTGTCCACCAAATCTAAATCCTTAAACCTGTTCCTCACTTCCACTGTGTATTCATAAGGGATTTGACTTAGATTGTATCTTACTGGCCCAGTGGTTTTTCCTACTTTCTTCAGTTTAAGCTTGAATTTTGCTATAAGAAGCTGATGATCTGAGCCACAGTCAGCTCCAGGTCTTGTTTTTGTTGACTGTATAGAGCTTCTCCATCTTTGCCTGCAGAGAATATAATCAATCTGATTTCGATGCTGCCCATCTGGTGATGTCCACGTGTAGAGTCGTCTCTTGTGTTGTTGGAAAAGAGTGTTTGTGATGACCAGCTTGTTCTCTTGGCAGAACTCTATTAGCCTTTGCCCTGCTTCGTTTTGAACTCCAAGGCCAAACTTCCCAGTTGTTCCTTTTATCTCTTGACTCCCTACAATCCCCTATAATGAGAAGAGCATCCTTCTTTGGTGTCATTTCTAGAAGGTGTTGTAAGTCTTCATAGAATTGGTCAATTTCACTTTCTTCAGCACCAGTAGTTGGTGCATAAACTTGGATTACTGTGATGTTAAAAGGTCTGCCTTGGATTCGTATCGAGATCATTCTATCATTTTTGAGATTGCATCCCAGTACAGCTTTCTCCACTCTTTTGTTGACTATGAGGGCCACTCCATTTCTTTTACGGGATTCTTGCCCACAGTAGTAGATATGATGGTCATTCGAACTGAATTCGCCTATTCCCGTCCATTTTAGTTCACTGATGCCCAGGATGTCAATATTTATTCTTGCCTTCTCATTTTTGACCACATCCAACTTACCAAGGTTCATGGTTCTTACATTCCAGGTTCCTATGCAATATTTTTCTTTACAGCATTGGACTTTCCTTTCGCTTCCAGGCATATCCGCAACTGAGCGTCCTTTCGGCTTTGGCCCAGCCGCTTCAACAGCTCTGAATCTACTTGTACTTGTCCTCCGCTCTTCCTCAGTAGCATGTTGGACGCCTTCCGACCTGAGGGGCTCATCTTCCAGCGTTATAACTTTTATATGCCTGTTGCCTTTGTCCATGGAGTTTTCTTGGCAGGGATACTGGAGTGGCTTGCCGGTTCCTGCTCCAGGTGGATCACGTTTGGTCAAAACTCTCCACTATGACCTGTCCATCTTGGGTGGCCCTGCACGGCATAGCTCATAGCTTCTCTGAGTTATTCAAGCCCCTTCACCATGGCAAGGCAGTGATCCATGAAGGGGAGAGCATTCTAGGAAATGATATATAATGAACTGACAAAAATGTTTAAGATAACTTTTGTTTAAAAAAAAAACAAAAAAACCAGAAGCTTTTTTAATAGGCATCACAGGAGAAGAAATACCAAGGGACTTAAAAAGACGGTTTATGTATGCAACAACAGCTGCAAGAATACTTTTTGCCCAGAGATGGAAGGAAGAGGAAACGCCAACCAAGGAAACGCCAACCAAGGAAGAGTGGATAGCGAAAATGATGGACTATGCAGAAATGGCGAAAATGACTGGGAAGATGAGACACCAAGATGATAGTAAATTTAAAAAATAATGGCATAAATTTATAGAGTATATTAAGGAACAATGCAAATATTTAAAGATGTTAGCAGGATTGATATAGCGCTTGTAATTTTTTAATAGGTAAAGAAATAAATAAGGATGTAATCAAAGTTGGATACATGAATTAGATGTGGTTAAAATTAAAAAATGTATTTGTGGAAAACCAGAAGGGGGAGGAGGGAAGTCTTGGGGTACAGGGAATCCCCCAATTGTATAAATAATGTTGAATTTAAGTTTGAATGATGCTAATGATGAAAACTGAAAATTAAAATTAAGAAGGAGGAAGAGGCTTGCCTGAACGCGGGAAGGCCATTTTGGCCTGCAAACCCATCACTCCAACCTTGAGCCATACAGCAACTGGTCAAGGGTTTCCTTGCCCAACCAAATGGACAGATGTCTCTCTCTCTTTCTTTTCTGTGGTCTGCGGTCTGACTCATCTAAGGTGCATCAAGGGAGAAGCCAGCAAGGGATGCTTTGCCAAGATGACACAATGTCACTAAATAATGAACCACCAAAGCAAGTACTGTTTACCAAGACCTGGCAACACAGATCCATCAGGAATGAAAGGACTCCCCCCACCATCACCCTTTCCACCTGTGTGGATGAGGCCTTTGAGGGGGACTGCCATGCAGTCAATCCCACCAAACTTCAGGCACCCACATTGGACAAGTCCTTTGAGTGGAATCCGTTGCAGCCTTTCCATTAAAGCAGGGGTGGCCAACTCCCAAGAGACTGCAATCTACTCACAGGTAAAGACTGACAGCGATCAAACTTGTTGAGCTTTTTTTAGGAAGGAAAGCCCTATTTTGGGGGGGTTGAGCTTCTTTGGGGGGAGCCAATGATCTACCAGACATTCACGATCTACCTGTTGGACGTGTCTGCATTAAAGGAAGAACAAAGCAGAAAGGTTGCAGCCATGGCTTCTTAAAGGCCTGGAGGAGAACAAGGCAGAGGGATGGGACTGAAAGCTGCCCTATCCTGGCGCCATTCTCCCTTCCCCCTCCTCTGCCACTTATCATGCTAATAAGGGTTATTTAAGAGCCTGGTCCTCCCCATGGAGGCTGAGGGAGGCTGGCAGGCAACTCAAATTAAATTCCCATCGTCCCCAGATGGTGCTCCAGAGCTGCCCTGAGGCCAAGGAGAAATGCAACAGCAGACTTAAGAGGCTGGGATGATGAGAATTGCCAAGCACTCCTGCCTGTCCTGCCTTGTGGGTGGTGAGGAACAGCGCTATAAACAATGTGAAGCCCATAGGGAGCCAGCCAGCTCCAGATTTGCTCTGTTCATTTGGTGATTCAGTCTACAGTTGCTCCAAGGAAGAGGAGGTGGTGTCTGGATCACCCTATCTTAATTCTCTCCCCACTCACACAGCTGGCCTAGGTATCTGAAGAAGTGTGCATGCACACGAAAGCTCATACCAAGAACTGACTTAGTTGGTCTTTAAGGTGCTACTGGAAGGAATTTGTTTTGTTTTGAGCTGGCCTACCTTAACCAAAGAGTCAGGTTGAGGTAAGGGTCAACAGGCATCATTTGTAAATGGATGGCTTAGCCAAAGGATATAAGAAGGGCCTGCTGGATGAGGCTAATGCTCCAGTGGAAAGCCACAAGCAATTTTGGGGCACAAAAGCAAGACTCTCCCCTCCTGTGGCTTCCAGCAACTGGGATTCAGAAGCATGGCTTGGATGCACAGCATGGCCATTGTGACTGGCAGCCATTGAGAGCCTCATCTTCCATGACAGACCAGCTTCTCTGACACGATCCTGCCCACCAGTTGAGAATGATTCAAAGGCTCTTCACTACATCCCCCCAATATCAGAAGTTAGGTGGCAAGTAGAGAGGGGGGCAGTTCCATGGAAGCATACAAATTTAGGGACACTTTTGAAAACTTCGTATTGTAAGACGTATTGAAGCTGTTTTGATAAGAACCTAATATCATAAAAAGATTGTGCTGGATCAGGCCAATGGCCCATCTAGTCCACTACAGTGGTACCTTGGGTTAAGAACTTAGTTCGTTCTGGAGGTCCATTCTTAACCTGAAACTGTTCTTAACCTGAGGTACCACTTTAGCTAATGGGGCCTCCTGCTGCCACTGTGCTGCCACTGCACGATTTCTGTTCTCATCCTGAAGCAACGTTCTTAACCCGAGGTATTATTTCTGGGTTAGCAGAGTCTGTAACCTGAAGCCTCCGTAACCTGAAGCATCTGTAACCCGAGGTACCACTGTATTCTGTTCTCAAAGTGGCCAACCAGGTGCCTGTGGGAAACTCACAAGCTCAATTCAAGCCCAAGAGCCCTCTCTCCTCCTGTGGTTTCCAGCAACAGAGCATGGCGGCAATGTCTAATTGCCATTGATAGCCCTCTCCTCCATAAATTTGGTCCATGGAGAGAGCCACCCTTGAAGATGGATGATGGCCCGAGCAAGGGAAGGTCAGTAGCTCCAGTTTCCCCCAGGCTAGCAAGACAGCCAAGCTGGTGTGCGCAAAGCAAGAGTCAGCACCTTGGAGAGAGGTAAAGGCTGAGTTCAGATCCTCGACCAGTGTTTCTGCAGCTGAGCCCAACCACTAATGATGTCTCAGCAACCACCGAGTTTTATAGCCGGGTTGTGTGGCCACTGAGTAGATGCTTGACCCCCCCCCCCCGAACTGCCTCCTAACTAAAGGACTGGTGCCGTCTTCTGCAGCTAAGTACCTTCTTCAAGGTAATGGGGTTTCCAGCTCTTGGGATCTCTCCTCTGGGATCTCCTGATTCTCCAATGTGTCCATTAAGAGGACCTAGCAGTGGAACTGACATTTTGGGGCTCAGGGAAGGGAAGGTGAGCTCCATGGACCCATACAGGATGAACCAGGGCCAGATCCCTCTCCACCTTGGGGCTGCTGCAGCCTCCAAGGAGTCTTGGTATGGGATCAGGAAAAAAATCCACAGTTGGTAAGGCAAAACAGATAGATGGAACAGTCTATTTCCAGTTCGGATCAATTTTCCATGTTTATTCTTAAGCCCCACCTCATCCCTGACTAGATGTCATCCGAAAGGGTAGTGTGCAACTGCCTTTGAGAAGCTACTGAGGCGCACAGCTCAGATATTGGTGGCCAATATGGTGACCGATGGAGCACAAAGGGGAAACTGCACACCAGACGGGAGACGTCCGGCTGACAGACTTACCACAAAAGGAAATGATGTGGCTGCTGTCTTCATGTACAAACTTCCTGGTGACGGATTCCTCCATTATCTGTTTCACCTGCAAAACAGTAGAGACAAAACAAAAGAACGGTGAGTTTTTTAGTTTGTGAAGGTAAAATTAAAGTATTAGGTTCCAGTCCCCTTGCTAGCAGACTGGATCACTCCCAGGACAGAGATCATTCCAGAGTTTGAAGCTTTGAGGCTGCAGGGACCAAGTTCAAAGAGCTCCTGAGAGCCCCTCCAAAACACACACACAAGAAGTAGAAGGATTTTTGTGACTATGCCTAGAAGCTGAACTCAGATGCAAGTAGAGCAGAAGGCTGAAAATTAAGCCCTGGAGAGCAGAGAGCAGTTGGATTAAAAGTGCCTGCATCAAAATGAAATCCATTTACAGCAGTTTTAAAAATTGCTCTTAAAGGAATGAAGCACACAGGCCACTGAGTGCTTTGATCCTGTAATGGCAACAGGAATGTGATGGAAGGGTACAAGGGGTCACTGGGCAAGTGAAGATCAGTGGGTTACAGAATCATAGAATCCTAGAATCAAGAGTTGGAAGAGACCACAAGGGCCATCCAGTCCAACCCCCTGCCAAGCAGGAAACACCATCAGAGCACTCCTGACATATGGTTGTCAAGCCTCTGCTTAAAGACCTCCAAAGAAGGAGACTCCACCACACTCCTTGGCAGCAAATTCCACTGTCAAACAGCTCTTACTGTCAGGAAGTTCTTCCTAATGTTTAGGTGGAATCTTCTTTCCTGCAGTTTGGATCCATTGCTCCGTGTCCACTTCTCTGGAGCAGCAGAAAACAACCTTTCTCCCTCCTCTGTGTGACATCCTTTTATATATTTGAACATGGCTATCATATCACCCCTTAACCTCCTCTTCTCCAGGCTAAACATGCCCAGCTCCCTTAGCCGTTCCTCATAAGGCATCGTTTCCAGGCCTTTGACCATTTTGGTTGCCCTCCTCTGGACACGTTCCAGTTTGTCCGTGTCCTCCTTGAACTGTGGTGCCCAGAACTGGACACAGTACTCCAGGTGAGGTCTGACCAGAGCAGAATACAGTGGCACTATTACTTCCCTTGATCTAGATGCTATACTCCTATTGATGCAGCCCAGAATTGCATTGGCTTTTTTAGCTGCCGCGTCACACTGTTGGCTCATGTCAAGTTTGTGGTCAACCAAGACTCCTAGATCCTTTTCACATGTACTGCTCTCAAGCCAGGTGTCACCCATCTTGTATTTGTGCCTCTCATTTTTTTTGCCCAAGTGCAATACTTTACATTTCTCCCTGTTAAAATTCATCTTGTTTGTTTTAGCCCAGTTCTCTAATCTGTCAAGGTCGTTTTGAAGTGTGATCCTGTCCTCTGGGGTGTTAGCCACCCCTCCCAGTTTGGTGTCATCTGCAAATTTGATCAGGATGCCCTTGAGTCCATCATCCAAGTCGTTCATCATCCAAGTGCTCCTCCCAATCCCTGGGCTATGGATTCTCCCCTGGGGCTGCTGCTCCGATTCCAGCTGGAGCAACATGAAAAGTGAGGCACAAAATGAGTGGGCACCTTGCAAGAGCAGCTGTCAGAGAAGGTGAGAAGAGGATGAAGCTTCCCCCTCCACCATCCCATCAGCCATCCTCCCCTTCCTCCTGCCTCACATTATGAAAGAAACGTTTTACTTGCACACAGCAGATGCCTGTGCACAACTCCCCAGGATTTTAAAATAATGGTGCTGAGAGCAGATGGCAGGACAGGTGGGAAAGGGAGAGATTTTAAATCTGTCTTGGGGTGGCAGCTGCTCCTTCCAGGAACATCTCTGTCATTCTTTAGCTAAGATTTCTGCATTGGAGGGGGTTGTACCAGCCTGCAAGCGCTCCAATTGGAGAACAGCCTTTACCAAAGGTGTCATGGACTTTGAAGATGCTTGAACTCAGGACGAAAGGGAGAAACGAGCTAAGAGGAAGGCAGGCCTGGCAAACTCTCACTGGGATCAACTCCCACCCGGAAACCCATGTCCCCACTGTGGAAGGACGTGTGGATCCAGAATTGGCCTCCACAGTCAGTTATAGCCTCCCTGTTAAGACCATATTGAGGGTAGACAATCTTACTCGGCTATGAGGGATCGCCAAAGAAGAAGACAACTAGATTACCCTTGAAGATCCCTTCCAACTCTGCAATTCTTTGATTCAATGAAATCCAAGAACCTAAGAAGCACCCCTGCTAGATCAGATCAAGGGTCCGATAGGGAGGACAGGATGGGGAAAACTAACTTAGTCACCCCTCTCATGTCAGAAGATTCCTGGCAACCAGCCAGCCATTCTGGGAGGCAAAGGGGCCCAACAAGCAGGGATTGTTCCTTTCCCAGGTATCAGGAAAGGTCCTGCATCTGCACCAATCCTGTCCTGAAGAAAACTGCTTTTAATGAGCTTCCTATGTTCTGCAGGGAATGTGATGGCAAGCAGCCCTTAGAGAAAGCTGCCCTGAGAGAAAAACAGTTGTGATCTCTGTCCTCTTATGAGGAAATTGAAAATGCAATTCTGGGCTGCATCAATAGGAGTATTGCATCTAGATCAAGGGAAGTAATAGTGCCACTGTATTCTGCTCTGGTCAGACCTCACCTGGAGTACTGTGTCCAGTTCTGGGCACCACAGTTCAAGGAGGACACGGACAAACTGGAACGTGTCCAGAGGAGGGCAACCAAAATGGTCAAAGGCCTGGAAACGATGCCTTATGAGGAACGGCTAAGGGAGCTGGGCATGTTTAGCCTGGAGAAGAGGAGGTTAAGGGGTGATATGATAGCCATGTTCAAAGATATAAAAGGATGTCACACAGAGGAGGGAGAAAGGTTGTTTTCTGCTGCTCCAGAGAAGCGGACACGGAGCAATGGATCCAAACTACAAGAAAGAAGATTCCACCTAAACATTAGGAAGAACTTCCTGACAGTAAGAGCTGTTTGACAGTGGAATTTGCTGCCAAGGTGTGTGGTGGAGTCTCCTTCTTTGGAGGTCTTTAAGCAGAGGCTTGACAACCATATGTCAGGAGTGCTCTGATGGTGTTTCCTGCTTGGCAGGGGGTTGGACTCGATGGCCCTTGTGGTCTCTTCCAACTCTTCTGTGATTCTATGAAGAGGTGATGGCAGCTCAAGAGCTCCAGCTCAAAGCAGCTCTGAGCACAGACTTGCTTTCTTAAATGTCTTAAATGCGTCTTCTTTTGCACTTGGGATAGCCGTGCATGTTCTATTATACACCCGGAAGGTATCACACACGCAAATCCCAAGTTGGTAAAACTCAAACAGTCAGATTTTAGAATATTTATATCCTCTGTAATTTGTGTTCTGTTTTGCTTGCAGAGCTAGGCTTTTGTGGACTTACTGGCTGAACTGCCACATGATTTCTTTAAAAAGAAAAATTAAAAGCTGCTTTTAAGAGGGAATTTTTGGCTAGCTGGCTAGTGGCTAGTTAGCTAGTGGAGAAGGGTGGGATGTGACCTCTCAGGTGAGGGCAATGCAGTGGCCAGGCTGGCCTCCTCCTCACCTGCCTTGCCAACATCCAGCTCTGTTTGTCTCTGCCGTGCTGACAAGCCCAGGCTTTGCTCCTGCCGCTGTGCTCCTTCCCGCTGTGCAGTTGCTGCCTCTTTTCAAAGGACAGTGTGAGCTTTACAGCTGCTCAGCCAACAGCGGATGCACCAGGCCAATGACTAACCCCCTTCAGCCGACAATCCCTCTCAGCTCCTTTCTGCTGCCTCACCTGCCAGCTGCGCTTCCTGCCCCC
This sequence comes from Podarcis erhardii, assembly GCF_964252035.2. Classification (NCBI taxonomy): domain Eukaryota; kingdom Metazoa; phylum Chordata; class Lepidosauria; order Squamata; family Lacertidae; genus Podarcis; species Podarcis erhardii. Next base: position 55,028,386 of record NC_138502.1, on the reverse strand, counting down.
AATGTGTCCTTAGGATGATAATAAAATAATGGCATTCAGAGTCACAATTTCCTGTGCAGGTTTGGTGCTTTCTCTATCCTTGCCTTGCTGTGGGACAGGAAGCGGGGTTTGAACCTGAAGCAGAGATCAGTCCCAGTGAGTGTTTGTATTGCAAACAGATTGAGAAATGAAGAAGCAGAAGGGGCCTCCAACCATGTGCAGAGTGCCTCTCAGCTGGCACTAAATTAGTACCCATGGCCCTCTGCCACGCATCCAAGGTGGGATTTGCCTGCTCCCCCACCCCATTCCTCAGCACGCATAAACTCCCCAACTGAGTCTGTTCAAGCAGTGAAATAGGACCTGATTGCAGAGGGGATCCTGTGCTCAATTCCCCCAAACAGCAGACGAGGAGGGAAGCCTATTTCTGCATGGCATCATTCCAGGTGGAAGATAGGGAACTCACAGGAAAGAATAATTAAATCCCTGCACACAGAAAATCAGCAGCTCAGGGAGAATGGTGCTAGCCCAGCTTCACACTTCCATGCTGGTTTTCTAAGTGCAGAGAGTTTGCTTTTTCTTCTTGGCAGGGATAAACCCAACCCACCTGTGAAGCCTGCAGTGGTTCAGTCCAGGAACTGGTTCAACTCCTCACTGGGTGTTGGTGAATAGGAGATCTTTGTTGGGGCTCTCAGAGCTGGAGGGAATTCACAATGGCAAGAACCTGGCCGTGGAGTCGACCCAATGCTAGGATGAACAGGATGGCCTTTTAGCAAGTAGCCAATTATCTTTGAGGTGTGTGGGGGGGATTTCAACCCTCTTGAGTGTTGAGCCCATAACAGAAGTGTCCTTGCATTCCTTCGCAGAGCAGCAGCCCCGCCCCGCCCCCAATGCTGCTCTGTACAAACAAAGCTTTGCTTGTGGGGAACCATCAACTTGCCTTTCCCTCCCAAGACGCTCAGATGTTTCTGGCTAGAAAGTGGGGGAGGGGACTGCTATCCACAGCAAGAGAGAAAGTGGACTGCTGGCTGTCCCTCCAGAACAGCAATGACCCCGGCTTCCACCAGGCAGCCGGCAGCCCCAACCCCACAGAAGGCAAACTGGTTGAGCTGCATTTTCCACCTGGTTCTGCAGCTGGAGGAGGGCAACCCTCAAGAGGAGACCTGAGGCAGGCTGCCAGACTGTGCTTTCTGCCCCTCCCCTCCCTGGTATCTGACATTTGCCAGTCCTCTTCCATTTAAAAAGGATCATGGGAGGCCCATAGCTTAGTGGAAGAGCTCCCCGGCTCAGTCCCCAAAGGCATATCCAGGAAGCACAGGCAATCATTCCTATGGGAGCTCTCTGAGACTTCTTGGGGGGCACTGGGACTTCCTCTCGCTCCCCCCAACCCACCCCAAAGCACTCCTTTCTTGCATCAAGGCCTCTTTCAAAATGTCTTTGTTATAGTTGACCATGGTCTCAGATCGGAATTCCTTTTACGTATGTATTGTTGTTGTTTTAAACTGTTTCTGTATTTATAATCGTTGTTTAAAGCTATTGTTATTTACTTCATAAAATTTACACACTGTTTGATGGTAAATGCTCAGAGAGAAGCAAGCAATAAAATTATCAGAAAAAACTGTAAAAACAACTCTTCAAAACATTCAAAAGATAAGATCAGCAATCAACAAAAGTGCACTGTCAACGTTCTACATATCCAGATTGGCTTGCCTAAATGAAAATGTTTTCAGTGGGAGCAAAAAGAGTGTTGGGGGGGGTGTCAAGAGGCAGGGACTTCCGGAGTGTGGGTGCTGCCACACTGAAGCAGCCATGAGGGCATCTATGGGGTAAGGCCATCTGGCAGGTGAACTGCTCCCAAGTTGTTATGAACTTTATACCTTGAACAGCACACACCCCCCCAATATTCCATTGTTTTATCTGTTTATATACTGTATGTAACTGATTTATAAATGTTCTTACATTCTAAATTGCTTTGGGATGCCTCAAGGGCAGCCATTTATAAATGAAATAAATACAAGCCTGTGGGGAGAACTCCCCTTTTTATCCCACTTCACTTTTCTTTTACAGCAGGCAAGGAACCCTTTTCAGCCCCTGGCTGGCATTGCGCTTGGCCTGCCTTGCAAGGGGCATGCCTGCCAGCAGTGCGTGTCACCCAGCACACTTTCACAGGCAGGTGTGCACACACCTTCAAGGGAGAGACCGGGATGACATCCTCCAAAGGGCACTGACCTGGGCATCTCCACCCAGCCCTGCATTTAGGCTCTTTTCATGGAGGAGACGCCATCAGTGGCCACGGTGGCTCTGCTGCCTTTGCTCTAGTTCCGCGGTTGGAGACAGAAATGCTGCTGAATACCAGTTGCTGGCAGGGAGAGTTGTAGGAGGGGAGAGCGCTGGAGTGGTTGGGTCCCGCTTGTAGGTTTCCCATAATGGGCATCTGGTCAGCCACTGTGAGAGCAGGATGCTGGACTCGGTGGCCTCCCATGGGCCTGATCCAGCAGGTGCTTCTGATGTTTTTAGCAGAGCCCAAGGCAGCTTGCTACACTCAACTCTTAAGGCTCCAACAACACACATTTTCCCCAGCAGTCAAACTGCCTCCTCACTGCTTTGCAAATCAAGGCTCAGACAGCAGTGCCAGTACCCATCCACATTAAAAGTAAACCAGGGAAGGCTGGCCTGACCTTGGCCGTGTCAGCACTGAAAAACTTGTTCTCTCATTTTGAATTTGCACAGGTGTAAACCAGGAGAGCCTTTTGGTTTAACAAAACACAACTCCCTCCCACCCTGTACCCCCCTCCAATTTGTCCACCTGCTGTCACCAGCCTGTAATTCCAATATCCCGCAGGGACAAGTGGAAAAAACTATCCTGCAGATAAAGCAACATCCTAATAATGAAGAAGTAAAACACACTGCTTGCATTATTCCTGTGCGTTCAATGACTGTTTGCTTTGGGTTATACAGATGATAACATAGCTGAGAAGTCTGATACGGATGGAAGAAGCACAACTGTTCTCTCTCCAACCCCTGCACACTCACAAAGTTTCATTTAGGGAGACAAAAAACAATCATGGCAAGAACTGATTTTCAACAGATACCTGAGGGTGCAAAGTGGGACAATGACTTTAGGTGCCTGGGGTTAGCCTTCAATCTTAAGAAGGTAGGGATCAAAATGTTTCTCGGATCACACACACATTGCACCCAGGTACCGCTCCTAAGCACCAGGGTTGCAACACACCTGTAGAGCCAGGTGCAGCCTTTCCCACCTTCACCATATGCAGAATTCAGTTTGGGCTCCACACTTCCCAGAACCAAAGGAAATGCCACAAGGGAGCCTTCTGCAGAGCTACATTTCCCAACAAGGAAAGAACTGGAGAATTGCACTGTTTCTGTTCAGATGGAGGTGGGGGAAGGCAAGCAGAGACCTGGAAGGTAGTGCGCATCTTGAAAACTAAAGCATACCAAGTTCCTACAGCCATGTAAGGTTTCTTCATACCAACCAGGTGCAAAAACTCTTATTTCTGCCTTTATTGCTGGTAACCCTCCTCCTGCCAAAATGCTTTTCTGCAGACCCGCATACAAATAGTTGAACAGAATCATAGAATTGTGGAGTTGAAAGGGACCCCCACAGGTCATCTAGTCCAACCCCCTGCAATGCAGGAATGCCTAGCTGGTTCCAGGTCTGCTCTTCTTTAAAGTGGCAGAACACCTGCTTGGCATTCAAAAGGTCCCTGGTTCAATCCCTGGCAGCGTCACCCTGTTTGAAACCCTGGAGAGCTGCTTCCAGTCAGTGTAGACAATACTGAGATGCATGGACCAAGAGCAGATAAGGCAGCCCTCCCCCCATGTTCCTATGCTTTTGCACCCTTGGAAAACGTAGTGTGCACAACAACAGGGGTGCCATCTGTTTCTGCCATAATCAGTGGGGAGCTGTAAAATGTGCCCCCAGGAAGCCCTTTCAGATCATATGATGCTACAAAGAGAAAGAAAGAAAGGTGATGCTGAGCTGACGCACATTTCCAAATTCCATCCCCTTCTAACTGCTTCACTCCCCAAAGCCACTGAAGATTTTAAAATCATGGCAGCAGCTGTTGCCACGGAAACAAACTGAAGCAATCAATGCTGGAGGATGAGCTGGCAAAGCTGGGAGAGGAGCAGGAGAGTCAGCTCCAAAGAGGCGGCGGGGGGGGGGGGGGGGCGCATGGATCTTTCCCTGGAACATTTTCAAAGCAGCAGAGGCAGAGGAAGGGAGCTCTTGGGGGAGGGGGCACAAAAAGCACCTTGAGCAGGAGAAAGCAGAGGCTATGACCTTCAAAGAGAAAGGAAATGGCCCCCGGAGGCTCTTCCTCAGCCAACGCACAGCAGAAAGCTCCCCCCTCCCAGGTATTTCGGGGGGGGGGGGGCACCAGCAACTGACTTTAAAATAAAATGAAACACACAATTGTTAATTGCGCCCATGGCTAGTTTGGTCCCAAACCCACATAAGAGCAAAAATAAAATAACATAAGAGCAAAAATAAAATAACTCAGGATGGAGGATGGTTCATGTATCTTGTATCAAGTATAGATACCATCATCTTAAAAGATACATTCGCCCAACTCTCACATATTTTTACTTATTTTTGTTTATTTATTTAACTTAATATTTATTTTATTCATTTATTTTATTAATTTCTATACTGCTTTATATTTTTAAGCAAATTCTCAAAGCAGTTTACAACATATTAAATCAATAAAACATAATTAAAGCAATCTGAAGAAAGTCAAATATAGAGTATACAGTCAAAGCAACATAACAGAAAACTAAAATATTATCTTAAAGATTTCAAAATAAAGCATGACAAAGGAGGTCAACTACAGAATGCATACTTAGCACAGTAGGGCTGGGGGAGTCTGGCCCTGCCCCCTAGGCCAGGTGGAAAGGGCCTTGCAGGGAGCAGCCTTCTTCTTTAAGAAGCTCAAAGTGGCATACGCAACTTTCTCCCTCTTTTGTCTTCACAACAACCCTGCGAGGCAGGCAAGGCTGAGAAAAGCAGTGACAGGCCCAGTGCGCTTCATGTCCAAGCCGGGCTATAATCCCAGGCGCCAGTCCCACACTCTAACCTTGCACCACATTGGCTCCCTTCTCACAGACATGTTTGACCTCTACATTTTTTTTTTAAAAAGAGCAACTCATATTACAGTGGTGCCTCGCAAGACGAAATTAATCCGTTCCGTGAGGCTCTTCATATAGCGGTTTTTTCGTCTTGTAAAGCAAGCCCATTGACAGCTTAGCGGATTAGCGCTATTAGCGGTTTAGCGGCTTTTAGTGGATCAGCTGATAAGCGGCTTAGGGCTTAGGAAAAGGGGGGGGAGGGAAAAAACCCCGCAGGAACTTGCAAGACATTTTCGTCTTGTGAAGCAAGCCCATAGGGAAATTTGTTTTGTGAAGTGCCTCCAAAACGGAAAACCCTTTCGTCTAGCGGGTTTTCCGTCTTGCGAGGCGTTCGTCTTGCGGGGCACCACTGTATATATAAGTGTGTTTTCTCAACCTGCCTTCAAATAATTTCTAACCTATTTACAGAATAAGATACTGCAATTCTCCTAATCAGAAGAGATGTAGATTCACATCAACTTCACCAACAATTCTGTGTTCTGTTGACCATCCAACAGAGGAAATGGCTTGTAACGCCCCCCACAAGTTGTAATGCCCCAACTTGTGTCGCTGGGTGGTGGGAAGGTAGGAATCGTAACCCAGCACCATGCGGAGGCACCAGGTTGCGGGAGGGGGCTCTGCTTTTACAAAAATTAAGTGAGGAGGTGGCGGAGAACCTCAGAAGAGTCAATGGCCCACAAAGTCCAGCATCCTGTTCTCACAGCAGCCACCCAGAGGCCCACAAGCAAGGCCAGGGCACACCAGCGCTCTCCCACTTGCAATTCCCTGCAAGGGGTATTCAGGGGTATGCATGCCTTCCTCTTTAACAGGAGAGGGAGAGGGTAAGAAGACAGGGTGTGGGATCAAGCCAAATGGGGGCCCCTGTAGTCCAGCCACCCAGAGGCCCCCATGGGAAGCCCACCATTAGGACTCTCCCCAATTGCAATTCCCAGTAAGTGGTCTTCAGAGGTATCCTGGCACCACCAGTGGAGGCAGAACATAGGAAGTGCTTGGCTGTGGGATCCATGCCGCCCAGCCTCCTGTTCTCACCATGGGCAGCCAGGGGCCTGTGGGATCTGAGCACAAGGCTTCCAGCAACTGGCATTCAGACTGTGGAGGCACAGGACAGCCCATGTGGCCGATCCTATTTTAAGGCCCTCCTAGTTGGGGGCCATCACTGCCTCTGGTGGGAGCGAGTTCCACTATGCACTGCACAAGGAAGGCCTTTCTGTCCTGAATCCTCCAACGTTCAGTTCATTGGATGTCCATGAGGAAACAGCTCTCACTGACTGCAGGCCATTCTGAGAACAACCACCGATGCCACACAATCAATAACTCTCCAGAAAAAGCTATCCAAGAATAGACCTTAAGAGTGTTCAGCACAAAGGAATAAAAACATCTTAAGCTCATTGCTGGCAGAGCAGGCAATTAAAAGGTGCTGGAGATGACCTCTACCTTGTGCCCTGGGAGCCCCATTTAAAAATCAAAGGGAAGACACACAGCTGAGGAGGATGCCTTCTGGGTCAGTAGGATGCTACCCTTACTGCCACTGTGCGCCCCCCCCCCCCGTGTTAAGTAACCACCACCCCTCCAATATTGGTGGGGTTGCCAAGGCAACCAGAAGAACTTCATTCTGCTTTCTCACCATCAATACATAAATTGGGACTGCATGAACTGGTTCCCTTGCTATTCCTTGAGAGCATTTAGAGTCAGCCAGAAAGAGAAAAAGATGCTGACATAATTTTTTGCTTGCTTCACACCCCTCTTCACGCAAACCATGGCTGTGTTTTTTCAGTGTGTTTCACCTTTGGGACACAATTCGTGTGTGTGTGTGTGTGTGTGTGTGTGTGTGTGTGCATGTGCGTGTGCGTGTGAATGTGAATGTGAATGTGATGCTTTTTGGCAAAGCATCATTTCCCCAGCACTTGTCACTATAAAACCATCTCACAAGACGATGGGCCCCATCTGCACTCTAGATGTAAAGTGGTATCGCACCACTTTAAGCAGCCATGGCTTTCCCCAAAGAATCCTGGGAATTGTAGTGTTAAGGGTGGGGAGCATTGTTGGGAGACCCCCTATCCCCCTCACAGAGCTACAGTTCCCTGAGAAGAGGGACTGACCATTAAACTACACTGAGAATTGAAGTTTTGTGAGACAAATAGTTCTGTTAGGGCCACTCAGCACCAAACAACAAACTACAGTTCCCAGGATTCTTTGGGGGAAAGGCTATGATAGTTTAAAGTGGCTTGCTAGTGTTTTACATTTACAGTGGGGACACTTTCATATTAGCCCCCACCACCACCAGATTCCTTGAGAGGAGCTCAGAGAAGGAGGAGAAACGTGTTTTCGGGCCACCCAACTCCTTCGTCCCAGAGATCATAAAGTGGGCAGGCATGCTCTCTCTCTCTCTCTCTCTCTCTCTCAATTGCAAATTACATGCAAGCAGAGAAGCACAATTTATTTGACTAACAGAGGAATTGCCAGCTCACAACTGCAAACAGAAATAAAACTCCCAGGCCAATGAGGACACGTGCTCATATTTCTTATTTCTTGCACAACTTACACCCCAACACAGGAGATACAAGGCAGTCCGGCCTGGAGAACATCGCCATCCAAGGTTTGTAACACGTTCCCCATGTGCCACAGTTCACATCCCAGCCCAGTTTGCCTTTCACATCCTGGTCCCTCCCTGTGAGGCAGCCTGAATGAAACTCATCTCTGGCACTTACATAACCATCATCACGGAGGCTTGCCCTATGCAGACTCCAGCTCTCCCAGGCTCACAGGAAGAGGCGCATAGCACCTATGGCTTGGTACATGGCTGGAGGGGAGGCTGTAGGAGGAGCAGGCAGCATTGTGGCTCAGGGACAGAACGCCTGCCTCACAAGCAAAAGGTCCCAGGTTCCATCCCTGCCTCAGAGCCTGGAGAGCAGCTGCTCCTTGTGTCAGCTGGAAAGGGTGGAGCAGCCCCAAAGACCACCCTGCCCCATGGGAGACCACCATGTTGAGCAGAGGCCAGAAAGAAAAATGGGCCTAGTAGTTGACATGGGCCTCACCTTTGCACAGGAGGTTTCATCCCAGCCATGCCAAAATCTAAGGGCAAATCCACAGTATATATTTAAAGCACATGACTTCCTTGCAAAGTATCCTGGAAGGTGCTGTGTCTCCCCACCAGAGCTACAATTCCCAGTACTCTTAACAAACTACAGGTCCCAGAATTCTTTGGGGGAAGTCACTTTTTAAAATGTGCCTCGTGTGGATCTGCACGGAGGTTTCCCTACATACACTTCCCCATCCAGGCTCCCAGTTGAAGGGGACACATCCCAATCGGGCCAAAGGATGGTGGGCATGGAGCCGGGCTGGTGAGGGGCACAGCCTGCAAAGAGGGTTGGCCAGGGAGACCTCATGCGGAGGTTCCCCATCCCTGGCATGGACCGTCCTGAGCTAGATGGACCAGTGGGCTCTCTGGATTCCGATGAGAGGCAGCGGGAGCCCCTCGTCTCTCTAGCCCCCAGCAAGGGCTTTGCTCCAGTCCATGGCAAAAGAAAACACAGGGGAGGCTTTGGAGTGGAGAAGCATCAGGCCTTGGCAAACGAATGCAGTGACCTCTTCTTGTTCATCTTGCCCTTGATGGGTCTGTCAGGACACAGCAACAGATGATGCCAGAATTCAATTAATGGGCTCAACGGAGCCAAACTTCCCCATGGGGTCACGCCAGCCAGCCTGCAGCTCCCCTCCCAAGAGCAGCACAAGTGAATGTGCAGTGAGAGGGAGCTGCAAAGGGGTAGCCCAGTACCAGCCACACACACCTCCCAGGCTGTGGGCTCTGCACAATCCAGAACTAGACTTACATAAGCAGCAACTCTTTTAGCACCACATGGGAAAGATTGGAGGAGCGGGGGTGGGGATCAAAATCAGAGCCATCTCAGTTCTGATCCTTGGGGGAGGGATGAGGGGGAGGATGAAAGGGTCTTGAACCCTTAGGAATGTTCCGCGGCTAGGCAGACAGGTCCAGATGTCATGCTGCCAGAGACCTTGAGAAATTATTCGTGGTCCAATAACGCTGAAGGCAACAAAGATAATAAATAAGCTGTCCAGAGGGCAAGCAATGCCCATCTTCCCCAGGACATGTTCCAGACTAGAGAGGAAGGGTTGTCCCCAGATGGGGGAAAGCCACTCTGTGTGTCCTCAGAGACTCCCTTTACCTCTACTATCTCATCTTGCCCCAGGGACTAGTGTCGTCTTAAACTTAAGTCCTGTTGGATCAGGAAGAGATGTCCAGCAGCCGACTCTCACAGTGGCCAGCCAGATACCTGCGGGAAGCCCCCCACGGGCCCCAGCACCACCTGCAATGCCCAACAACTGCGGGAAGCCCCCCACGCCAGCTCTCATCTGTGCACCTCCATGGTGACCTTGCTGCCATGGCCTGCCCCAAATAAGGGGAGACAGGAGCAAGGTCTCTGAGCATGTGAAGACTGCAAGGACCACTATGACAGGGTAACCCTGCACATGCAGGACAAAATGGGGAAGGAGTGACATGCCCCCCCCCCCCAAATCTGGAGAGGTTTGCATCCCTTCCTGCATTGCCTCGCTTTCCTTTTTTAAACAAACTGATCTGCTGTTTGGGGTAACAACCCCCCCCCCCATGTCCATTTGATGCTGGTCAGGTCTCTTCTTCCTGAGAGGAGGGAGGAAATCTCCTCGCTCAGTCTAAAGCCCCCCAAAAGGTGGGCCATGGGAAACAGTGCTTTACTCTCCCCGCCCCCCGCCTTGAATAGGATGAGTCAAGCGCATGGACCAAAGGCAGGAGACTCTTAAGTCGCACCCCCAAAAGCCCCAACATCCCCCCCCCCCAGCGCGCAAATGCAGAGCTACCGAACGAGCCCGCCCCCCCCCCCGCTCCCCAGCAGCGCGCACCCACCTCCTTCTTGGCGCTGCGCAGGAGGCGCTGCCGCGTCTCGGCCTCGGCGGGCAGCAGCAGCAGCGAGGAGGGCGTCCAGGCGCGCAGGGCGGCCGCCGAGCCCCCCCCCGCCCCCGCCCCCGCCGCCCCCCGCCCGCCCCCGCCCCCGGCCCGAGACGAGGAGGAGGTCGCCGCCGCCGCCGCCGCCATGGCGCGCTTCCTCCTCCTTCTGCCCGAGCGCAGGGAGCCGCGGGCCGCCGCGGACGGGCGGGTGGCTGCGCGGGGCTGGGCTGGGCTGGGCTGGGCGAGCCCGACGCGCCGCCCCTGCCAGCAGCTCCCCAGCCGCCTCCGCCTCCGCCTCCGCCTCCGCCGGCCGCCTTCCAGCGGACTAGCAGCTTGGCCCCGCGAAGGGGAGGGGCTCCCCAGCCCGGAAACGCGAAAGGATATGAAATTCAATCATCACTTGCTAAAACATTGACCTACAGGATATAATGAATGAAATTTTAATATTAGGGAAAGTCCCAGAGACTTGGAAAGAGGCATATATCACATTAATTCCAAAACAAGATACTGATGTGGCTTCCATAAAAAAATTATAGACCGATTTCATTATTAAATAATGATCATAAATTGTTTGCTGATATAATGGCCAATAGAATGAAAACAGTATTGGAAGAGTACATACACCATGATCAGGCAGGATTTCTTCCAGGTAGACAAATTAAGGATAATATAAGAAATATTATAGATATTATAGAATACCTGGAAATGAGAAATGAAAAACAAGCAGCATTGATGTTTATAACAAAATTTTAAAAATCCTTCTGGTAACACGTTAGAGACCAACTAAGTTTGTTATTGGTATGAGCTTTTGTGTGCATACCTGCAGAAGTGTGATACCTGTGACACTGAAAAAGCATTTGACAATGTCTCTTGGGAATTTATGAAAAAAGTACTTGAAGAAATGAATTTCAGAGAAAATTTTAGAAAAGGAATCCAAGCTATATACAGTGGTACCTCAGGTTACATACACTTCAGGTTACAGACTCTGCTAACCCAGAAATAGTGCTTCAGGTTAAGAACTTTGCTTCAGGATGAGAACAGAAATTGTGCTCCTGCGGCGTGGCAGCAGCAGGAGGCCCCATTAGCTAAAGTGGTGCTTCAGGTTATGAACAGTTTCAGGTTAAGTACGAACCTCCGGAACGAATTAAGTACTTAACCCGAGGTACCACTGTATTCAGATCAAAAAGCGAAATTAATTGTCAATCAGGTGGTAGCAGAAGAATGTAAAATACAAAAAGGAACAAGACAAGGATGTCTGCTATCACTTTTATTATTTATTTTAGTCCTGGAAGTCCTGGCGAGAAACATAAGGGCAGATGAAAACATTAAAGGAATTAAAGTAGGGGAAAAGTCATATAAATTGAAAGCCTATGCAGACGATCTGGTAATTACAGTTGAAGATCCCAAAAACACTCTTCTGACAGTGTTGGAAAGAATTCAAGAGTTTGGGCAAGTAGCAGGATTTACATTAAACAAAAGTAAGACCAAGTTATTAGTTAAAAATCTAACAGAAGCAGATAAAAAGGAATTATCTCAAACCATAGAAATAGAAACCCAATAAAAGGTTAAATATTTAGGAATTTGGCTAACAACCAGAAATATCAATATTTATAATTATGAAAATGTTGGAATGAGTTAAAAAGGAATCTAGAAATATGGGGCAGAATGAATTTATCATTATTAGGAATAATTGCAGCAATTAAAATGAACACATTGCCAAAAATGTTGTTTTTATTCCAGACAATACTGGTAATAAGCAACACAGTCTGCTTCAAGAAATGGCAAAAATATATTTCTAAATTTATCTGGAAAGGGAAGAAACCAAGGATAAAACATAAAATATTAACAGATACTAAAGATAGAGGAGGTTTCTCCCTTCCAGATTTCAAACTTTATTATGAAGTGAGCTGTGCTACTTGGATCCGGGATTGGATTAAATTAGAAAATACCGATTTACTGGATCTGGAAGGACATGATAATAGATTTGGTTGGCATGTGTACTTCTGGTATAATAAAGCAAAAGTACATAAAGCTTTTCATAATCATATAATCAGGAAATCATTGATAAAAGTATGGGGGAAATATAAAGATTTATTAGAACAAAAAACTCTCTGGTGGGTTGCCCCAACAGAAGCAATTTCAATTAAAAAGATAAATATGGAAGGGAAATGGCCGACATATAGAGATTTGCAGATAGAAAGAGAAGGGAAATTAAAACTTAAGGATTATGATGAGATAAGAGAACACATTCATGATTGGCTGCAGCATCGTCAATTAAATGAGGTTTTTAAAGAAGATAGTAAGAAAGGATTTGGATATATCATATATAGATTTCAAAGAGAAATTGTAGATGATAATAATAAACTCTTAAAGAAAATGTGTAATTTATTATTAGAATGGGAGACTAAAGATGAAGAGGTCAAATCTGTAACAATTAAATGGGCACAAGATATAGGACACAACATACAAATGGATGATTGGGAAAAATTATGGACTCCACTCTGGATTTGTGGAAGGTTGCCTCCTTAGTCCTTTCTGCTCCTGAAGATATCCCACAAGGCAAAGAAAGTTTAGGATCAGACTTTTTCTTCTCCTAGATGGGCTCCCTTTCCAGGTGGACAAGCCCCATCTGCCCCTCACTTCCCTCCACAACAAAGGCAGAAACTACCTTCCTGACTGTTGGACCTACTTTTGGTCTCTCTCATCAGATCCATCTGCCAGAGCCTGTCTTTGCATGCAGGGAAGTCCCTAACTTCCCAAGGATTTGAGACCCATCGGCTCTCCTCCCCTGGTTTAGCTGGCCAGTCAAAGCCGTTCCCAAGATTGTGGCTGCTGTGGCATGCTAACAGCTTCTAGGAGCCACAGGTGAGAGCCGAAGGGCAGTGGGTGGCAGGTGGGCAGGTGGGGAGGACCAAAGGTGGACAAACTACCCCAGAAGGAGCATGATGTTTCCCCTACCAGATGTTCTACCCTAACACCCCAATATATAAATGTAATGAATAAAGAAACACATGCTTGGATATGTAATGAATATGCAATAAGCAGTCCTAGTATGGGAAGACTCCTCCTCTCTCACTGGTAGTTAGAGCTCCTTTTTTAGTCCTTTTTGGGGAAGGGCCATCCTGCCCTCTGGGGGGGGGGGGCTCCTGACTCGCAGCTGCCCTCCTCCCAGAGGGAGCCCTGCCTGCGCTTCCTCATGTAGCTGGAAAAGCACCAGGTACAGGAGAGGCCCCAGGATGAAGGAGATAAAGGCTTCCTTGCCCTTTGTCCACCAAGGCTTTGGATGTTTCTCCCCACCCCCCACTGAAATCTCCACTCCTGTCAATCTTCCTGCACCCCTTGCAGGCAGATGAACATCAGCTCAGCCCAGCCTGTCACTTCCCATCAAGGTCAGCTTCACAGAGCAACTTCTGAACTGTGGGCAGGAGCCCAAAAGGGAGCTGGGCCTCAACACCTTCCTGGGCTGGCAGCTCAATAACATGCTCCGTGTCGTTTCTCTCCGTGTCCCACGCCTCTTTTCCAGGGAAGAAGAAGCTGGGAGGAGTGCCAAATGCTGCTTCTGAGGTGGCCAGCTTTCTTTTTTTTTAAAAAAATTCTTTTTATTAAGTTTCAGTTACAACAAAAACGTTAAACAAAAAAAAGAAGAAAACCAAAAAAAGAAAAAAAAGAAAAACGAGCACACATGACAAAAACAGTTTCAGACATAAAGTTTGACTTCCTTCCCTCCCGATTTCGGGCTTCTTAATATAAAATTCCATTTTCTGCAGCTGGTAATTATAACTGATTTACACATCGTAAGTTTTATAACAGACCTGCTATAGTTTTTAAGTTTCTATGATTTCCTTCAATATAAGCCATAAATTTATTCCAATCGCCAATAAACTTTGCATTTTTTTGGTTTCTAATCTTTTGTGTCATTTTTGCTAATTCAACAAATTCAAATAATCTTGATTGCCACTCCCTCACCGTTGGTATATTTGTACTTTTCCAATTTTGTGCAATTAGTATTCTGGCCGCTGCTGTCGAATATTGAAACAAAATCTTGTCTTCTTTTTTTTAATTTCATCCCCAATTATTCCTAGTAAAAAGGCCTCTGGTCTTTTAGGGAAGGTGTATTTAAATATTTTTTTTAACTCATTGTAAATCAAATCCCAAAATTTCTTCACTTCCTCACACGTCCACCACATATGGAAGAAATTGCCTTCTTTTATTTTGCACTTCCAGCAGGCCTTATTTCCTGTTTTACACATCTTTCCTAATTTTACTGGTGTGATGTACCACCTATAGATCATCTTTTCCAAATTTTCTCGAAGTGCGACACTTGCCGTAAATTTTATTCCGTCATTCCATAATTTTGCGGGAAAACTGTATGCCCGCTTCCTGCTGAACAGGCTTATCCAATGGGCCGAAGAGAAAAAATTAATTGGGCCCGAACAAGCTGGATTCCGCCCAAAACAGTCAACGATTAATCATATTCTAATTTTACAGCATCTTGCCTGGAAATATTCCACCCCAAAGGGTGGTCAACTTTGTGTGGCATTCATTGACCTAAAGGCAGCATTCGATAGTATCCCCAGGAGCATCCTCTGGGAAAAACTCACCCGCTGGGGCATCGACAGAAGGCTTCTCTGGCTAATAATCAAACTCCATGAGAACTCAGCGGCTAGAGTGAGACTCACCCCGGAGGGTGATCTCACCAACTCAATTCCCATTAACAGAGGTGTCCGACAGGGTTGTATATTGGCTCCACTCCTGTTCAATTTGTTCATAAGCGACATGAGGACTCCCCTAATAGAGGCCCAAGAAAGGATTCAGGCACCCCGCCTAGCACTTTATCGCTGCCCTTTGTTACTATATGCGGATGACGCAGTCATCCTTTCTTTTTCTAGAGTAGGTCTCAGGAGGGCCTTAAAATTTTATGGATCATACTGTAACGCAAATTCCCTTACAATTAATTATGGAAAATCTAAGATCCTAATTTTCTCAAAGAGCTGGAAACTCCATAATTGGAAAATTGATGGGAGAGTCTTCGAACAAGTCTATAAATTCCAATATTTGGGAGTTTGGTTACAACATAACCTTAGATGGAAGGCCTATGTAGCCTATGTTACAAATAGAGCCAAAGCTATTGGCGATTTTGCGATTCTTCTTCACCGATGGGGCCCTTCATATCCCATCGGCGTTGAAGGTCTTCAAGGCCAAGGTGATTCCGACAATTGCTTATGCCATCTCAATTTGGGGGACTTTTGTCAACCTATCTCACCTAGAGGTTATTCAAAATCAGTTTCTAAGAGGGATATTGAAACTGCCCAACTGTTTAAGTAATACAGCGTTACGCATGGAACTTAATACTGTATCCCTGGAAAATGCTCTGTGGAAGCACATACTTTGTCACTGGTTATCTCTATGGCACAATCTCCCAAACTTGTACTTGATACAATGTATGTGGAGAGATGATTTCCAGAGCCCATGGGTAAAAAATTTACAGCTGAAAATTACGGCAATGGGAATCTCCCCATCCAAATTACTAGAGCAGGACATAGTCCCAGCTAAAAGAACAGTAACCTGTAAACTAGAGGAGATGGACTTGCAGCAGAAAATGGTCTTGGGCAATGGTACCTGCTCACCTCTAAATCTTGGTTTATTACCCCTCTTAAGGCTCCCAAACTATTTGAATTCCTTAACTTCTTCGGCTCATAGATATGCCTTTGTAAAGGCAAGATTCAACACCTTCCCATCGAACGTGCTGAGAAATAGATTCTCCAATGGACAGATATCGCTCTTATGTGACTGTAATTGTGGGGCACCGGAATCGTTGCATCACATAATTCTTAACTGTGCTTTTCACTTACCGGCCAGGAGCAAGTTTCTTGCTCAATATCTAAAGGGAATTGCCGATGATACGATTGAAGCCAAACTGAGATATCTACTAATTGATGATGACCCTCTAAGATCACTCATGGTTGCCAGATTCCTGATCAGCGTCCTACCCCTAAAGAAGAGAAACGGACTCTTGTGTGGCTCGGATAATCCCTTTAAACCATGATCTATGTTTTAGGATGTAATCAGGTGATATCACCATTGATGTCTTTTATTAATTTATGAGCAGAGGGCGATGTTTACATTACAAATTTATTGCAATGTATGATGTTGGTCCTTTGTTTTTGTTTTGCTTTGGTTTTTGTCTGTTTTTTGTAAATTTTGGCGGTTTTAAATTTGGAGGTTCAAGTACATTATGGTGGTATGGGAAACTGTCGTGTGACGGGCCAATGGCCGTAATAAAGATCAATCCAATCCAATCCATAATTTTGACCATTTTTCATACTCTATATTATATCCCAGGTCCATCGCCCATTTTGTCATAACCTCCTTTATTTCCTCATCTTTGGTGTCCCATTCCAATAGTATATCATACATTTTAGATAGTAACTTAGTTTTACCTTCAATTATTTCTATCTGAAATTTGAATTTCTTTTCATTCATTCCTACTTTTTTATCCTCCGTCCATATTGCGTTTATTTGATGGTACTGTAGCCAGCCTGTTAGTTTTCCTTTCAAATCTTCATATGGTCTCAGTTTCCAGCCGCCTTCAGATCTTATCAATAGGTCTTCATATGTCAATCTTTGTCCTTCCATATTTGCTTTTTTAATTATTAAAATATCCGTTGGGGACAACCACCAGGGTATTTTCCATTTTAAAAGTTTTTTTTTTCCTCCCAAACTTCATATAGTGGTCCTCTAATGATATGGCTTGAAAACCCTTTGTGTACTTTTCCTTTATTTAACCACAAGTAGGCGTGCCAACCGAACCTATTGTTGAACCCTTCTAGGTCTAATAGGTCGGTATTTTCCAGGGTTATCCAATCTTTGATCCAACAAAGGCAGGCGGCCTCGAAGTATAGTTTTAAATTTGGGACCGAGAATCCCCCTCTTTCTTTTCGATCTGTAAGTAATTTAAATCTGATTCTCGGCCTTTTCCCCTGCCATATAAATTTTGAAAGGGTTTGAGATGGCCAGCTTTCATGCTAAACCCTGCTCCTATGCCTCTCACCAGTAGCTTGATCTACACACATCATCTGGGGGCTTCTAGTGCTCATCTGCCTGCAGTGAAAAGCTTTGCCTGCATATTGAGCTGGTCTTAAAGGCAGAGGAGCAGCCCAGGCAAGGGTCCTCCTGACCATGGCCACGACTTCACCCCCTCCCGGGGGTCAACTTCTTCCAAAGCTTTACATGAATCACCTTCAGCCTTTTGGTTCCTTCTCCTTCACAGTCTCCTAACAAGGGCAGAAGGTCCCAGGTTCAGTCCTTGACATTTCCCATTGAAGAGGCCAGAGGGCAGACCTGGGAAAGGTCTCTGTCTGAGACTCTGGAGAGCCACTGCCACTACAAAGAGGCATGACTGGCCTAGATGGATAGACATAGCTGTCTCCAAGGTTTAAATCCCAACCAAGGGCTTCTTAATTCAGGCTCTATCAATGGGACCTGCAGGCCAAGACATCCAGAGACTACCAGATTGGCAAAAGCTGCATTCATTTCATATCTGATGCTCACTAGAGCTCAGCCTGTTTAATCGGCATAGAAATCCAGGGCTCATCACAGAGACATATAAAGTTCTAAGATGAAAGTGGCTCTGAATATACACATCTCAGCACAACTAGACACACTCCCGAGATTCTAGGATCCAAACACTTTTGTTTAAAGAGGAAAGCTAAGGGAGTTTAAAATTCTACCTCAACTTGAATGGCGTGCAAAATGGAGAATCCTTTGCAGTCACACTGACATTTTCCACAAAGCCCCACTTTGCCATGGTCTGCCACTGCCACCCAATGCTCACCAGGTGAAGGCGCAACACTGAAACACACACGCTCTCCCTCTTGAAGGATCGGCACTATACTGAAAAAAGGAGAATTTAGTGGCATGTTGAAATTCTTGACATGGAAATGCCAATGGGAAGAGATGGGGACGGCTTCACCCTTCCAAATTGCAACTCTCCAGCAGTTTCCAAATAATTTCCATTCAAATGGAGGTGATGCAAGGATTCCTGACTTGGAAGGGACCAGCCTGGGAGGCAACCTTGAGCCTGAGCACATACTGTCTTAGGACGTGACCCCTGCTTGGGTGGCCCATGACAACTGTTTGACAGCGATGTAAAACCTCCATGTCCAGTGACCAGGGGTGTTGCTATGTAACAAAAAGAACTGGGGTGCAGGCCCCTGGGCAAATATGCTCAGATTGCATGTGTGCATATGCAAATTTAGAATTTGAATATCACAGAAGGCAATTTCATCATTGACTGCCTATTGATTTCCCAATGGATCCTGCTCCAAATTGATGGATTTTTTTTAATAACTCTGATTCACTAGATCATTTCTAGATAAATGGATCTTAAATTAATTTATTTACCTCTGCGTTTCAGAAGCTGGGGGGAGCAGGCAAGAGAAGCAGGTAGGTGTCACTATCTTTTGCAACAGCCTGCTGACTGCATTCATAGGACAGTTTATTCCATGTTCACAATGTTTCCCTAACTGTTAATTTCTGTGCATTATTTGAGCTTTCACATGACATAAAAGCCACTGCTAGAAATGTTGTGGAATATAGTGCAATCTTAGCAAATGTGTTGTTTGCAAATGGATTTTTTCCTGGAAGCAAATAACACAGAAGCAAGCACTAAACTTATATTTCACTACGTCTTTGGAAGAGACTTTTATGTGGAATGAAAACTCAGATTATAATACAGACCTGCAAAGCCCTAAATGGCCTCAGCCCTGTATCCCTAAAGGAGTGTCTCCACCCCCATTGTTCAACCTGGGCACTGAGGTCCAGCTCCGAGGGCCTTCTAGCAGTTCCCTCATTGCGAGAAGTGAGGTTACAGGGAACCAGGAAGAGGGCCTTCTCAAAATAAACAACTATCTGACTTTTAGAAGACATCTGAAGGCAGCCCTGTTCAGGGAAGTTTTTAATTGATGAATTATTGTATTTTAATATTTTGTTGGAAGCCACCCATAGTGGCTGGGTAAACCCAGCCAGATGGGTGGGGTATGAAAAACAAACAAACAAATAAACAGTTCGGGAAATGCCCTGAAAATGTGATAGGTGCTGTGTAAAGGCAGACCTAGACAAACATTTGCTTATGTTCTTAGAACAAAGCATTTGCTTATGTTCTTAGAACAAATGTTGAGCTATGAAGTCTCCATGTTCAGAGGCAGGTCTACCTCCAGAGACCAGATGCTGGAAATTAAGGAACTGGAGAAGACACACTGCCTGGATGGCCGGCTCAAGGGCTCCTAAGAGGCATCTCTCTGGCGCCTGTTGGGAAAAGAATGCTGATTTGGCTGGGGCAGGACCTGTGGCCCAACAGATCTTGTTGAACCCAAACTTCCATCTGCCCAAGCCACCAAGAGTTTGAGATTGCAGGTGTTGGGGTTCCACCAACATCTGAAGGGCCAACTCCTGGTCTAGGCTTCAAAAATACTATCCAAATTCTGCAGCCTGAAGACGTTCTGCAAGTTCTTTTAAGAACATAATAAAATATGAAGTGCCTGCTGGATCAGGCCAATGGCCCATCTAGTTCCGCATCTTGTTCTCCTGGTGGCCAACCAGATGCCTCTGGGAGACCCACAAGCAGGATACAAGCACAAGAGCAACTCTCTCCTCCTGTGGCTTCCAGAAACTGGCATTCAGAAGTACCTGCTGTTTCCGGCTGTGGAGGCAGAGCATAGCCATTGTGGCTAGTAGTCACCGATAGCCCTCTTCTCTCTAATCCTCTTTTTAAGCCATCCAAGCTGGTGGAAAATACCCTGATGCTGGGAAAGATTGAGAGCACAAGGAGAAGGGGACGACAGAGGACGAGATGGTGGGACAGTGTTCTCGAAGCTACCAGCATGAGTTTGACCAAACTGCGGGAGGCAGTGGAAACCAGGAGGGCCTGGCGTGCTCTGGTCCAGGGGGTCACGAAGGGTCGGACACGACTAAACGACTAAACAACAACAAGCTGGGGGCGATCACTGCCTCCTGTGGGAGTGAGTTCCAGAGTTCAACTGTGCTTGTCCCCAGAGGCCCACTGGGAAGCTGCACCTCAGTGCAACAACATTATCTGCACTTGTGATTCCCAGCAACTGGCACTCAGAAGCCTACCCACCATGGCTGGTAGTAGCCACTGGTAGTCTTATCTTCCTGTTTCCAAGCATTGCCAGTGGGCTTCTGCAGGAGAAGCTCTGAATGGATCAGACTATTTGTCTATACCTCTCTGCAGCTTGTGCCACTTACTCAGCACTGCCATTCAGCCTGATCCTCTTTGCCATGATTTTAAATTTCCAGTGTTGACCTTTCGCTAACCTGATCTGGGGGGGGGGGGACCTGAGGCCAATATGCCTGGAGGCAGAAGATGCTGTAGCCCAGCCTGCAGGTGGCCCACAATAGCATGCCTGACTGGTTCAGTGCTCATGAGGGCCTGGTCTCTCGCTCCGAGTTCTCCACCTCCACCTTGCGAATTCCTTTGCTCCTTTGATTGACAACCTAGAGCCAAAGATGACAGGAGATGTGAACATCACACTGACAGAACAGATAGGGAACTAAAGAGACTACGCTTCCCTGGCTAAGTTTCTGAGACCAGCACCGCTGAGCAGAAGATAATGCTGTGTGCACGCCCTTCTCCGATTGGCAAGACTGTGGTGTCTTTAGGAGATGTTGAGTTATTTGCACATAGATGCAACCTGAGCACAGGATACAGGGTTCACAGCATGAACCCCCGAGCACAACAAGAACCAGTCCTTGTAGAGACTAGGCCTGAGCTGGTCTCCATCCCACCAGGGCTCCTTGTGGACTTGCCCTGGTTGGCCCTCATTATGCCTCCTGTGTTCCTTACTTCCAGGCTCAGGTGCCTTCCCACATATGCCAGCAGTACATCTTTGCTGCTGTCCCTCAGATATCAGTCTCTTGGAGTATCGCTTCCGGCAGTGTTGCCATACTTCAGGGATTTCCTGGACATATATGGAATACTGCAGTCAGCAGCCCATGTCGGCAGTGTCATTTCCCCCCTGATTTTCCATAAAAGTAGATCAAAAACAGCATTTTTGAAATTTTGCAAAAAAACAGCTTTTCTGTCAGGATTTTCATTGTTTGAAATATGACAACCCCAGCTTCCAGTGTAACATCCCACTTTCTGTGGCAGCAAAGAGCCCCTCAGAATCAGGGGGCTGGTCTGAGCCAAAGAGGCAGACCACAGCAAATGAAGGAAGGAAAGCACATCACAAAAGGAAAAGCATTTGGGAGGGAGGAGGAAAAAGGAAAACCCAGTCACTCTTTTTTACTTGCAGGGTTATTACAGATGGAATGGAAATATTTCAAGGAGAGAAGGTGTCCTGAGTCACTGGTCTCTCAGTAGGGTGGATGGAGAGGCCCCACAATCCAGTCCCTGCGCAAGAAGAGCCTCACAAAGTTCAACAGGACTTCATCCCAGGTTGAAGGAGTGTGGAAGATTCCAGGGTATGTCCCTGGTTGCAACTCACAGCAGCCATTCACTGGGACCATCCTCCCATGTCACAGATGATTGCAACTCCCTGGTAGGCCAGAGGCCCAGAACCTTTGCGCTAAGGTCTGCCTGGAAGAAAGGGAGGCGGGAGAGCAGAGCCCCCTGCTTCTGCCCCCAGGAGACCTGCAATTCCCAATTTCCTCTCATTCTCTGGTAATCACTAAAATTCTTAGCTGGGTCTAAAACTTTGCACACACAGCAATTCCTGCACAACATCCAGCAATTCCTTGCCAGCAGATAAAGGTTGAGGCTATGGGGCTGGGTTTGGATTGGAGAGGCAGTGCCATCTCTCAGCCTGACCTACCTCACAGGAATGTTGTGAGGACAAGATGGGGATGAGGATAATTGTGAATGCTGCCTTGAGCTCCTTGTAGAGAAGGGAGGAGGGGATATAAATGTAATAATAAGGAGGAGAAATGGTGGCGGCAGCGGCACCTAGGGCCTCGGAGGGAGTCTGTGGCGCAGGCACAGTTTGGGTTGGGGCTTCCTCTTTGCCACTGAAGCCACACCAGCTCTTGTGGCCACGGACGTGCCTCCCTTGAAAGGCGGCTCCCACCTTCCTTTGATCCACCGCATCTCTTCCCAGTGGCTGCTCTGTGGCAGGTGGGGGGGGTGCCCACCCCATCTGGCCCTCCCCTTCTGGGGTCTGCCTTCCCCTTCACCAACTTCTTCAGCTGAAATCCTGCAGGGGCGTTCAGGAGACGCAGCAGGAGGATGTCTGCTCCTCCAGCTGAGTTCCTCATCACCGGGCAGGCTGCTCTGGCAAACCCTAGCCCAGCACCCCTCCTCACCCAGGCAGACTCCAGGGACAAGTGGAGGAAAAAGATGGATTTCCTTTTGTCAGTGATAGGATTTGCCGTGGATCTGGGCAACGTCTGGAGGTTCCCTTATATCTGCTACCAGAATGGAGGTGGTAAGGAGACGGGGTGTGATTTTGGGCTCTCTCCTACCCCATCCCCTTCTAAACAGTTAACTGCTTTCCACTTTAATTGTGGGAGTCTTATTAATGCCTTGCCTGGGATCCCACATTTTCTGTTTCTAACTAGGGTTTCAATGCTTGTCTTAACTTTGCAGAATCCTTCTTCATTCCCCATCATTTTTTTTATCCTTTCCTGCTTGACAGCTTCTTGCAACTCCTGGCTGAATCAGAAGTTTCGGGTTTCTGAATGTGGAAGGAACCGCTCTTAAGGAGCCGGGTGCAGCAATAAAAAAACCCTCTTACAAAAAATGGGTATAAAATCTGCCCCAGGAGTTCTTTTCATTGCATAGTTTACATTGAAGTAGCCCCTCTAGGATTGTGTCAGTTACATGTTTCTAAGCCAACTTCCCTAATTTCAGCCACTTACCCTTTATAACTTTTTTCTTCTTTGAAAAGTGTTTCAAAAAGGTACTGTGACATTCCATGATAATAAAACTGGTTCAGGGAAGGAGATTGATGCGTCCATGTCAAAGACCATATCTGAGAGCCAGTGTGGTATGATAGATAGAGTGTCAGACTAGGACCTGGGAGAGACCAGGGTACAAATCTCCACTTGGCCAAGCCGAGCTTACCTTACAGGGCTGTTATGAAGATTAAATGCAGAGATGAAGGACCATGTGTGCCACCTTGAGCTCCTTGGAAAAAGGCAAGTGACCTTCGGACATGGCATACATGGCTTTGTTTGGAACATTCAGATGCACAAAGAATACACTAGTTTGGTTGACAGATAGGGATAGTTTTTGTTGAAAATGGTGTTAAAACAGAGGCACTGAAAAGCAGCCAATTTTTCTCCTTTTATTGCAAAGTCTGAGGCTTTGTCTTTTGGAGGGCTCCAAATGCCACATTCTTCCTGGCTCTGCAGCTGTTCTACAAGTCAATATAATGCAGGAGATTAGTTTGTTAGTTTTTAAAAGAAATGTGTGGTTTTTTAAAAAAAATCCAAGGAGCTGTCCGTGGTATTGGGCATTCCTGGAATAACTAGCACACAAGAATGTAGAAAGCTGTGTTGGCTAATTAGAAAAATAATCCAAAATCTACACAAATGTTGCAAGATAGTGAGTAAACCTGCTCATGACTCAGCGACATTTTATGCCTAATACAAGGTATTCTCATGCTACAGATCTTGCAATAAAGAACATGCTCTCTCTTCTTATCCCTCTAATTATTAATGCCTCCTAGCATGGCTTCCATTTTTTATGCAATCAAGCTATTTAAAATACAAATATATATATATATATATATATATATATATATATATATATATATATATGGAACTGAGTCGGGGGGAGAGAATCAACATGATCTGGTCAGGAAACCTTGGGAAGGACCAAGACTCAGTGGCAGAGCATCCACAATGCAGGCAGACAGTCCCCAGTTCAATCCCCGACAGCATCTCTAGGAAAGACTGGCAGAGACTCCCTCTCTGAAACCCTGGGGAGCCTCTGCCAGTCAGTGTTGACACTACTGAGCTCGATGGATGGTGGTCTGACTCAGTATGAGGTGGTATGTTTCAAGGGCTATCACATGGAAGATGGAGGAAGCTTGTTTTCTCCAGCTTACAAGGAAGGAGATTCCAATTAAACATCAGGAACAACTTTCTGACAGTAAGAGCTGCTTGACCGTGGAACTGTCTCCCTTGGAAGGTGGTGGATTCTCCTTCCTTGGAGGTTTCTAAGCAGAGTTGGATGGCCGTCTTTTAACATTTGGTTGAGTTCTCCAGGCACCTTTTAAGCCCTTTACCCTGGCAGAGATGTCGATAAGTGACACCCATCCCTACACATGCACAGCCGACTTGCCCATGACAGTCACACCTAATGGTGCTTCCTCTGGGTGCACCCATCAACTATCCCCAGTGTTGTAGGATGTGCATTTCTCCCCAGCACAACAGGTATGTCTTTCTACACAAGCACTGGTGTACCAACAATGCAGTGAATGTTGCTCATTAGGATTGCGGTCTCAGAGTGATCCACCCTTTATAGGGAAGAGGAGGCTTTATCACAGGGGACCCACTGCCCACCCCGGGTCTTTCATTCAGACCATGAGTTATTCATATCACTGGGAGGGGGCAAAGCATATTCATGAAACTCTCTCTCCTCTCAGCTGTCCCTCCATCCCCACTGGGCTGCAGGGATTCTTGCCTGGGGTGCTGCCTGCCTTGCAACCACTCACAACATTTTTATAATTTCACCCAGTCCACAGCTGACTTGACTGTCTCACAGCCAAGACTCTTTTGCTTGCGGGGAGATGGAGGCCAGGTCTTTCCTGGTGGCCCTGGATCCAGCAGCACAGGAGGAAAAACCTGTTAAGGCCCTGCCCTCCACAGACCCCCTCAAACAGTCTGAATGTGCAGGCAGGATAATGGAGGCCCTTCTGTTCTCTTCTCACAGGAGCTTTTCTCATCCCGTACATCTTGATGGCCATTTTCGGAGGAGTGCCTCTCTTTTACATGGAGCTGGCTCTCGGACAATTTCATCGGGTAGGAGCTATACCCATTTGGAAGCACATCTGCCCCATCTTTAAAGGTAAAAACCAGCCAAACAAGCAAGGATGGAAATTATAAGATTCTATGAGCTATGGGCTTGCTTTTTTCCTCCTCCCTCCCTTCCCTCTTTCATTGTGTGCCGTGTCTTTTAGATTGTAATGATGAGGGTAATACTGTCACCCTTATTTACTACTAATGTTTTTGGGAGCTGCCCTGGGAGCCTTTTTGGCTAAAGAGTGGGGTAAAAAAAATGCTTTAAGTTTTAAAATTAAAATCTATGCCTCAAGAAAGGAGCCATCTGTCTCCCTCAACTCACCCAATGTTTATGTCTCTAGACTTAGGACATCTTAAAAGAATCTAGCTTTCAATATTCAGAGGCTACTTTTACTCAAAACAGTAAAAAGGTTAATTTCTTTAAAAAAAAAAAGATGTTAAGCTTTAAATGCTTCCCTAGAATGTTGGGCCCAACCTGCAGGAGGCACGAGAAAAGAAATTTCCATTTGAGGGATCATTAGGAATGAGATTGAAAATAAATCAGCCATTATCATGTCTCCTTGCAGCTGTTCAGCATGACAGCACTTGGAATAGTGTGTTCAGTTCTGATTCCACTGCTTCAGAATAGGATATTGTTGAGCTGGAAAAGGGTAACCAAAATGATCAGTGGGTTGGAGCAACTTACCTAAAAGGGACACGGCAAAAGTATGTGGAATGATGCATATCCTGGAAAGAACAGAGCAAAAAGTTTTCCTTCCTCTCTCATGGCACTAGAAGTTTCAGACATCAATTGAAGCTGAATGTTGGAAGATTCAGGACAGACAAAAGAAAGCTCTTCTTTGGACAGCACATAGTTAAACTATGGAACTCGCTGCAACAGGAGGCAGTGATGTCCACCAGCTTGAATGGCTTTCAAAGAGGTTTGGACAAATCCCTGGAGGAGGAGGGGGCTATGGATGGCTGCTAGCCAGGATGGCTCTGTTCTGGTTCCACTGTTGGAGGGCAGTAAGTGCTTTGGGATAGCAGTTGCTGGAAACTGCAGGAGGAGAGGGAGCTCTTGACCTTCGGTCCCAGAGGAAAGTGGTTAGCCACTCATCTTAGTCATAATAAATAACAAGATGAAAGATGAAAAAATATGTTTTAATCATTCCAGTGGCACCTTAAAGATCATCTAAATATAAGCTTTCAAGGTATGAGCTTTCGTGTGTAATACACTCATCTTAGATTCACATCACACCCAATCCCCATGGGGGGGTGGATGGTGTGGGATTCAAGTCATTCAAGTTTTTTATACCCTGTCCAGCTTCCAACACATATAAAATCATAATAAAATATCAAAGGTTTAAAACCTCCTGATACAGGGCTGCCTTCAGATGTCTTCTAAAAGTTCTGTAGCTATTTATCTCCTTAACATCTGATGGGCATCACCACCAGAAGACCCTTGGAGCTGGACCTCAGTGTCCAAGCTGAATGACAATGTCATTTAGGACTTTAAAGCACCAGCATTGTCATAGTAGAGCTCAGTGGAGGGGAAAACCAGCCAACCAGCCATATCTCAGGGGAGTACTTGCCTGGAGGCAGAGTCCATATGTAAGGTTCAGTTCAGTCCTAAGGTCAGGAATATCTCAGTTTACATAGTCAGACAATCCGGGGGTCAAGAAAGTCGAGGGTCCAAGGTCTTGAGAAGCAAGAAGCAGCAAGATATGGTCAGGAAGACAAATGTTGTTTCCAGCAAATGACTGAGACTAGAAACCATGCTTAAGAAACCTGGAGCGAGCTGGTTCTCACCAGGAGCAAGGGGGATGATCAGCAGCAGGTGGAATCACCTTGCCTTCTGCTCCTTTAGGCTGCTACTCAGCAGGTGAAGCCGACTGGCACATGACACACATTTTGAATTGTACTTGGAAATGTACTGGGAGCCAGTGAAGATCTTTTAGGACCAGTGTTATATGGTCTCGGCGGCCGCTCCCAGTCACCAGTCTAGCTGCCACATTCTGCATTAGTTGTAGTTTCCGGGTCACCTTCAAAGGTAGCCCCACGTAGAGCGCATTGCAGTAGTCCAAGCGGGAGATAATCAGAGCATGTACCACTCTGGCAAGACAGTCTGCGGGCAGGTAGGGTCTCATCTTGAATACCAGATGGAGCTGGTAGACAGCTGCGAGTCCAGAATGACCCCCAGGCTGCACACTTGGTCCTTCAGGGGCACAGTTACCCCGTTCAGAACCAGGGAGTCCCCCCAATCCCTGCCCTCCAAGGTGCTGTTTTGCTCTCCACGCAGGTATCGGTTTTGCCATCTGCATCATTGGCCTGTATGTCTCATTCTACTACAACACCATCATTGCCTGGGCCCTGTATTACTTCTATTCATCATTCACCCACACCTTGCCCTGGACCAGCTGTGACAACCCCTGGAATACGCCCAACTGCACCAGCTATTTTGGGAAGAGCAACGTCACCTGGACCAACCACTCCAAGTCGCCAGCCGAAGAGTTTTACATGTAAGTTTGTGTCATCTCCTGCATTTATGTGGTTTTGTCAACATTTGCAAATTCTGCCTGAACCCTCTCCCTCCCTCACTTCCTATCTCTCATTCACTAGTTTTTCCTGCTTTTATTAACTGTTATTTTGTCTTTTCAGTGGTTAGAAATGTTGCAAAGGTACAATAATAGTAGCACGCTTCTCTTGTTTCCTCTCCATGACCCTTCAAAATATCCTCTGCAGGGCTATCAAAGGCACCGTAGGCACAGTAACCTGCCCTCTCTTGCATCTCTCAAGCTTGTGGCCTTGCAGGTATCAATGGACCACAGTTCCTATCATCCCTGACCATGTTAGACTGGCGCAAGGGACTGATGGGAGCTGGAATCCAACAACATAGAACCATAGCATTGTCGAGTCAAAGGGGACCCTAAGGGTCATCTGTTCCAACGCCCTGCAGTGCAAGAATCAGAGTTCCATGGAACCCACTGGGTGGAAAGCCACCGGAGGGGAGAGGACTCTTGGGCTCAGGTCCTGCCTGTCCGTTTCCCTTGAAGGCATCTGACTGGCCACCCTGAGAACAGGATGCTGGGCTAGGTTGGCCATTGGCCTGATCCAGCAGGCTCTTCTGATGCTCTTAAGATCTGGAGGGCCACCCACCAGGGTTCCCAGTTCCTCCTTCAGAGCCTCTGCAACCATGTTTGCTCTGAGCTAAGTCCCATTGGCTTCAGTGGCGCTTATGATTGCACCCTTGACCATTGTGTGTCCAAGAAGAGCCTGCTCTGGTGACAAGTGAGGCGCTCAGGGCGATGGCACTCTGATGTTTCCCCTTGTTTCTCTCTTTCTGTCTGCCTCAGGAGGAAGGTTCTGGAGCTCCAGAACTCGCAGGGCCTGTCCAGCGTGGGAGGCATCCGTTGGCAGCTGCTCCTCTGCCTCTTCCTCATCTTCACCATCGTCTACTTCAGCCTTTGGAAAGGGGTAAAGACCTCTGGGAAGGTAACAGATGCTTTGACTCCCTTCTGTCCAGGCTCCTGGAGGTGGGCAGATCAAGGAGGGGGAAATGTCTCAGCTATACATTCTGCACTGGCCCCTGAAGGGACATTGTCCTACCTGCAAGTAGCACCCCCCCCAATGGCAGCAAATATTTGACACTCCCCCCCAGCTGACCTGACCACTTCTGAGGTGTTTCTCCAGCCCCCTGTGGCTGACAGCAGTGGTGGGAGAGGTGAGGATTAGAGAGGGGCAATGTGTCAAGTGGGAACAGGAGCAGCTAGCAGCAAAGTCTTCATGGTGCTCACGGCTCCCAAACTCTGGGACCTTCCACTTGCTGAGGTGCCAAGACCTCACCACCAGCTGAGATTTAGGAGGTAGTGCAAACCTTTCCTCCTCTTCTACCCCAACCATCAAGCTTTTGAATCAATTTTGCTTTGTTCTCTGGCTAGTTTCCTTTCTTGTTTTATGAGGAACTGTTTTGCTTTAAAAATTTATAATAATCTGATTTATAATAATCTTTTGTTTTATTTTTAATGATTTGCTCACTGCTCCAAGGATAGTTACATGGGGCATGCAAAGAGAGGAGATTGGCTGGACAGATTTCAATAGATCTGTCTGAATCTGTGTGTTTCCTGCAATTCCACAGTGGGCATGTGGGTACCAAATTCTGCACTGTTAAGCATTTTCATTTTCGCTTTGAGAGCAAACAAATAGCTTCCTAGCCCTTAAGTTTGAAACATTTACAATAACCCCCGATGAAAGAGTCCAGAGCCCAAAGGAGAAGGGGCTGAGCAGGATCCCCAGAGAGGAGGGAGGGAGGCACTCAGGGCAGCCCTGCCTGGCTCTTGGATTGGCAGGACGGATCCAAATAAATGGTGCAAAACAAGCCAATTGGAATAATTTGACCAATTACAGCATTCAGTTGTGCTTGATTCAGGATGCCAAAACCCCCTTTTCAAAATAAAAACAATAGTTGCAATGATGATTATGATGATAAACATCCTACTGGGGAGATATGTAGGAATTACTCCAAGGGAGAGCTATGGTAATTTGACCACTCTGATGGATTGGCCATAAACCACAAGTGAGGGGGAGGGAGCAGGAGATTCACTTAGAAAATCTGGGAACTTGACGTTTTGGGGGAACAAGGAAGGGATGCACAGCCCACCCAGGAGGGGAAGCTGTTGATCGCCATGGCCCTGCCCACTGCAGCCCCTTTGCTGCCTTCCAGGTGGTGTGGGTGACAGCCACCCTGCCCTACGCTGTCTTGCTCATCCTGCTGATTCGTGGAGCGACTCTGCCAGGAGCCTGGAGAGGGATCGTCTTCTACCTGCGACCCAACTGGGAGAAGCTCACCAGCACAGCCGTAAGCCAGCATGATGGCTGCCTCATAAGGCCATGATACAAATTGATGGTGCAGCCACATTTGGAATACTGTGTCCAGTTCTGGTCACCTCACCTCCAAAGGGATGTTGTAGAGCTAGAAAAGGTTCAGAAAAGGGCAACTGACAGAGGTTTATAAAATTAGGCAAAACATGGAGAAAAGGTTTTCTCCCAATCTCAGAGCACTAGAACCAGGGTCCTCCAATGAAGCTGAATGCTGGAAGATTGGGGAGAGATAAAAGGCAATGGATGGCACTGTGGTCTAAACCACTGAGCCTAGGGCTTGCTGATCGGACGGTCAGTTGTTCGAATCCCCATGACGATGGGGTGAGCTCCTGTTGCTCGGTCCCTGCTCCTGCCAACCTAGCAGTTCGAAAGCACTTCAAAGTGCAAGTAGATAAATAGGTACCACTCCGGCGGGAAGGTAATCGCCGTTTCCGTGTGCTGCTCTGGTTTTGCCAGAAGCGGCTTAGCAATGCTGGCCACACGACCCAGAAAAACTGTCTTTGGACAAACGTCGGCTTCCTCGGCCAGTAAAGCAAGATGAGCGCCGCAACCCCAGAGTCGTTCATGACTGGACTTAACTGTCAGGGGTCTTTTACTACCTTTTTTTTACTTCATGTAGTGCAGAGTTAAACTATGGAACTCCCTGCCACAGAAGACCATGATGGCCACCAACCTGCTTGACTTGAAAGAGGATTAGACAAATTCATGGAGGAGGAGAGGGCTATTGATGGCTACTAGCCAGAATGACTGTGCTCTGTCCTCACGGTTTGTGGCAGCAATGCTTCTGAATCCCAGTTGCTAGAAGCCACAGGAGGGGAGAAGGCTCTTGTGCTCAGGTGCCACTTGCTGGTTTCCCACAGGCACTTGAGAACTGGATGCTTGACTAGATGCACCCCTTTGCGCCTGATCCAGCCAGCTCTTCTTATGGTCTTATGCTTCTTGCACAGCTGCACAACATAGTGAAGGCTAGTTACAGATAGGTAGCCGTGTTGGTCTGCCATGGTCAAAACAAAATAAAAAAATTCCTTCCAGTAGCACCTTAAAGACCAACTGAGTTAGTTCTAGGTATGAGTTTTCGTGTGCATGCACAATTCTTCAGATACACATCTGAAGTATACTTCAGATACATCTGTGTATACACATCTTCAGATACATCTTCAGATACATCTGTGTATCTGAAGAAGTGTGCATGCACACGAAAGCTCATACCTAGAACTAACTCAGTTGGTCTTTAAGGTGCTACTGGAAGGAATTTTTTTATTTTATAGTGAAGGCTGTCACTTTTGCTCGCTGGCTGGGCTCCTGTGCCTTGACCAGATGTGTGTCAGGTTGGCCATCAGCAAGAAGCAGCAAAGTGACTTCGTATGCAGAGGTGGCCCCTAGCAGTCCACCTGATGCAGTGCTGAAGCTCCTTGGGGCCTTAAGGCAGCTTTCCAAGATGTGTTCCTCCCACCCCAGAACAGGCACCAGGAAAACGGCATAGAGGTTTCTCTCAGCCTGTTCTAGGCATGACTGGGCCTGAGTCCTTTCCTTTAAATAACCAGAAGCATTTCTCAAAAAAATTTGGGAATCCATCTATAATGAATTAAAAAAAATTCAAAAATATACGTTTGTTAAAAAACCCGAAGCCTTCTTGCTGGGGATAATTGGTAAGGATATCAAAGAAGAAGATAGAACCTTTTTTCAATATGCAACGGTGGCCGCCAGAACCCTCATAGCACAGTACTGGAAAACACCAAAAATCCCAACACTAAAGGAGTGGCAACTTAAACTATCCGATTATTTGGAGTTGGCTAAATTGACACAGAAAATAAGAAATCAAAGAAGTGCAAAATTTAACAATGAATGGGATAAATTTAGGATATATATGGAAATAGAGACAAGGGGAAAATCAAAATGTTGATCAGAAACACATATGTACTTACAGAAATCACAGTAGGCATGAGATAACGCTTACTACGTAAAAAGCTTTATTAAGGAATAGACACAGCAGATAGATAAACAAGCTAACATTTTCCGAAATCGAGATAAAGGGAAGTCGATCAATGTCATTAAAGTTGTATGTATTCATGTTTTTCTTTTTTTCTCTTTCTCTTTTTCTTTTTTCTTTTTTTTTTCTCTTTCTCTGTTTTTTCTTTTTCATTTTGTCTTTTGTACGTTTGTGAAATATATTTATGTCAAAATTTAATAATAAATAAATAAATAAATAACCAGAAGCAGGTTGCAAATGAGCTACTATGGCAGCCCCAAGGGGCACCTTGCACTGCCAGGCCAGCTGCCCTGCCCGAGCCTCTGAGCAAGCTGGCTGCTGGCGTCCCATCTGTCATTTCAAAGCCAGCCTTAAGTATTCCATACTGATATGAGAGCATTGCATAATGCAGTGTTATGTTAATGATTACCAGAATGTGACACACCAAGGCTGGTCCCTTTCCCAGGTTGCATCTGATGCTCTAGCAGCACACCTACCCAAGTGGGCAGAGACACTCCCACCCCATGGAGCAACAGGGAGGAGAGGCTTGCAGTGGACAGAATCAGGGGAGAGGTTGGGGGAGCACAGTGGCAGGCTCTCTTTAAAGCCTAGCTGTGGGGTTCCTGACCATCCATCCCTCCACCTGGCTTTGCACTCCAGAGAAGATCAGAGGATGGATTGTCAGGAGGGAGAGTATTGGGTTGATTATTGTTTCAGAAAGCAATAATCAAAAGCAGCCCTTGGAAATGTAAATCACTAATTGAATCACTCATCTCATTTGCATCTGCTGGGGATTTAGTTGGCCAGCTTCCCTCTCACTGTCTTTGCAAAGCAGGACTGACAATACACTTCCTGCCTGTCATTACCGCTGAGTTGCCCGGGCGAATTTTGATTAAAGCTAATCAGGTGGAGAGGAGAAAAAGCCAAGGAATCACAGCCAAGAAGTGGTGCTGCCTTTATAGTCTCTCCTCCCCCCCCCCGCCTTTATAGTCTCTCCTCCCCCCCCCGCCTTTATAGTCTCTCCTCCCCCCCCCCGCCTTTATAGTCTCTCCTCCCCCCCCCGCCTTTATAGTCTCTCCTCCCCCCCCGCCTTTATAGTCTCTCCTCCCCCCCCCCGCCTTTATAGTCTCTCCTCCCCCCCCGCCTTTATAGTCTCTCCTCCCCCCCGCCTTTATAGTCTCTCCTCCCCCCCGCCTTTATAGTCTCTCCTCCCCCCCGCCTTTATAGTCTCTCCTCCCCCCCCGCCTTTATAGTCTCT
Organism: Podarcis erhardii; assembly: GCF_964252035.2. NCBI lineage: Eukaryota > Metazoa > Chordata > Lepidosauria > Squamata > Lacertidae > Podarcis > Podarcis erhardii. The sequence continues at coordinate 54,995,251 of NC_138502.1, read as the reverse complement.
CCTCCCCCCCCACCTTTATAGTCTCTCCTCCCCCCCCGCCTTTATAGTCTCTCCTCCCCCCCCCACCTTTATAGTCTCTCCTCCCCCCCCGCCTTTATAGTCTCTCCTCCCCCCCGCCTTTATAGTCTCTCCTCCCCCCCCGCCTTTATAGTCTCTCCTCCCCCCCCCCACCTTTATAGTCTCTCCTCCCCCCCCCCGCCTTTATAGTCTCTCCTCCCCCCCGCCTTTATAGTCTCTCCTCCCCCCCCTTTATAGTCTCTCCTCCCCCCCCGCCTTTATAGTCTCTCCTCCCCCCCCCGCCTTTATAGTCTCTCCTCCCCCCCCCGCCTTTATAGTCTCTCCTCCCCCCCCGCCTTTATAGTCTCTCCTTCCCCCCCGCCTTTATAGTCTCTCCTCCCCCCCCCCGCCTTTATAGTCTCTCCTCCCCCCCCGCCTTTATAGTCTCTCCCCCCCCCCCGCCTTTATAGTCTCTCCTCCCCCCCCCCGCCTTTATAGTCTCTCCTCCCCCCCCCCCCGCCTTTATAGTCACACACATTCCCCTTGTGGGAATCCAGGTGGGCATGGGGGGTTGGCCCCTACAGACAGGTGGGCCAAGACTTCCGTTCTCCTGCTCTGAGGAACTAATAAGGACCAGGATCTGTCCAAAGACTCCCCCAGCCCAACAATCTGTTTGCCAAACGCTTCACCTGTGGTCACTGCCACCATCACCACCTGCCAGCCATGAGGGCAACCACCCAGGGGCACAGCAGGGAGCAAGGAGGGAGGGTGAGCCTCAAGCCCTTTCCTAGGTGCCCCCAAGTGCCTTCTAGCTGGGTAATAAATTATGGGGGGAACTGAAGACAGAGGTGATCTTGGCTTCTGGGCACAATATTAATTTCAGGAAGGAAGGAAAGGCCCAACAATTTCACCTAGTGGTATGTCAGGAGTAATGAATGGGGATAATTGAAGAGAAATTGAATTGATCTGGAGCAAGATCTGTTCGGGAAGGTAACTGAGGGCAAATTAATTGGAAAGGAAATTATTTGGGGGGAACTTGAGGTGGAGCACACATTCATTGAAGGACTTATTTGGGGTGATTTGGAGTGGGAGATGGCTTCCTTTCTGTGACATTGAAGTCATAGAATCATAGAATCCTAGAATCCTAGAATCATAGAGTTGGAAGAGACCACAAGGGCCATCGAGTCCAACCCCCTGCCAAGCAGGAAACACCATCAGAGCACTCCTGACATATGGTTGTCAAGCCTCTGCTTAAAGACCTCCAAAGAAGGAGACTCCACCACACTCCTTGGCAGCAAATTCCACTGTCAAACAGCTCTTACTGTCAGGAAGTTCTTCCTAATGTTTAGGTGGAATCTTTTTTCTTGTAGTTTGGAACCATTGCTCCGTGTCCGCTTCTCTGGAGCAGCAGAAAACAACCTTTCTCCCTCCTCTATGTGACATCCTTTTATATATTTGAAAATGGCTATCATATCACCCCTTAACCTCCTCTTCTCCAGGCTAAACATGCCCAGCTCCCTTAGCCGTTCTTCATAAGGCATCGTTTCCAGGTCTTTGACCATTTGGGTTGCCCTCCTCTGGACACGTTCCAGTTTGTCTGTGTCCTTCTTGAACTGTGGTGCCCAGAACTGGACACAGTACTCCAGGTGAGGTCTGACCAGAGCAGAATACAGTGGCACTATTACTTCCCTTGATCTAGATGCTATACTCCTATTGATGCAGCCCAGAATTGCATTGGCTTTTTTAGCTGCCGCGTCACACTGTTGGCTCATGTCAAGTTTGTGGTCAACCAAGACTCCTAGATCCTTTTCACATGTACTGCTCTCAAGCCAGGTGTCACCCATCTTGTATTTGTGCCTCTCATTTTTTTTGCCCAAGTGCAATACTTTACATTTCTCCCTATTAAAATTCATCTTGTTTGTTTTGGCCCAGTTCTCTAATCTGTCAAGGTCGTTTTGAAGTGTGATCCTGTCCTCTGGGGTGTTAGCCACCCCTCCCAGTTTGGTGTCATCTGCAAATTTGATCAGGATGCCCTTGAGTCCATCATCCAAGTCGTTGATAAAGATGTTGAATAAGACCGGGCCCAAGACAGAACCCTGTGGCACCCCACTAGTCACTCTTCTCCAGGATGAAGAGGAACCATTGATGAGCACCCTTTGGGTTTGGTCAGTCAGCCAGTTACAAATCCACTGAGTGGTAGCATAGTCAAGACCGCATTTTACCAGCTTCTTTACAAGAATATCATGGGGCACCTTGTCAAATGCCTTGCTGAAATCAAGGTAGGCTACATCCACTGCGTTCCCTTCATCTACCAGGCTTGTAATTCTGTCAAAAAACGAGATCAGGTTAGTCTGACATGACTTATTTTTCAGAAATCCATGCTGACTATTGGTGATCACAGCATTCCTTTCTAGGTGCTCACAGACTGTTTGCTTAATGATCTGCTCCAGAATCTTCCCTGGTATTGATGTCAGACTGACTGGGCGGTAATTATTTGGGTCCTCTCTTTTCCCCTTTTTGAAAATAGGGACAACATTTGCCCTCCTCCAGTCTGCCGGGACTTCGCCTGTTCTCCAGGAATTCTCAAAGATGACTGCCAGTGGTTCTGAGATCACATCTGCCAGTTCTTTTAATACTCTTGGATGCAGTTCATCTGGCCCTGGAGACTTGAATACATCTAAACTAGCCAAGTATTCTTGTACTATCTCCTTAGTTATTCTGGGCTGTGTTTCCTCTGCTGAATCATTTGCTCCAAATTCTTCAGGTCGGGCATTGTTTTCTTTATCGGAGAAGACTGAGGCAAAGAAGGCATTGAGGAGTTCAGCCCTTTCTGTGTCCCCTGTTTGCATTTCACCATCTTCTCCTCTGAGTGACCCCACTGTTTCTTCCTGGCTATTTGTTTGAATTCCTCTTTGGTGGTTTCCCCCCTTTTCCATTTTTTGTACACATCCTTTTTTAATCTTAACTCAGTTAAAAGTTCTTTAGATAGCCACCCTGGCTTCTTTAGGCACCTTCCATGTTTCCGTCTCATTGGTATTGCCTGAAGTTGTGCTTTTACTATCTCCCTCTTAACAAACTCCCAGCCATCATGAACTCCCTTTCCTTTTAGTATTACTGTCCATGGGATCTCACCCAGCACTTCCCTAAGTTTTATGAAGTCGGCTTTCCTAAAGTCAAGAAATTGAGTCCTAGTATGCTGGGCTGCTCCTTTCCGCTGTATAGTAAACTTCAGAAGAGCATGATCACTCGCACCTAATGATCCTTCCACTTCTACCCCACTAACCAGGTCATCAACATTGGTTAGGACCAGATCTAAAATGGCTGTTCCTCTTGTTGCTTCTCCCACTTTCTGGACAACGAAGTTGTCTGCAAGGCCAGTGAGGAATCTGTTTGACCTTATGCTCTTGGCTGAGTTTGACATCCAGCAAATATCCGGGTAATTGAAGTCCCCCATTACTACTATCTCCCTTCCTTTTGCATGCTTGGCCATCTGTTCCAGGAAGGCATCACCTATGTCCTCCGTTTGGCTTGGGGATCTATAGTAAACTCCCACAATGAGGTCCCTGTTATTCATCTCTCCCTTAATTTTGACCCAAATGCTCTCACTTTGGCTTTGAGGTTCTAAATCTTGGATCTCTTCACAGGTATACACATCCCTGACATATAACGCCACTCCTCCTCCTTTCTTGTCTGGTCTGTTTCTCTGAAATAGATTGTAACCCTCCATTATTACATTCCAGTCGTGGGACTTATCCCACCAGGTTTCAGTGATGCCTATTATGTCATATTTAGTTTGCTGTACCAAGAGCTCAAGCTCATCTTGTTTATTACCCATGCTTTGCGCATTAGTGTACAGACATTGAAGTCCATTAATCATTCCCCCGTGTCTCTTATTTAAGGATTTTTTCCTCCCACCACTAGGTCTGCGTACTGTTTGCTCCATTTGGTCTTTGACATTTGGATGATCATCTTCATCAATTGATAGATTCCTACCTTCAGGAGCACTGTCTTCCTCCCCCACATTAGTCAGTTTAAAGCCCTCCTGATGAGGTTTCTGAGATTTTTGGCAAAAACATTCCTCCCAACCGTTGTGAGGTGCAGCCCATCGCTTGCCAGAAGTCCATCTTCAAGAAACTGCAGTCCGTGATCTAAGAATCCAAACCGTTCCTGTTTACACCATTTGCAAAGCCAGCTGTTCACTTCCACTATTTTTCTCTCTCTCCCTGGGCCACGTCGTTCAACTGGGAGGACAGATGAGATGACAATTTGTGCATTTAATTGCTTCAATTTCCCGCCCAGAGCCTCATAGTCTCTTTTGATCTTCTGGAGGCTATTGCTTGCAGTGTCATTGGTTCCCACATGAACCAAGAGGAAGGGGTATTTGTCAGTGGGTTTTATGATTCCTTGCAGTCGTTCAGTTACATCTTGGATCTTAGCCCCGGGGAGACAGCACACTTCCCGAGACATCTTGTCAGGCCCACAGATCACTGCTTCTGTTCCCCTCAGTAGGGAATCCCCTATCACCACTACACGCCTCCTCTTAGGTCTGGTTGGGGTTCTTCCATGAGCTGTCCGTTCCAAGGTCGCCTGCACATTCCCTGAGGACTGACTTTGCTGCTCGTCTTCATATACCTGATCGACTGTAACGACGGAGAGATCCTCAAATGGAGTCTGCTCTTCGTCTTCCATTCTAGGGGAGAGGACCTCAAAGCGATTGTGTATTTCTAAACAATCAGAGCGAACCCTGGGCCTCCTACTTCTTTGAGTCACGTTTCTCCATATATCTGGCTCCTGTGTTGGTGAACTAGCCTCCTTCTCAGGGGAGTCCCCTGTCTCCTCCTTGGTGGAGACGGTGTGCTCTGTTGCTTCCAAGAAGAGCTCCAGCTCTCTAATTCTTTGGAGCGTAGCTACACGTTCCTCCAGTTGCTGGACTTTGTCTTTTAAGAGGGCAACCAACATGCAATTGCTGCAGGTAAAGCTGCCTGCAACCATTGGCAAGATGGCAAACATTGCGCAGGAACCGCAGGCGACTGCAGCTGTTCCCTCACTCTCCATCTTGAGAACGTGTCGTTGGGGCTGGCTACAGTGGTCCTCCATCATAAGAAGTGTGCAGACAGGACAAATAACTCCCCCCCCAAAACCCCTAGGTCTCCCCCAACAAACGTTTGAGACTAGCTCCCCTAAAGCTAAAGATAGATAATCACCTACCTCAACAGAAACCCTGCCCCCTCTGACCTTTGCACAGGGAGAGCAGCTAATCAGCCACAAGAAACACACACAGGAGAAAACCCTTTTTGCTCCTTCTTCAGCCGCTGCCCTACAAGTCCAAACATACATCTCCACATATAAAATTGCATTTGCAGATTTGTCTCTACGGCCCCACATGCCATCTTTTCATTCCCTCACCATGTATCCTGGCAACAGCTCTTCCCAAACATTAGACAGCTTGACTACACCCACAACTGGAGTCTTTGCTCCTTCCTGAGGAACAACAGGGTGTGACCCAACTGAACAACAGGTCTCAGGATTCCTTCCTGTGGTGGAGGGGATGATTCTGGATGTTTAGCCTCTGTCTAGGTTCTATTTTGTTCCTCTGAGCCAGAGGCCTGTTGTATTTGGGTCTGTGCAGGTTTGGGTCGATGCTGCCGCCCAGATCTTCTTCTCCCTGGGGCCAGGATTTGGCGTCCTCCTCGCTCTGTCCAGTTACAATCCATTCCACAACAATTGCTACCGGTAAGGGCCTGAGGCCAAATCCAAATTCTCCCTTTGCCCCCTCCCCTCCCCCATGCCTCCACTGCAGATGAGTGAGACAGGGCTAACAACCTTCTCTCTGCAGCACCATGATTTGAATGGCTTTCCCTGCACCATGTCCTTGAGTGAGGACTGGCCAAGCTTGGCTGACGCCTTGCTGGTGTGCCAGTAAGCTGTGCTCAACTCCCAGGGAACTGCCATTCCTCCTGTGGGAAGGAGTGAGTATGCCTTTGGTAACCCTACAGTCTTCCCTCATTTCCAGGCTTAATGTGGGCTGACCATATAGACTTGGTTTTTGTTTGGTGGAACAGGTCACAGGGTTGGCCTCTCCAGAAGGCCTTGTGCGCATGCAGGCATTGCTCTCCTTTGATGGTGCATGCTGGTGCTACCACAGGGGCACTGCAGCATTTATTTGAGCTTGCAGGGAGGATGCCATCCCCAGGCAGAGCAGCGAGCAGAGAGGGTAAGTGCGGGAGGCCCTACCAGGATGGCTACCCTGAGGAGAGGAGAGGCATACCATCACATTGTCATGGTAGAATTAAGATTCAGCTGCCAGCCCAGTGGGCTTCTGGAGGTTGGGACGGGGAGGGAATCCTCTTGTCCTTTGGCTGCAGGGAGCAAAATGTCTTCCGTTAGCCCTGAGTTGGTGCTGCAGATCCAGGTTGTTGCTGCATCCTCTCAATGACAGTCAAGGTCACCTTGTTGTGAGGCCTGTGGCCTGTCCAGAGACTAATTTATTTTGCCTTCCAGGGATGCCATCATCACCAGCGTGGTCAACTGCCTCACCAGCTTCCTGTCAGGATTCGTCATTTTCACCGTCTTGGGATACATGGCAGAAATGAGGGATGTGGAAGTCGAGGATGTGGCAAGAGACAAAGGTTTGTGTTCTGCGTGTCATGTGCGTCAAAACTGCAGTGCTAAAATTTCTTCCACGTGGTGCATCTGATTGTGGCCTCATGCTCCACACTCCATAACACAGAATCCTAGCATTGTAGAGTTGGAAGGGACCCTCAAGGGTCCAATCACCTGCAATGCAGGAATCACAACTGAAGAATCCCTAACGGGTGGCCCTCCAACCTCTGCTTAAAAACCCCCGAGGAAGGAGAGTCTGCCATAGAGTTCACCCAGTCCTTAAACTCCCTCCGTTAGTCTGTGACACCTGAGATGTGGACAACCCTCCATACCCTGCTTGGTGCTTATGTCCCTGCCACATCCAGTTAGAGGAGGTTTCTGCCCATGCGATGTTGAACACAAGGGCAAGCTGTGGCCATGCAGGCATAGAGAGTACACTTGATTTACACACTCTTTGAATGTGGCATTTTGGCCTTTACAAAGCTCAGGGGTTCCATATAGTGGAACCCTGAGAGAACATCTTCATGTATATTTAGGCAAGAGTCCCCAATATGTTTAAAATGCTGTGAGTTGCTCTTAGGCTTATAATCCAAAATCTGCAGACCCACAAGAGAGGAATAATAATAATAATAATAATAATAATAATAATAATAATAATAATTTATTTATACCCCGCCCATCTGGCTAAGTTTCCCCAGCCACTCTGGGCGGCTCCCAATTGAGTGTTAAAAACATACAGCATTAAATATTAAAAACTTCCCTGAACTTCCTTCAGATGTCTTCTAAATGTCAGGTAGTTGTCAGTTGACATATGATGGGAGGGCATTCCACAGGGCGGGCGCCACTACGAAGAAGGCCCTCAGTCTGGTTCCCTGTAGCTTTGCTTCTTGCAGTGAGGGAACCGCCAGAAGGCCCTCGGTGCTGGATCTCAGTGTCCGGGCAGAACGATGGGGGTGGAGACGCTCCTTCAGGTATACTGGACCGAGGCCGTTTAGGGCTTTAAAGGTCAGCACCAACACTTTGAATTGTGCTCGGAAATGTACTGGGAGCCAATGCAGATCTCTCAGGACCGGTGTTATGTGGTCCCTGCGGCAACTCCCAGTCACCAGTCTAGCTGCCACATTCTGGATTAATTGCAGTTTCCGGGTCACCTTCAAAGGTAGCCCCACGTAGAGCGCATTGCAGTAGTCCAAGCGGGAGATAATCAGAGCATGCACCACTCTGGCCAGACAGTCTGCGGGCAGGTAGCGTCTCAGCCTGTGTACCAGATGGAGCTGGTGGACAGCTGCCCGGGACACAGAATTGACCTGCGCCTTCATGGACAGCTGTGAGTCCAAAATGACTCCGAGGCTGCACACCTGGTCCTTCAGGGGCACAGTTACTCCATTCAGGACCAGGGAGTCCCCCACACCCACCTGCCCCGTCCCCCCAAAACAGTACTTCAGTCTTGTCAGGATTTAACCTCAATCTGTTAGCCGCCAGCCATCCTCCAATCATTGCAGCAGTTCCATCCCTTCCAGTTGCCCTTGGCCTTTGGAAATGCTTGGCCATTCATGGTATGCTAGGAAGCTGCCTTATTCTGAGCCCGGCGATTGGTCCATCTGGCTCAGTACTGCCTACACTGACTGCCAGCAATGGCTCTCTGAGGTTTCAGACATGAGTCTCTCCCAGCCCCACCTGGTGATGCTGCAGGGATGGAACCTGGGACAGGTGCTCTCCCCACAGAGCCACAGCTCTTTGGCATATTCTCTTCTTTAGGGCCCAGCCTCCTCTTCATCACTTACCCTGAAGCCATCGCCAACATGGTCGGCTCCACTTTCTTCGCCATAATCTTCTTCCTCATGATGATAACACTGGGACTGGACAGCACGGTAGGGAGAACTCTGCCTTATACCCCAAATCATGCATTGCTAGATTTTAAAAGGCTCAGGGCATAGCTCTCCACAAACCTGGGCAAACTTTGCTTGTGCTAACATAGATGCAGGGTGAGGCAGGGAAACTGCTATGGAAATGTACCCCCCCGACATATAACTGGAGCAGGGGATCCAGGGCCCTGGGGCTCAGGCCCCCTAAGCCACCCCTAAAAGTGACCCTGCTTTGTGGTCAGGCAATAGGGAAGATTATGGGATTCTTTTCACCATGTTTTTAGTTTGATTTCACCCGCAAGAGGACACTCCTCCAATGTAGCACATCATTCCTTTTTTATTTGTTTCTTTGAAAAAAAGGCTACTGCGAATTGAAATATTTCCAAATTCTGAAAGTGTGCACCTTCACAGAAGAGCCTGGCTGGATCAGGCCAAAGGGGCTCCTCTAGTCCAGCATCCTGTTCTCACAGGGATTGTCCACACTTCCAGGCCCACTGGCTTGGCCCCAGGACTATGGGCACACATGTGTCTGATGTCACACGCACAAGTCAGTGGGTGTGCTAACATTGCACGCACATGCAAAATTTGTGGGTGCCTTCATGGGGAATGTTGTGGGGGCTGGAGTACCCAGGGCCCCAGGCAGCCGGCACCGATGCACCTTTCCACTTAACCTGTGCTTCTGAGGCATCAGTCTGAGTGGTTTGCCCCCTGCCCTGCTCCTTTCCCAGGGAAAACCTTAGCTCTAAATCAGAGCAAACATCAACCCAAATTGCTGTTTGCTCCGACGGAGTGCCAAAGAGTGGTTTTCCTCAGGGAAAAGCAGTGGACAAGAACAAATGAGGATACGCTGCAGTGGCCCCCAGATGCCCCCAAGGGAAGCCCTCCAAGCAGGATTTCAGCACAGGAGCAACACTCTCTTCTCCTGTGGCTGCCAGCAACTGGCATTCAGAAGCATTGCTGCACCACCAGAGTGCCATGTGGAAGAATTATCCCATATTTTGACTGAGCCTTCCACATAACTCTCTCTGTCTCTGTCTCTGTCTCTGTCTCTGTCTCTGTCTCTGTCTCTGTCTCTGTCTCTGTCTCTGTCACACACACACACACACACACACACACACACACACACAGTGTTCTTTTGCTGACTCAGGCTGACAACTCTTTTTGGGGGGTGTATTTGCAGTTTGGGGGCCTGGAGGCTATGATCACAGCAATAATGGACGAGTACCCCCACCTCCTAGCCAAGCAACGGGAGCTGTTTGTCCTGGGGCTCATCACAACCTGCTTCCTGGGCTCTGTAGCCACTCTGACCAGTGTGAGTTGCCAAAAAGTGGAGCCATATGCGGGGGGGGAGGGGGCTTGGTTGTCTCTTGCTTGTTGACAGCCTTCAGACTTAGAATAACAGAATCCTAGAACAGTAGAGTTGGAAGGGATCCCAAGGGTCATCTTGTCCAACACCCTACAACAAGTGGACTTTTCGGGATCCACTTCATTTTCTGCTAGAATCTTGAGGTAGGTGCAAAATATAGGTGTCTAGAATCAAAATGCTGAGAAAAGGGGCAGAGCCTGTTGCCCCCAAGGGCATCAGCTGGGAAAGTTTTCGTATACAAGGACAAATCTACATCAGAGCCCCAACAAACTGGCCAACAGAGCTCAGTAAAGACCTGATTAAAGGGATCTTGTTAATACTCTGGTTTACAAGTGTGGAGACACAAGACTGAGAGAGAAGCAAGTAACAGAAGAATAGCCAGGACAAAGAGTTGTGGTTTGGGGTTTTTTTACCAGCATTTTTAATAGAATCATAGATGCAGGAGGCCAACTAGTCCACCCCTTGATCAGTACAGGACCTTGCAACTACTTCATCTGTGAATGAAGCCCATTCAGACTTGGCTTAAATATCTCCAGAAGGGGGTGTCTGCTGTCCTCTGAGGCAGAGTGCCAAGCCACCCTTCCCATTTGGACATCTCTCCTCATGTTTAGCCAGAAACTGCTTCCCAGCCATTTCCCCCATTGGTGGGTCTGGCACATAAAGAACATAAGAAGAGCTTGCTGGATCAGGCCCAAAGGGACCTGTGCTCACAGTGGCCAACTAGATGGGAAGCCAGTAAGCAGGACCTGTGCTCAAGAGCCTTCTCCCTTCCTGCACTTTCCAACAACTGGTATTGAGAAGCCTTGCTGCCTCTGATTGTGAAGTCATGACTAGCCCTCTCCTCCTCTATGGATTTGTCTACTTGCCTTTTAAAGCCATCCAGGTTGATGGCCAACTCTGCCTCCTTTGAGAGTGGGTTCCATGAATCTTCCAACATCCAGCTTTGTTGGATATTCTCAAATTTGAGGGTTATGAGAGAGGGAGAAAAACTTCTCTCTCCACTTCTCTCTCCATGCCATGCATAATTTAATCAGCTTCTGTCATGTCTCCTCTTACTCACCTTTTATCTAAAACCGAAAAGCCTTTCCTGATAGGAAATAGTCACTCCATCCCAGTGATCATTTTGCTTGCCCTTTCCTGAACAAACCTGCTCTGACTTCTGTGTGATGGTCCTTTCGATTTTTTGAAGACGGCTATCATGTCTCCTCTTCTTCTTCTCTTTCCCCAGCAAAACATACTCAACTCTTTCAACTGTTCCCACAGCCATTGTTAAACCACTGGCATGGTTTAACATATGGCTGGCATAGTTACAGGTAGGTAGCCGTGTTGGTCTGCCATAGTCGAAACAAAATAAAAAAAATCCTTCCAGTAGCACCTTAGAGACCAGCTATGGCTGGCATGTTAAACCACTCATAGTAGCAATAATGGTAACATGACCAAGATCTCAACAGAGAAGCATTGGCCATATTTGTCACCCCAGCTGAAAAGCTACTAAGCTTGGATCTTCCCATTTTAGGGCGGGTCATACATCGTGAAACTCTTGGAAGAGTTTGGTGCCGGCTGCTCCATCTTAGCAGTGGTGTTCCTGGAGTCCATTGCAGTCTCCTGGTTTTACGGTAAGGAGAGAAACACCATGTCCCAGTTACTAGGTTTACTATGAGTCCCGGAGAGATTCTCAGCCTTCCCTGCCTTCTGAAACAACCCCCTGTACATGCTATTGCCTAGAAGTCGGGGGGGGGGATTGTGTCCAGTGGGTTTCCATAGGGAAAGGACTCTATAGAGGTGGGGCCACACCTCAGAAGGCCTTGCTTCCAACAGCCATTGCACCACAGCTGCTCTGGATGTTTCATCATTATCCTTATGTGCCAAATGTTCCTGTGCCATTCATCCATTGTTGTGGGGGCTGTGGGGAGGTTTTTTTAATTAGACTATTTATTTTAATATATTTATATGCCACTTGTCATGCAAGCATCTCCAGGCAATGCACAACAGCAAAACAAAATATGAAATGGAATGTTACAACGCAAATACAATATGCAATACAATTATAATCCAAATGAATTAGTAGTTTAAACAAAGTCAAACGCATAAGAATTGACATCAGGAAAGATCAAAGTGAATACAAAGGTCTTGAGCCTGCAGCAACACTGTGACACAAATGGTGAGAGGGATCACACACTTACTGTGGCTGAAATGTTTGTGGTGCAGATCCCACAACTGCCACAGCCGCATGAACAGGAGCTCCACCCTTCTTGGCCCCCTTCTTTTCTTTCCAGGGATCCAGCAGTTTTGCAATGACGTGAAGGCAATGCTGGGGTTTGCTCCAGGAATCTATTGGCAGGTTTGCTGGGCTGCTGTCAGTCCAGCCTTTCTAGCAGTAAGTACTAATCTTCATCATCCTCATTCACCCCCAATGTCCAGCTCAGGAAAAGAGACACTTCCCTGCTTCCAGGAATGCCGACCATGTGCTTGAGACCACAGAGGAAGCAGAAGGGAAAGAGAGGCCAAGCTAATAAGGGATGGATGTGGTTGTTGCAGCATATAGATCCCACCGTTCCTCTGAGTGGCTCCAGGTGGCTTACATAGTTCTCCTCCTCTCCACCTGATCCTCACAACAACCCTGTGAGATTGGGCTGCGATACTGCTACTGGCCCAAGGTCACCCAGGGAGCTTTGTGGCTGAGTGGGGGTTTGCACTCTGGTCTCCCAGATTCTAGTCCAACACTCTCACCTGCTGGCTCTCAAAATGCTGGCCACTGGGGAATTGAGATGAGGCTGAGGGGCTTTCTCGGGCCCCTTCCCTTGAGAGCAAGGGTTGCCACTTAGTGCAAGCATGTATGCTTTGCTGGCAAAAGGTTTTCAGTTCCATCCTGGGCATCTCCAGTTAAAAACATCTCTGGTCAGTGACCAAAGAACATGGCATGCCAGAAGAACATGGCATGCCAGAGATGGAGGAGGAGGAGGAGGAGGCATTGATTGGGAAGACATCTTCTTCCGCTCCAGGACCATCCAGGCAGGGGACATGGCTTTCCTTGTCTCCTCAGACTCAGAGGAAAAGCTCTCTCCTCTGGTCCAGCAAGTCTGCACCCGTCAGCCTCCAGAAGGCCCCTGTGTGTTGCTGTGACCCCTTTCTCCTTGGGGGAGCTCCAGATTGGGCCACCTGCTGCAGGGATTTGTCTGTGGTCCTGAAGAGACTGGCCTTCCTGCTATGATTCAGCACAGCCTTCTTTGGCTTGACCCTCCCAGATGTGATTCTCCAGCCCTCTCAGCCAAGGCAATTGCTTCAATCCCTCCTCCCCATGGATCCTCAAATAAAACTAGGACAGGACAAGCAGGGGCTTGAACTAGATGACACTTGGGGTTCCTTCCAGCTCTTCAGTTCTATAATTCTCAGTCGCAAGTTACATGGAAGCCCTTTCTTTGCCTGAGGCTGGAGATCTGATACCACTTAGTGTAGAACAGCCTCTGCCAACCTAGCACCCTGCAGATGTTTTGGACTATGGCTCCCAGCGTCATATGGCTGTCCCAGACATCTGGAAGCTGAGTTTGAGGCGGGTGGTGGGGCAGCATGCTTGCCTTCCATCTTGCACAGATGCATGTGTGCAGGCATGTGCTGCGTATGTGTGCTTGTGTGTACACAGCAACCTCATTTCCGGTACCTGTCACTCAATGGCTGCCCCTGGCAGTGGGGCTGGAACCCCCTGCCCTCCTGCCTGCCCTTGCTGCTTTGCCAGCCGATCTCCAAACTGCTTCTTCCACCTGGGAAGCACCCAGCTGGCTGGAGCACGTGGCACTCCTTGCCTGTGCCAATCAGGGCACACAGGTTGCCTTGCCCCAGTTGCTGGTCACACACACTAAGCCACTGGTGATGGGTGTCCCAGCTAGCTCAGGGCAGGGCTCTCCATGCTGGTTCTTGGCACCCAGACTTTGCCGTCTCCTCTTGTCAGTTCATCATTGCCAGCTCCCTCCTGGACCAGCCTCCCCTCACTCTCTTCGACTACCAGTACCCAGACTGGAGCATCTGGGTGGGTTACCTCATCGGAGCCTCATCCTTCATTTGCATCCCAGTCTACATGGTCTACAAGCTGGTCTGGACCCCGGGATCTCTTAAGCAGGTCAGGGAGCTAGAATCCTCTCTACTCTGTGGTTGTGTGGATGCCTGTCTCTGGGCGGGGGTTCAAGAAAGGGGGTTTCCCTCAGCAGTGGTGGAATTCTAGGTCTTCTCAGGGGCACTAAGGCTGCCATTCTGAGCTTACCTGACTCCATGGAACCTGTGAACCTGCTGTGCAACTCAGGGAGTCTGACGGCGAAGAGGCTAAGCTATGAACCAGTCACGTGCATTGTTGGGAACCACTCCCCCCAAAATACACTTTTTCTTAGTGTTTCTTTGTGAGTAATATATTCAAAGGAAATTGAACTGGGGGGTGATGACCTCATGATGTGTTTACAGTGTTTGCTTGTGATGGTACTCAGCGATAGAAGAGCTTCTTATGGCCTGCTGGATGAGAGAGGCAGTGAGCTTCACGGCTGAGGGGGAGGATTCGAACCCTGGTCTCTCCCAGGTCCTAGTCCAGCACTCTAACCACTACAGCGCCACTGGCATCAGCTCCCCCTCTCTCCTTTGCAAGATATATTCCCCAGGCTGCTGTAACTGGGACCCATGTTTTGTACGTTAACCTGTTTTTTATTTTACGCATTGTTTTTATGGCAAATTGCTTAGACAAGTCAGTTTAAAGTGGTAAAAGAACCATATAAAATAAAGATGGAATGGGAAATGTCTGTAATCAAGTAAAATCCATCACTTGAGTGGTGTTTTCCAGGCTTGTCCCTCTCACTGTCTGTCTCTCTGCCTTGGTCATCCAGCGCCTGGCAGTCTGCCTTCGGCCGGAGAAGAGAGCTCAAGAGCAGCCCATGGAGCCTGGGCTCACGCCACCGGCCCCCTAATCCACGGCACGGGCAGCCCCCCGAAGGGAGAGGCCAGCAGGACAGAGGGGACCAACTCCAGAGCAACCGGGAGCCCCAAGCTGCCCTTGGCTGCTCAGGCAGCTGCACCACTGCTTCACCTCCTGCTCGTCCAGCACCAGCTGCAGGGGCACCAAAGTGCATTTCCCTCAACACTGGACAACTCCCAAGTCACACCTTTCTTGCTCCTCCTCTGTCTGCTGTATTCATGCAATTATAGAGTTGGAAGGGGCCCCAAGGCAGGAATCACAGCTAGTGAATCAATTTCTACTTAAAAACCTCGGGCGAAGGAGAGTCCACCTCCTTCCGAGGGAGTCCGCTCCACTGTTGAACAGCTGCTACTGGCAATAAGTTATTCCTGATGTTTAGCTGGGATCTCCTGTCTTGCAATTTGAATGCATTGGTTTGAATGCTGCTCTCTGGAGCAGGAAAAACAAGCTTCCTCCCTTGAGGTACCATATTTTTTGCTCTATAAGACTCACTTTTTCCCTTCTAAAAAGTAAGGGGAAATGTGTGTGCGTCTTATGGAGCAAATGCAGGCTGTGCAGCTATCCCAGAAGCCAGAACAGCAAGAGGGATTGCTGATTTCACTGCGCAGCGATCCCTCTTGCTCTTCTGGCTTCTGAGATTCAGAATATTTTTTTTCTTGTTTTCCTCCTCCAAAAACTCGGTGCGTCTTGTGGTCTGGTGCGTCTTATAGAGTGAAAAATACAGTATTTGAAGGTGGCTGTCCTCTCAGCTCTCCACCTTTTCTTCTCCAGGCTAAACATATCCAGCTCCTTCAACCATTCCTCATATGTCTTGGTTCCCAGGGTCTTTACCATTTTGGATGCCCTGCTTTTCCCACACTTGCGGTAATTGTTCCAGGTCTGTCTGGCCAGGCGATGTGACTAGAAGAGTTTAAGAGAAGCTGCCAAGAGAGATTTTGGAAGTGTGCATGTCTGCAACCAGCATAGTTCCCCCTGCAATCCTTTTCATAGAAGAAGGCAAAGAGGAGGAGGAGGGGAAAGTCACCCTGAAGGGGGCTCTTCCTCTTCCACAGGATGTCAAAGCCCTCAGCACAGCCCTGCAGTGCAGCTCTCTCTGCCCATGTGTGGCTCAAATACCTACCTAGCTGCTGATCCATTTAGTTCAGCATCTTGTTCCCACGGAGACCAACCAGACACCTCCATGGGAAGCCCCTGAGCACCATGTGAGTGCAACACCAGCCACTCTCCCCACTTGTGCAGTAAAGGGTGGGCATTGAGTACAATAGGCTCGCCCTTCAGGGAAAGAGGGGCTCTACCCTACCATCTCCCCTCTGTCTGCCCCACCTGTCTGTCTCTCCACTTACAACCAGTCCAGGTGGGAGGGAGCACACCTCCATAGAACCAGGAGGAGGGGGACAAATGCAGGGTGAGCTGGCTCTGGCGCCACCAACTGGTGGGCTCCCTGCCCAATGAGTAACCATTGGTGGGAGAGGAGACAGACACTGTGTGTGTGTGTGTGAGAGAGAGAGAGAGAGAGAGAGAGAGAGAGAGAGAGATAACGTTAGTAGACAAGACTTGCTTTTAGTCTGTAATCAGGCAGATTGGGACAGGGGCAGGGAGAGGCAGCGAGAACTAATCTGCACAAAATGTACTGAGTCCAGACTTCCGGTCGGCGCCATCGTTTAATGGCGGTTCTAGCCTCGAGCTCCGAGGCAGGACTGCTCCGCAAGTTCGGGTCCGACCCGCTACGGCGAGCGGGGGACCCCTAAAATTACAGGCGCGGAAGCCTGTAAACAAGGAGACTCGGCGGGCACCTTTTGCGCCCCCCGGTACTGTAAAGGAGCCTTTTTAAAGGCTCCGGAGCGGCATCGGGGTGAGCGCGGTGCTGAGAGTCGCTACCCAGCTTGTGGAGTGAAGCCGCGTCGCCATGAACGGAGAGCGCCGATTCCTTCCTGAAATAAAGAATTGACTGCAACACCCGTGAGTAAGATTGAGGGACTTAACGGGACACTAAATTTGAAAATTGGCTGAAAACGGGGAAGGCACTAAACAAGGAAGTCTGCCCCCCCGAACTGCATGATTAGCAAAGCAACGAAAATAGCAAGCCATATTTGAAAGAAAAAACCTTTTGCAAACTGTCAAACCTGACATCGGACTTAAATACTCCCCCCAATTGGCAGGAGAGGGGGGGGGAGATAAAATCGGATATTGTTCCTGCGCGGAAATAATCGTAGAAAAAAGACCTTTCACTGCCAAACTCCCCCAGATCGGGCTGCCTGAGCAAGGCACCGGGAAAGGAGAACTGTCAGCCTAAATTGGATACAAAGTAAGGTTTTGTTGGAAACTAAGCTGTTGGATTTTAATAAATCTGTTGAACTTTTGGTTAAACTGAAACATTTGTGGATTTACAGTATCGACTCTTGAACTTTTGGCTCATTGCTCTATGTTTCCCTTGCTTCTTTGTTACCCATTTCCTTTTGGATACAATTGAAAGCTCCCTCTAGAGGGTTTAAAGAGAAACTTTTACATTGAAAAAAGAAACAGTGGGATTTTCCACTTGCAAGTCTTCTCTGTGAGAACGACCTTGAGGCCATGAGTGGCCCTGTGGATGAGATAGTAACTAGACATAAATCAAAACAAGCGCAAGCACAAGCACAAGCACAAGCACAAGCACAAGCACAGAAGAAAAGGAGCTCAATATCAGATACAACACCAGGTGCACAGGAAAAGACAGTAACAGCTTCTATGGAATCTATGACTCAGGCACTGGTTAAAATAAATCAATCTTTGGAAGCTCTGACAAAGCAATCCATAGAACTGACAAAGCAGTCCACAGAAAATTCTAAAAAATTGACAGAATTGACAGCAAGATTGGACTTGAACACGGCAAGCATGTCATCTAACACAGATTCTATAAATAAATTAATTCAAGAAAGTTCTGAAACACGAAGGATTGCTGAAAGTGCAAAAAATACTGCAGAGGAAACAAGGGGAAGATTTGAGCCGATTGAAAAAAAAGTAAATGAACATGATGCAACCCTCTCTTTATGGGAACTACAGAGAAAGAAGAAGAATTTGAAACTTAGACTGGTTCCTGAGAGTGAGGGTGACAACCTTGTGGGATTCCTTAAAAACAACTTTGCAGAATTTTGGCATGAGGAATGGGGAGAAGGAGAAGGAGTTGAGATTGAAATAACAACAGCCTTTCGGCTAGGCAGGAGGCAGGCAAAGAAACCAAGGGATTGCTTAATCACATTGGGATCCAAGGAACAGAGAGATAAAATATTGAACCTACACTATCAAAAAGCCTTGGTGATCCAGAATTCTCAAGTACAGATTTTTAAAGATATCCCTAAATACATTTTGGAGGTGAGAACCCTCTTTAAAGAATTGGTTGACCTGCTGAAGAAAAACGCCATTCCTTTTAGATGGGAATTTCCACAGGGCTTGTCCTTTAACTTCAAAGGAAAGAAGATCAAAATAAGAACAATCCAAGATAAAGAACAGTTTTTGGGGAGACACCGGGAAGACTTGCAGAAAGGAACTGTAGACGAGGAAGAACCAACTGATATTGCTAACCTGTCATTTGGACTTTTGTTACCACCATCAGAAGAAGAACAGAAACTTGGAGCAGTTGGAGGAACAGGTACTTAGTAACAAAATCTCTCTGCAACTTCTTAGCTGGAATTGTAACGGTTTGAACCTTCCCCGAAGAAGACGCCAAGTTTTTCATATTTTGAAGAGAGAGCAGTTAGACCTAATATGTTTGCAAGAAACCCATATTGCCAGGACACACAGGAAATTATTGATAAATAAGAGACTGGGACAGGAATTTATCTCATCAGACAAAGTGAAGAAAAGAGGAGTGGTGATCTATGCAAAAGAAAAACTGGCTCCAAAAATGATATTTAAAGATGAACAAGGAAGATACCTGGCAATTGAAATACAAATTCAAGGAGAAAAAATTCTGATAGTCGGAGTTTATGCACCAAATGAAGGGAAGGCTGAATTTTTTAAGAAGTTGCATGAGACTTTAATGGACTTTCTGGATCATAAAATCGTATTGATGGGAGATATGAATGGAGTCGTCTCCACGAACATGGATAAAGCACAGAGACAAGTGATCTCAAAGGAGGGGAGACTACCGAAGACTTTTTTTGAAATGACTGAAACTATGGACTTGATTGATATCTGGAGAATAAGGAACCCTCTTGAAAGAGAGGAAACCTTCTTTTCTGAAGCAAAAATGACATGGACAAGAATTGACCAAATCTGGATCACTAGCAGCCTGGCGCCAAGAACCAAAAAAATAGAAATCTGCCCAAAAACCTGCTCCGACCATAACGCTGTAAAGATGGAGATGAAATTAACAACAACCGGATCCTTTAGATGGAGAATGAATGACACCCTATTTAAAGATGAAGAGATTTATAAAAAGGCCCAAAAAACATTGAAAGATTATTTTGAGATAAATTTGAGAACAGACGTGGAGAAAAGAACAATCTGGGATGCTAGCAAAGCCGTGATGCGAGGTTTCCTAATTCAACAGAACTCTATAAAGAGGAAAAGACAAAATGAGAGGAAAGAAAAAATTCTAGGAAAAATGAAAGAAGGAGAAAAGAAATTGAGGTCCAAACCAAAGTCTCAAGAGATCTTGAGAGAGATAAAGTATTATCAGACGCAATATATGGAATTGATGAATCAAGAAATAGAATGGAAAATAAAGCAAATGAGACAAAAAACATTTGAATCTGCAGATAAATGTGGGAAACTTTTGTCATGGCAACTAAAAAAGAGGCAGAAATTGAATACAGTGACGAGTTTAGAGATGGAGGGAAAGACTATCTACAAACCCAACGAGATAAGTAATTGTTTTCAAAGTTTTTTTAGGAAATTATATACACAAGGGCCAGTAAACGAACAAGAAATTGAAGAATTCCTTAGAAACTATGGATTACCAAAAATTTCAGAACAAAATAAAAGGATCTTGAATGAGAAAATAACAGAACAAGAGATAGAGGGTGCCATTCAGAATATGCAACTGGGAAAATCACCAGGACCAGATGGTTTGACTGCCAGATACTACAAAATGCTGAAGGATTGGTTAATACAACCATTAAAGGAAGTTTCCAATGAAATTATGGAGGGGAAAAAGGCACCTGAATCATGGAAAGAGGCTTTCATCTCACTTATACCGAAAACAGAGACTGAAAAAAACCAGGTTAAAAACTACTGCCCTATATCTTTACTCAATGTGGATTATAAATTTTTTGCAGACATTTTGGCAAAAAGATTGAAGAGAGTGTTATTAGGGGAGATTCATAAGGACCAAACTGGCTTTCTCCCAGGGAGGCATATGTCAGACAATGTGAGGAACATTATCGATATTTTGGAGCTGTTAGAAGTTGACATTAATAGAAAGGCTGTTTTAATTTTCGTGGATGCGGAGAAAGCCTTTGACAACATTTGTTGGAGTTTTATGAAAAAGAATCTCCAAGGGATGGGGGTAGGCCAAGGTTTTGAAAACGGTATAGGTGCAATATATTCGGAACAAAAAGCAAAGTTAATTGTAAACAATGTGGTAACGGAAGAAATACCTATAGAAAAAGGTACACGACAGGGTTGCCCAATATCCCCTCTGCTTTTTATATCAGTCCTGGAGGTTTTGTTAAATATGATTAGAAGGGATCAGTTGGTTAAAGGAGTTCAGGTCGGAGCTAGATACTATAAATTAAGAGCATTTGCAGATGACCTAGTTTTGACTCTGCAACAGCCAGATACCAGTACTAAAAGAGTGTTAGAACTAATTGAAATATTTGGTCAAGTAGCAGGATTTAAACTGAATAAACAGAAAACAAAGGTTTTGGAGAAAAATTTAACAATGGAAGAAAGAGAGAGGTTTCAGAGTGAAACAGGTTTGGAAATAACGAAAAAAGTGAAATACCTGGGGGTAAACTTAACATCTAAGAATGTGAATTTATTTAAAGACAATTATGAAAAATGTTGGTCAGAAGTAAAGAAAGATTTAGAAACATGGTCAAGGTTGAAACTGTCCTTGTTAGGTCGAATTGCTACTATTAAGATGAATGTACTGCCTAGAATGCTATTTTTGTTTCAGACCTTACAAATTCTGGACAAGATGGATTGTTTCAAGAGGTGGCAGAAAGATATATCAAAATTTGTCTGGCAGGGCAAAAAGCCCAGAATAAAGTTTAAGATTTTAACTGATGCAAAAGATAGAGGGGGGTTTGCCCTGCCGGACTTAAGATTATATTACGAAGCAGCAGCTTTCTGCTGGCTGAAAGACTGGCTACTTCTTGAGAACACAGACATTTTAGATTTGGAAGGATATGATAATTGTTTTGGTTGGCATGCATACTTATGGTATAACAAGGCAATGGTGTACAAAGGTTTTAAAAACCATACTGTTAGAAAAGCATTATATAATGTTTGGAGCAGATACAAAGACCTATTGGAAAGTAAAACTCCCAGGTGGTTGTCACCAGTGGAAGCCAAGGGGGTGAAAAAACTTAATATGGATTCTAAATGGCCAAAATATTGTGAAATCTTAGAATATGAAGGTGAAAGGGTTAAGCTTCAGAGTTATGAAAAACTAAAGTCCAAAGTTAGAGATTGGCTGCATTACCACCAGATAAATGAGACATTTAAAGAGGACAGGAAAATAGGATTTCAGAAGGAGAGGTCAAAGTTAGAAACGGAACTGTTAGAACCCAATACTAAGAATCTGTCAAGAATGTATAATTTGCTGCTTAAATGGAATACACAGGAGGAAACGGTGAAATCAGCTATGATTAAATGGGCACTGGATATCGGTCATGACATTATGTTTGCTGACTGGGAACAGTTATGGACCACTGGTGTTAAGTTCACGGCATGTAATGCCTTAAAAGAAAATATAATGAAAATGATCTACAGGTGGTACATGACCCCAGTCAAGCTTGCAAAAATTTATCATTTGCCCAATAATAAATGTTGGAAATGTAATGAGAATGAAGGTACCTTCTATCACCTATGGTGGACCTGCCCGAGGGTGAAAGCATTCTGGGAAATGATCTATAATGAAATTAAGAAAGTCCTTAAATGGACATTTACTAAGAAACCAGAGGCTTTTCTCCTGGGCATGGTTGGCCAATTGGTGCCAAAGAAGGATAGGATTTTCTTTATGTATGCTACTACTGCAGCAAGAATTCTTCTGGCAAAGTATTGGAAGATGCAAGAACTACCTACTCTGGAAGAATGGCAGACAAAGGTGATTGACTTTATGGGACTGGCAGAGATGACCGGCAGAATTCGTGACCAGGGGAAAGAGGCAGTGGAAGAAGACTGGAAGAAATTTAAAATATATCTTAAAAACTGTTGTAAAATTGAGGAGTGTTAAGATGTCAAGGGGTAAGAAGCAGAGAATTACAGCTGTAACCAACAAATTTATGGGAATTTAATGAAGGGAACTAAATGGATAAATTGACTAAAGGGTTGCTAAAAAAATTCTTTCTAAAATAAGGATGCAGCGAAAGGGAGGTATGGGGAAGTCGATTGAAAGAAGTTACAAGAAAATAAGATTATGAATTTATTTATGTTTGATTTGTTTATGTTTGTTTGTGTTTTCTGATGTGTTTGTCTTTTAATTATGTGTTTTAAAAATTGAATAAAAATTATTTTAAAAAAACAAAACAAAATGTACTGAGTCCAGAAACTCCAGTTGGTACCCTGACATCCTGTGAAGAGGAAGCGCTAAATGCAAGTTTGTTTTCTGTCCTCTGAAATTTGTCTTGAATTTATATGGAAATTAGCATATGCAAGTTTGTGTCATTGGCCTGTGAGAAGAGTCTTGTCAATACCTGCCCATGGTACAAAGAGAAAAGCTACCTGTTCAGTTTGGCTAATGGGAGTTGCTGTCGCTCTACAGTTGCAGCCCTCAACACCTTTCATCTTCACAACATCTTCACAAAGCTTGGCTAGGCTGTCTTACCCGGAGGGCAGTGCCGGATTTAAGTATAAGCTAAACAAACTTTGGCTTAGGGCCCCACTCTCTTGGGGGCCCCCCAAAAAACAACTGGATGTACATTTTCAAAATATAAGATAAAAAACAAAGAAAATAAAACTTACATACAGCAACAGTGTTTGTGTTGTGTAGGCTCCTATGATGTAAATAATGGGCCCCATTACCTACAGTAGCTTAGGGCCTCATCAAACCTAAATCCAGCCCTGCCGGAGGGCCACATTTGTCCTTGGCTAACCCTCTGGGGGGGGGCGTGGGTGGCGCTGTGGGTAAAACCTCAGCGCCTAGGACTTGCCGATCGCATGGTCGGCGGTTCGAATCCCCGCAGCGGGGTGCGCTCCCGTCGTTCAGTCCCAGCGCCTGCCAACCTAGCAGTTCGAAAGCACCCCCGGGTGCAAGTAGATAAATGGGGACCGCTTACCAGCAGGAAGGTAAACGGCGTTTCGTGTGCTGCGCTGGCTCGCCAGATGCAGCTTGTCATGCTGGCCACATGACCCGGAAGTGTCTGCGGACAGAGCGCACAACCCTAGAGTCTGGCAAGACTGGCCCGTACGGGCAGGGGTACCTTTACTTTACCTTTAACCCTCTGGGGGGGACGCGGGTGGCGCTGTGGGTTAAACCACAGAGCCTAGGACTTGCTGATCAGAAGGTCGGCAGTTCGAATCCCCGCAACAGGGTGAGCTCCCATTGTTCGGTCCCTGCTCCTGCCAACCTCGCAGTTCGAAAGCACGTCAACGTGCAAGTAAATAAATAGGTACCGCTCCAGCGGGAAGGTAAACGGCGTTTCCGTGCGCTGCTCTGGTTTGCCAGAAGCGGCTTAGTCCTGCTGGACACATGACCCAGAAGCTCTACGCCGGCTCCCTCGGCCAATAAAGCGAGATGAGCGCCGCAACCCCAGAGTCGGTCACAACTGGACCTAATGGTGAGGGGTCCCTTTACCTTAACCCTCTGGGGGCCACACTCCAGCAGTGGGTGTGGCCAAAACTGGGTGCAGCCAACACCCCCCCCCCTCATATGCACACCAACACAGACCTCCTCTCCGCTCATGATCTCCACTCATCCAGTGATTAATCTGCTGACTGGGGAGAGGGTGGTGTGCCCCACAACCAGGATGGAGGGCTCCCGCACCCTGGTCCTAGGGCTAAGTATTATTTTCTTGTTGCAGACAATACCAGAATTAGTGGAGTGGGAAGCGGCAGAAAAATGTGTTTAGGAAGTTTGCAGCCCTGTTTTAAAGGAACAGGCACCTCTGTTGTGTAATTTTCCACGAGGCCCAATTCTCCTCTAGACCCAGTTCTAGGCTGTCAAATCATTTCCACCGCATATTCCTGACTTGGATCATTTTCAAAGGCTCTTGCTGCTTTCTCCCTGATAAAGAGCTCTGCCTTACTTTCGTTTGACTTGGGGAAAATAAGCTGTTCTTAAGAGTGGAGAGAATCACCCTCAATTAGATCTCTGTCTACAGGTTCAGGGATCAGAAAATACAGTACTGTAAACAACATTTGTTCTATGATAAATGTATTTCAAATATCTGGATGTCACCAGTGTCCTTTGACTTGGAGACCATCTTATTTTATTGTACGCAGCTGGAAGCACTGTGGATTTCAATTCTCTTGTATTTAATACCCTCTTGTATTCCCCAATTTACCAATTTATTTGTTTTGGGGAGGTGAGGTGAGCTCTGCAAAGGAGGAAGGGGTTACTCTGAGGATGTATTTGCACTGTGGTTCCTTTCAGAGAGATGCTGGGTCACAACTGCGTCCCATGAAGTCCACAAAACATTTATGCCGTGATAATAAATTTGTTAGCCTTTGAGGTGCCACAAGACTGTCATTTTTGCTGTAAGGGACTGGTGTGGCCACGAGCCCTCTGGAAATGGAAATGGCTGGGTGCCAACTCCATTCAGAAAGTGCTCTCGGAGAAGAAAGGAAACTTTTGCAAAATGCACAGACTTGTAGAATATCTGGTTATAAACAAAAACAGCCAGGAAATGAGTGAGATTTAAACCTATGAAAATCCGAATTCTTCAAAGCTGGGGACTGTTTCGTTCTCGTTTTATTTCTAGGAAAGATCTGTAGCTTGCTGCCTTTTCCAAGGCAAGGAGGTAACGGGTGAAACGAGAGAACATTGATTAAAATGCAATAAAAAGAGCGGGAAATTAAAAGCCGCCTTGACTGACCCATGGTTTTGAAGCCTGCTTAGGTTATTTGCATTTAGGCTCCAGCCCTACGCCCACCTGGAAGGAACTCCCCTTGAATTCCGGGGGCTTCCTTCCGAGCAGGCGCGCCGAGCTTCCCCTTCCCTCTCTCTCTCTCTCTCTCTGCCGGACGCCTCTCCAGAGACCCCGCGGCAGCCCAGAATGGAGACTACCACTCCCAGCATGCAATGCTCGGAAGGGGGGGGGGGGCTGAAGGAGACCCCGGGGTCCTAGAGCCCCCGGGTCCGCGCGCAACCTTTTGGGGGCCGGTTGGCACCCCCTCCCGGACTCGCCCGCCCTGCGCTGGGCAGAGCAGAGCAGAGCGGGGCATCGCGGGGCCCGCCGGCCAGGTTCCCGTTCGAAGCACCTCGGCCTAACACGTGCTGGCAACTTGGCCGCATCCACACGTGCAGAAGACACCGGGGGGAGCTACGGGGATCGGGCGGGCGGGCGGGGCTGCCCTGCGGCTTGGCCCCGAGGAGGGCGAGGAAGGGCGGGCGGCGGGGCCTGGAGCCGAGGGGCCCGGCGAGGATGGGGCGGCGCGGCGGCGGAGACGCGCGGCGGGACGAGGCCGGGGCGGGCCCGCCAGGGAACAGCCGGCCCTACGCCGTGCTCCAGGCGCAGCACCTGGGTGAGGAGCCCGGACGCCTGGATCCCCGAGGGAGAGGGGGCACCCTCCTCGGACGCCTGGGTCCCCGAGGGAGAGAGGGCACCCTCCTCGGACGCCTGGGTCCCCGAGGGAGAGGGGGCACCCTCCTCGGACGCCTGGGTCCCCGAGGGAGAGAGGGCACCCTCCTCGGACGCCTGGGTCCCCGAGGGAGAGGGGGCACCCTCCTCGGACGCCTGGGTCCCCGAGGGAGAGAGGGCACCCTCCTCGGACGCCTGGGTCCCCGAGGGAGAGGGGGCACCCTCCTCGGACGCCTGGGTCCCCGAGGGAGAGAGGGCACCCTCCTCAGACGCCTGGGTCCCCGAGGGAGAGGGGGCACCCTCCTCGGACGCCTGGGTCCCCGAGGGAGAGAGGGCACCCTCCTCGGACGCCTGGGTCCCCGAGGGAGAGGGGGCACCCTCCTCGGACGCCTGGGTCCCCGAGGGAGAGAGGGCACCCTCCTCGGACGCCTGGGTCCCCGAGGGAGAGGGGGCACCCTCCTCGGACGCCTGGGTCCCCGAGGGAGAGAGGGCACCCTCCTCGGACGCCTGGGTCCCCCGGCCCTGCACCCTCCAGTCCTCCGTCTCCCCCGCCTGTCCCAAGCCCATCACTCCGCCCCCCCCCCCGTGGAAAGGGAGCCCCGGAACTGCGGGGGGGGGCTTCGCCTCCCTCTCCGCTTCCATCCCTGTGATTCCTGGCTCAGTTCTCCTTGCAGGGCCAAAAAGCTTCTCTAGCCAAGGGCTGGCAGGATGAACTGGTTTGCCCTTGGCAGCCGCGGCCAGGGAAGGAGGAGGTAGCCCCTGCCTGGGGTAGACTAGATGGCCTCTGGGACACCCTGCCTATGCTGCGGCGGGGGGGGGGGGAGCCATGGAAAAGACAGACTCTGTGTACCCTGCATGTCTTTTTGTTAATACCAGAGGAGCCTGCTGGATCAGGCCAGTGACCCATCCAGTCCAGCATCCTGTTCTCACGGGGGAAGCTGGCAAGTGAGACCTGAGTGCAAGAGCCCTTTTCTCTCCTGCTGGCAACTGGCATTCAGAGGCCTCGGTGCCTCCTGGGCTGGCTCTCAGCACTGAGCTTCCTTTCTTGAATTGTTTGGCCTCCCAGTCCAATTGTGACTTAAATGTGCTGAGATTTACACCTCACTGTCAGAAAGTTGCATCAGTGATAAGTTGTACTATTCCTCCTATCCTGTGAAGAAGACTTCCAAATGTGTTCCTCATTATGCTTCTGAGAATCCCCACAATCAGCTTGCTGGTCATTTGGCTGTTTCTTTTCCCAGCCAGGCTGGGGCTCCCACCACTCTCTCCTCACCCTGCCAGGCAGTTCCTGGTCCAGCTGCATTTACTGGCAGCCAGGATGGGGCCAGCAAGGATTGCAGACTGGAATTTCCCCTTTGACAGTCCCTGGCAGAGTCCAACAGAATCTGGAGGGCTACAGGTTTCCTGTTTCTGCTCTAGCAGATGCTCAATAGGAGCACTGGTTCTTGTTGTGCCCAAGGATGAGAGCGAGAGTCCAAGGAATTCTGAAAATGGGAGGAATTGGTAGCGAAGGTTGGAAGGCACTGTGAGTGATTGGCCTTTGAGGGCTCCTAGGTGCTGTGGTCTAAACCACAGAGCCTCTTGGGCTTGCCAATCAGAAGGTCGGTGGTTCGAATCCCCACGATGGGGTGAGCTCCCGTTGCTTGGTCCCTGCTCCTGCCAACCTAGCAGTTTGAAAGCACGTCAAAGTGCAAGTAGATAAATAGGTACCGCTCCAGCGGGAAGGTAAACGCCGTTTCCGTGCGCTGCTCTGGTTCGCCAGAAGCAGCTTAGTCATGCTGGCCACATGACCAATAAAGCGAGATGAGCGCCGCAACCCCAGAATCATCTGCGACTGGACTTAACGGTCAGGGGTCCCTTTACCTTTAGGGAGCTTCACAGTCGAGTGGAGATTTGAACCCTGGTTTCTCCCAAGTCCTATTCCCAGCCTGTAACTGCACCCTGTGTCTCCCAGCTCCTGCTCTTGAAGAGAGAGCAGCTTGCCCTGTAGACTGAATCAGTCCCTGGCTGCCCTCCTCAATGCCTTATCAGCCCAGGCTCTCGCTCTTCCTTTCTCTTGCAGTTCTGATGGGAAGTGTCTTTGGCATCCTGCTCGTCGCCATGATCCTGCTGTCTGTGTGTGTGTACAAGCCCATTCGCCGGCGGTAGCCCAGGAGCAGCATCTTCAGGAGGGCTGGAGGCTGGTGGCTGGAGGGGAGACCCAGCTCCCCACACCAACGCGGGCCATGTGCTCTGATATACACTTCATCTTCATGCCCGACCAGCTTCTGGGCATGCTGAAGGGGGCTGTGCTTCCTTCCATCTTCCATGTAAGTTGTTTTGCTCCTGGTCTGATTGCTCCAGTTGCTGTTCCGTGTGTGTGTGTGTGTGTGAGTGTTTGCATGCATTTGCGCTACAGGGATTTGTGACTTAACAGAGCATTAAAAAAACCACCCTGGTTGTTTTCAGTTGGGCACTCCTGGACTTTCAAAAATGCAGAGCATATTTTGAACTGGGAAAGAAAGGCAGCATTTTATGAAAATTGTTTCTTTGTGTGTAGGAACCAGAGGCTCCCACCACCCCAAACTGTTGTCTGTAATATTCTTGCTGACAAAACATTGTGAACTCCTCCCCACACTATTTCTATTTTCCATCACTATTTGCACTTCTTCAGGTGTGTGGGAAGACTGCATCTCTCAGATGCGCTTGAAACATGTTAGTTGCACTGTGGGGCATTGAAGTCACTCTCTGCTTTGTTGAGGGAGCTTCTCAGACAGGGATGGGGAACCTAGCCCAACCAGCAGGACCAGTGATTGGGGAGGCTAGGAATTATAGCCCAATAACATCTGGAGAAGGACTGATTCCGCACCCCAGTCCCTTTCTGGTTGGCCAGCACAGAGGGCTCATCTTGTATCACTTTGCAGAAATGTTCTACTTACCAATAACACAACTTAATCCATTCTAGTTTGAGTGAGAAGTAGAGACATCACCTTGCCAACAAAGGTCCGTATAGTTAAAGCTATGGTTTTCCCAGTAGTGATGTACGGAAGTGAGAGCTGGACCATAAAGAAGGCTGATCGCCGAAGAATTGATGCTTTTGAATTATGGTGCTGGAGGAGACTCTTGAGAGTCCCATGGACTGCAAGAAGATCAAACCTATCCATTCTTTTTTTTATAATAATATTTATTAAAGTTTCAAAAAAGTTACAAGAATAAGAAAAAAATACAAAAAATACAAAATACAGAAAAGTAAAAACAATTAAAAACAAATCAACCTTTCCATATCTTGTCTTTCATTTACATTGGTGCCTCGCAAGACGAAATTATTCCGTTCCGTGATTTTCTTCGTCTAGCGGTTTTTTCGTCTTGCGAAGCAAGCCCATTGACAGCTTAGCGGATTAGCGCTATTAGCGGTCTAGCGGCTTTTAGCAATCAGCTGAGAAGCGGTTTATCAGCGGAACAGCTGAGAAGTGGCTTAGCGCTTAGGGAAAGGGCGGAAAAAAGCAGGAAAAAAAGCGGGAACTCGCAAGATTTTTTCGTCTTGCGAAGCAACCCCATAGAGAAATTTGTTTAGCGAAGCGCCTCCAAAAACGGAAAACCCTTTCGTCTAGCGGGTTTTTAGTCTTGCGAGGCGTTCGTCTTGCGGGGCACCACTGTACTTGTTTCCCTGACCTCCTCACACCTCCCTTTTTTGTATTCTAGTTCAATTAGTTATTTCAGCAAATCCTTTCCATTTTTACTTTTATCTTAATAATTTATCTTAATATATTATAACTTTACATTCTCACCTATTAACAATCCATTTTTACATACCCCTTTGTAACATTACTGCTAAAGCCACATAACTTCATTCCAGCATCCTTCTAACATTCCTTAATTTTACAATGTTTCTGTAGATAGTCTTTAAATTTCTTCCAATCTTCTTCTACCGACTCTTCTCCCAGGTCTCGGATTCTGCCAATCATTTCCGCCAGTTCTATGTACTCCATCATCTTCATCTGCCATTCTTCCCGGGTGGGTAGATCTTGTGTCTTCCAGTACTTTGCGATGAGTATTCTTGCTGCTGTTGTGGCATACATAAAAAAAGTTCTATCCTTCTTTGACACCAATTGGCCGACCAAGCCCAGGAGAAAGGCCTCTGGTTTCTTCAGAAAGGTATATTTAAATACTTTTTCATTTCATTATAAATCATCTCCCAGAAAGCCTTAATCCTTGGGCACGTCCACCAAAGGTGAAAGAATGTACCTTCAGTCTCTTTACATTTCCAGCATTTATTATCAGGCAAATGATATATTTTTGCAAGCTTGACTGGTGTCATGTACCACCTGTATATCATTTTCATAATATTCTCTCTTAAGGCATTACATGCCGTGAACTTCATACCTGTGGTCCATAACTGTTCCCAGTCAGCCAGCATAATGTTGTGTCCCACATCTTGTGCCCATTTAATCATAGCAGGTTTCACCATTTCATCCTGAGTGTTCCATTTCAACAGCAAACTATACATTCTTGACAGAATCTTAGTTTTGGGATCTAAGAGTTCTGTTTCCAATTTTGATTTTTCCACCTGGAAGCCAATTTTCTTGTCCAAATTGTATGCCTCCATTATTTGATAATGAAGCCAATCTCGCACTTTGTCAAACCTATCCATTCTTAAGGAAATCAGCCCTGAGTGCTCACTGGAAGGACAGATCGTGAAGCTGAGGCTCCAGTACTTTGGCCACCTCATGAGAAGAGAAGACTCCCTGGAGAAGACCCTGATGTTGGGAAAGGAGAAGGGGACGACAGAGGACGAGATGGTTGGACAGTGTTCTCGAAGCTACCAGCATGAG
Source organism: Podarcis erhardii (assembly GCF_964252035.2). Lineage (NCBI taxonomy): Eukaryota > Metazoa > Chordata > Lepidosauria > Squamata > Lacertidae > Podarcis > Podarcis erhardii. Next base: position 54,964,775 of record NC_138502.1, on the reverse strand, counting down.
TTTGACCAAACTGCGGGAAGCAGTGGAAGACAGAGGTGCCTGGCGTGCTCTGGTCCATGGGGTCACGAAGAGTCGGACACAACTAAACGACTAAACAACAACAACAACAACAACAACAGTTTGAGTGATCCATTAGTCATTACAGGGGTCTTCAGAAGCTGTCACTGTCCTAAGCCTCTGGGAAGAGGTCTAGCTTAGTCACATGGTATTTGCTTATGCATGCAAAAGGTCCCAGCCAGGTGCAAACCCCACCTCCTCAGGTAGGGCTGGGAATTGCCCCCTGCCAGAAACCCTGGGAGCCTCTGCCAGTCAGTGCAGACAGTCCAGAACTAGATGGACCATTGGGCCATGGCATAAAGGCAGCTTCCTGGGCTTCCAGGTTTCAATAGGTTAGCATCACTTCTCTGCATCAGAAAACACTAAGCTGGTGACTCAATGGGTATGGTAAATCACCCATCTCCTACAACGCTTCTGAGAAAACCTCCACCCCACCCTCCCACTATATAGAAGGGTCTGGTGACTTCTGTTTCAGTGTATCTGAAGAAGTGTGCAGGCACACGAAAGCTTATACCAAGAACAAACTTAGTTGTTCTCTAAGGTGCTACTGGACAATTTTTTATTTTTTTTATATATTTTGACTGCATCAAACCAGCACAGCTACCTACCTGAACTAAGCTAGTAGCAAATTAAACTTCAGCAAGACCCATTTAAGTTGTTTTGGAGTACAAATAAGGAGCAGCAAACAGGCTTGGTCCCAAAATTATCTGGCCTGTTTTTAGGAAACAGGCTCTATAGGGTAGCAAGCAAAGGCTTCAGTTTTCATGGAGTTGTAGTGCTGGAAGTCTAATTTCCTGAAATGCAGGAATCATAGTTAAAGAAGCACTGGCAGTTGGCCATCCAACCTCTGCTTAAAATCATCTAAAGAAGGAGAGTCTACCACCTTCTGGGAGTCTGTTCCACTGCCAAACATCTTTTACCACCAGAAAGTTCTTCCTGTTTTCTTCTGCCACGTGATGGGACTGGTGTGACTTAAAAGAAAGAGAATTGTGGAGACTTCTGGGTTTAGCGCCATCGGTAATGGCGGAATTCCTCTGACCAAGGGGAATTTGCCTCGTGGAATCTGGGTTGGGACCGCCACGGCGAAGGTGGAGACCCGTTAAAAATCGCAGGCGCTGAAGCCTGTGAACATGGGGATTCGGCTGGCACCTTTTGCGCCTCCCCTACTCATGGGGGAACCCGATTTCGGGGATCCGGAGCGACGTGGGGTGAGCGACGCGGTGCTTTGAATCGACTGCTTTTTCCACAGAGCGAAGCCGCATAGCCGTTGCCGGAGAGTGCTGACCTTTTCCTGTGGTTATTCGGACACTAAAGCAACTACTCGTGAGTAGAACGAAGTAGGAGAATTGGATCTTTAAAAAGTATCAATTTGGCATCGAAAACGGGGGAGGTTCAACACAGGAAGTCCGCCTTCCCCCTTTTGTAAATAGACTGAAGCAAGGAGGCTGTAAGCTGAAGCCTTGGAAAGCCTATTTGTAAAGAGCTAAACTTTCATCAGGAAAAAAATATCAATATTGAACCCCCCTCGGATGCAGGAGAAGGGGGGGGGGAGTTTCGGACTGAATTTGCCTGCAGGAGAGAGTGGGAAGAGAGTTAAAAGCACTACCGCTCTGACCCTGGGAACGGGCTCCTATTGACGTGCTTTGGAACGTTCGTTGACAGCTAGATAAATAAGAAGAGATACATTGAGCTACATTCTTGCGACTGTTTCCGTCTGTGTTATAAGGACTAAAAGTTGAAAATTGAAACTAAGTTCACTTATTTGAGCTGTATTTGGATATTTGGAAACTACAGATTAATACAAAGAGAAACTGTTTCCCCCTAGAGGAAGCTGCTATTGTGACAGGAGCTGGGCTAGGGAATTTCCACTGTTATTGTTACAAGAGCTGGGCTAGGGAATTTCCACTGCAAGTTAAAATTGTCTGACTGTGGACTGACCTTGAATCCTTAAGTGTTATGGCAGATGGAAAGGAAAAAATAGGCCAGTCAACCTCTGAAAAAATATTAAGGTCTGGAAAGACTTTGCAGCAGCCAAGGAGAGTCTCAACATCAGGTCCTTCCTCCTCTGCTGCTGCTGCGCCAGCACATTCTAAATTGAAAGTGATGACAACAGAAGATGCTTTAGCGGTGGCACTAAGTAAGATAAGTGACTCTTTGGATCAGCTTAACAAGAAAGTTGATACGGCAACTACTAAAATTGACTTAAATAGAGAAAATATAAATTTAAATACAGAAAGTATAAACAAGTTGGGACAAAAAGTGAATACTAATAGAGAGGCTATTCAGAAATTGGTACAGGAGTCTACTTTGATACGGCAGACAGCGGAGGAAGCTAGGGAAAAAGCTGCCGCTGTGGAATGCAAAGTTACGCAATTAGAGAGTGAAAAAGTTCCAGATCTGCAGAGGCAACTTGAGGAACACAAATTGACCCTTTCTATGATTGAACTTAAAGAAAAACAGACGAACTTGAGGATCAGGGCTTTGCCTGAATTGGAGAAGGAAAGCTTGATAGACTTTCTTATGCAGGAATTTGCTGATTTTTGGGACGTGGATTTGGATCAAGAGGACTTTAAAATTGTGAGAGCTTTTAGACTTGGAAGAGGAGGGGAAAAAGAGAAAAATAGAATATGAGACTGTTTGATTACCCTCCGAAATAAAGAAGAGAGAGATAAAATTTTGGGTTGGCAGTATCGGAAGAACTTAGAAGTTCAACAGTCAAGAGTGGAAATTTTTAAAGACATCCCAAAATATCTTCTGGATCTTAGGCTTGACTACGGAGACTTACTTGACTTACTTAGGCTTACTTCTTCTGGATCTTAGGCTTGACTTACTCGTGGCCCTACGCCCGGGGGGATTTTGTCAGCCCTCCCCCCTGGGATGACACTTGGGGCAATACCCCCCCCCCGCACCCCACCTTCCTCCGCCAGTGGTGGCTGGGGAAGTAGCACCTGGAGGCGCACGAGTCCCTAAGGGACATTTCCTTTTTGTTGTCCTTGCACAGGTCTTAATCCTTGTGGTCTGAACTGGAGAAGAAAGATCAGAAAGATCAGAACGCGGAGGAAAGCGGGGCGAGAAACCCAAACTCTCGTGGCCCTACGCCCGGGGGGATTTTGTCAGACCTCCCCCCAAGGGATGACACTCGGGGCAATACCCCCCCGCACCCCACCTTCCTCCACCAGTGGTGGCTGGGGAAGTAGCACCTGGAGGCGCGCGAGTCCCTAAGGGACATTTCCTTTTTGTTGTCCTTGCACAGGTCTTAATCTTACGCCGGCGTCCCACACGGCCAGCCCCAGTCCTAGAGCCTGTCACCTTTTGAGATTATGGAGCAGAACAGAGAAGACAGCGGGCAAAGGGTGGACGGCGAAGGAGAAGTGCGAGAGAACGACAGCGTCTGCGAGAAGTGCGAGAGAACGACAGCGCCACGCTGCCCACGCCCAAAGGAGTAGGAAGGAAAGGAGGAAAGCAAGCGAGCCAGAAGGGACAGCTAAAGAAAGAACTGAGAAAAGAGACAGCGAGACCTTCTGGGGGTCAAAGAAACTACAATGAGAAGGAAACTGAGTTTCCTTCCCCCCCCCCCAGCTTGCTGATGGTCCTGCAATGTTCTATTTACTTTTTATGTATAATTCTGTATTATATTGTTGAACTGTTTTCTTAGGTGATAAGCCTATAAAGGAGGGATTTAAGGGAGGGGGGAAGGTATTAAGGGAAGACTTTGAAAAGAAAGGCAGAAAATAAAAAGGGGTGGGAAGAAATAAGTGAGAGGGAACGTGTAAAGGGAAGATACAAAGCATTATATAATTTTTGATTATTGTTTAAAATAAAGAAATAAGTTGGGTTTTAAGCGATTCCAGTCTTTTAATAATTTCTTTTTGTTCCACCACTGGTAAATCTGCAAAGGAGGCAATGAGTTCGATCTCTTCTGGTGGTGTCAGGCCACTTTCCGGATGGTCAGTGTCCTTTGCTAGGGGAGAGGAGGCTACATAGCTCTTCTCCTGGAGTAGAACACCCCCTCCGGTGACCACTGGTGGATCGGGTTTAGCAGATTTTGAGCCCTCTTTGGTTATTGCCTCCAACAGTAGGGGTTTAGGCGTAGAGTCTATAAAAGCTCTCGTTGGTACTATCCCACAGCGAAACAAAAATGCTTTCTTGCGTAGTATGATAGTGGGAATTTTTGTGGATTGGAACGCAAGCAGGACTCTCTGAGATTTATGATGATGGACAAGGGGGAGGACTGCACAGAGGTCAATTTGTGTTGCCTCCATATTTAAAAGCACCTTTAAGAGATCCTTGGCACCCCCCAGAGTTCTCCATCTTGGGTCCCCATTTTGTATAGTTAGGCTCACTTTCCTTGGTGTTAAGATCAAGGATTGATGACCTAATTGAAGGTTAAGGTTGTATTTAAATTTGTCAGTACGCTTGTTATTTAAGGACAAACTCCTCGTCCCCTTCCTCTCTTCAAGGGACTGACGCTGGGGAAGTAGTAACTAGCTTTTGTTGGAGGCTGTGCAGCTGGGACGAAAGATCATCTAGTCTTTTGAATATACAGTGCAAGGTTTTGATTATTAAATGGGACTGTTCAAATGTCATATGATTGGCCGTGCCAAGGACCAGTTCCTCCTTCTGAGGAGAGACTACACTCTTACTGTTGGCCGCATCGCTTGTTGTTTGTGGAATTATTCGCTCTTCGTCTTTAAGTGCTGACGCGCAGTCAATCAGTGGGTTGAAACGGTTCTGCGTTTCTACCATGTAGGAACAATCCAGTAGATTACTCCCTTCTTTAAAGTGACATGGTTCGACCCTTATTTGCTTTGATCTCGGAAAGGGAGCGGGGACCATCTCCTCGGGATCTCTAAGACGTTTCCCATATCCCATGGTTCAGATATCGAGAAGAGGGGGGGATAGTATTTCAACGTCAACTCAGGTGATAAATATTTCCTTCTAGCCAGCCAGCACTTGCAATGGGGGTATATTTCGCTGCCTGTTCATATGAAAGTCGGCGTCTTCACCCTCACCCTCACAGGCCGGCAATTTAGGTCTATTTAGATCTACAAGGAGACTACCAGTAAGCAACACAGACCATTCCTTTGAAGTCCTACTCCCACCAGGACTAAGACTAATATAAGATTCTTCTTCAAAGCTTATCGCAGGGCCCACCGCAGTTCGGTCTCAGATGAAAGGGAAACTCTCAGATGAAAGGGAAACTCACAAAGGCCTCACCTTGAACAGGGGAGTTTCTCGTCATGCAGCTTCGAGCTTGGTCTGGATTCCGAACTCGGCTGCAGTAGAAGTTCACAGCAGGTTTCCTTCAGCTGTTAATCTTCCTTATCACTTAAAACAATTAGAGTAGAGAGCGGCGACACACGAACGGGAGTTCCCATAGGGCTTTCCGAGCAGTTTTTCTTAATATGTCTTTGGCTTAACTCAGCCTGCCTGCCAGTGAAGTGTTTCCCAGCAGCTGCAGAGATCCTTTTTTTGTAAAAATAATAAAAATGCTGATGAAGGTAATAAAAAAGCTGATAAAACTAGTAAAAACTAATATAAACTAATAAAAACCGCACAACTAACACGGAGCTCAAATCAATGCTTCTTCTAACGACGCCATCTTGGGAGACTCGTATTAAATTTATCTTAATTAGTGGTTGAGAGATTATCAGAATCCTGAAATTTGGGAAATCACATTTCAGACTCCATTGCCATTTTCTTTGAAGATTTATTAAGCAGGGAAGCAGGTAAACGGAGAAGAGGAAACAGAGTTCTGTGGCGCAAACCTCAGTTGTCCTGAACGAAGTACGAAGAAAAAGATATTCTGGTCACCCCAATGGTCAGTGGGGGGTAGAAACTGTTACGATATGGATGCAATGCAGCTGCAAAGTGCTAGCTTGAAAAGTAAACATGATGGGAATGTTGGGACTGTCCGTGGGAAACAGAGGGACAGTCAACTCACAGTGCGAAGCACCGGAATTAGCTCAGAGTGTAATATGAGCTCTTCCGTTTATTCCTGTCCTGGAAGTACAGGAAGTGTTTTGTCTCTACACAGCTATAGTTTGAAGACAGCAGTCATGTTTTTTGTAACGCTGCAAAAACAGAAATAAAGGCATGTAAATACGTTTCTGTCTATCTCTTTCCCCTGCCAGGGGGCAGGAAAGAGGGGGGGTGTTCTTCTCACGTTTGAGAAGAATCGCCGATCGAGACCTTGCCTGCGCCTGCTGGGGAATGCAGCCAGGGAGGTCAACAGGGAATCATGCCGGGTGCCTTGGAGAGTTGCCAGTTTCTCCTGATATGGGCTTGATTTCCCAACAGAAAGGACCCTGAAGAGGGATTCAAAGGCTGCATTCCAGAGATCCGTTTGAATTCATTCCATGAGTGCATCACATACCCACAAATACTCCTAACTGTTCCTCTTTGTTGCACCTTCTTGTCTTTCTGGTTAGGCCGTACCTCGTTCCAGGTGTACAGAAAGATGTCAGCCTGGATATGCCAAGGTGGTTCTAGAAGGAAAGCCCATTTGCTGCTATGCTTGTGCTCGGTGTGCGGAAGGAACCTTCTCTGCCCAGGAAGGTGGGTGACTCCAAGGGGGAAGAAATTTCTGGAGAGAGTAAACACAGGGCAGAAATCCAGTCTCACACATTTTTTGTGAGAATTCTGCAGACATTGTGGAATGTGGCTCCTTCCTCAACTCCTTTAGGATTAATCACCTTCATTACATCCTGGAAGAGAGTTGAAAAGAATGATCATAAGGAAGAAATCTCTGGGATTGAAAGTGGGCAGCTATGAGAGAAATTCCCACAAACATTCCTTTTTGATTTTTTATATGAAGTCACACCAAATAATAATAATAATAATAATAATAATAATAATAATAATAATAATAATAAATTATTTATACCCTGCCCATTTAGCTGAGTTTCCCCAACCACTCTGGGTGGCTTCCAATCGAGTGTTAAAAACAATACAGCATTAAATATTAAAAACTTCCCTAAAAAGGGCTGCCTTCAGATGTCTTTTAAAAATAGGATAGCTGCTTAATTCCTTGACATTTGATGGAAGGGCGTTCCACAGGGCAAGCGCCACTACCAAGAAGGCCCTCTGCCTGGTTCCCTGTAACCTCATTTCTCGCAATGAGGGAACCGCCAGAAGGCCCTCGGCGCTGGATCTCAGTGTCCTGGCTGAACAATAGGGGTGTAGATGCTCCTTCAGGTATACTGGGCCGAGGCCATTTAGGGCTTTAAAGGTCAGCACCAACACTTCGAATTGTGCTTGGAAACGTACTGGGAGCCAATGCAGATCTCTCAGGACCGGTGTTATATGGTCCCAGTGGCCACTCCAAGTCACCAGTCTAGCTGCCACATTCTGGATCACCTCTAAAGGTAGCCCCATGTAGAGCTCATTGCAGTAGTCCAAGCGGGCAATAACTAGAGCATGCACCACTCTGGCGAGACAGTCCGCAGGCAGGTAGGGTCTCAGCCAGCATACCAGAAGGAGTTGGTAGACAGCCACCCTGGACACAGAATTGACCTGTGCCTCCATGGACAGCTGTGAGTCCAAAATGACTCCCAGGCTGCGCACCTGGTCCTTCAGGGGCACAGTTACCCCATTCAGGACCAAGGAGTCCCCCTACCCCCGCCCACCCCCTGTCCCCCCAAAACAGTACTTCAATCTGTTAGCCGCCATCCATCCTCCAACCGCCTCCAGGCACTCACACAGGACCTTCACTGCCTTCACTGGTTCTGATTTAAAAGAGAGGCAGAGCTGGGTGTCATCTGCATACTGATGAACACCCAACGCGAACCCCCTGATCATTTCTCCCAGCGGCTTCATATACATATTAAAAAGCATGGGGGAGAGGACAGAACCCTGAGGCACCCCACAAGTGAGAGCCCAGGGGTCTGAACACTCATCCCCCAACACTACTTTCTGGACACGGCCTGGGAGAAAGGAGCGGAACCACTGTATAACAGTGCCCCCAGCTCCCAGCCCCTCCAGAAGGATGTTATGGTCAATGGTGTCAAAGCCTGCTGAGAGATCCAGCAGAACTAGGAAGCAGCTCTCACCTTTGTCCCTAGCCCACTGGAGATCATTGACCAGGTCGACCAAGGCAGTTTCAGTCCCATGGTGAGGCATTTCTCATAAATAATGGACAGATGTTGTAAAGTAGCAAATTTTTCACATTGCATGGAAGCAACAGAAAAGTGTTTGCATTTAAAAGGTTCAGACAAAGAGGTGTTTCTTCAGGATTAGGCAGGATCCAAACAATGCAGTTAACAGAAATGGAGTGGTCACTGCCTCTCAGTTTATCCTAGATCACAATGTTAATAGAGCACAGATCATGAGGGATGTAACTGATGCTGCAGCCACTCTTTTCCTCTTTCCCAGATGCAGAACATTGCACCAAATGCTCAGAAGATCACCATTCAAACAAGGACAGAGATCAATGTGTCCCCAAGATTACCACCTTCCTGACTTATGGAGAATATTTGGGAATGGTTTTAGCTTCCATTGCCCTCTTCTTGTCCTTAACAGCAGACACTGTGTTGGGAATCTTCATTAAATACAAGGAAACTCCCATTGTCAAAGCCAACAACCGGGACCTCTCCTACATCCTCCTCGTCTCCCTCCTGCTTTCCTTTTGGTCCTCCTTCCTCTTCATCGGGCGCCCAAGGAAAGAGACCTGCCTTCTCCGACAAACGGCCTTCAGCATCATCTTCTCAGTTGCTGTTTCTTCTGTCTTGGCAAAGACCATCACGGTGGTGCTGGCCTTCCTGGCCACAAAGCCCGGGAACAGGCTGAGGAGATGGCTGGGCCAGAGTCTGGCCAACTCCATTGTCATCTCCTGTTCTGGGGGGCAAGTTCTCATCTGCACCATCTGGCTGGGCTCTTCTCCCCCATCCCCAGAACCCGACATGCGCTCCCAGGTGGAAGAGATCATCCTGCAATGCAACGAAGGGTCTGTGGCCATGTTCTACGTTGCCCTCGGCTACCTGGGCTTCTTGGCTGCCACCTGCTTCACGGTGGCTTTCCTAGCCAGGAAGCTGCCTGGCTCCTTCAACGAAGCCAAGCTGATCACCTTCAGCATGCTGGTCTTCTGCAGTGTTTGGGTGTCTTTTGTGCCCACCTACCTGAGCACCAAGGGCAAGTACATGGTGGCCGTGCAGATCTTCTCTATGTTGGCCTCCAGCGCTGGGCTTCTGGGCTGCATCTTCCTTCCCAAGTGCTACATTATTGTGCTGAGGCCTGAGCTGAACACAAAGGAGCACCTGACAACAAGGAATTCAGGGGACCTCTGATTCTTGAAACAGTCCATGTTCCTGATGTCCAGAAATGCCTAAAGGAAACACAGCTACTCACCCATGCTGTTTATTCTCCATCTCTGAAAGAGATTGTGTTCATTCTTAGCCTGGGTTTTAGGAAGTCCTGTTCACATGAACAGTAAGATGGGTGGAAATCCTTTGTATGCTATATCATTTATAAGTGCACTTCCCATCATTTCATTCTCCCAAGCTTAGTATATCAATAAACTGAGAAATTGATTTAAATTATCCTCCTTAGTCTGTTGATTTAATTTCTGTATCGTGTAAGCTCTGCTCCCTGTTCCAAAGAGTAGCCGCTGACCTTAAGCATAGCCTTGACTGGAGTAAAATGAATTCTCTTGATTTGGCCTGGATCTGACACGTTGTGCACTGATGTTGAGTGGATCACCAGAGTGAGTGAGCCAGCAACAAGTTCAGCATTGGAGGGAAGCAATGAGGCGATGCCAAATAGTTGTATTCCCTGCCTGCCAAACCTTATGCTCAGTCAAGAAGGAAGAGCGAGAGGCCTCCTCCTCCAACTCAGGTTCGTCCCACTCAGGCCCCCATTTATAGAGGAAAGCCAAGATCAGATGGGCAACTAAAAATAATTCACAGAACAGCCACTGATAAAGCATTTATATTAATTAGCCAAGATCGCATCCTGCTTCAACTTTCATGACTCAAAACTAGTGGAAAGCTTACCAAACTCTCAGTCTTATAGCAATTCAACCTGTAGCATTCCAATGAAGGGTGCTTTATAAATTTAATAAATAAAGGTCCTGAGAGAGCTGACTGTTTGTTTGTTGAATCTGGAGGTCTAAAGACCTAAAATATATTGGTCTATATCCCTATATCTATATACCTGGAGGTCTAAAACAACAACCCAGTAACAAACCCCTGAAACCCCACATTTTAAAAGGGCATAAGATGTCCTTCCAATCAACCAAAGGCCTGGTTAAAAAGCAACGTTTTTGCTTGGTGCCTAACTGTGCATAATGAAGGTGCCAGGTGAACTTCCCTGGGGAGAGCATTCCACAGACGGGGAGCCACTGCAGAGAAGTCAACAGACACTCAAGGAATAGTTTCGGAGAAAAAGCTTTATTTCTACCATCCATGAACTGGTAGAAGGAGCAAGTGTGATAGTTCACAAACAAGCACGGGTTCACAGTCATTTGCACAGAGCATATATTCCCCTTCCAGTTCCCTCCCCTTTCTCCTCCCCTTCAGAGTCCTGCCTCGAGTTCCCCTGAGCATGAACAGAAAGCTCCTGTCTTGGGACTCTTGGACTCTTGGCACCCTTCCCAGGAAAGGGAGTGAGAAGCCTTGCGTTCAGCATGTCCAAGATGTTGCAACTGAATGAGATAAAAGTCACTTCTCAGGCCTGAGTATTCTTGGCAATGACAGAGCCTATTCATTAGCCTTTTTTGAAGCTCTCTTGTACTGATAAAAGTCACGGTTTGCCTATGAGAAAACAGAGGAAAACTTTAGCTGTGGCTTTTTTAGGAGACAAAAAAGGAATTTTGGACAGTTTTGAGGCCTGGGGTGATTATTGGGGGGGGGGTGACTTCAGCCTAGGCGGGGTCACCTGTCCTCACCTCCTTCATTCCCTCCTCTTAATTTTTGGACAGCTGCCAGGCTCGTCCCAAGCTAGGCTGTATAGGGCTTTAAAGGTTAAAACCAGCACCTTGAACCTGATCCTACATATTACTATTATTCAACTACCAGACTTTTAGAAGACATCTGAAGGCAGCCCTGTTTAGGGAAGCTTTTAATGTTTGGTGTATTACAGTATTTTAATGTTTTTTTGGAAGCCACCCAGGGTGGCTGGGGAAGCCCAGCCAGGTGGGCGGGATATAAATAATAAATCATTATTATTATTATCCTGTACTCCACTGGGAGCCAGTGCCCTGTGGATAGGATTGAGCCCTGTGGAACCCCACATTCAAGGCTCCCGGGAATGAAAAACATTCCCCAACTAACACCGTCTGGAAACGACGTCAGACCTAATCTGACGTGTAAATTAATAATGCAGAGTTTTCAATTGAAAGAATAAGAGCTTTACTGAGTTAAAATAAACTTCTTCCTAAACACCATGTTTCCAAACAGTTTGACTGAGATTGCACACTGCTCACAACTGAGGCAGACTGACTCTGACTGAAACCTAAGAGAGAAGACAGAGGGAAAATGGTTGCCAAGTCCCATGCCAGAGCGACTCAGCAGTGAGCAGTCCGGTCTGGAGAACTTGACTAGGCAGCCCCAATGACTGGCCAGTCCCAGCACTTCCCAGCCTGCTTGGCCTAAAGCCCACTTGAAAGGGATCCAGAAAACCAGTTTCTTTCAAAAGCGCCTGGATCTGGTCCAGAACCTTGCTCAGGAAAGGGAGATGAGAAACTGGCACCGGTGGTTAGTTAGGTTTTCTGAATGCAACCACAACAGCAGCTAGGACTTTATACACACGGAAGTGGAAAGAAGAATTCCCCACCAACGAGGAATGGCTTATGAAGCTGGTGGAAGAGGCTGAAATGGAGAAATTCCCTGCGAAACTAAGAGGACATAAGGAAGAATTGTTCAAGGAAGAATGGAGACCATTGTTATATTATCTGCCATACTAACATCCATACCTGAAGTCAAAGGCAGGATTTGAAATATAAGCAGAGGATTACTGATATACGACTTTAAATTTAATTTAAACATGTTTTTAAAAACAGGTGATAAAAAGTAGTAATAAAACAAACATCAAAAAAGGAGGGGTGCGAAGTCAAGAAGCAATTATGTATTTAGTTGTTTTAAAAAACAACTCTAGTGTTTAGACAAGTGTTTTGGAATATCTTTGGAGAATTAATAAAAAATATTTTTTAAAAATAAATTTAATAATATAGCATCCACCCAGATTCTTAGGAAGCTGATACAATTTTGTTATTTTAACTTTTTTTAATGTTCTGAAGTAAGTTTGTAAACTTTTTTCTGAATGTCCTGCCTTATCTTAAAATAAAGTGCTTTAGGGGTTATTGGCCTAATCAAGTGCTGCATGGATTTTATGAATCAGATTAAATAAATAAGAATAAATAAATTGATAAAGAATAATAAAGCTGCTAAAATGCTAGCCTGGCTTCTGCGCAGACAATTTGTTTATGAGTAGAGAAGTTTCTGCTCAAAGACGAGGAGCAAGTTGGCTCCATGTGCAACAGAAGCTCTCCTTCCCCAGAACATGTCGAAGGGGAAGGGAGAGCCTAAGGCTCAGAGCAACCTTTCTCCCCTCCACCAACCCCAGAGAGCTTCCCTCTGTTGGAGAAGCCTTTCAAAGATGGGGTGGAAATTCACTTGAAGTTTTTATTTTATGGAAAAATAAAAGTTAAAATAATAAAACAGACTCAAATTACCTCAACTTCCTAAGAATCTGGATGGATCCTTAACGAAAATATATTTTTTATAACAATTTAATAAAGTCTCCATAGATATTCCAAAACACCTTTCTTCTTATACAATTTGTAAAAATAAATACATAATTTCTTCTTGACTCCTCACCTCTCCTTTCTCGATGTTTGTTTTTATTACTCCTTTTTATCAGATGTTTTAAAATATATATGCTTTTATTATGTAAGCCCTGATGTCATATTTCAATAATCCTCTGCCTTTGACTTCATGTATGGATGATGGTTTGACAGATAATATATCCAGGGTCTCCATTCTTCCTTAAACAATCCATCATTTTGGATGGTCATTTTGGATGGTAATTTTAGCAGGTAATTTCACCATTTCAGCATATTCCCCCAGTTTCATAAGCCATTGAGGGGGCAACTCCCATCTCTTGCGGGGGTGCAATTAGTGCCAGCACCGTCCGTTAAGAGTTTGGGTGTAATCTTCGATACCTCCCTCTCTATGGAGGCGCAGATTACAGCTATAACAAAGGCGGCATTTTTTCATCTCCGCCAAGCTAAGCAGTTGGCCCCTTATCTCTCTCGCCCTGAGCTAGCCACTGTGATCCACGCGACGGTCACCTCCAGACTGGATTATTGTAACTCGCTCTACGTGGGGCTGCCCTTGAGACTGACCCAGAAACTCCAGCGGGTGCAGAATGCCGCGGCGAGACTCCTTATGGGGTCTTCGCTGCGAGATCACATTCATCCGGTACTATACCAGCTCCACTGGCTCCCGGTGGAGTACAGGATCAGGTTTAAGGTGCTGGTTTTAACCTTTAAAGCCCTATACGGCCTAGGACCCTCGTACCTACGGGACCGCCTCTCCTGGTATGCCCCAACTGAAAGGAGAGTTGGGGTTTTTGGGGGTTTTTTTTGCCAAATTGCTTTAATTGATTTTCCAAATTTCACCACATCAACCACAAATTAAGACAAATTTAATACAAGTGAGCTTACTCACAAATTTAAAAAAATATACAATAAATCAGTAATTATCATTTCTAAAATAAATTACTTTTCATCCTTCTGCATGTGTGAAAGGTCAATATCCTTTATTTGAGCATCCCAAATTCCACTCCTATCTCAGCAGCTAGAGAAAGAAGGAGTGGTGGTTCCAGCTGTTACTGGACAGTCAGCCTGACATGGTCATTCTGCAGTGGTTGTTCAAGGAACACCACAATCAGGATCTCCTAGCCCCCCCTCCCCCAATTATTCCCTCTACCTTATTGAATTTCTTGTTCCACTCAATGGCTTCTGGGTTAATGGTGAACTTTATACCAGCAGACGTCTCACTCCTTATATTCCCAATTTTCACAAGGTCACGAGACTTATTGGGAGACATCACCCAGTTCATAATATCGAAGTCCGCTGGTAGCTCCCAGTTCTCATCCAAGCACAGTCTGCCCCTGGAAGTATTCAGACACCGGATTTCTCTCAAGACAGGGTGAGGCTGGAATGGCAGGGGAAAGCAGCAGCATTAAGAAACTGGGAAGCTACAACAGGCAATTAATCAAGCCAAAATGGGGAAAACACCGGGGCCAGGTGGTCTATCAGCAAAGTACTATAAGAAATTACAAGATTATTTGGCACAACCACTAAAAGATTTAAGATACTTACATTACGCTGATTCTGAAAAAAGATACAGATCTATTATCAGTCAAAAATTATAGGCTGATTTCTCTATTAAATAATGACTATAAGCTGTTTGCAGACCTATTGACAAACAACATGAAAGTGCTATTAATGGATTTAATTCATCAGGACCAGGCTGGTTTTTTACCAGGCCGCCAGATGAAGGATAATATAAGGAATATAATTGATATAATAGAAGATCTGGAGGTTAGAAATGATAGGCAAGCAGTGTTGATTTTTATAGACGCAGAGAAGGCATTTGACCATGTTTCATGGACTTCTACAAAGAAGACTATAGAGATGATGAATTTCAGAGAGTCATTACAGTGGTACCTCAGGTAAAGAACTTAATTCGTTCTGGAGGTCCATTCTTAACCTGACACTGTTCTTAACCTGAGGTACTACTTTAGCTAATGAGGTCTTCCGCTGCCGCCGCACGATTTCTGTTCTTATCCTGAAGCAAAGTTCTTAACCCGAGGTACTATTTCTGGGTTGCCAGAGTCTGTAACCTGTAGCATCTGTAACCTGAAGTGTCTGTAACCTGAGGTACCACTGTACTTAGAGGAATTGACTCAATTTATTCTGACTAACAGGCTATGATGATAGTAAATAATGTAATAAGAGAAAAACTCAAAATAATGAAAGGGACAAGACAGGGATATCCCCAGTCACCATTATTATTTTAGTTTTAGAGACCCTGGTCAGAAGTAGAAGATCAGATGAAGAAATAAAAGGGATAACAGTAGGTTAAAGGTAAAGGTAAAGGGACCCCTGACCATTAGGTCCAGTCCTGACTGACTCTGGAGTTGCGGCGTTCATCTTGCTTTATTGGCAGAGGGAGCCGGCGTACATCTTCCAGGTCGTGTGGCCAGCATGACTAAGCCGCTTCTGGCGAACCAGAGCAGCTCATGGAAACGCCGTTTACCTTCCCTCCGGAGCGGTACCTATTTATCTACTTGCACTTTGACATGCTTTCGAATTGCTAGGTTGGCAGGAGCAGGGACTGAGCAATGGGAGCTCACCCCGTCACGGGGATTCGAACCACCGACCTTCTGATTGGCAAGTCCTAGGCTATGTGGTTTAACCCACAACGCCACCCGCACCCCAACATTAGGTTACAAAGCATATAAACTCAAGGCATTTGCAGATGACCAAGTGGTAACTGTAGAAGACCCCATGGCTAGTAAACCAAGGGTCTTGAACAGATTCTCAAGTTTGGAGAAGTAGCAGGTTTTAAACTAAATAAAGGTAGAACGAAAGTATTGGTGTAAAATGTGAAAGAGCAAAATAAAAAAGACAAAAAACGGAACTGATGATTGAGAAGAAAGTTTAATATTTAGGAGTATGGATAACAGCTATGAACATAAATATTTTTAAGAATAACTACACAGGAGCTTGGAGAGAAATGAAGAAAAACTTAAATTATATATATATATATATATATATATATATATATATATATATATATGCAGGTTTTGGTGTCCTCGGGTGTCTTCCCGTGTAAAAGTTGGGGTGTCTAGGCGACGTTTCGACGAGGTCTCACTCGTCATCTTCAGGCTGGTGCTTTCGGCTTCTTGTTACTGGAACAGAGCAGGATCTCAGTGTTTGAGTTCCTATAAATACTGTAGAGGGGGTGTGGTGTATAGCCTCCAATGTTCTGGGCAGAGAGGAAGTTCCCAGGCTAGTGTGCCTTTTCTTCTTTTGTTCCTTAATTACTTGAGAGATATCTTGAGTGATTTCTTGAGTGATATCCTGAGTACCACTTAGGTGGGTCATTAGGTGTGGATTAGTTGCTAAAGTCTTTGTGTCTTGACCTCTTGAACTTTGTGAAGAGTTTTCCTGAGAAGATGGCTGTACTGTACTTAGTTGTGCTCTGGCTTGGCTTCGTGTATAGGGGCGAGCTGTGGTTTTGTGGCTTGTGTCAGCCAGATCTGTGTAGGGATTGCAGGGGGGTGCAGCATCCGGAGGTGCCACCATGGATTGGCTACTGGATGGTGTCTGTAATTCATCTGTGGAGAGGGTCTGGGTTTGGGTCTGGTGTGGTTGATTGGTGTTGGCGTTCTGTGTGCCTCTGGATCTGGTGTCAGTTTTTGTGGGGAGGGCTAATTTCCAGATGTCTGGCAAGCGGGATGTGTCGTCACGCTTGTTCATGTTGTGAGGGTGTTTCTCTATCTCGATGGCTTCCATGATTATTCTCTTGTGGTGATGTTCCGTGTTAAAGAGCAATTTGGAATCTGCAAAATTAATTTCGTGTCCTGTTTCTTTCATGTGTTGGAAAAGAGAGGAAGTTTTTTCTTCTTTTTTGACGGCATTCTTGTGTTCTGCGATACGTGCATTTATTCGTCTGTTTGTTTGTCCAATGTACGTGGCTGGGCAGACTTTGCAGGGTATTTCATAGATCCCTTGGTTTTCCAACTGGATTTTATCCTTGGGGTTTCTGAGGATATTGGCTATTTTTTGGTTGGTGCAAAAGGCTGTTTTGATATTGTGTTTATGGAGGATTTTGCTAATTTTATCTGTAGTGCCCTTGATATAAGGAAGGAGGGCCATGCCATTGTTTTCTTCTGTGTCTTGGTTTTTGGGGGGTGTTTCCTTTTGGATTAGCTTCGTAATCCTGTTTTGCTGGTATCCATTGGCAATTAACACGTTTGAGAGATTCTGTAACTCAGTTGTCAAGTGGTCTTTGTCAGCCAGGCGTTTGGTTCTGGAGATGAGAGTCTTGGCTACGGAGTTTATTTGTGCAGGGTGGTGGTGTGATTGTGCATGTAAGTAGCGGTTGGTGTGTGTTTTTTTCCGGTAGATAGTGTGTCCTAGGGAGCCATCAGGTTTTTTGTAGATTAGGACGTCAAGGAAGGGAAGTTGGTTGTTGGCTTCTATTTCCATAGTGAATTGTATTTTGGGGTGTAAGTTGTTGAGATGTGTGAGGAAGCTATCCAGTTTTTCCTTCCCGTGTGGCCAAATTACAAAGGTGTCGTCAACATATCTGAGCCAAAACAGGATTACGAAGCTAATCCAAAAGGAAACACCCCCCAAAAACCAAGACACAGAAGAAAACAATGGCATGGCCCTCCTTCCTTATATCAAGGGCACTACAGATAAAATTAGCAAAATCCTCCATAAACACAATATCAAAACAGCCTTTTGCACCAACCAAAAAATAGCCAATATCCTCAGAAACCCCAAGGATAAAATCCAGTTGGAAAACCAAGGGATCTATGAAATACCCTGCAAAGTCTGCCCAGCCACGTACATTGGACAAACAAACAGACGAATAAATGCACGTATCGCAGAACACAAGAATGCCGTCAAAAAAGAAGAAAAAACTTCCTCTCTTTTCCAACACATGAAAGAAACAGGACACGAAATTAATTTTGCAGATTCCAAATTGCTCTTTAACACGGAACATCACCACAAGAGAATAATCATGGAAGCCATCGAGATAGAGAAACACCCTCACAACATGAACAAGCGTGACGACACATCCCGCTTGCCAGACATCTGGAAATTAGCCCTCCCCACAAAAACTGACACCAGATCCAGAGGCACACAGAACGCCAACACCAATCAACCACACCAGACCCAAACCCAGACCCTCTCCACAGATGAATTACAGACACCATCCAGTAGCCAATCCATGGTGGCACCTCCGGATGCTGCACCCCCCTGCAATCCCTACACAGATCTGGCTGACACAAGCCACAAAACCACAGCTCGCCCCTATACACGAAGCCAAGCCAGAGCACAACTAAGTACAGTACAGCCATCTTCTCAGGAAAACTCTTCACAAAGTTCAAGAGGTCAAGACACAAAGACTTTAGCAACTAATCCACACCTAATGACCCACCTAAGTGGTACTCAGGATATCACTCAAGAAATCACTCAAGATATCTCTCAAGTAATTAAGGAACAAAAGAAGAAAAGGCACACTAGCCTGGGAACTTCCTCTCTGCCCAGAACATTGGAGGCTATACACCACACCCCCTCTACAGTATTTATAGGAACTCAAACACTGAGATCCTGCTCTGTTCCAGTAACAAGAAGCCGAAAGCACCAGCCTGAAGATGACGAGTGAGACCTCGTCGAAACGTCGCCTAGACACCCCAACTTTTACACGGGAAGACACCCGAGGACACCAAAACCTGCATTCCTGTACCCGTGAAAATCTACGAAAGCAAATATATATATATATATATATATATGAGATATCTGGAGGGTGGCAGCACGACAACAGGACTTTTCTGTGGTGGCTCCTCGCTTGGGGGATGCTGTCCTTTGCCTTTGTGACAAATCTTTAGGTGCCAGGCGAGAAAGTTATTCTGTAACCAGGATTTGGGTGGATAAAACCATCTCTGGGCATTTTAATGTGCTTTTGGTTTGCTTGTTTTGTTTCTTTCATTTGCTTTTTCTATTCTCATTTTGTATTTTTATTCTGTAAACCACCCTGTGATCTTCAGATGAAAGTTGATATATAAACAGAATAATACTAATATTATTGCTACAGACCCTCCAAAGGTCAAAATGGCACCCAGTTGAGAGGTGCTGGAACTGAGTTCCAGCGAGTTCCCCCTGAAGAAAGCCCTGGGTATAAATAGCAAAATGATCGTTATGGGATGGGACATCCCTATTTTCATCGGAGACATGTTGGAAGGTAAGCTACTATTAGTAATACTAAAAGTAACTATGATATTTTGCAGGTCTATCCACAGTTAGACAGATCAGCATCTGTGTGGACTGCAGGTTGCAAAAAGGGGAAGGAAATACCTGCCACGGCTGTAGCCTTTGGGGTCCCCATTGCTCTCCTTCCTCCACCATCAGCCTCCTCTGGGATCTAGTGGAAAGTGAAGCATGCAAGGCCTGAGCCACAGCTTGAACATGGATGTAAGTGCCATAGCTGTCTAGAGACAGGATTGTCTCACATACCCCTTGGGACACCATCTCCATTTCCTCCTCCTCTCTGCATCTTGTTCGGCCTTTCACAGACAACAGATGCTTTGAATATGAACACTGAAAAGCTTCATCCAAAAAATCTCCAAGAAGATTGGACTGCGATTTATATTTCTCACCTTTGTTGCTCCTTATTCCGGTCTGAATTTCAAAGGACAGAGAACCATGGAGGTGCTGGAAGTAATTTGTAGGGATGTAAAAGCTAAATCTGATTTCTTGCGAAGCTGTTGTGATCCAGACTTTCGCCCCTATTTCCTTCTCATAGATATCGTGTATTACCATGAGTATTATGATAACATGTGCATTGGTTATATAGGAAACAAATACCCCAACTTGTCTCCATAGGAAAAAAGGTTCCCCAGGTCTGATAAATTGTTCTATATTATTTTCTGGTAGTCTTTTTGATAAAGCAATGCAGGTTCCGCTGCTGAGCATCAGAGGTTTCACAGCGCTCACAAATCTTTCTCCACTGTCATTGTCTGGAGTGAAGAGGCCAATCCACGTCCATCCAAAATACAGGAGTAATTCAACAATCCCCTGGTACTGACTTTCCTCTTTGGGACTCATCCGGTAGACAAAAGGGAACAGGGTTTTACCTTCGAGAACCTGGGCAGTGAAGCCATGACTGATCTAGCAAGGAAAGCAAAAGATCAACAATTTATTTTACTTTCAGCACAACAGATATTTAATTATCTGAAATGACTGATATCTAAATCTCTGCTGGCTGAGGCTGTTGGGAGTTTTAGTCTGAAACATCTGGAGGTGACAAGTTGGTGAAGGCTCAGTTTTGAAAAAGGGATGTAGCATCCATAGCTCAGGATTTTCCCATTTTTAAAAATATCCCCACTTGACCCCTCCAAAGGGAAAGTAGAATCTTACGCAGCTGAAATTCTCTTTCCCTCCATGCTCTCCCACTACTTACCTGTGGGATTTTGTAGATGCCTGACAAGGCTGAAATCACTCTTGAGATGACAGTATTGCCTCTTTCAAGAACAGCCAGCAGGTGATTCTGTTCTCCACAGTGATAATTGGGAATATGGCATCCACTGCCTGCAAGCAGCTCTAGCATGGCGTCCGAAGTCATCCTTGCATCGAAATAGTTCTCATAGATGTTGTAGCCCAGGGTGATGTTGGGTAAGAGCCTGAGATCCTGGTTGATCTCTTGGATGGTGAGCAGGAAAGACAACATGTGCCAGTAGAACCTAGCTGCCTCCCTGCAATAAAGGAATTCTTTAAAAAGAGTGAAACTGGCATTCGTATTAATGGGGTTGGGGACATTATATGATCCACAAAGATTAATATTTGTTTGTTTCTTTGTTTATCCATCCTTTTGCATCGACATCAAACCTTTTCCTGTCTAGCATAAAATAAAAATTTGGAAATCTCTGCTCCATAACCGGAGCTTTGATGCAAACAGCACACAGCTGTTCAACAGTGGAACAGACTCCCTCCGAAGGTGACCATGTGTCATGGATGCTCCAGGTGAGATTCCTCCAGGTCCCTTCCATCTCTACAACTCTATGATTCTTTTCTACTGTGTTTCTATGAGTAGGAAATTAAGGCGGCCCTCAAAATTTGAGATATACTGGGAAGCTGCTCCCTAGGTTGCTTTTCCTGCAGTGGTCTTTGGCGCCTTCCAAGGGGCTAGACTACAGGTAGATAAGAGACAATTTTATTGAAAGAGAGGAAGCACCAAATACTTCAGTACACTTTTACTTAGAAATGAGGCCTGGTGGCTTTCAGGTTTGAGTGTGTAGTAGAATTTATAATTTTGCTCATATTTTTCATCACTGACTCCACCAATGAGGACACCCCCTGGTCTGTATTATTTTACATAATCATTTTATTTGAAGCATATCATTCCTGTTCTTCGCCCATAAAAATCCAGCCATTTTCAGGAGTTTCTTAAAACGCTTCTAATTTTTTTTAAAAAATGACAGAAAGGGGAAAGTGCTGGGATTGGAGGAGGAAACCTTTAATGTAGCTGAGACAGATTTACCCATGATGGGCTGTAGGTCTCCCGTTGCATTGTGTAAAGAGATTTGTGCTAAGGTTGTTCACAAATGACCCAAATAGAATAAACATAAAATAATCATAGCAGCTTGGAAATTGCTTGAGTTTCATGCCACCCTCTGGCTTAGGAAGAAACCTCAAACACCTCACTACTTTGAAATGAGGCCAGTTGTGTGTGGTCAAAAAAGGAATAATTCCTTTTCACATTTTAGAGATCTAAGTCCACTTACAAGGAACTCCCCTGACATATTATTTTATTTATCCTTTCAATTAAAGCACATCTTTCCTGCTCTTCAGCTACGAAAGGTCCCCAAGAGGCTCTTAAAATTCCATGTGCAAAACTGTAGCATTCCTTAATGACAGTTTATGAATGGTCCAAATGGAATAATATTGCATAAAACCTTTAAGCCTTGGAAATTGTCTGAGTTTCATGGCATCCCGCAGGTGGGGAAATTCAGTGCATCCTTTTGAACCCTTACCAGATTTCTTGCATTCTTCTAAAAGCAACACAGAGGAATAGGTACAGGATTGTTTTACTTAGGAAGACAGAGGGAACAAGGAAATTGGAGAGGTTTGTGTGGAATCTTCTCCTGGACGACCCAGCTCCCATCAGCCCCAGCCAGCAAGACCAATGGTCAGGGCAGGGCAGTCCTGCAACATCAGCCCTTGGCTCCCCAGCCCTGAGAAAGGGGCTATTTCCTATTTCAACCATTGCAAGGACTGGAGGACCATGAAACCCAGCCGCATATGATCTTACATACACTTCATTCCTGGCGAAGGGTGTCTGAGTAAAGTTGTATGGAGTTGTCTCAATAAGGCGTTTTGGAGAGATGATCCCACTGATGAGAAAGTGTCCAGGCCGGTAGTAATTGCGAGCATCCGTTTCATCCCTGACCAGATTCAAGGGGCATTTCGCCTTGTGGTTCCCGCAGACTCCAAAGGGCATCATGAGCAGCAGAAGCAGGGATCTCATTCTGGCTCTGCCTCCTCCTCCTCTTACCTACCAAGGAGGCAAAGCAGAAGAACCCAAAGACTCTTGCAAGGCCAGACTGCCTGGGCTTTCCCAATCTGGGTGGTTTTCAACTCTACCTTCAGAGCTCGGAAGCCCAAGGCAGGCACACCCCTCTTTCGCCAGCTCTGCATCTTGACACAGTCTGTCTCCAACACAGGAAAGATTCTCTGCACCAACTTTTTCTTTCCCAGTCACAGTGCAATTAATATTGCCATGCTGTTGTTGCTTTCCGAGTCTTGTGCTACCCCCAGAAATATCTCCTGAGCTTTCAGAAGATGAGATGACTATAATTTTGATTATTCCAAGTGGAATAAGTTTCACCACAATAACTTTCTGGAGTCTTGAATGGCTCAAGCGGCAGGTGCAGAGCTGGAGAAAAACATGTTGAACAGAAGTCAAGGGGTGTGTTTGGGAGTTGGAAGTTTGGCCTGAACCTTGCTCCCAAGGACCAAAGAAGAGCCCTGAAGCTGGATCCGACCATGGACTCTCCTTCCTTGGAGATTTTAATGCAGAGTTTGGATAGCCATCTGTTGGGATTCTTCAGCTGAGATTCCTGCATTGCAGAGGGTTGGACTAGAGGACCTTGGGGTCCCTTTTCAAGTCTCCCATTCTATGATTCATTGGAGGTTTTTAAGAAGAGGTGGGAAAGTCAGGGATGGACAACAGCCAGATGTAGGAGTCCTAGCCTTGTATCCCAGGCATCCTAAGCCCTTTTCAAATGTGGGGGTTTTGGGGGTATTATTGGCTTGTTGTTTTTATTTTGATTATATATGTTGTGGTTTTATATTTTGATTTTGTTCTGTGAACAGCCTTGAGACCTCCAGGGATAGGGCGATATATAGATTCAGTACATCAATAAATAAAGGAATAAATATGAATAAATAAAAATCAATCAATGGAGAATGCTGAAAAATGCCATCCTCACTACTGTGAACGGGATACATGATGGTGAGATCTTGTTTCCTGGAGGCTGCTAGAGACAGAGACTGGTGGAGCCTGCGATGGGGAGGGCTTTCTCAAGCCCACCCTCTGGCCCCTTTGGCTGGGTCTGGGCTGCTTGATTCCTGCTTATCCCTTCTGGTTCTCCCCCGGAAGCGAAGTAGCTCTTTGGTGGCTTTGAAGCCACTTCAAGTGAATTTCCACCCCATCTTTGAAAGGCTTCTCCAACAGAGGGAAGCTCTCTGGGGTTGGTGGAGGGGAGAAAGGTTGCTCTGAGCCTTAGGCTCTCCCTTCCCCTTCGACATGTTCTGGGGAAGGAGAGCTTCTGTTGCACATGGAGCCAACTTGCTCCTCGTCTTTGAGCAGAAACTTCTCTACTCATAAACAAATTGTCTGCGCAGAAGCCAGGCTAGCATTTTAGCAGCTTTATTATTCTTTATCTATTTATTTATTCTTATTTATTTAATCTGATTCATAAAATCCATGCAGCACTTGATTAGGCCAATAACCCCTAAAGCACTTTATTTTAAGATAAGGCAGGACATTCAGAAAAAAGTTTACAAACTTACTTCAGAACATTAAAAAAAGTTAAAATAACAAAATTGTATCAGCTTCCTAAGAATCTGGGTGGATGCTATATTATTAAATTTATTTTTAAAAAATATTTTTTATTAATTCTCCAAAGATATTCCAAAACACTTGTCTAAACACTAGAGTTGTTTTTTAAAACAACTAAATACATAATTGCTTCTTGACTTCGCACCCCTCCTTTTTTGATGTTTGTTTTATTACTACTTTTTATCACCTGTTTTTAAAAACATGTTTAAGTTATCTAAGCCCCGAAGTCGTATATCAGTAATCCTCTGCTTATATTTCAAATCCTGCCTTTGACTTCAGGTATGGATGTTAGTATGGCAGATAATATAACAATGGTCTCCATTCTTCCTTGAACAATTCTTCCTTATGTCCTCTTAGTTTCGCAGGGAATTTCTCCATTTCAGCCTCTTCCACCAGCTTCATAAGCCATTCCTCGTTGGTGGGGAATTCTTCTTTCCACTTCCGTGTGTATAAAGTCCTAGCTGCTGTTGTGGTTGCATTCAGAAAACCTAACTAACCACCGGTGCCAGTTTCTCATCTCCCTTTCCTGAGCAAGGTTCTGGACCAGATCCAGGCGCTTTTGAAAGAAACTGGTTTTCTGGATCCCTTTCAAGTGGGCTTTAGGCCAAGCAGGCTGGGAAGTGCTGGGACTGGCCAGTCATTGGGGCTGCCTAGTCAAGTTCTCCAGACCGGACTGCTCACTGCTGAGTCGCTCTGGCATGGGACTTGGCAACCATTTTCCCTCTGTCTTCTCTCTTAGGTTTCAGTCAGAGTCAGTCTGCCTCAGTTGTGAGCAGTGTGCAATCTCAGTCAAACTGTTTGGAAACATGGTGTTTAGGAAGAAGTTTATTTTAACTCAGTAAAGCTCTTATTCTTTCAATTGAAAACTCTGCATTATTAATTTACGCGTCAGATTAGGTCTGACGTCGTTTCCAGACGGTGTTAGTTGGGGAATGTTTTTCATTCCCGGGAGCCTTGAATGTGGGGTTCCACAGGGCTCAATCCTATCCACAGGGCACTGGCTCCCAGTGGAGTACAGGATAATAATAATAATGATTTATTATTTATATCCCGCCCACCTGGCTGGGCTTCCCCAGCCACCCTGGGTGGCTTCCAAAAAAACATTAAAATACTGTAATACACCAAACATTAAAAGCTTCCCTAAACAGGGCTGCCTTCAGATGTCTTCTAAAAGTCTGGTAGTTGAATAATAGTAATATGTAGGATCAGGTTCAAGGTGCTGGTTTTAACCTTTAAAGCCCTATACAGCCTAGCTTGGGACGAGCCTGGCAGCTGTCCAAAAATTAAGAGGAGGGAATGAAGGAGGTGAGGACAGGTGACCCCGCCTAGGCTGAAGTCACCCCCCCCCCCAATAATCACCCCAGGCCTCAAAACTGTCCAAAATTCCTTTTTTGTCTCCTAAAAAAGCCACAGCTAAAGTTTTCCTCTGTTTTCTCATAGGCAAACCGTGACTTTTATCAGTACAAGAGAGCTTCAAAAAAGGCTAATGAATAGGCTCTGTCATTGCCAAGAATACTCAGGCCTGAGAAGTGACTTTTATCTCATTCAGTTGCAACATCTTGGACATGCTGAACGCAAGGCTTCTCACTCCCTTTCCTGGGAAGGGTGCCAAGAGTCCAAGAGTCCCAAGACAGGAGCTTTCTGTTCATGCTCAGGGGAACTCGAGGCAGGACTCTGAAGGGGAGAAAGGGGAGGGAACTGGAAGGGGAATATATGCTCTGTGCAAATGACTGTGAACCCGTGCTTGTTTGTGAACTATCACACTTGCTCCTTCTACCAGTTCATGGATGGTAGAAATAAAGCTTTTTCTCCGAAACTATTCCTTGAGTGTCTGTTGACTTCTCTGCAGTGGCTCCCCGTCTGTGGAATGCTCTCCCCAGGGAAGTTCACCTGGCACCTTCATTATGCACAGTTAGGCACCAAGCAAAAACGTTGCTTTTTAACCAGGCCTTTGGTTGATTGGAAGGACATCTTATGCCCTTTTAAAATGTGGGGTTTCAGGGGTTTGTTACTGGGTTGTTGTTTTAGACCTCCAGGTATATAGATATAGGGATATAGACCAATATATTTTAGGTCTTTAGACCTCCAGATTCAACAAACAAACAGTCAGCTCTCTCAGGACCTTTATTTATTAAATTTATAAAGCACCCTTCATTGGAATGCTACAGGTTGAATTGCTATAAGACTGAGAGTTTGGTAAGCTTTCCACTAGTTTTGAGTCATGAAAGTTGAAGCAGGATGCGATCTTGGCTAATTAATATAAATGCTTTATCAGTGGCTGTTCTGTGAATTATTTTTAGTTGCCCATCTGATCTTGGCTTTCCTCTATAAATGGGGGCCTGAGTGGGACGAACCTGAGTTGGAGGAGGAGGCCTCTCGCTCTTCCTTCTTGACTGAGCATAAGGTTTGGCAGGCAGGGAATACAACTATTTGGCATCGCCTCATTGCTTCCCTCCAATGCTGAACTTGTTGCTGGCTCACTCACTCTGGTGATCCACTCAACATCAGTGCACAACGTGTCAGATCCAGGCCAAATCAAGAGAATTCATTTTACTCCAGTCAAGGCTATGCTTAAGGTCAGCGGCTACTCTTTGGAACAGGGAGCAGAGCTTACACGATACAGAAATTAAATCAACAGACTAAGGAGGATAATTTAAATCAATTTCTCAGTTTATTGATATACTAAGCTTGGGAGAATGAAATGATGTGAAGTGCACTTATAAATGATACAGCATACAAAGGATTTCCACCCATCTTACTGTTCATGTGAACAGGACTTCCTAAAACCCAGGCTAAGAATGAACACAATCTCTTTCAGAGATGGAGAATAAACAGCATGGGTGAGTAGCTGTGTTTCCTTTAGGCACTTCTGGACATCAGGAACATGGACTGTTTCAAGAATCAGATGTCCCCTGAATTCCTTGTTGTCAGGTGCTCCTTTGTGTTCAGCTCAGGCCTCAGCACAATAATGTAGCACTTGGGAAGGAAGATGCAGCCCAGAAGCCCAGCGCTGGAGGCCAACATAGAGAAGATCTGCACGGCCACCATGTACTTGCCCTTGGTGCTCAGGTAGGTGGGCACAAAAGACACCCAAACACTGCAGAAGACCAGCATGCTGAAGGTGATCAGCTTGGCTTCGTTGAAGGAGCCAGGCAGCTTCCTGGCTAGGAAAGCCACCGTGAAGCAGGTGGCAGCCAAGAAGCCCAGGTAGCCGAGGGCAACATAGAACATGGCCACAGACCCTTCGTTGCATTGCAGGATGATCTCTTCCACCTGGGAGTGCATGTTGGGCTCTGGGAATGGGGGAGAAGAGCCCAGCCAGATGGTGCAGATGAGAACTTGCCCCCCAGAACAGGAGATGACAATGGAGTTGGCCAGACTCTTGCCCAGCCATCTCCTCAGCCTGTTCCCGGGCTTTGTGGCCAGGAAGGCCAGCACCACCGTGATGGTCTTTGCCAAGACAGAAGAAACAGCAACTGAGAAGATGATGCTGAAGGCCGTTTGTCGGAGAAGGCAGGTCTCTTTCCTTGGGCGCCCGATGAAGAGGAAGGAGGACCAAAAGGAAAGCAGGAGGGAGACGAGGAGGATGTAGGAGAGGTCCCGGTTGTTGGCTTTGACAATGGGAGTTTCCTTGTATTTAATGAAGATTCCCAACACAGTGTCTGCTGTTAAGGACAAGAAGAGGGCAATGGAAGCTAAAACCATTCCCAAATATTCTCCATAAGTCAGGAAGGTGGTAATCTTGGGGACACATTGATCTCTGTCCTTGTTTGAATGGTGATCTTCTGAGCATTTGGTGCAATGTTCTGCATCTGGGAAAGAGGAAAAGAGTGGCTGCAGCATCAGTTACATCCCTCATGATCTGTGCTCTATTAACATTGTGATCTAGGATAAACTGAGAGGCAGTGACCACTCCATTTCTGTTAACTGCATTGTTTGGATCCTGCCTAATCCTGAAGAAACACCTCTTTGTCTGAACCTTTTAAATGCAAACACTTTTCTGTTGCTTCCATGCAATGTGAAAAATTTGCTACTTTACAACATCTGTCCATTATTTATGAGAAATGCCTCACCATGGGACTGAAACTGCCTTGGTCGACCTGGTCAATGATCTCCAGTGGGCTAGGGACAAAGGTGAGAGCTGCTTCCTAGTTCTGCTGGATCTCTCAGCAGGCTTTGACACCATTGACCATAACATCCTTCTGGAGGGGCTGGGAGCTGGGGGCACTGTTATACAGTGGTTCCGCTCCTTTCTCCCAGGCCGTGTCCAGAAAGTAGTGTTGGGGGATGAGTGTTCAGACCCCTGGGCTCTCACTTGTGGGGTGCCTCAGGGTTCTGTCCTCTCCCCCATGCTTTTTAATATGTATATGAAGCCGCTGGGAGAAATGATCAGGGGGTTCGCGTTGGGTGTTCATCAGTATGCAGATGACACCCAGCTCTGCCTCTCTTTTAAATCAGAACCAGTGAAGGCAGTGAAGGTCCTGTGTGAGTGCCTGGAGGCGGTTGGAGGATGGATGGCGGCTAACAGATTGAAGTACTGTTTTGGGGGGACGGGGGGTGGGCGGGGGTAGGGGGACTCCCTGGTCCTGAATGGGGTAACTGTGCCCCTGAAGGACCAGGTGCGCAGCCTGGGAGTCATTTTGGACTCACAGCTGTCCATGGAGGCACAGGTCAATTCTGTGTCCAGGGTGGCTGTCTACCAACTCCATCTGGTATGCTGGCTGAGACCCTACCTGCCTGCGGACTGTCTCGCCAGAGTGGTGCATGCTCTAGTTATTGCCCGCTTGGACTACTGCAATGAGCTCTACATGGGGCTACCTTTAGAGGTGATCCAGAATGTGGCAGCTAGACTGGTGACTTGGAGTGGCCACTGGGACCATATAACACCGGTCCTGAGAGATCTGCATTGGCTCCCAGTACGTTTCCAAGCACAATTCGAAGTGTTGGTGCTGACCTTTAAAGCCCTAAATGGCCTCGGCCCAGTATACCTGAAGGAGCATCTACACCCCTATTGTTCAGCCAGGACACTGAGATCCAGCGCCGAGGGCCTTCTGGCGGTTCCCTCATTGCGAGAAATGAGGTTACAGGGAACCAGGCAGAGGGCCTTCTTGGTAGTGGCGCTTGCCCTGTGGAATGCCCTTCCATCAAATGTCAAGGAATTAAGCAGCTATCCTATTTTTAAAAGACATCTGAAGGCAGCCCTTTTTAGGGTTTTTAATATTTAATGCTGTATTGTTTTTAACACTCGATTGGAAGCCACCCAGAGTGGTTGAGGAAACTCAGCTAAATGGGCAGGGTATAAATAATTTATTATTATTATTATTATTATTATTATTATTATTATTATTATTATTATTTGGTGTGACTTCATATAAAAAATCAAAAAGGAATGTTTGTGGGAATTTCTCTCATAGCTGCCCACTTTCAATCCCAGAGATTTCTTCCTTATGATCATTCTTTTCAACTCTCTTCCAGGATGTAATGAAGGTGATTAATCCTAAAGGAGTTGAGGAAGGAGCCACATTCCACAATGTCTGCAGAATTCTCACAAAAAGTGGGTGAGACTGAATTTCTGCCCTGTGTTTACTCTCTCCAGAAATACCTTCCCCCTTGGAGTCACCCACCTTCCTGGGCGGAGAAGGTCCCTTCCGCACACCGAGCACAAGCATAGCAGCAAATGGGCTTTCCTTCTAGAACCACCTTGGCATATCCAGGTCGACATCTTTCTGTACACCTGGAACGAGGTACGGCCTAACCAGAAAGACAAGAAGGTGCAACAAAGAGGAACAGTTAGGAGTATTTGTTTGTATGTAATTCACTCATGGAATTCAAACGGATCTCTGGAATGCAGCCTTTGACCCCCTCATCAGGGTCCTTTCAACCCCCCACTGACCATTGGGGTGACCAGAATATCTTGTTCTTTATAATTAGTTCAGGACAACTGAGGTTTGCACCACAGAACTCTGTTTCCTCTTCTCTGTTTACCTGCTTAATAAATCTTCACAGAAAATGGCAATGGAGTCTGAAATGTGATTTCCCCAAAGTTCAGGATTCGAATAATCTCTCAACCACTAATTAAGACACATTTAATATGACTTTTCCAAATAGTGGTTTCCCTCACTCTGTTCTTGAGGCATGCAAGGTTTCCTCTGGTCGCTGATCTATTTCCCTAGTTATTTCTAGTTCATATGCCATTCCTTAACATTAACCTTACTTTACAATAGGGTTTGGTTTTTTTTAACTTCTCTTCCTTCAACAACAGCTGTGCACTTCTCAATTCCTGCAGATACAATAGTTTAACATTTGCAACATCTAGAAGTGAGCTTACTTTACAAATTAAAAAAATCCACAGTATATCAGTAATAATAATTTCTAAAATAAATTGCTTTCCAGTGGTTCAATTTACTGGGGCTTTTCCTTTTCTTCTCATCTACGTAATCCTTTCTTTCAAAGATTCTGTCCAGAATTCTTAAATTCTCAGTCTGGCTCGGAAATAGATGTCTTCTCTGAGGACCTCTGGGCTCTAGCCTTTCTTTGAGCACCCCAAATTCCCCTCCTATCTCAGCTGCTGTGGAAAGAAGGAGTGGTGGTTGCAGCTGTTATTGATGGTCAAGACACCTTTGGTCAACCTGATATGGTCATTTTTCAGAGGATGTTTAAGAAAAAACATAATAAGCATCTCCTAGCCTTCTCCCTCTGTGATTCCTCCTACCTTATTGAATTCCTTGTTCCACTCAATGGCTTCTGGGTTAATGGTGAACTTTATGCCAGCAGACGTCTCTCTCCTTATATTCCCTATTTTCACAAGGTCACAAGACTTATTGGGAGACATTACCCAGTTCAAAATATTGAAGTCCGCTGGCAGCTTCCAGTTCTCATCCAAGCACAGCCTGCCTCTGGAAGTATTCAGACACCGGATTTCTCTTAAGAAAGGGTGAAGCTGGAATGACAAGGGAAAGCACCAGCACTGAGAAACTTGGAAGCCAAGATGGATATTTCAGTCCTACTCACTTCAACCTCTTCTGATTTGGGGCCTGCATGTATCTCATGTAGACGAATTCCTATTCAGCCATTTCTATTACTACAGACCCTACAAGGGCCCCAATTTCCAGGGATGTCCCTGATTCTTTATGTTGGGAGCTGCCCAGAGTGCTGAGGGAATCCAAAAAGATGTGTGTTGTATAAACAGTGCTATTTTTCTAGAAAAGAAGGTGCCGGAACTCACCATGAACACCTCCCTCTGAGAATGGCAATGGCACCCACCTGAGAGGTGCCAAAACTGAGTTCCAGCGAGTTGCCCCTTCAAAAAAAGCCCTGGCTATAAACAGTAAAATCATTGTTATGGAATGGGCCGTCTCTATTTTCATCAGAGAAATGTTGGGCGGTATGCTACTATTACTAATACTAATACAGTGGTACCTCAGGTTACATACGCTTCAGGTTACAGACTCTGTTAACCCCGAAATAGTGCTTCAGGTTAAGAACTTTGCTTCAGGATGAGAACAGAAATTGTGCTCTGGCAGCGCGCCGGCAGCAGGAGGCCCCATTAGCTAAAGTGGTGCTTCAGGTTAAGAACAGTTTCAGGTTAAGAACGGACATCCAGAACGAATTAAGATACTGTAGTAACTATGGTATTTTACAGATCTATCCCCAGTCAAGATCAGCATCTGTGTGGACTGCAGGTTGCAAAAAGGGGAAGGAAATACCTGCCACGGCTGTAGCCTTTGGGGTCCCCATTGCTCTCCTTCCTCCACCATCAGCCTCCTCTGGGATCTCGATGAAAGCGAAGCATGCAAGGCCTGAGCCACAGCCTGAACATTGATGTAAGTGCCATAGCTGTCATAAGACAGGCCTCTCTCACGCTTCTCTTGCGGCAATGGCTGCAGTTTCTCCTCCTCTCTGCATCTTATCCTGCCTTTCACGGACAACAGATGCTTTGAATATGAACACTGAAAAGCTTTTTCCAAAAAATCTGGAAGAGGATTGGTCTGTGATTTGTAGTTGTCACCTTTGCTGCTCCTTATTCCAGTCTGAATTGCAAAGGACAGAGAACCATGGAAGTGCTGGAAGTGATTTGGAGGGAGGGAAAAGCCAATTCTGATTTCTAGCGAAGCTGTTGTGATCCAGACTTTCGCCCCTATTTCCTTCACATATAATGTGTGTATTATTATGAGTGGTATGATACCCGCTCCACTGGTTATATAGCAAACAAATACCCCAACTTCTCTCCATAGGAAAAAAGGTTTCACATACGTAATAAATTCTTGATTAAAGGTTTCTGGTATTCTTTTTGATAAAGCAATGCAGATCCCTTTGCTGAGCATCAGAGGTTTCACAGCACTCACAAATCTTTCTCCGCTGTCATTGTCTGGAGTGCAGAGGCCAATCCACGTCCATCCAAAATGCAGGAGCAATTCAACAATCCCCTGGTACTGACTTTCCTCTTTGGGAGTCATCCGGTAGACAAAAGGGAACAGGGTTTTAGCTTCG
The DNA here is from genome assembly GCF_964252035.2 of Podarcis erhardii. NCBI lineage: Eukaryota > Metazoa > Chordata > Lepidosauria > Squamata > Lacertidae > Podarcis > Podarcis erhardii. The sequence continues at coordinate 54,932,367 of NC_138502.1, read as the reverse complement.
AGAACCTGGGCAGTGAAGCCATAATTGATCTAGGAAGGAAAGCAAAAGATCAGCAATTTTATGTTATTTCGGCATAACAGATATTTAATTATCTGAAATGACTGATATCTAAATCTCTGCTGGCTGAGGCTGATGGGAGTTTTAGTCTGAAACATCTGGAGGTGTCAAGTTGGTGAAGGCTCAGTTTTGAAAAAGGGATGTAGGATCCATAGCTCAGGATTTTCCCATTTTTAAAAATATCCCCACTTGACCCCTCCAAAGGGAAAATAGAAACTTATGCAGTTGAAATTCTCTGTGCTTCCATGCTCTCCCACTACTTACCTGTGGGATTTTGTAGATGCCTGACAAGGCTGAAATCACTCTTGAGATGACAGTATTGCTTCTTTCAAGAACAGCCAGCAGGTGATTCTGTTCTCCACAGTGATAATTGGGAATATGGCATCCACTGCCTGCAAGCAGCTCTAGCATGGCGTCCGAAGTCATCCTTGCATTGAAATAGTTCTCATAGATATTGTAGCCCAGGGTGATGTTGGGCAAGAGACTGAGATCCTGGTTGATCTCTTGGATGGTGAACAGGAAAGACAACATGTACCAGTAGATCCTAGTTCCCTCCCTGCAATAAATGAATCCTTTAAAAAGAGTGAAACTGATATTCATATGAATGTGGGTGGGGATGTTATATTATCCACAAAGATTAGTATTTATTTATCCTATTGCATTAATATCAAACCTTTTCCTGTCTAGCATAGAACAAAAATTTGGAAATCTCTGCTCCATGACCGGACCTTTGATGCAAACAGCACACAGAGCTGTTGAGCAGTGGAACAGACTCCCTCCGAAGGTGACCGTGTGTCATGGATGTTTCAGGTGAGATTCCTCCAGGTCCCTCCCAAGTCTGCAACTCTATGATTCTATTCTACTGTGTTCTATGCGTAAGAAATGAATGCAGCCCTCAAAATTTGTGATATACTGGGAAGTTGCTGCAAAGGCTGATTTTACTGCTTTTACCAAGGGGCTAGACTATAGGTATCATAGATGCTGTAGCCCAGGGTGATGTTGGGTAAGGGTTTCTTAAAACGCTTCTAACATTTTTTTAAAAATGACAGAAAGGGGAAAGTGCTGGGATTGGAGGAGGAAACCTTTAATGTAGCTGAGACAGATTTCCCCATGGTGGGCTGTAGGTCTCCTGTGGTATTGTATAAAGTGCTAAGGTTGTTCACAAATGATCTGTTAGAATAAATATAAAATAATCTTAGCAGCTTGGAAATTGCTTGAGTTTCATGCCACCCGCTGGGTTAGGAAACATCTCACTACTTAGAAATAAGGCCATTTGTGTATGTGAAAAAAGGAATAATTCCTTTTCACATTTTAGAAACCTTACTCCACAAACAAGGAAGTCTCCTGATTCATATTATTTTATTCATATTTTCAGGAAAAGTACATCTTTCCTGCTCTTCAGCCACCAAAGGTCACCTAGAGGATCTTAAAATTCCATTTGTAAAACTGTAACATTCCTTAATGACAGTTTATGAATTGTCAAAATGGAATAATATTGAATGAAACCTTTGAGCCTGGGAAATTGCCTGAGTTTCATGGCATCCTGCAGGTGGGGAAATTCAGTGCATCCTTTTGACCCCTGACCAGATTCATTGGCATCCTTGCATTCTACTAAAAGCAACACAGAATCAAAGGTAGGAGAGTGTTTCACTAAGGAAGACCCAGAGAACATGGAAACAGGAGAGGTTTGTGTGGAATCTTATACTAGACCCCCCAGCTCCCATCACCCCCAACCAGCAAGACCAATGGTCAGGGCAGGGTAGTCCTCCAATATCAGCCCTTAGCTCCCCAGCCTTGAGAAAGAAGCTATTTCCTTGATAAATAGGAACCACTAGAAGGACTGGAGGACCATGAAACTGTGTACATACTTTTCAATCCTGGCGAAGGGTGTCTGAGAAAAGACGTATGGAGTTCCTTATAAAAGTTTTTTGGAGATATGATCCCACTGATGAGAAAGTGTCCAGGCCGGTAGTAATTGCGAGCATCCGTTTCATCCCTGACCAGATTCAAGGGGCATTTCGCCTTGTGGTTCCTGCAGACTCCAAAGGGCATCATGAGCAGCAGAAGCAGCAACAGAAGGAGCAGGGATCTCATTCTGGCTCTGCCTCCTCCTCCTCCTCTTACATGCCAAGGAGGCGAAGCAGAAGAACCCAAAGACTCTTGCAAGACCAGACTGGGTGGGCTTTGCCAGGCTTGGTGGTTTTCAACTATACCTTCGGAGCTAGGAAGCACAAGGCAGGCACACCCCTCTTTCGCCAGCTCTGCATCTTGACTCAGTCTGTCTCCATCACAGGAAATATTATCTGCACTAACTTTTTCTTTCCCAGACACAGCGCAATTAATATTGTCATGCTACTTTCTGAGGCTGATGTAATCTCCAGAAATATCTCCTGAGCTTTCAGAAGATGAGATGACTATAATTTTGATTATTCTAAGTGGAATAAGTTTCACCACAATAACTTTCTGGAGTCTTGAATGGCTCAAGCGGCAGGTGCAGAACTGGAGAAAAACATGTTGAACAGAAGTCAAGGGGTGTGTTTGGGAGTTGGAAGTGTGTTTGGGAGTTGGCCTGAACTTTGTTCAAGACCACGAAAGAAGCAGCTGGATCCGACCATGAACGCTCCTTCCTTGGAGGTTTTTAAGCAGAGGTTGGGTGGCCATCTGTTGGGATTCTTCAGCTGAGATTCCTGCATTGCAGAGGGTTGGACCAGAGGACCTTGGGGTCCCTTTCCAAGTCTCCCATTCTATGATTCATTGGAGGTTTTTAAGAAGAGGTGGGAAAGTCAGGGATGGACAACAGCCAGATGAAGGAGTCCCAGCCTTGTATCCCAGGCATCCTAAGCCCTTTTAAAATGTGGGGTTTTTGGGGGAGGGCTGAGGCTGTTATTGGGTTGTTGTTTTTATTTTGATTATATATATTGTGGTTTTATATTTTGATTTTGCTCTCTGAACCGCCCTGAGACCTCCAGGCATAGGGCTTTATATAGAGCCAAAAGTAAATTTTAAAAAATAAAAAAATGGAGAACGTTGAGAAATACCATCCACAGTACTGTGAACGGGATACATGATGGTGAGATCTTGTTTCCTGGAGGCTGCTAGAGACAGAGACTGGTGGAGCCTGCGATGGGGAGGGTTTTCTCAAGCCCACCCTCAGGCCACATTGGGTGGGTCTGGGCTGCTTGATTCTTGCCGCTCTCTTCTGGTTCTCCCCCTGAAGGGAAGTAGCGCATTGGTGGCTTTGAAGCCACTTCAAGTGAATTTCCACCCCATCTTTGAAAGGCTTCTCCAACAGAGGGAAGCTCTCTGGGGTTGGCGGAGGGGAGAAATGTTGCTCTGAGCCTTAAACCTTTTGCCCTTCGACATGTTTTGGGGAAGGTGAGCTTCTGTTGTACATGGAACCAACTTGCTCCCCATCTTTGAGCAGAAACTTCTCTACTCATAAGCAAATTGTCTGCGCACAAGCCAGGCTAGCATTCTAGCAGTTTTATTTATTTTTTAATCAATATTTATTTATTTGTTTGTTTGATCTGTTTCATAAAGTCCATGCCCCACTTGACTGGGCAAATAACTCCCACCTCTAATGATGTAACTCCATTTAAGTCTCCCATTAGTATACAGTGGTACCTCTGGATGCGAACAGGATCCGTTCCAGAGCCCCGTTCGCATCCTGAAGCGAACGCAATCCACGTCTGCACGTGTGCTGGTCGTGATTCACTGCTTCCACGCATGCGCGTGACATCATTTTGAACGTTTGCGCGTGCGCGAATGGCAAAACCCGGAAGTCATGCGTTTTGTTACTTCCAGGTTGCCGCGGAGCGCAACCTAAAACCTCTCAGTTTCCTTCTTATTGTAATTTCTTTGACCCCCAGAAGGTCTCACTGTCTCTTTTCTCAGTTCTTTCTTTAGCTGTCCCTTCTTGCTCGCTTTCTTTCCTCCTTTCCTTCCTCCTCCTCCCTTGGGCATGGGCAGCATGAGCTAGCAGTTTTTCTACACCATATTGCCCTTTCTTTTCAAGCCACTTTCCAGGATCGTTCCCCTCTCAGTCCTGCCTTCTCCTTCTCCTCCGCCACCGCAGACGCTGTCGTTCTCTCGCACTTCTCCTTCCCCGTCCACTATTTGCCCGCTATCTTCTCTGTTCTGCTCCACCATCACAAAAGGTGACAGGCTCTAGGATTGGGGCTGGCTCCAATTTGGACTACAAGGATTAAGACCTGTGCAAGGACAACAAAAAGAAAATGTCCCTTAGGGACTCAGGCTCCTCCAGGTGCTACTTCCCCTGCCACCACTGGCGGAAGAAGGTGGGGTGTGTGTGTGGGGGGGTATTGGCCCAAGTGTCATCCCAGGGGGGTGGCAAAATCCCCCCGGGCGGATCGGTGCAAGTCTCCCAACTCCTCCTCACCTTGGTTCAGGGTGGACACAGCTGCGATGCTGCCGCATCCAGCGCCTGAGCCGCGTGCAGAGTGGCCTCCGTTCTGCCTGCGCCCCGCTGCTGGCTCTTGTACTGGGTTGCCCCGGTGGCACTGGTGGTGCTGGCGGCGGCGCTCTTCTGAAGATCTTGTGAATCCGGGAGATGATGGAAGCCAGGCAATTGGGGGTCTTCAGGGGCCTCTCTTCCTCGCAGTCCTGTGAGAAAAGTAAACAATTCACCTCCAGATTCTGGGAAAATGCCACAATCATTAATCAAACAAACAAACAAACAAACAAACAAACAAACAAACAGTTGATTGATTAAATCCGTATGCCGTCCTTCATCTGAAGCTCTCAGGGTTGCTTACAGCATAAAAATACAAAATAAAAACACAACATATGTATTAAAAACAAAAACGAAGTCATAAGCCAACCTCCCAATCCACAAGCATGTTGAAAAGGCCATGCATTGTTCCGTTAGCCAAAGGCTGGTTCTAGCGCAGAACTTTCCATGTTGGTGACACACTTTGGAGACATGCCTCATTTCGCAAGACAGGGATTCAGTTCAACTAGCCCTTTTCCAGCCCTGGGAGGAGCACACAGTTTGGAAAGCTCTGTTCTAGAGAAACGTCTTTGCTTGGTACCTAAAGATACATAATGAAAGCGCCAGATGAGCATTCCGCAAGTGGGAGCCACCACAGAAAAAGCCGCTTCTTGTGTTGCTGCCCTCCAGACCGTTTGTGAAGGTGCCACACGAAGAAAGGCCTGTGTGGTGGCAGGCTGTCAGAATCCCTCCTTTTCTGTTTGGAGGTGAGGCGTTATACGAAAGGGTTGTAGTCAGTAGGGAACACTCCTCTCCCAAGTTCTCATGTGGCCGGCCTTGGAGAGATCTGAACGAGACACAAAACCAAGAACAAGCGGATGGGGGGGAAGGTATAGGAGGCAGGAAAACCCCAGAGAGAACCGGCTTTGCAAAGTGCCAACATGGTTTTATTATCGCCAAACCCACTTTGCAATTAATAACTTCATTTGGCAGGAGCCACCTGGAATCCCATTCAAAAGAGATATCTTAACAAAACCAATTCCAAACCAAAAGCAACCCAAGAGGGCCTTCTGGCGGTTCCCCACTGCGATAAGCGAAGTTACAGGGAACCAGGCAGAGGGCCTTCTCGGTAGTGGCACCCGCCCAGTGGAATGCCCTCTCGCCAGATGTCAAAGAAATAAACAACTATCTGACTTTTAGAAGACATCTGAAGACAGCCCTGTTCAGGGAAGCTTTTCATATGTCATGAATGAATGTTTCATCTGACCTCAATTACGCTTGCCTCCAGGTGTTCTCCAGGTGGGGGGCACGCCAAATCAAGGTCCTCCCTGTCCTCTTTGTCCTCCCCGTCCTCCTCTGGGGGGCTCCCTGATTCTTCTTGTGGCTCTTCCTCCTTGATAGCCACTTCAGAGGCTGACTGCTGGTAGAGACAGGACCCCAGAGGTGGTGGTGGGGAGAGGGGAGAAAGAGAGCAGCCCAAAATGAGAGAGGAACCCACATTGAGTCGCTAGCCAGGGAAGCCCTACAGCCCTGGCACCATGGGGGGGGGGGGGCTGGTCCATCAGGACAAGTGGGGCAGCAAGCATACCCTTAGCAGCCCCCTGCCTGCCTGCCTGCCCCCTTGCTCACGACCAGTCCAGAAGGTGGCCTGACCAGCCGGCCGGCCGGCTTCCTCCTCCTCCTCCTCCCCGGCCTCAGGGTTGCCCAGCTCAGCAGGGCTTCCCTCCTGCTCTGTCGGCTACGTACCTCATTGAGGGAGTCCCAAAGGGAATCCAGGGAGGACAGGGAGGAAACACTGGAAAATGGTGACATACTTGGAACCTGCAAGGAAAGATGCAAAAAACGAGCAATTAAAAAACCAAACCAAACATTAAAACTCAAAGCACCCCTAACTGAAACAACAGTTTCATCCTGCAGCCACTTAGGCCACGGCCACTTACCCAGTCAGGACTGAGGAGATCCAGCCGTCTTGCGGTCTCCTCCTCGCCTTTTCCTTCATTGTCCTTTTCATGGAAAATGTCCTCCTCGATGGCTGACTGCTGGCAGAGACCCAGTGGTGGTGGCAGGGAGAAAGGAGAAAGAGAGCAGCCCAAAATGAGACAGGAACCCAGAAGGCAAACTCTCCTGCGCACATTGAGTCGCTAGCCAGGGAAGACCTACAGCCCTGGTGCCATGGGGGGCTGGTCCATCAGGACGAGTGGGGCAGCAAGCACAGCACATTAACTCTCAAGGCACCCATAATTGAAACAACAGAACAGCGGCATAGCCAGCCGCTCGGGTGCCCAGTTCAACGCGGGGGTCCTGCAGGCGGGGGGCGCTACCTGGAGCCTCTCTGCCCTCTCCCCCTCAGCTGTAGGGCGGCTGAGGGAGAGGCAGAGGGCAGACGCAAGCCCCACGCTGGTGTTTCAGGCAGTGCCCAGCCTGCAGGGGCCCACGCCACCATGTCACCCCCAGGAGAGACGCTAGGATCAGGCACTCTGCAGCCCCCCCCCCCGGTAAGTGCCAGCCCCACGGTGTGGCGCCCAGTGCCAGCCGCGTTTTTTGACTCAACTAAAAGGTTTGGTGAGCCCAATTTTTATTTTTATTTTAAACTCGGCTTTTTGTCCTTTTGCCACCCCCCTCAGTGACGACACCTGGGGCGGCCCCCAATCCCCCACCCTCCTTTCTCTGCAACTGCAACAGAATAAAAGGACTCCAAACTCCCTTAGCAGTTTCCTGCTGGTCCCCTCACCATTTCCCTAGACATCAGTCTTCAGACTTTGCTTTTTCAGCCTTTTCGGTGTCTAATACAAGATAAGGCACCCATGGCCTCAACTGCCAAGTGAGGTTGGGATTCTGAGCCGATGTCCCAGCCAGGTTCTGATCCGTCCATTTCCTCCGGGGGGGGGACCCTGTTTCCCCTGAGGGCGACCGCTGAACACACCACCCAAGAGAAAAAGAAGGAGAAAAGGAGAGAAATCTTTTAATTCTGTAGCAAGAAAGAATGCGTGCCAGGAGTTTTCTTCTCCCTGCACTCCTCCATTGCAACACCTTTTCTTCTTCTTCTTCATCATCATCATCATCATCATTAAACTAGATTTAATGAACACTCATATCAGAGTGCTCTGTAAACTGAAAGCCATAGTCTTTGTCATAGTACATTACCGTATTTTTTTAAATATATTTTTATTAAGATTTTAAAGGTTACAGAAAACAAAAAGAGAAAAATATAGATAACAATACATAAAAAAGCAAACATCATCAAAAAAAAGAGACAAGTCAAACCTTTACATCACTTATTTACATTCACTTACTTCCTTGACCTCCTCACACCTCCCATTTTTGTATTCAAATTCAATTAAATATTTCAGCAAATCCTTTCCAACTTTGTTTTTAACTTAATAATTTATCTTAATATAGTATAATTTTGCAATCTCTTCTTTCAGCAATTCATTTTTACTTAATCCTTTATATCTTTTCTGCTAGAATCACATAATTTCCCCCCCCAACATCTTTCTAACATTCCTTAATTTTACATTGTTTCTGAAGATAAACTTTAAATTCACGACCTTACAAAAGCTCGCTTTTACAATATCGCTGCCGGAACAGACATACGGTAAAATGGAACAGGTGTGAGTGCCTGCCGAATTTGAAGGGAGCACCTTATATTTGGGTATAGTCTTCTTTCCTCCCCCTTGAATTTTAAAGGTGCGGCTTATATTCGGGCCAATACGGTACTAAATTAATATTTTTATAACTAAATTTACTCAATACTCTAAATTTCTTCTCCTTTATTTGATTTATATGCCACCCTTCCTCATGAAAGATCCCGGTTTAAAAACAATTAAAAACATCTCAGGGTTATTGGGAAAAGAAGAATGGTTGGTGTAAACCCGAAACCAAGTTAATAATTGCATTTCAATGGGTCTGCTTTAGGTTTCATTGCAATCAAGGCAATGAGATGATGATAATAATAATAATAATAATAATAATAATAATAATAATAATATTGCTTTCCCTGGCCACTCTGGGCGGCTCCCAACAGAATATTAAAAGCACTCTCCAAATCACAGCCACAACATGCATTTCAAGCATTTTGGGAGCTCTAAATTGCAGGGAAAACAACTGGCGGGTGGCCCAGGCCATTTTGGCCTCTGTTGTCCAGGGCGCCGGAGCCGCGGGACGTCGGGAAAAGGGGGAAGCCCTTCTAGGTGCCTCCAAGGGAAGGAGGAAAAGGACGAGGTCTCTGGGAGGCTTCCTGGGTTATGGGGGTTTAGGAGTCGAAGAATTGGTTCTTCTGAGTTGATGAGCAGGCCAGGAGGAAGGTTGCGCAGGGCAGCCTGGGAAGGGCGAGGGAAAGGCTGGGAGGAAAAGCCGCCTCTCTTTTTCCATCGCTCTGCCCCTCCATCAAGTTTAAATGGAAGAATCCAAATACGCCTAGAGAAAAAGAAAATGATAGGAAACAGGATCCTTGTTTGGAGAAGAAGGGGCAGCAAAGCATGCTGGGAAGAAGGACATGAGGGAAATGAAATCAAACCTAACAAAGGATAATTTACCAATAAAGCTAATAAGTGAAACCTAACAAAAGACACCTTGGGATTTATTTATTCAGTTATATGTTGGAAAATGGGTAAATTTCAATTATAGGAAGCTGGATCCATGTTTGTGAGAAGAAGGGGCAGCAAAGCATGCTGGGAAGAAGGACGTGAGGGAAATTAAACCTAATAAAGGGTAATTTACCAATAAAGCTAATAAGTGAAACCTAACCAAAGACAATTTGGGATTAATTTATTTAGTTATACATTGGAAAATGAGTAAATTTCAATTATAGGACACAGGATCTTTGTTTGTGAGAAGATGGGGCAGCAAAGCATGCTGGGAAGAAGGACCTGAGGGAAATGAAATGAAACCTAATAGAGGTTAATTTATCCATGAAGCTAATAAGCGAAGCCAAACATAAGACTCCTTGAGATTGAATTATTTGGTTATACACTGGAAAAACGAGTAAATTTCAAATTTCTTCATGCTGGGATTCAACCATTGGCCTAATGGAGCTGGCAGTGCATGCTGGGAAGTCTGCCGGCGGAGGCTGGCGGGAGTTGCAGGGCCTTTGGAAGGTGGCCCCTTCCCCTCCGAGGGCCACATGACCCTCCTCGTCCGCCAGGGACACCAGCGCCTGCAGCCCGTCCAGCTGGCCAGAGTCACCCAAGGGCCGGAGAGGCTGGCAGGGACGGGGCCCCCAGGTGAGCCCGGGAGAGAGAGAGAGGGGCCTCTGGGGGGATCTGCACTCTGCACGCCCTCAGAGGCCGGAGAGGCTGGCAGGGACGGGGCCCCCAGGTGAGCCCGGGAGAGAGAGGGGCCATTGGGGGGATCTGCACTCTGCACGCCCTCAGAGGCCGGAGAGGCTGGCAGGGACGGGGCCCCCAGGTGAGCCCGGGAGAGAGAGAGAGGGGCCCCTGGGGGGATCTGCACTCTGCACACCCTCAGAGGCCGGAGAGGCTGGCAGGGACGGGGCCCCCAGGTGAGCCCGGGAGAGAGAGAGAGGGGCCCCTGGGGGGATCTGCACTCTGCACACCCTCAGAGGCCGGAGAGGCTGGCAGGGACGGAGCCCCCAGGTGAGCCCGGGAGAGAGAGAGGGGGGCCCCTGGGGGATCTGCACTCTGCACGCCCTCAGAGGCCGGAGAGGCTGGCAGGGACGGGGCCCCCAGGTGAGCCCGGGAGAGAGAGAGGGGGGCCCCGGGGGGGGATCCTGCACTCTGCACGCCCTCAGAGGCCGGAGAGGCTGGCAGGGACGGGGCCCCCAGGTGAGCCCGGGAGAGAGAGAGGGGGGCCCCGGGGGGGGGATCCTGCACTCTGCACACCCTCAGAGGCCGGGGAGGCTGGCAGGGACGGGGCCCCCAGGTGAGCCCGGGAGAGAGAGAGAGGGGCCCCTGGGGGGATCTGCACTCTGCACACCCTCAGAGGCCAGAGAGGCTGGCAGGGACGGGGCCCCCAGGTGAGCCCGGGAGAGAGAGAGAGGGGCCCCGGGGGGGGATCTGCACTCTGCACACCCTCAGAGGCCAGAGAGGCTGGCAGGGACGGGGCCCCCAGGTGAGCCCGGGAGAGAGAGAGAGGGGCCCCTGGGGGGATCTGCACTCTGCACACCCTCAGAGGCCAGAGAGGCTGGCAGGGACGGGGCCCCCAGGTGAGCCCGGGAGAGAGAGAGAGGGGCCCCTGGGGGGATCTGCACTCTGCACACCCTCAGAGGCCAGAGAGGCTGGCAGGGACGGGGCCCCCAGGTGAGCCCGGGAGAGAGAGAGGGGGGCCCCTGGGCGGATCTGCGCTCTGCACACCCTCAGAGGCCAGAGAGGCTGGCAGGGACGGGGCCCCCAGGTGAGCCCGGGAGAGAGAGAGAGGGGCCCCTGGGGGGATCTGCACTCTGCACACCCTCAGAGGCCGGAGAGGCTGGCAGGGACGGGGCCCCCAGGTGAGCCCGGGAGAGAGAGAGAGGGGCCTCTGGGGGGATCTGCACTCTGCACGCCCTCAGAGGCCGGAGAGGCTGGCAGGGACGGGGCCCCCAGGTGAGCCCGGGAGAGAGAGAGAGGGGCCCCGGGGGGGGGATCCTGCACTCTGCACACCCTCAGAGGCCGGGGAGGCTGGCAGGGACGGGGCCCCCAGGTGAGCCCGGGAGAGAGAGAGAGGGGCCCCTGGGGGATCTGCACTCTGCACGCCCTCAGAGGCCGGAGAGGCTGGCAGGGACGGGGCCCCCAGGTGAGCCCGGGAGAGAGAGAGAGGGGCCCCTGGGGGATCTGCACTCTGCACGCCCTCAGAGGCCGGAGAGGCTGGCAGGGACGGGGCCCCCAGGTGAGCCCGGGAGAGAGAGAGAGGGGCCCCTGGGGGGATTTGCACTCTGCACGCCCTCAGAGGCCGGAGAGGCTGGCAGGGACGGGGCCCCCAGGTGAGCCCGGGAGAGAGAGGGGCCCCTGGGGGGATCTGCACTCTGCACACCCTCAGAGGCTGGAGAGGCTGGCAGGGACGGGGCCCCCAGGTGAGCCCGGGAGAGAGAGAGAGGGGCCCCTGGGGGGATTTGCGCTCTGCACGCCCTCAGAGGCCGGAGAGGCTGGCAGGGACGGGGCCCCCAGGTGAGCCCGGGAGAGAGAGAGAGGGGCCCCTGGGGGGATCTGCACTCTGCACGCCCTCAGAGGCTTTGTAGTCTAAGCTCAGGGGGCTCTTTGAGCCGGCATCTCTCTGGGGGGTGAGGGGTTTCTTCCCATTGGTCAGCATCCTTCTTAAATAGTGGTACCCAGAATTGGACACAGTATTCCAGGTGGGGACTGACCAAGGCAGAACAGAGCTCAGTCTTGTAAGCCACTGGGATTAGTAGCAATAAAAGTAATAATAATCACAACAAGAATAGACTTCGTTAACAAATATTTATGCTGCTTAACTGTGTGTGCATTGCAATCACTTGTTCATTGTTGTGCGTAGTAATTTTAAGTGCATTCTTAATTTTACCATCAATGTGCAATACTTTTAAAATGCATCATTTCTTTAAATATAAACACAGAAATAAATGAGGCTCTAAATTCATCGGATGACGACTGTGCCACAAACTGGGAAGCAGGCAGAGGGGCTTCTCGGTGGTGGCGCCTGCCCTGTGGAACGCCCTCCCCGCCTCCTTTCACAATGACTCACCCAGATTGGCGCCTGCCTCGCCTGCCTCGCCCGCCCCTAACCCGATCCCTAACCCTGGCCAGTGCAATAAAATTCACTGGATCCCAGTCAAGGCTTGGCTAAGGTCAGTTGCTACTCTTTGGAACAGGGAGCAGAGCTTACACAATACAGAAATTAAACCAACAGACTACGGAAGATGTCTTAAATGAATTTCTCAGTGTATTGATATACAAAGCTTAGGAGAACGAAATGATGAGAAGTGAGCTTATGAATGATAGTTTCCTTTATGCACTTCTGGACATCAGGAACATGGACTATTTTAAGAATCAGATGTCCCCTGAATTCCTTGTTGTCAGGTGCTCCTTTGTGTTCAGCTCAGGCCTCAGCACAATAATGTAGCACTTGGGAAGGAAGATGCAGCCCAGAAGCCCAGCGCTGGAGGCCAACATAGAGAAGATCTGCACGGCCACCATGTACTTGCCCTTGGTGCTCAGGTAGGTGGGCACAAAAGACACCCAAACACTGCAGAAGACCAGCATGCTGAAGGTGATCAGCTTGGCTTCGTTGAAGGAGCCAGGCAGCTTCCTGGCTAGGAAAGCCACCGTGAAGCAGGTGGCAGCCAAGAAGCCCAGGTAGCCGAGGGCAACGTAGAACATGGCCACAGACCCTTCGTTGCATTGCAGGATGATCTCTTCCACCTGGGAGCGCATGTCGGGCTCTGGGAATGGGGGAGAAGAGCCCAGCCAGATGGTGCAGAGGAGAACTTGCCCCCCAGAACAGGAGATGACAATGGAGTTGGCCAGACTCTGGCCCAGCCATCTCCTCACTCTGTTCCCGGGCTTTGTGGCCAGGAAGGCCAGCACCACCGTGATGGTCTTTGCCAAGACAGAAGAAACAGCAACTGAGAAGATGATGCTGAAAGCCGTTTGTCGGAGAAGGCAGGTCTCTTTCCTTGGGCGCCCGATGAAGAGGAAGGAGGACCAAAAGGAAAGCAGGAGGGAGACGAGGAGGATGCAACAAAGAGGAAGGTGCAACAAAGAGGAACAGTTAGGAGTATTTGTGGGTATGTGATGCACTCATGGAATGAATTCAAACGGATCTCTGGAATGCAGCCTTTGAATCCCTCTTCAGGGTCCTTTCTGTCGGGAAATCAAGCCCATATCAGGAGAAACTGGCAACTCTCCAAGGCACCCGGCATGATTCCCTGTTGACCTCCCTGGCTGCATTCCCCAGCAGGCGCAGGCAAGGTCTCGATCGGCGATTCTTCTCAAACGTGAGAAGAACACCCCCCCTCTTTCCTGCCCCCTGGCAGGGGAAAGAGATAGACAGAAACGTATTTACATGCCTTTATTTCTGTCTTTGCAGCGTTACAAAAAACATGACTGCTGTCTTCAAACTATAGCTGTGTAGAGACAAAACACTTCCTGTACTTCCAGGACAGGAATAAACGGAAGAGCTCATATTACACTCTGAGCTAATTCCGGTGCTTCGCACTGTGAGTTGACTGTCCCTCTGTTTCCCACGGACAGTCCCAACATTCCCATCATGTTTACTTTTCAAGCTAGCACTTTGCAGCTGCATTGCATCCATATCGTAACAGTTTCTACCCCCCACTGACCATTGGGGTGACCAGAATATCTTTTTCTTCGTAATTCGTTCAGGACAACTGAGGTTTGCGCCACAGAACTCTGTTTCCTCTTCTCCGTTTACCTGCTTCCCTGCTTAATAAATCTTCAAAGAAAATGGCAATGGAGTCTGAAATGTGATTTCCCAAATTTCAGGATTCTGATAATCTCTCAACCACTAATTAAGATAAATTTAATACGAGTCTCCCAAGATGGCGTCGTTAGAAGAAGCATTGATTTGAGCTCCGTGTTAGTTGTGCGGTTTTTATTAGTTTTTATTAGTTTTTACTAGTTTTATCAGCTTTTTTATTACCTTCATCAGCATTTTTATTATTTTTACAAAAAAAGGATCTCTGCAGCTGCTGGGAAACACTTCACTGGCAGGCAGGCTGAGTTAAGCCAAAGACATATTAAGAAAAACTGCTCGGAAAGCCCTATGGGAACTCCCGTTCGTGTGTCGCCGCTCTCTACTCTAATTGTTTTAAGTGATAAGGAAGATTAACAGCTGAAGGAAACCTGCTGTGAACTTCTACTGCAGCCGAGTTCGGAATCCAGACCAAGCTCGAAGCTGCATGACGAGAAACTCCCCTGTTCAAGGTGAGGCCTTTGTGAGTTTCCCTTTCATCTGAGAGTTTCCCTTTCATCTGAGACCGAACTGCGGTGGGCCCTGCGAGAAGCTTTGAAGCAGAATCTTATATTAGTCTTAGTCCTGGTGGGAGTAGGACTTCAAAGGAATGGTCTGTGTTGCTTACTGGTAGTCTCCTTGTAGATCTAAATAGACCTAAATTGCCGGCCTGTGAGGGTGAGGGTGAAGACGCCGACTTTCATATGAACAGGCAGCGAAATATACCCCCATTGCAAGTGCTGGCTGGCTAGAAGGAAATATTTATCACCTGAGTTGACGTTGAAATACTATCCCCCCTCTTCTCGATATCTGAACCATGGGATATGGGAAACGTCTTAGAGATCCCGAGGAGATGGTCCCCGCTCCCTTTCCGAGATCAAAGCAAATAAGGGTCGAACCATGTCACTTTAAAGAAGGGAGTAATCTACTGGATTGTTCCTACATGGTAGAAACGCAGAACCGTTTCAACCCACTGATTGACTGCGCGTCAGCACTTAAAGACGAAGAGCGAATAATTCCACAAACAACAAGCGATGCGGCCAACAGTAAGAGTGTAGTCTCTCCTCAGAAGGAGGAACTGGTCCTTGGCACGGCCAATCATATGACATTTGAACAGTCCCATTTAATAATCAAAACCTTGCACTGTATATTCAAAAGACTAGATGATCTTTCGTCCCAGCTGCACAGCCTCCAACAAAAGCTAGTTACTACTTCCCCAGCGTCAGCCGGTGTTAAGTCCCTTGAAGAGAGGAAGGGGACGAGGAGTTTGTCCTTAAATAACAAGCGTACTGACAAATTTAAATACAACCTTAACCTTCAATTAGGTCATCAATCCTTGATCTTAACACCAAGGAAAGTGAGCCTAACTATACAAAATGGGGACCCAAGATGGAGAACTCTGGGGGGTGCCAAGGATCTCTTAAAGGTGCTTTTAAATATGGAGGCAACACAAATTGACCTCTGTGCAGTCCTCCCCCTTGTCCATCATCATAAATCTCAGAGAGTCCTGCTTGCGTTCCAATCCACAAAAATTCCCACTATCATACTACGCAAGAAAGCATTTTTGTTTCGTTGTGGGATAGTACCAACGAGAGCTTTTATAGACTCTACGCCTAAACCCCTACTGTTGGAGGCAATAACCAAAGAGGGCTCAAAATCTGCTAAACCCGATCCACCAGTGGTCACCGGAGGGGGTGTTCTACTCCAGGAGAAGAGCTATGTAGCCTCCTCTCCCCTAGCAAAGGACAATGACCATCCGGAAAGTGGCCTGACACCACCAGAAGAGATCGAACTCATTGCCTCCTTTGCAGATTTACCAGTGGTGGAACAAAAAGAAATTATTAAAAGACTGGAATCGCTTAAAACCCAACTTATTTCTTTATTTTAAACAGTAATCAAAAATTATATAATGCTTTGTATCTTCCCTTTACACGTTCCCTCTCACTTATTTCTTCCCACCCCTTTTTATTTTCTGCCTTTCTTTTCAAAGTCTTCCCTTAATACCTTCCCCCCTCCCTTAAATCCCTCCTTTATAGGCTTATCACCTAAGAAAACAGTTCAACAATATAATACAGAATTATACATAAAAAGTAAATAGAACATTGCAGGACCATCAGCAAGCTGGGGGGGGGGGGAAGGAAACTCAGTTTCCTTCTCATTGTAGTTTCTTTGACCCCCAGAAGGTCTCGCTGTCTCTTTTCTCAGTTCTTTCTTTAGCTGTCCCTTCTGGCTCGCTTGCTTTCCTCCTTTCCTTCCTCCTCCTTTGGGCGTGGGCAGCGTGGCGCTGTCGTTCTCTCGCACTTCTCGCAGACGCTGTCGTTCTCTCGCACTTCTCCTTCGCCGTCCACCCTTTGCCCGCTGTCTTCTCTGTTCCGCTCCATAATCTCAAAAGGTGACAGGCTCTAGGACTGGGGCTGGCCGTGTGGGACGCCGGCGTAAGATTAAGACCTGTGCAAGGACAACAAAAAGGAAATGTCCCTTAGGGACTCGCGTGCCTCCAGGTGCTACTTCCCCAGCCACCACTGGCGGAGGAAGGTGGGGTGCGGGGGGGGGGTATTGCCCCGAGTGTCATCCCTTGGGGGGAGGGCTGACAAAATCCCCCCGGGCGTAGGGCCACGAGAGTTTGGGTTTCTCGCCCCGCTTTCCTCCACGTTCTGATCTTTCCTCTCCAGTTCAGCCCACAAGGATTAAGACCTGTGCAAGGACAACAAAAAGGAAATGTCCCTTAGGGACTCACGCGCCTCCAGGTGCTACTTCCCCAGCCACCACTGGCGGAGGAAGGTGGGGTGCGGGGGGGGGGTATTGCCCCGAGTGTCATCCCTTGGGGGGGGCTGACAAAATCCCCCCGGGCGGATCGGTGCAAGTCTCCCAACTCCTCCTCACCTTGGTTCGGGGTGGACACAGCTGCGATGCTGCCGCATCCAGCGCCTGAGCCGCGTGCAGAGTGGCCTCCGTTCTGCCTGCGCCCCGCTGCTGGCTCTTGTACTGGGTTGCCCCGGTGGCACTGGTGGTGCTGGCGGCGGCGCTCTTCTGAAGATCTTGCGAATCCGGGAGATGATGGAAGCCAGGCAACTGGGGGTCTTCGGGGGCCTCTCTTCCTCGCAGTCCTGTGAGAAAAGTAAACAATTCACCTCCAGATTCTGGGAAAATGCCACAATCTTTAATAAATCAATCAATCAATTGGTTGATTAATTAAAACCTGAAGCTCTCAGGGCGGCTTACAGGATAAAAATACAAAATAAAAACACAACATATGTATTAAAAACAAAAACGAAGTCATAAGCCAACCTCCCAATCCACAAGCATGTTGAAAAGGCCATGCATTGTTCAATTAGCCAAAGGCTGGTTCTAGAGCAGAACTTTCCATGTTGGTGACACACTTTGGAGACATGCCTCATTTCGCAACATAGGGATTCAGTTCAACTAGCCCTTTTCCAGCCCTGGGAGGAGCACGAAGGTTCTGCGACACACAGTTTGGAAAGCTCTGTTCTAGAGAAACGTCTTTGCTTGGTACCTAAAGATACATAATGAAGGTGCCAGATGAGCCTCCCTGGAGAGAGCATTCCCCAAGTGGGAGCCACCACAGAAAAGGCCCCTTCTTGTGTTGCTGCCCTCCAGACCGTTTGTGAAGGTGCCACACGAAGAAGGGCAGGCTGTCATAATCCCTCCTTTTCTGTTTGGGGGTGAGGGAACACTCCTCTCCCAAGTTCTCATGTGGCCGGCCTTGGAGAGATCTGAACGAGACACAAAACCAAGAACAAGCGGATGGGGGGGAAGGTATAGAAGGCAGGAAAACCCCAGAGAGAACCGGCTTTGCAAAGTGCCAACATGGTTTTATTATCGCCAAACCCACTTTGCAATTACTAACTTCATTTGGCAGGAGCCACCTGGAAACGCATTCAAAAGAGTTATCTTACAAAACAAATACCAAACGAAAAGCAACCCAGGAGAATTATCTCCACCCCCATCGTTCTGCCCGGACACTGAGATCCAGCGCTGAGGGCCTTCTAGCGGTTCCCCACTGCGATAAGCCAAGTTACAGGGAACCAGGCAGAGGGCCTTCTCGGTAGTGGCACCCGCCCAGTGGAATGCCCTCCCGCCAGATGTCAAAGAAATAAACAACTATCTGACTTTTAGAAGACATCTGAAGACAGCCCTGTTCAGGGAAGCTTTTCATATGTCATGAATGAATGTTTCGTCTGACCTCAATTACTCTTGCCTCCAGGTGTTCTCCAGGTGGGGGGCACGCCAAATCAAGGTCCTCCCTGTCCTCTTTGTCCTCCCCGTCCTCCTCTGGGGGGCTCCCTGATTCTTCTTGTGGCTCTTCCTCCTGGATAGCCACTTCAGAGGCTGACTGCTGCTAGAGACAGGACCCCAGAGGTGGTGGTGGGGAGAGGGGAGAAAGAGAGCAGCCCAAAATGAGAGAGGAACCCACATTGAGTCGCTAGCCAGGGAAGCCCTACAGCCCTGGCACCATGGGGGGGGGGGGCTGGTCCATCAGGACAAGTGGGGCAGCAAGCATACCCTTAGCAGCCCCCTGCCTGCCTGCCTGCCCCCTTGCTCCTGACCAGTCCAGAAGGTGGCCTGACCGGCCGGCCGGCTTCCTCCTCCTCCTCCTCCCCGGCCTCAGGGTTGCCCAGCTCAGCAGGGCTTCCCTCCTGCTCTGTCTGCTACGTACCTCATTGAGGGAGTCCCAAAGGGAATCCAGGGAGGACAGGGAGGAAACACTGGAAAAGGGTGACATACTTGGAACCTGCAAGGAAAGATGCAAAAAACGAGCAATTAAAAAACCAAACCAAACATTAAAACTCAAAGCACCCCTAACTGAAACAACAGTTTCATCCTGCGGCCACTTAGGCCACGGCCACTTACCCAGTCAGGACTGAGGAGATCCAGCCGTCTTGCGGTCTCCTCCTCGCCTTTTCCTTCATTGTCCTTTTCATGGAAAATGTCCTCCTCGATGGCTGACTGCTGGCAGAGACCCAGTGGTGGTGGCAGGGAGAAAGGAGAAAGAGAGCAGCCCAAAATGAGACAGGAACCCAGAAGGCAAACTCTCCTGC
Organism: Podarcis erhardii; assembly: GCF_964252035.2. Lineage (NCBI taxonomy): Eukaryota > Metazoa > Chordata > Lepidosauria > Squamata > Lacertidae > Podarcis > Podarcis erhardii. The sequence goes on along the minus strand of NC_138502.1, from coordinate 54,913,419 downwards.
CCACATTGAGTCGCTAGCCAGGGAAGCCCTACAGCCCTGGTGCCATGGGGGGCTGGTCCATCAGGACAAGTGGGGCAGCAAGCATACCCTTAGCAGCCCCCTGCCTGCCTGCCCCCTTGCTCCTGAGCAGTCCAGAAGGTGGCCTGACCAGCCGGCGGGCCGGCTTCCTCCTCCTCCTCCTCCCCAGCCTCAGAGTTGCCCAGCTCAGCAGGGCTTCCCTCCTGCTCTGTCTGCTACGTACCTCATTGAGGGAGTCCCAAAGGGAATCCAGGGAGGACAGGGAGGAAACACTGGAAAAGGGTGACATACTTGGAACCTGCAAGGAAAGATGCAAAAAACGAGCAATTAAAAAACCAAACCAAACATTAAAACTCAAGGCACCCCTAACTGAAACAACAGTTTCATCCTGCGGTTGATATGCCCCCCTCCCCTTCTGCCTATCACCGCTTAGGCCACGGCCACCTACCCAGTCTGGACTGAGGAGATCCAGCCGTCTTGCGGACTCCTCCTCGCCTTTTCCTTCATTGTCCTTTTCATGGAAAATGTCCTCCTCGATGGCTGACTGCTGGCAGAGACCCAGTGGTGGTGGCAGGGAGAAAGGAGAAAGAGAGCAGCCCAAAATGTTTATTGCTTTTAAACATTACAAAGAAGAAGAAAAAGAAGAGAAGAAAAAAAAACCAATACAATACAATACAATATATAAACAATACACAACACAACACTAACACAATAAACTAAACATAACCAAACAAAAACATTTTAAAACACACTTCTTACCATACCAATATCTTAACTTTCATTCCCTTGTTTCATCGACCTCCTCACACCTCCCTTTTTGTATTCCACTTCTGTTAATTATTTCAGCAAATCCTTTCCATCTTCCTCTATTTCTGTCATATAATTGTCTTAACATATTTTAACCTTATTTTCCCTGTAATACTCTAATAATCTATCTATACTTAATTCCTTATAACATTTCTACTAAAGCCGTATAACTTCATTCCAACATTTTTCAAACACTCATTAATTTTACATTATTTCTATAAATAGTCTTTAAACTTTTTCCAATCTTCTTCCACCGTCTCTTCTCCCTGGTCTCGGATTCTGCCAGTCCATTCCGCCAATTCCATATAGTCCACCAACTTGGTGATCTTCTGTCCGATGCTCTTAACTCTTTTCCAAGTCCCTTCTGCGGGTCTTCTTCGTACTTATACAAGAACTTTACTTTGTCTTCTACTGATCTTATTTTTGTTTTCCTTCCTTTGAGGCTGAAGAGTAGGTCTTGGGGAAAGTCCCACCTAAAGATAATTTTATTCCATCTCGACAGGGTAACCAAATCTCCATAGTTAAACCTAAGATCCAAAAGGTATTTCAGGACGTCTTTCAAAATTTCCACTCTTGACTGTTGTTCTTCTAAGTTCTTCTGGTAAAGTCTGAAAACCCTCACAATTTTAGTCTCTTCTTGGCCCAAGTCCAGGTCCCAAAAATCAGCAGATTCCTGTGTAAGAAAGTCCATCAAAACTTCCCTCTCCAGTTCAGGCAGGGCTCTGATCCTCAAAGTCTGTTTTCCTTTAGATTCAATCATAACAGGCATCAACTTATGATCATCAAATTGCATGTATGAGGCTGGGACTCTTTCTCTCTCCAATTGTGTTACTTTAGGTTCAACGGCAACAGCTTTCTCCCTAGCCTTCTCCGCAGTTTGCCAAGTCAAAGTAGATTCCTGTGTCAATTTCTGGATAGTTTCTGTATTGGTATTCACCTTTTGTCCCAAAAAATCCACCTTCTTGTGAAGCTGTTCCAATGAATCCTTTATCTTACATAATACAGCCACTAAGGCCTCTTCTGTCGACATTCTTAACCGATTCAAGGTCATTCCCAAAGTCTCACAGCCTTATCTTGCAGCTGGAAATTCCCCCAGCTCAGCTCTTGTCATCGTTTCAAAGGCTTCCTCTAGAGGGAAACAGTTTCTATTTGTATCAATCCTTTTAAGCACAGTTCAAACAATAAAGTTAGTTTCAATTTTCAGTTACTTTTACTCCTTTTTAAGAGCAGACGGAGAGAATAGAAACAATGTATCTCTCTTATTTAGCTAGCTGTCAGCGAATGTTCTATTCACTGTCAACGACCAATCCAAAAACGTCAGTCTTACTAGCAGCCCATTTCCAGGTTCGGAGCGGTGGTATTTTGACTTTCTTCACTCTCTCCTGCAGGCACACACAATCCAAAACTTCCCCCCTCTTCTCCTGCTTCCAAGGGGGGTTTGATGTTTTTTACCGATGGAAATTTAGTCCTGTACAATAGGCTTTCCAAGGCTTTAGCTTACAGTCTCTTTGCTGTGATCTATTTACAAAAGGGGAAGGCGGACTTCCTGTTTTGAACCTCCCCGTTTCGGTGTCAAATTAAGATGTTTAAAAATCCAATTCTCCGCTCTACTCACGGATAGTTGCTTTAACATCAAATTGTCCACAGGAAAACGTCAGCCCTCTCCGGCAACAGCTATGCGGCTTTGCTCCGTGGAAGAAGCAGTCAATTCGAAGCACTGTGACACTCACCCCACGTTGCTCCGGAACACCGAAACTGGGTTTCCCCACGAGTGGGGGAGGCGCAAAAGGTGCCAGCCGAATCCCAGGTTCACAGGCTTCACCCGCCGGTGATTTTTAGTGGGTCTCCGCCTTCGCCATGGCGGCCAGACCCAGATTTCCACGAGGCAAATGCCTCCCGATCAGAGGAATTCAGCCATTGCCGGAGGCGCCAACCCGGAAGTCCGAGAGCAGCCCAAAATGAGACAGGAACCCAGAAGGCAAACTCTCCTGCCCACATTGAGTAGCTAGCCAGGGAAGACCTACAGCCCTGGTGCCATGGGGGGCTGGTCCATCAGGACAAGTGGGGCAGCAAGCACAGCACATTAACTCTCAAGGCACCCATAATTGAAACAACAGAACAGCGGCATAGCCAGCCGCTCGGGTGCCCAGTTCAACGCGGGGGTCCTGCAGGCGGGGGGCGCTACCTGGAGCCTATCTCCTGCCACACCCTCAGCTGTAGGGCGGCTGAGGGAGAGGCAGAGGGCAGACGCAAGCCCCACGCTGGTGTTTCAGGCAGCGCCTAGCCTGCAGGGGCCCACGCCACCATGTCACTCCCAGGAGAGACGCTAGGATCAGGCACTCTACAGCCCCCCCCCGGTAAGTGCCAGCCCCCACGGTGTGGCGCCCAGTGCCAGCCGCGTTTTTTGACTCAACTAAAAGGTTTGGTGAGCCCAATTTTTATTTTTATTTTAAACTCGGCTTTTTGTCCTTTTGCCACCCCCCTCAGTCATGACACCTGGGGCGGCCCCCAATCCCCCACCCTCCTTTCTCTGCAACTGCAACAGAATAAAAGGACTCCAAACTCCCTTAGCAGTTTCCTGCTGGTCCCCTCACCATTTTCCCAGGCGTCAATCTTCTCACTTTGCAGTTGCAGATAAGGCACCCAAAGGCTGCTGATCAAGGCAGGGGTTGGCTTCAACTGCCAAGTGAGGTTGGGATTCTGAGCCGATGTCACAGCCAGGTTCCGATCAGTCCATTTCCTCCAGGGGGGTGACCCTGTTTCCCCTGAGGGTGACCGCTGAACACACCACCCAAGAGAAAAAGAAGGAGAAAAGGAGAGAAATCTTTTAATTCTGTAGCAAGAAAGAATGAGTGCCAGGAGTTTTCTTTTCCCTGCACTCCTCCATTGCAACACCTATTATTATTATTATTATTATTATTATTATTATTATTATTATTATTCTAGATTTAATGAACACTCATATCAGAGTACATTGTAAATTGATAGCCATAGTCTTTATATACTAACATTTTATGTTCTTCCACATCCATTTAATGCTCCTAAACCCTTCTTTTAGATTCTGTTAGCTTCTTTTAGACTTTTATATATACTTTGTGTTTAATACTTTTTAGCTGTCCAAAACGTTTTACAGACTGTAAATGATTGTACCTCACCCTACTGATGCTGGTCTACTAAGGTAATAAAGATCTGATTGATTGAAATGAAATATCCTAGTAATGCAGTGATCGCACACTAATGTAATGTATTCCTCTCCCCCCAAATTCATACTTCATTACTCATTAATATTAGTAATAATAATGAAATAAGTCCGGCCAGAGGCTCCTCCCAGCTTTGCCTTGACCCTCCCAGTGGGCGTGACCACTCCCCACTAAGCCCCGCCCACCTCTTGCCTTCCCCAGCTCCACTCTCCCCGCCTCCTTTCACAATGGCTCGCCCGGATTGGCGTAGGCGGCCTGCCACTCTCGCGAGCACAGGAGCCTCCCCTCCCCTCCCTTCCCGCTTGCCTCGCCCGCCCCGCCCTTCGCCCTTGCCCCGCGCTGATTGGCCAAGACGGGGGGCCTGTAAGGGGCGTGGCCTGGCGGAGGGAGGCGGAGCGAGGGCGCCAGAAGCAGCTGGAGGAAGGAGGCAGCTGAAGGGGGGGGCTGAGTCCTCAGCGTGGTCGGCAGCGGGAGGCGCATGGGGGAAATGGGGGGGGGAGTAACAGAGTTGGACCCCCCTTTTAAAGACAAACAGAACCCCTCCAGCACCAGAATTCAAAAGCATCCATTCTTCTGGATGGTCCACCTCTCACTTCCATCCATCACTCCTGGGAAAACCATGGCTTTAACTATATGGACCCTTGTTGGCAAGGTGATGTCTCTGCTTTTTAAGATGCTGTCCAGGTTTGTCATTGCTTTTCTCCCAAGAAGCAGGCGTCTCTAAATTTCGTGGCTGCTGTCACCATCTGCAGTGATCATGGAGCCCAAGCAAGTAAAATCTCTCCCTGCCTCCATTTCTTCCCCTTCTATTTGCCAGGAGGTGAGGGGACCAGTGGCCAGGATCTTCGTTTTTTGGATGTTGAGCTTCAGACCAATAGCTTAGGGGACTTAAAGTCTGTGGCTCTGAGCCCTCCCCATTTTAACGGCCCCTTCCAGCTGAGGGGAGGGGGCGGCTTGCTTCCTGGCCTCCCCTCCCCTCTGGGTTGAAATTGGGGCTGATGCCCTTGCTGATCCATGGGGGGGGGGGGCTTATAAATGTGACTCTCCCCCCATTCTGAAATCAGGGAGGTTGTAACCGGAGAAAAGAACAGAGGACTGACTTCGCCGGTGGCGCCCTGAATTTTGATCCTGTGTTTTGTTCGCCGACTCTTTGTTGTTGTTTTTTAAAGATATTTATTGGAGTTTCAAAAAGGTTACAAAATAAGGAAAAAAGAGAAAAAAAGAGAAAAAATACAAAGTACAAACAATTAAAAACAAATCAATCTTTTCATGTCTTGTCTTTCATTTGCTTGTTTCCTTGACCTCCTCACACCTCCCTTTTTTGTATTCCAATTCAGTTAGTTAATCCAGCAAATCCTTTCCTTCCTTATCTTTATCTTCATCCTTTACCTTAATGTATTATAGCTTTGTATTCTCACCTAGTAACAATCCATTTTTACATATTCCTTTATAACATTACTGCTAAAAGCACTTAACTTCATTCCGACATCATTCTAACATTCATTAATTTGGCAGTATTTATGTAAGTAGTCTTTAAATTTCTTCCAATCTTCTTCCCCCGACTCTTCTCCCTGGTCTCGGATTCTTTCGCCGACTCTTTGCACGTGTTGCAGACCTGCACGTCTGTAGCTCAACCCCGTGCAGCGCAGCGTACAGCGATCCCCTTCGTTTCCTCCTTTCCCCCCTTCATCAAGGGCTTGACCAATCCCCAAGCGCCCTTCCTGACAGAGCCCTCTTTCCTTTGCCAATCCGAAGCGCGGGATCAGGAGAGGTTGCGAAACATCGCCCTCTAGCGACGCCTGCGCTGGTACTGCAGCTGCCCAAGCAGGGAAGGGCGAAGAAGCCATGGACACCCACGGGCTGCATTGGAGCGACCCTCCATTGAGGAGGAATCTGGAGAAAGAAATCAGCAGAAATCCTTCCCGGGACGGGTTGGCATCCTGCCCAGGCTGCTTCTTCAGGGGGAAGGTGGCCATCCGAGGAGGGGCTTGGGGCTGAGCCTGGCATTGCCCTCATCTCTGAAGCTTATGCTCACGTCCCCACCTGCCCTATGGCAGAAGGGTCAAGCCCTCCAGCCGGACCCCAACCCATCCCGGAAACCATGTCCTCCCGGTCTCCGTGTATTGGAAAGAGAAAGGTCTGGAGGGTCAGAGATGCCTGACATTTGGGATGGACACGGCATCAGTTTTCACCCCAGGACCACACCTGTTCTCTGACATGTTCACGACATGTGTGTGATGCTTCCCACAAGGTGTGGGGGGTAACCTGGAGAAACTTGTTAAAAGGAGGAGCCCCCCTTGTTCGGGGCTTCTCTCTGCATCTTCGATGCTGTATTCGCGAGTCATTGTTATCGGAAAGTTTTTCCTGATGTTGGTTTGGAATCTCCTTTCTTGTAACTTTACAATCATGTTCTGACTTTATATACATACAGTGGTACCTCGGGTTACAGACGCTTCAGGTTACAGACTCCCCTAACCCAGAAATAGTACCTCGGGTTAAGAACTTGGCTTCAGGATGAGAACAGAAATCACGTGGCAGCGGCGAGGCGGCAGCAGGAGGCCCCATTAGCTAAAATGGTACCTCAGGTTAAGAACAATTTCAGGTTAAGAACAGAATTTGTATCTATAAACCAATAGCAAGAGATTCAGATGACGTTAAAGAATGAGTTTATCAATCAGGTACCAATCAGAACAAAGTGAATGGTCAGAAATAACATCTCAACTGCGAAAAGAAGAATGGTTGGTGTAAACCCGAAACCAAGTTAATAATTGCATTTCAATGGGTCTGCTTTAGGTTTCATTGCAATCAAGGCGATGAGATGATGATGATGATGATAATAATAATAATAATAATAATAATAATAATAATAATAATAATATTGCTTTCCCTGGCCACTCTGGGCGGCTCCCAACAGAATATTAAAAGCACTCTCCAAATCACAGCCACAACATGCATTTCAAGCATTTTGGGAGCTCTAAATTGCAGGTCAAACAACTGGCGGGTGGCCCAGGCCATTTTGGCCTCTGTTGTCCAGGGCGCCGGAGCCGCGGGACGTGGGGAAAAGGGGGAAGCCCTTCTAGGTGCCTCCAAGGGAATGAGGAAAAGGACGAGGTCTCTGGGAGGCTTCCTGGGTTATGGGGGTTTAGGAGTCGAAGAATTGGTTCTTCTGAGTTGATGAGCAGGCCAGGAGGAAGGTTGCGCAGGGCAGCCTGGGAAGGGCGAGGGAAAGGCTGGGAGGAAAAGCCGCCTCTCTTTTTCCATCGCTCTGCCCCTCCATCAAGTTTAAATGGAAGAATCCAAATACGCCTAGAGAAAAAGAAAATGATAGGAAACAGGATCCTTGTTTGGAGAAGAAGGGGCAGCAAAGCATGCTGGGAAGAAGGACATGAGGGAAATGAAATCAAACCTAACAAAGGATAATTTACCAATAAAGCTAATAAGTGAAACCTAACAAAAGACACTTTCAGATGTATTTATTCAGTTATACATTGGAAAATGGGTAAATTTCAATTATAGGAAACAGGATCCTTGTTTGGAGAAGAAGGGGCAGCAAAGCATGCTGGGAAGAAGGACCTGAGGGAAATGAAACCTAATAAGGGATAATTTACCAATAAAGCTAATAAGTGAAACCTAACCAAAGACAATTTGGGATTAATTTATTTAGTTACACATTGGAAAATGAGTAAATTTCAATTATAGGACACAGGATCCTTGTTTGTGAGAAGATGGGGCAGCAAAGCATGCTGGGAAGAAGGACCTGAGGGAAATGAAATGAAACCTAATAGAGGTTAATTTATCCATGAAGCTAATAAGCGAAGCCAAACATAAGACTCCTTGAGATTGAATTATTTGGTTATACACTGGAAAAACGAGTAAATTTCAAATTTCTTCATGCTGGGATTCAACCATTGGCCTAATGGAGCTGGCAGTGCATGCTGGGAAGTCTGCCGGCGGAGGCTGGCGGGAGTTGCAGGGCCTTTTGAAGGTGGCCCCTTCCCCTCCGAGGGCCACATGACCCTCCTCGTCCGCCAGGGACACCAGCGCCTGCAGCCCGTCCAGCTGGCCAGAGTCACCCAAGGGCCGGAGAGGCTGGCAGGGACGGGGCCCCCAGGTGAGCCCGGGAGAGAGAGAGAGGGGCCCCTGGGGGATCTGCACTCTGCACGCCCTCAGAGGCCGGAGAGGCTGGCAGGGACGGGGCCCCCAGGTGAGCCCGGGAGAGAGAGAGAGGGGCCTCTGGGGGGATCTGCACTCTGCACGCCCTCAGAGGCCGGAGAGGCTGGCAGGGACGGGGCCCCCTGGTGAGCCCGGGAGAGAGAGAGAGGGGCCTCTGGGGGGATCTGCACTCTGCACGCCCTCAGAGGCCGGAGAGGCTGGCAGGGACGGGGCCCCCAGGTGAGCCCGGGAGAGAGAGAGAGGGGCCCCGGGGGGGGGATCCTGCACTCTGCACACCCTCAGAGGCCGGGGAGGCTGGCAGGGACGGGGCCCCCAGGTGAGCCCGGGAGAGAGAGAGAGGGGCCCCTGGGGGGATCTGCACTCTGCACGCCCTCAGAGGCCGGAGAGGCTGGCAGGGACGGGGCCCCCAGGTGAGCCCGGGAGAGAGAGAGAGGGGCCCCGGGGGGGGGATCCTGCACTCTGCACACCCTCAGAGGCCGGGGAGGCTGGCAGGGACGGGGCCCCCAGGTGAGCCCGGGAGAGAGAGAGAGGGGCCCCTGGGGGGATCTGCACTCTGCACGCCCTCAGAGGCCGGAGAGGCTGGCAGGGACGGGGCCCCCAGGTGAGCCCGGGAGAGAGAGAGAGGGGCCCCGGGGGGGGGATCCTGCACTCTGCACGCCCTCAGAGGCCGGAGAGGCTGGCAGGGACGGGGCCCCCAGGTGAGCCCGGGAGAGAGAGAGAGGGGCCTCTGGGGGGATCTGCACTCTGCACGCCCTCAGAGGCTGGAGATGCTGGCAGGGACGGGGCCCCCAGGTGAGCCCGGGAGAGAGAGAGAGGGGCCCCTGGGGGATCTGCACTCTGCACACCCTCAGAGGCCGGAGAGGCTGGCAGGGACGGGGCCCCAGGTGAGCCCGGGAGAGAGAGAGAGGGGCCCCTGGGGGGGGATCCTGCACTCTGCACGCCCTCAGAGGCCGGAGAGGCTGGCAGAGACGGGGGCCCCCAGGTGAGCCCGGGAGAGAGAGAGAGGGGCCCCTGGGGGGGGATCCTGCACCCTGCACGCCCTCAGAGGCCGGAGAGGCTGGCAGGGACGGGGCCCCCAGGTGAGCCCGGGAGAGAGAGAGAGGGGCCCCTGGGGGGGGATCCTGCACTCTGCACGCCCTCAGAGGCCGGAGAGGCTGGCAGGGACGGGGCCCCCAGGTGAGCCCGGGAGAGAGAGAGAGGGGCCCCGGGGGGGGGATCCTGCACTCTGCACGCCCTCAGAGGCCGGAGAGGCTGGCAGGGACGGGGCCCCCAGGTGAGCCCGGGAGAGAGAGGGGCCCCTGGGGGTGGATCCTGCACTCTGCACGCCCTCAGAGGCCGGAGAGGCTGGCAGGGACGGGGCCCCCAGGTGAGCCTGGGAGAGAGAGAGAGGGGCCCCTGGGGGGATCTGCACTCTGCACACCCTCAGAGGCCGGAGAGGCTGGCAGGAATGGGGCCCCCAGGTGAGCCTGGGAGAGAGAGAGAGGGGCCCCTGGGGGGATCTGCACTCTGCACGCCCTCAGAGGCCGGAGAGGCTGGCAGGGACGGGGCCCTCAGGTGAGCCCGGGAGAGAGAGAGAGGGGCCCCTGGGGGGATCTGCACTCTGCACACCCTCAGAGGCTGGAGATGCTGGCAGGGACGGGGCCCCCAGGTGAGCCCGGGAGAGAGAGAGAGGGGCCTCTGGGGGGATCTGCACTCTGCACGCCCTCAGAGGCCGGAGAGGCTGGCAGGGACGGGGCCCCCAGGTGAGCCCGGGAGAGAGAGAGAGGGGCCTCTGGGGGTTGGATCCTGCACTCTGCACGCCCTCAGAGGCCGGAGAGGCTGGCAGGGACGGGGCCCCCAGGTGAGCCCGGGAGAGAGAGGGGCCCCTGGGGGGATCTGCACTCTGCACGCCCTCAGAGGCCGGAGAGGCTGGCAGGGACGGGGCCCCCAGGTGAGCCCGGGACAGAGTGGGGCCCCTGGGGGGATCTGCACTCTGCACACCCTCAGAGGCCGGAGAGGCTGGCAGGGACGGGGCCCCCAGGTGAGCCCGGGAGAGAGAGAGAGAGGCCCCTGGGGGGATTTGCACTCTGCACGCCCTCAGAGGCCGGAGAGGCTGGCAGGGACGGGGCCCCCAGGTGAGCCCGGGAGAGAGAGGGGCCCCTGGGGGGATTTGCACTCTGCACGCCCTCAGAGGCCGGAGAGGCTGGCAGGGACGGGGCCCCCAGGTGAGCCCGGGAGAGAGAGAGGGGGGCCCCTGGGGGATCTGCACTCTGCACACCCTCAGAGGCCGGAGAGGCTGGCAGGGACGGGGCCCCCAGGTGAGCCCGGGAGAGAGAGAGGGGGGCCCCTGGGGGATCTGCACTCTGCACGCCCTCAGAGGCCGGAGAGGCTGGCAGGGACGGGGCCCCCAGGTGAGCCCGGAAGAGAGAGAGGGGGGCCCCTGGGGGGATCTGCACTCTGCACGCCCTCAGAGGCCGGAGAGGCTGGCAGAGACGGGGCCCCCAGGTGAGCCCGGGAGAGAGAGAGAGGGGCCCCGGGGGGGATCTGCACTCTGCACGCCCTCAGAGGCCGGAGAGGCTGGTAGGGACGGGGCCCCCAGGTGAGCCCGGGAGAGAGAGGGGCCCCTGGGGGGATCTGCACTCTGCACGCCCTCAGAGGCCGGAGAGGCTGGCAGGGACGGGGCCCCCAGGTGAGCCCGGGAGAGAGAGGGGCCCCTGGGGGATTTGCGCTCTGCACGCCCTCAGAGGCCGGAGAGGGTGGCAGGGACGGGGCCCCCAGGTGAGCCCGGGAGAGAGAGGGGCCCCTGGGGGGATCTGCACTCTGCACGCCCTCAGAGGCCGGAGAGGGTGGCAGGGACGGGGCCCCCAGGTGAGCCCGGGAGAGAGAGGGGCCCCTGGGGGATTTGCGCTCTGCACGCCCTCAGAGGCCGGAGAGGGTGGCAGGGACGGGGCCCCCAGGTGAGCCCGTGAGAGAGAGAGGGGGGCCCCTGGGGGATTTGCGCTCTGCACGCCCTCAGAGGCCGGAGAGGGTGGCAGGGACGGGGCCCCCAGGTGAGCCCGGGAGAGAGAGGGGCCCCTGGGGGGATTTGCACTCTGCACGCCCTCAGAGGCTGGAGAGGCTGGCAGGGACGGGGCCCCCAGGTGAGCCCAGGAGAGAGAGAGGGGGGCCCCTGGGGGGATCTGCACTTTTCACACCCTCAGAGGCCAGAGAGGCTGGCAGGGACGGGACCAAAAGGTGAACCAGGAGAGAGAGGGGCCCCTGGGGGGATCTGCACTCTGCACACCCTCAGAGGCCGGAGAGGCTGGCAGGGACGGGGCCCCCAGGTGAGCCCGGGAGAGAGAGAGAGGGGCCCCTGGGGGATCTGCACTCTGCGCGCCCTCAGAGGCTGGAGAGGCTGGCAGGGGCAGGGCCCCCAGGTGAGCCCGGGAGAGAGAGAGGGGGGCCCCTGGGGGATTTGCACTCTGCACGCCCTCAGAGGCTGGAGAGGCTGGCAGGGACGGGGCCCCCAGGTGAGCCCGGGAGAGAGAGGGGCCTCTGGGGGGTGGATCCTGCACTCTGCACGCCCTCAGAGGCCGGAGAGGCTGGCAGGGACGGGGCCCCCAGGTGAGCCCGGGAGAGAGAGGGGCCTCTGGGGGGTGGATCCTGCACTCTGCACACCCTCAGAGGCCGGAGAGGCTGGCAGGGGCAGGGACCCCAGGTGAGTCTGGGAAAGAGAGGGGCCCCTGGGGGGATCTGCACTCTGCACACCCTCAGAGGCCGGAGAGGCTGGCAGGGACGGGGCCCCCAGGTGAGCCCGGAAGAGAGAGGGGCCCCTGGGGGGATCTGCACTCTGCACGCCCTCAGAGGCCGGAGAGGCTGGCAGGGACGGGGCCCCCAGGTGAGCACGGGAGAGAGAGGGGCCCCTGGGGGGATTTGCACTCTGCACACCCTCAGAGGCCGGAGAGGGTGGCAGGGACGGGGCCCCCAGGTGAGCCCGGGAGAGAGAGAGAGGGGCCCCTGGGGGATCTGCACTCTGCACACCCTCAGAGGCCGGAGAGGCTGGCAGGGACGGGGCCCCCAGGTGAGCCCGGGAGAGAGAGGGGCCCCTGGGGGATTTGCGCTCTGCACGCCCTCAGAGGCCGGAGAGGGTGGCAGGGACGGGGCCCCCAGGTGAGCCCGTGAGAGAGAGAGGGGGGCCCCTGGGGGGATCTGCACTCTGCACGCCCTCAGAGGCCAGACAGTCTGGCAGGGACGGGGCCCCCAGGTGAGCCCGGGAGAGAGAGAGAGGGGCCCCTGGGGGGATCTGCACTCTGCACGCCATCAGAGGCCAGAGAGGCTGGCAGGGATGGGGCCCTCAGGTGAGCCCGGGAGAGAGAGGGGCCCCTGGGGGGATCTGCACTCTGCACGCCCTCAGAGGCCAGACAGTCTGGCAGGGACGGGGCCCCCAGGTGAGCCCGGGAGAGAGAGAGGGGGGCCCCTGGGGGGATCTGCACTCTGCACACCCTCAGAGGCCGGAGAGGCTGGCAGGGATGGGGCCCTCAGGTGAGCCCGGGAGAGAGAGGGGCCCCTGGGGGGATCTGCACTCTGCACGCCATCAGAGGCCAGAGAGGCTGGCAGGGATGGGGCCCTCAGGTGAGCCCGGGAGAGAGGGGGGCCCCTGGGGGGATCTGCACTCTGCACGCCCTCAGAGGCCGGAGAGGCTGGCAGGGACGGGGACCCCAGGTGAGCCCTGGAGAGAGAGGGGCCCCTGGGGGGATCTGCACTCTGCACGCCATCAGAGGCCAGAGAGGCTGGCAGGGATGGGGCCCTCAGGTGAGCCCGGGAGAGAGAGGGGCCCCTGGGGGGATCTGCACTCTGCACGCCCTCAGAGGCCAGACAGTCTGGCAGGGACGGGGCCCCCAGGTGAGCCCGGGAGAGAGAGAGGGGGGCCCCTGGAGGGATTTGCACTCTGCACACCCTCAGAGGCCGGAGAGGCTGGCAGGGACGGGGGCCCCAGGTGAGCCTGGGAGAGAGAGGGGCCCCTGGGGGGATCTGTACTCTGCACACCCTCAGAGGCCGGAGAGGCTGGCAGGGACGGGGCCCCGAGGTCAGTCTGGGAAAGAGAGGGGCCCCTGGAGGGATTTGCACTCTGCACACACTCAGAGGCCGGAGAGGCTGGCAGGGACGGGGCCCCCCGGTGAGCCCGGGAGAGAGAGGGGCCCCTGGGGGGATCTGCACTCTGCACACACTCAGAGGCCAGAGAGGCTGGCAGGGACGGGGCCTCCAGGTGTGCCCGGGAGAGAGAGGGGCCCCTGGGGGGATTTGCACTCTGCACACACTCAGAGGCCAGAGAGGCTGGCAGGGACGGGGCACCCAGGTGAGCCCGGGAGAGAGAGGGGCCCCTGGGGGGATTTGCACTCTGCACACCCTCAGAGGCCGGAGAGGCTGGCAGGGACGGGGCCCCCAGGTGAGTCTGGGAAAGAGAGGGGCCCCTGGGGGGATCTGCACTCTGCACACCCTCAGAGGCCAGAGAGGCTGGCAGGGACGGGGCCCCCAGGTGAGTCTGGGAAAGAGAGGGGCCCCTGGGGGGATCTGCACTCTGCACACCCTCAGAGGCCAGAGAGGCTGGCAGGGACGGGGCCCCCAGGTGAGCCCGGGAGAGAGAGGGGCCCCTGGGGGGATTTGCACTCTGCACACCCTCAGAGGCCGAAGAGGCTGGCAGGGACGGGGCCCCCAGGTGAGCCCGGGAGAGAGAGAGGGGGGCCCCTGGGGGGATCTGCACTCTGCACGCCCTCAGAGGCCGGAGAGGCTGGCAGGGACGGGGCCCCCAGGTGAGCCCGGGAGAGAGAGGGGCCCCTGGGGGGATTTGCACTCTGCACACCCTCAGAGGCCGGAGAGGCTGGCAGGGACGGGGCACCCAGGTGAGCCCGGGAGAGAGAGGGGCCCCTGGGGGGATCTGCAGTCTGTACGCCCTCAGAGGCCGGAGAGGCTGGCAGGGACGGGGCCCCCAGGTCAGTCTGGGAAAGAGAGGGGCCCCTGGGGGGTTCTGCACTCTGCACACCCTCAGAGGCCGGAGAGGGTGGCAGGGACGGGGCCCCCAGGTGAGTCTGGGAAAGAGAGGGGCCCCTGGGGGATCTGCACTCTGCACACCCTCAGAGGCCGGAGAGGCTGGCAGGGACTGGGCCCCCAGGTGAGCCCGGGAGAGAGAGGGGCCCCTGGCGGATTTGCGCTCTGCACGACCTCAGAGGCCGGAGAGGCTGGCAGAGACGGGGCCCCCAGGTGAGCCCGGGAGAGAGAGGGGCCCCTGGGGGGATCTGCACTCTGCACGCCCTCATAGGCCGGAGAGGCTGGCAGGGACGGGGCCCCCAGGTGAGCCCAGGAGAGAGAGGGGCCCCTGGGGGGATCTGCACTCTGCACGCCCTCATAGGCCGGAGAGGCTGGCAGGGACGGGGCCCCCAGGTGAGCCCAGGAGAGAGAGGGGCCCCTGGGGGGATTTGCACTCTGCACACCCTCAGAGGCCGGAGAGGCTGGCAGGGATGGGGCCCCCAGGTGAGCCCAGGAGAGAGAGGGGCCCCTGGGGGGATTTGCACTCTGCACACCCTCAGAGGCCGGAGAGGCTGGCAGGGATGGGGCCCCCAGGTGAGCCCGGGAGAGAGAGAGAGGGGCCCCTGGGGGGATTTGCACTCTGCACGCCCTCAGAGGCCAGAGAGGCTGGCAGGGACGGGGCCCCCAGGTGAGCCCAGGAGAGAGAGAGGGGGGCCCCTGGGGGGATCTGCACTTTTCACACCCTCAGAGGCCAGAGAGGCTGGCAGGGACGGGGCCCCCAGGTGAGCCCAGGAGAGAGAGAGAGGGGCCCCTGGGGGGATCTGCACTTTTCACACCCTCAGAGGCCAGAGAGGCTGGCAGGGACGGGGCCCTCAGGTGAGCCCGGGAGAGAGAGGGGCCCCTGGGGGATCTGCACTCTGCACGCCCTCAGAGGCCAGAGAGGCTGGCAGGGACGGGGCCCCCAGGTGAGTCCGGGAGAGAGAGAGAGGGGCCCCTGGGGGGATCTGCACTCTGCACGCCCTCAGAGGCCAGAGAGGCTGGCAGGGACGGGGCCCCCAGGTGAGCCCGGGAGAGAGAGGGGCCTCTGGGGGGATCTGCACTCTGCACGCCCTCAGAGGCCAGAGAGGCTGGCAGGGACGGGGCCCCCAGGTGAGCCCGGGAGAGAGAGGGGCCCCTGGGGGGATCTGCACTCTGCACGCCCTCAGAGGCTTCGTAGTCTAAGCTCAGGGGGCTCTTTGAGCCGGCATCTCTCTGGGGGGTGAGGGGTTTCTTCCCACTGGTCAGCATCCTTCTTAAATAGTGGTGCCCAGAATTGGACACAGTATTCCAGGTGGGGACTGACCAAGGCAGAACAGAGCTCAGTCTTGTAAGCCACTGGGATTAGTAGCAATAAAAGTAATAATAATCACAACAAGAATAGACTTCGTTAACAAATATTTATGCTGCTTAACTGTGTGTGCATTGCAATCACTTGTTCATTGTTGTGCGTAGTAATTTTAAGTGCATTCTTAATATTACCATCAATGTGCAATACTTTTAAAATGCATCATTTCTTTAAATATAAACACAGAAATAAATGAAGCTCTAAATTCATCGGATGATGACCTGTGCCACAAACTGGGAAGCAGGCAGAGGGGCTTCTCGGTGGTGGCGCCTGCCCTGTGGAACGCCCTCCCCGCCTCCTTTCACAATGACTCACCCAGATTGGCGCCTGCCTCGCCTGCCTCGCCCGCCCCTAACCCGATCCCTAACCCTGGCCAGTGCAATAAAATTCACTGGATCCCAGTCAAGGCTTGGCTAAGGTCAGTTGCTACTCTTTGGAACAGGGAGCAGAGCTTACACAATACAGAAATTAAACCAACAGACTACGGAAGATGTCTTAAATGAATTTCTCAGTTTATTGATATACAAAGCTTAGGAGAACGAAATGATGTGAAGTGAGCTTATGAATGATAGCGCATAAATGTGGGAAATGGCGCATAGAAAATTGAATACATAGAACTGCCATAACCAAACAGTATTGTTGAATATCAGAATTGATATGGTTAATAGGTAGTCATGACAAAGCAAACAGACTCAAAAACCTAACTCCTCTCCCTCTAAACTATCTTGTTGTGAGATAAATATAAGTTTCCAAAACACAAAATTATTAAAAGATAATAGTTTACAAACTAAGGGCAGTAGACCAGGACTCATTGTAGTCCTTGGCAAAGCAAGGGAGCAAATCATTTCCTCCCATCTTAGTGTTCATGTCAACAGGACTTCCTAAAATCCAGGCTAAGAAGGAACACAATCTCTTTCAGAGATGGAGAATAAACAGCATGGGTGAGTAGCTGTGTTTCCTTTAGGCACTTCTGGACATCAGGAACATGGACTATTTTAAGAATCAGATGTCCCCTGAATTCCTTGTTGTCAGGTGCTCCTTTGTGTTCAGCTCAGGCCTCAGCACAATAATGTAGCACTTGGGAAGGAAGATGCAGCCCAGAAGCCCAGCGCTGGAGGCCAACATAGAGAAGATCTGCACGGCCACCATGTACTTGCCCTTGGTGCTCAGGTAGGTGGGCACAAAAGACACCCAAACACTGCAGAAGACCAGCATGCTGAAGGTGATCAGCTTGGCTTCGTTGAAGGAGCCAGGCAGCTTCCTGGCTAGGAAAGCCACCGTGAAGCAGGTGGCAGCCAAGAAGCCCAGGTAGCCGAGGGCAACGTAGAACATGGCCACAGACCCTTCGTTGCATTGCAGGATGATCTCTTCCACCTGGGAGCGCATGTCGGGCTCTGGGAATGGGGGAGAAGAGCCCAGCCAGATGGTGCAGAGGAGAACTTGCCCCCCAGAACAGGAGATGACAATGGAGTTGGCCAGACTCTGGCCCAGCCATCTCCTCACTCTGTTCCCGGGCTTTGTGGCCAGGAAGGCCAGCACCACCGTGATGGTCTTTGCCAAGACAGAAGAAACAGCAACTGAGAAGATGATGCTGAAAGCCGTTTGTCGGAGAAGGCAGGTCTCTTTCCTTGGGCGCCCGATGAAGAGGAAGGAGGACCAAAAGGAAAGCAGGAGGGAGACGAGGAGGATGCAACAAAGAGGAAGTTGCAACAAAGAGGAACAGTTAGGAGTATTTGTGGGTATGTGATGCACTCATGGAATGAATTCAAACGGATCTCTGGAATGCAGCCTTTGAATCCCTCTTCAGGGTCCTTTCTGTCGGGAAATCAAGCCCATATCAGGAGAAACTGGCAACTCTCCAAGGCACCCGGCATGATTCCCTGTTGACCTCCCTGGCTGCATTCCCCAGCAGGCGCAGGCAAGGTCTCGATCGGCGATTCTTCTCAAACGTGAGAAGAACACCCCCCCTCTTTCCTGC
The DNA here is from genome assembly GCF_964252035.2 of Podarcis erhardii. NCBI lineage: Eukaryota > Metazoa > Chordata > Lepidosauria > Squamata > Lacertidae > Podarcis > Podarcis erhardii. Next base: position 54,895,877 of record NC_138502.1, on the reverse strand, counting down.
CCCCTGGCAGGGGAAAGAGATAGACAGAAACGTATTTACATGCCTTTATTTCTGTCTTTGCAGCGTTACAAAAAACATGACTGCTGTCTTCAAACTATAGCTGTGTAGAGACAAAACACTTCCTGTACTTCCAGGACAGGAATAAACGGAAGAGCTCATATTACACTCTGAGCTAATTCCGGTGCTTCGCACTGTGAGTTGACTGTCCCTCTGTTTCCCACGGACAGTCCCAACATTCCCATCATGTTTACTTTTCAAGCTAGCACTTTGCAGCTGCATTGCATCCATATCGTAACAGTTTCTACCCCCCACTGACCATTGGGGTGACCAGAATATCTTTTTCTTCGTAATTCGTTCAGGACAACTGAGGTTTGCGCCACAGAACTCTGTTTCCTCTTCTCCGTTTACCTGCTTCCCTGCTTAATAAATCTTCAAAGAAAATGGCAATGGAGTCTGAAATGTGATTTCCCAAATTTCAGGATTCTGATAATCTCTCAACCACTAATTAAGATAAATTTAATACGAGTCTCCCAAGATGGCGTCGTTAGAAGAAGCATTGATTTGAGCTCCGTGTTAGTTGTGCGGTTTTTATTAGTTTTTATTAGTTTTTACTAGTTTTATCAGCTTTTTTATTACCTTCATCAGCATTTTTATTATTTTTACAAAAAAAGGATCTCTGCAGCTGCTGGGAAACACTTCACTGGCAGGCAGGCTGAGTTAAGCCAAAGACATATTAAGAAAAACTGCTCGGAAAGCCCTATGGGAACTCCCGTTCGTGTGTCGCCGCTCTCTACTCTAATTGTTTTAAGTGATAAGGAAGATTAACAGCTGAAGGAAACCTGCTGTGAACTTCTACTGCAGCCGAGTTCGGAATCCAGACCAAGCTCGAAGCTGCATGACGAGAAACTCCCCTGTTCAAGGTGAGGCCTTTGTGAGTTTCCCTTTCATCTGAGAGTTTCCCTTTCATCTGAGACCGAACTGCGGTGGGCCCTGCGAGAAGCTTTGAAGAAGAATCTTATATTAGTCTTAGTCCTGGTGGGAGTAGGACTTCAAAGGAATGGTCTGTGTTGCTTACTGGTAGTCTCCTTGTAGATCTAAATAGACCTAAATTGCCGGCCTGTGAGGGTGAGGGTGAAGACGCCGACTTTCATATGAACAGGCAGCGAAATATACCCCCATTGCAAGTGCTGGCTGGCTAGAAGGAAATATTTATCACCTGAGTTGACGTTGAAATACTATCCCCCCTCTTCTCGATATCTGAACCATGGGATATGGGAAACGTCTTAGAGATCCCGAGGAGATGGTCCCCGCTCCCTTTCCGAGATCAAAGCAAATAAGGGTCGAACCATGTCACTTTAAAGAAGGGAGTAATCTACTGGATTGTTCCTACATGGTAGAAACGCAGAACCGTTTCAACCCACTGATTGACTGCGCGTCAGCACTTAAAGACGAAGAGCGAATAATTCCACAAACAACAAGCGATGCGGCCAACAGTAAGAGTGTAGTCTCTCCTCAGAAGGAGGAACTGGTCCTTGGCACGGCCAATCATATGACATTTGAACAGTCCCATTTAATAATCAAAACCTTGCACTGTATATTCAAAAGACTAGATGATCTTTCGTCCCAGCTGCACAGCCTCCAACAAAAGCTAGTTACTACTTCCCCAGCGTCAGCCGGTGTTAAGTCCCTTGAAGAGAGGAAGGGGACGAGGAGTTTGTCCTTAAATAACAAGCGTACTGACAAATTTAAATACAACCTTAACCTTCAATTAGGTCATCAATCCTTGATCTTAACACCAAGGAAAGTGAGCCTAACTATACAAAATGGGGACCCAAGATGGAGAACTCTGGGGGGTGCCAAGGATCTCTTAAAGGTGCTTTTAAATATGGAGGCAACACAAATTGACCTCTGTGCAGTCCTCCCCCTTGTCCATCATCATAAATCTCAGAGAGTCCTGCTTGCGTTCCAATCCACAAAAATTCCCACTATCATACTACGCAAGAAAGCATTTTTGTTTCGCTGTGGGATAGTACCAACGAGAGCTTTTATAGACTCTACGCCTAAACCCCTACTGTTGGAGGCAATAACCAAAGAGGGCTCAAAATCTGCTAAACCCGATCCACCAGTGGTCACCGGAGGGGGTGTTCTACTCCAGGAGAAGAGCTATGTAGCCTCCTCTCCCCTAGTGACCATCCGGAAAGTGGCCTGACACCACCAGAAGAGATCGAACTCATTGCCTCCTTTGCAGATTTACCAGTGGTGGAACAAAAAGAAATTATTAAAAGACTGGAATCGCTTAAAACCCAACTTATTTCTTTATTTTAAACAATAATCAAAAATTATATAATGCTTTGTATCTTCCCTTTACACGTTCCCTCTCACTTATTTCTTCCCACCCCTTTTTATTTTCTGCCTTTCTTTTCAAAGTCTTCCCTTAATACCTTCCCCCCTCCCTTAAATCCCTCCTTTATAGGCTTATCACCTAAGAAAACAGTTCAACAATATAGTACAGAATTATACATAAAAAGTAAATAGAACATTGCAGGACCATCAGCAAGCTGGGGGGGGGGGGAAGGAAACTCAGTTTCCTTCTCATTGTAGTTTCTTTGACCCCCAGAAGGTCTCGCTGTCTCTTTTCTCAGTTCTTTCTTTAGCTGTCCCTTCTTGCTCGCTTGCTTTCCTCCTTTCCTTCCTACTCCTTTGGGCGTGGGCAGCGTGGCGCTGTCGTTCTCTCGCACTTCTCGCAGACGCTGTCGTTCTCTCGCACTTCTCCTTCGCCGTCCACCCTTTGCCCGCTGTCTTCTCTGTTCCGCTCCATAATCTCAAAAGGTGACAGGCTCTAGGACTGGGGCTGGCCGTGTGGGACGCCGGCGTAAGATTAAGACCTGTGCAAGGACAACAAAAAGGAAATGTCCCTTAGGGACTCGTGCGCCTCCAGGTGCTACTTCCCCAGCCACCACTGGCGGAGGAAGGTGGGGTGCGGGGGGGGTATTGGCCCAAGTGTCATCCCTTGGGGGGAGGGCTGACAAAATCCCCCCGGGCGTAGGGCCACGAGAGTTTGGGTTTCTCGCCCCGCTTTCCTCCGCGTTCTGATCTTTCCTCTCCAGTTCAGCCCACAAGGATTAAGACCTGTGCAAGGACAACAAAAAGGAAATGTCCCTTAGGGACTCACGCGCCTCCAGGTGCTACTTCCCCAGCCACCACTGGCGGAGGAAGGTGGGGTGCGGGGGGGGGGGTATTGCCCCGAGTGTCATCCCTTGGGGGGGGCTGACAAAATCCCCCCGGGCGGATCGGTGCAAGTCTCCCAACTCCTCCTCACCTTGGTTCGGGGTGGACACAGCTGCGATGCTGCCGCATCCAGCGCCTGAGCCGCGTGCAGAGTGGCCTCCGTTCTGCCTGCGCCCCGCTGCTGGCTCTTGTACTGGGTTGCCCCGGTGGCACTGGTGGTGCTGGCGGCGGCGCTCTTCTGAAGATCTTGCGAATCCGGGAGATGATGGAAGCCAGGCAACTGGGGGTCTTCGGGGGCCTCTCTTCCTCGCAGTCCTGTGAGAAAAGTAAACAATTCACCTCCAGATTCTGGGAAAATGCCACAATCTTTAATAAATCAATCAATCAATTGGTTGATTAATTAAAACCTGAAGCTCTCAGGGCGGCTTACAGGATAAAAATACAAAATAAAAACACAACATATGTATTAAAAACAAAAACGAAGTCATAAGCCAACCTCCCAATCCACAAGCATGTTGAAAAGGCCATGCATTGTTCAATTAGCCAAAGGCTGGTTCTAGAGCAGAACTTTCCATGTTGGTGACACACTTTGGAGACATGCCTCATTTCGCAACATAGGGATTCAGTTCAACTAGCCCTTTTCCAGCCCTGGGAGGAGCACAAAGGTTCTGCGACACACAGTTTGGAAAGCTCTGTTCTAGAGAAACGTCTTTGCTTGGTACCTAAAGATACATAATGAAGGTGCCAGATGAGCCTCCCTGGAGAGAGCATTCCCCAAGTGGGAGCCACCACAGAAAAGGCCCCTTCTTGTGTTGCTGCCCTCCAGACCGTTTGTGAAGGTGCCACACGAAGAAGGGCCTGTGTGGTGGCAGGCTGTCATAATCCCTCCTTTTCTGTTTGGGGGCGAGGCGTTATATGAAAGGGTTGTAGTCAGTAGGGAACACTCCTCTCCCAAGTTCTCATGTGGCCGGCCTTGGAGAGATCTGAACGAGACACAAAACCAAGAACAAGCGGATGGGGGGGAAGTAGTGCCAACATGGTTTTATTATCGCCAAACCCACTTTGCAATTACTAACTTCATTTGGCAGGAGCCACCTGGAAACGCATTCAAAAGAGTTATCTTACAAAACAAATACCAAACGAAAAGCAACCCAGGAGAATTATCTCCACCCCCATCGTTCTGCCCGGACACTGAGATCCAGCGCTGAGGGCCTTCTGGCGGTTCCCCACTGCGATAAGCCAAGTTACAGGGAACCAGGCAGAGGGCCTTCTCGGTAGTGGCACCCGCCCAGTGGAATGCCCTCCCACCAGATGTCAAAGAAATAAACAACTATCTGACTTTTAGAAGACATCTGAAGACAGCCCTGTTCAGGGAAGCTTTTCATATGTCATGAATGAATGTTTCGTCTGACCTCAATTACGCTTGCCTCCAGGTGTTCTCCAGGTGGGGGGCACGCCAAATCAAGGTCCTCCCTGTCCTCTTTGTCCTCCCCGTCCTCCTCTGGCGGGCTCCCTGATTCTTCTTGTGGCTCTTCCTCCTTGATAGCCACTTCAGAGGCTGACTGCTGCTAGAGACAGGACCCCAGAGGTGGTGGTGGGGAGAGGGGAGAAAGAGAGCAGCCCAAAATGAGAGAGGAACCCACATTGAGTCGCTAGCCAGGGAAGCCCTACAGCCCTGGCACCATGGGGGGCTGGTCCATCAGGACAAGTGGGGCAGCAAGCATACCCTTAGCAGCCCCCTGCCTGCCTGCCTGCCCCCTTGCTCACGACCAGTTCAGAAGGTGGCCTGACCGGCCGGCCGGCTTCCTCCTCCTCCTCCCCGGCCTCAGGGTTGCCCAGCTCAGCAGGGCTTCCCTCCTGCTCTGTCTGCTACGTACCTCATTGAGGGAGTCCCAAAGGGAATCCAGGGAGGACAGGGAGGAAACACTGGAAAATGGTGACATACTTGGAACCTGCAAGGAAAGATGCAAAAAACAAGCAATTAAAAAACCAAACCAAACATTAAAACTCAAAGCACCCCTAACTGAAACAACAGTTTCATCCTGCGGCCACTTAGGCCACGGCCACTTACCCACTCGGGACTGAGGAGATCCAGCCGTCTTGCGGTCTCCTCCTCGCCTTTTCCTTCATCCTCCTTTTCATGGGAAATGTCCTCCTCGATGGCTGACTGCTGGCAGAGACCCAGTGGTGGTGGCAGGGAGAAAGGAGAAAGAGAGCAGCCCAAAATGAGACAGGAACCCACACTAAGTCGCTAGCCAGGGAAGCCCTACAGCCCTGGCGCCATGGGGGGCTGGTCCATCAGGACAAGTGGGGCAGCAAGCATACCCTTAGCAGCCCCCTGCCTGCCTGCCTGCCCCCTTGCTCCTGACCAGTCCAGAAGGTGGCCTGACCGGCCGGCCGGCTTCCTCCTCCTCCTCCTCCCCGGCCTCAGGGTTGCCCAGCTCAGCAGGGCTTCCCTCCTGCTCTGTCTGCTACGTACCTCATTGAGGGAGTCCCAAAGGGAATCCAGGGAGGACAGGGAGGAAACACTGGAAAATGGTGACATACTTGGAACCTGCAAGGAAAGATGCAAAAAACGAGCAATTAAAAAACCAAACCAAACATTAAAACTCAAGGCACCCCTAACTGAAACAACAGTTTCATCCTGCGGTTGATATGCCCCCCTCCCCTTCTGCCTGTCACCGCTTAGGCCACGGCCACCTACCCAGTCTGGACTGAGGAGATCCAGCCGTCTTGCGGACTCCTCCTCGCCTTTTCCTTCATCCTCCTTTTCATGGAAAATGTCCTCCTCGATGGCTGACTGCTGGCAGAGACCCAGTGGTGGTGGCAGGCAGAAAGGAGAAAGAGAGCAGCCCAAAATGTTTATTGCTTTTAAACATTACAAAGAAGAAGAAAAAGAAGAGAAGAAAAAAAACCCAATACAATACAATATATAAACAATACACAACACAACACTAACACAATAAACTAAACATAACCAAACAAAAACATTTTAAAACACACTTCTTACCATACCAATATCTTAACTTTGATTCCATTGTTTCATCGACCTCCTCACACCTCCCTTTTTGTATTCCACTTCTGTTAATTAATGGAAAATAAGAGGGCAAGAAATCCAACAAGTGAAAATCCATAGGTATCTGGGAATCTTATTCCAGAGCAATTTAGGGTAGGTAACCCATCGCACAAATGCCATAAAACAGGCAAAGTGCACCTCATCAGCAGTTGCCCGTTTTTATTATCAGATAGGTAATCAATTTATTCCTGCGGCCATTCAGATATTTCAAACAAAAGTGCAATCCCAGTTACTTTATGGAATCCCGCTATGGGTCCAAGCATATAACAATGATTTTAAAAAAATTCATTCCAGCTTTTTGAGACGTATTCTTGGACTCCCAGCTGTGATCAAATATGAAACAATGTGTGCAGAAATAGGCATACACACACTGGAATATTGGGCATGGTCCACCTCAATAAAGTACTGGTTACGCTGCCACTTTCGCTGCCCCCCATCAAGTCTGCTCGCTGATTTGCTCAAAGACTCCTATAAATCAAGATAGTATCAGCACCTCGAAAAAAAGATTGAATCTTTAGGCATCGAGCTGGAGCCCCTGTACAACTCTAATGAGCAGTACATTTTTCATAATATCCTAACTAGACTAAAGGATGTCGAGAGACAAAATATTATGGCAGCTGTAAACAAAATTTGCTCCCCCACATTCTATGATTTAAATATCTTAGACAGTAGAGCCAATTACGTCACTAAATTAATAATCCCAGCCCAACGTAGGGCTTTTATGCTGGCCCGTTTAAATGTTTTTCCCTCAGCATTTGTCAGGGGAAGATATCAAAACGTTCCTAGAAACAAGAGATTCTGCAGATGCTCTATGAATGTCCCGGACACTGTAGAGCATATTCTCTTTCATTGCCCATTGCACAGTACGCTCCGTCAACGCGTGCTGTCCCCTCTTTCGGGTGGTCTAGAACCCCAGCAAGGTAAATGTGTGGGACTTTACCTATCCGACGCTGACCAAAGGGTAACGGCGGGGGTAGCTGAGTTTTTGGCAGCAGTCCTCCAAGGAGCAGGTTAACAAGGAAAACCACTGATTTTATATGTATATATATATATATGTATGTAGCCATTTGCTGCCTTTTTTATATACATTTCAAGGCTTTATATGTTATTTTCTCTTTTATGGTTTTATTTGCATAATGCCTAATAAAGGTTTGATAATAATAAGTTAATTATTTCAGCAAATCCTTTCCATCTTCCTCTATTTCTGTCATATAATTGTCTTAACATATTTTAACCTTATTTTCCCTTTAATACTCTAATAATCTATCTATACTTAATTCCTTATAACATTTCTACTAAAGCCGTATAACTTCATTCCAACATTTTTCAAACACTCATTAATTTTACATTATTTCTATAAATAGTCTTTAAACTTTTTCCTATCTTCTTCCACCGTCTCTTCTCCCTGGTCTCGGATTCTGCCAGTCCATTCCGCCAATTCCATATAGTCCACCAACCTGGTGATCTTCTGTCCGATGCTCTTAACTCTTTTCCAAGTCCCTTCTGCGGGTCTTCTTCGTACTTATACAAGAACTTTACTTTGTCTTCTACTGATCTTATTTTTGTTTTCCTTCCTTTGAGGCTGAAGAGTAGGTCTTGGGGAAACTCCCACCTAAAGATAATTTTATTCCATCTCGACAGGGTAACCAAATCTCCATAGTTAAACCTCAGATCCAAAAGGTATTTCAGGACGTCTTTCAAAATTTCCACTCTTGACTGTTGTTCTTCTAAGTTCTTCTGGTAAAGTCTGAAAACCCTCACAATTTTAGTCTCTTCTTGGCCCAAGTCCAGGTCCCAAAAATCAGCAGATTCCTGTGTAAGAAAGTCCATCAAAACTTCCCTCTCCAGTTCAGGCAGGGCTCTGATCCTCAAAGTCTGTTTTCCTTTAGATTCAATCATAACAGGCATCAACTTATGATCATCAAATTGCATGTATGAGGCTGGGACTCTTTCTCTCTCCAATTGTGTTACTTTAGGTTCAACGGCAACAGCTTTCTCCCTAGCCTTCTCCGCAGTTTGCCAAGTCAAAGTAGATTCCTGTGTCAATTTCTGGATAGTTTCTGTATTGGTATTCACCTTTTGTCCCCAAAAATCCACCTTCTTGTGAAGCTGTTCCAATGAATCCTTTATCTTACATAATACAGCCACTAAGGCCTCTTCTGTCGACATTCTTAACCGATTCAAGGTCATTCCCAAAGTCTCACAGCCTTATCTTGCAGCTGGAAATTCCCCCAGCTCAGCTCTTGTCATCGTTTCAAAGGCTTCCTCTAGAGGGAAACAGTTTCTATTTGTATCAATCCTTTTAAGCACAGTTCAAACAATAAAGTTAGTTTCAATTTTCAGTTACTTTTACTCCTTTTTAAGAGCAGACGGAGAGAATAGAAACAATGTATCTCTCTTATTTAGCTAGCTGTCAGCGAATGTTCTATTCACTGTCAACGACCAATCCAAAAACGTCAGTCTTACTAGCAGCCCGTTTCCAGGTTCGGAGCGGTGGTATTTTGACTTTCTTCACTTTCTCCTGCAGGCACACACAATCCAAAACTTTCCCCCTCTTCTCCTGCTTCCAAGGGGGGTTTGATGTTTTCTACCGATGGAAATTTAGTCCTGTACAATAGGCTTTCCAAGACTTTAGCTTACAGTCTCTTTGCTGTGATCTATTTACAAAAGGGGAAGGCGGACTTCCTGTTTTGAACCTCCCCGTTTCGGTGTCAAATTAAGATGTTTAAAAATCCAATTCTCCGCTCTACTCACGGGTAGTTGCTTTAACATCAAATTGTCCACAGGAAAACGTCAGCCCTCTCCAGCAACAGCTATGCGGCTTTGCTCCGTGGAAGAAGCAGTCAATTCGAAGCACCGTGACACTCACCCCACGTTGCTCCGGAACACCGAAACTGGGTTTCCCCACGAGTGGGGGAGGCGCAAAAGGTGCCAGCCGAATCCCAGGTTCACAGGCTTCACCCGCCGGTGATTTTTAGTGGGTCTCCGCCTTCGCCATGGCGGCCAGACCCAGATTTCCACGAGGCAAATGCCTCCCGATCAGAGGAATTCAGCCATTGCCGGAGGCGCCAACCCGGAAGTCCGAGAGCAGCCCAAAATGAGACAGGAACCCAGAAGGCAAACTCTCCTGCCCACATTGAGTAGCTAGCCAGGGAAGACCTACAGCCCTGGTGCCATGGGGGGCTGGTCCATCAGGACGAGTGGGGCAGCAAGCACAGCACATTAACTCTCAAGGCACCCATAATTGAAACAACAGAACAGCGGCATAGCCAGCCGCTCGGGTGCCCAGTTCAACGCGGGGGTCCTGCAGGCGGGGGGCGCTACCTGGAGCCTATCTCCTGCCTCCCCCTCAGCTGTAGGGCGGCTGAGGGAGAGGCAGAGGGCAGACGCAAGCCCCACGCTGGTGTTTCAGGCAGCGCCTAGCCTGCAGGGGCCCACGCCACCATGTCACTCCCAGGAGAGACGCTAGGATCAGGCACTCTACAGCCCCCCCCCCCCGGTAAGTGCCAGCCCCCACGGTGTGGCGCCCAGTGCCAGCCGCGTTTTTTGACTCAACTAAAAGGTTTGGTGAGCCCAATTTTTATTTTTATTTTAAACTCGGCTTTTTGTCCTTTTGCCACCCCCCTCAGTCATGACACCTGGGGCGGCCCCCAATCCCCCACCCTCCTTTCTCTGCAAGTGCAACAGAATAAAAGGACTCCAAACTCCCTTAGCAGTTTCCTGCTGGTCCCCTCACCATTTTCCCAGGCGTCAATCTTCTCACTTTGCAGTTGCAGATAAGGCACCCAAAGGCTGCTGATCAAGGCAGGGGTTGGCTTCAACTGCCAAGTGAGGTTGGGATTCTGAGCCGATGTCACAGCCAGGTTCTGATCAGTCCATTTCCTCCAGGGGGGTGACCCTGTTTCCCCTGAGGGTGACCGCTGAACACACCACCCAAGAGAAAAAGAAGGAGAAAAGGAGAGAAATCTTTTAATTCTGTAGCAAGAAAGAATGAGTGCCAGGAGTTTTCTTTTCCCTGCACTCCTCCATTGCAACACCTATTATTATTATTATTATTATTATTATTATTATTATTATTATTATTATTCTAGATTTAATGAACACTCATATCAGAGTACATTGTAAATTGATAGCCATAGTCTTTATATACTAACATTTTATGTTCTTCCACATCCATTTAATGCTCCTAAACCCTTCTTTTAGATTCTGTTAGCTTCTTTTAGACTTTTATATATACTTTGTGTTTAATACTTTTTAGCTGTCCAAAACGTTTTACAGACTGTAAATGATTGTACCTCACCCTACTGATGCTGGTCTACTAAGGTAATAAAGATCTGATTGATTGAAATGAAATATCCTAGTAATGCAGTGATCGCACACTAATGTAATGTATTCCTCTCCCCCCAAATTCATACTTCATTACTCATTAATATTAGTAATAATAATGAAATAAGTCCGGCCAGAGGCTCCTCCCAGCTTTGCCTTGACCCTCCCAGTGGGCGTGACCACTCCCCACTAAGCCCCGCCCACCTCTTGCCTTCCCCAGCTCCACTCTCCCCGCCTCCTTTCACAATGGCTCGCCCGGATTGGCGTAGGCGGCCTGCCACTCTCGCGAGCACAGGAGCCTCCCCTCCCCTCCCTTCCCGCTTGCCTCGCCCGCGCTGATTGGCTAAGACGGGGGGCCTGTAAGGGGCGTGGCCTGGCGGAGGGAGGCGGAGCGAGGGCGCCAGAAGCAGCTGGAGGAAGGAGGCAGCTGAAGGGGGGGGCTGAGTCCTCAGCGTGGTCGGCAGCGGGAGGCGCATGGGGGAAATGGGGGGGGGAGTAACAGAGTTGGACCCCCCTTTTAAAGACAAACAGAACCCCTCCAGCACCAGAATTCAAAAGCATCCATTCTTCTGGATGGTCCACCTCTCACTTCCATCCATCACTCCTGGGAAAACCATGGCTTTAACTATATGGACCCTTGTTGGCAAGGTGATGTCTCTGCTTTTTAAGATGCTGTCCAGGTTTGTCATTGCTTTTCTCCCAAGAAGCAGGCGTCTCTAAATTTCGTGGCTGCTGTCACCATCTGCAGTGATCATGGAGCCCAAGCAAGTAAAATCTCTCCCTGCCTCCATTTCTTCCCCTTCTATTTGCCAGGAGGTGAGGGGACCAGTGGCCAGGATCTTCGTTTTTTGGATGTTGAGCTTCAGACCAATAGCTTAGGGGACTTAAAGTCTGTGGCTCTGAGCCCTCCCCATTTTAACGGCCCCTTCCAGCTGAGGGGAGGGGGCGGCTTGCTTCCTGGCCTCCCCTCCCCTCTGGGTTGAAATTGGGGCTGATGCCCTTGCTGATCCATGGGGGGGGGGGCTTATAAATGTGACTCTCCCCCCATTCTGAAATCAGGGAGGTTGTAACCGGAGAAAAGAACAGAGGACTGACTTCGCCGGTGGCGCCCTGAATTTTGATCCTGTGTTTTGTTCGCCGACTCTTTGTTGTTGTTTTTTAAAGATATTTATTGGAGTTTCAAAAAGGTTACAAAATAAGGAAAAAAGAGAAAAAAGAGAAAAAATACAAAGTACAAACAATTAAAAACAAATCAATCTTTTCATGTCTTGTCTTTCATTTGCTTGTTTCCTTGACCTCCTCACACCTCCCTTTTTTGTATTCCAATTCAGTTAGTTAATCCAGCAAATCCTTTCCTTCCTTATTTTTATCTTCATCCTTTACCTTAATGTATTATAGCTTTGTATTCTCACCTAGTAACAATCCATTTTTACATATTCCTTTATAACATTACTGCTAAAAGCACTTAACTTCATTCCGACATCATTCTAACATTCATTAATTTGGCAGTATTTATGTAAGTAGTCTTTAAATTTCTTCCAATCTTCTTCCCCCGACTCTTCTCCCTGGTCTCGGATTCTTTCGCCGACTCTTTGCACGTGTTGCAGACCTGCACGTCTGTAGCTCAACCCCGTGCAGCGCAGCGTACAGCGATCCCCTTCGTTTCCTCCTTTCCCCCCTTCATCAAGGGCTTGACCAATCCCCAAGCGCCCTTCCTGACAGAGCCCTCTTTCCTTTGCCAATCCGAAGCGCGGGATCAGGAGAGGTTGCGAAACATCGCCCTCTAGCGACGCCTGCGCTGGTACTGCAGCTGCCCAAGCAGGGAAGGGCGAAGAAGCCATGGACACCCACGGGCTGCATTGGAGCGACCCTCCATTGAGGAGGAATCTGGAGAAAGAAATCAGCAGAAATCCTTCCCGGGACGGGTTGGCATCCTGCCCAGGCTGCTTCTTCAGGGGGAAGGTGGCCATCCGAGGAGGGGCTTGGGGCTGAGCCTGGCATTGCCCTCATCTCTGAAGCTTATGCTCACGTCCCCACCTGCCCTATGGCAGAAGGGTCAAGCCCTCCAGCCGGACCCCAACCCATCCCGGAAACCATGTCCTCCCGGTCTCCGTGTATTGGAAAGAGAAAGGTCTGGAGGGTCAGAGATGCCTGACATTTGGGATGGACACGGCATCAGTTTTCACCCCAGGACCACACCTGTTCTCTGACATGTTCACGACATGTGTGTGATGCTTCCCACAAGGTGTGGGGGGTAACCTGGAGAAACTTGTTAAAAGGAGGAGCCCCCCTTGTTCGGGGCTTCTCTCTGCATCTTCGATGCTGTATTCGCGAGTCATTGTTATCGGAAAGTTTTTCCTGATGTTGGTTTGGAATCTCCTTTCTTGTAACTTTACAATCATGTTCTGACTTTATATACATACAGTGGTACCTCGGGTTACAGACGCTTCAGGTTACAGACTCCCCTAACCCAGAAATAGTACCTCGGGTTAAGAACTTGGCTTCAGGATGAGAACAGAAATCACGTGGCAGCGGCGAGGCGGCAGCAGGAGGCCCCATTAGCTAAAATGGTACCTCAGGTTAAGAACAATTTCAGGTTAAGAACAGAATTTGTATCTATAAACCAATAGCAAGAGATTCAGATGACGTTAAAGAATGAGTTTATCAATCAGGTACCAATCAGAACAAAGTGAATGGTCAGAAATAACATCTCAACTGCGAAAAGAAGAATGGTTGGTGTAAACCCGAAACCAAGTTAATAATTGCATTTCAATGGGTCTGCTTTAGGTTTCATTGCAATCAAGGCGATGAGATGATGATGATGATAATAATAATAATAATAATAATAATAATAATAATAATAATAATAATAATAATAATATTGCTTTCCCTGGCCACTCTGGGCGGCTCCCAACAGAATATTAAAAGCACTCTCCAAATCACAGCCACAACATGCATTTCAAGCATTTTGGGAGCTCTAAATTGCAGGGAAAACAACTGGCGGGTGGCCCAGGCCATTTTGGCCTCTGTTGTCCAGGGCGCCGGAGCCGCGGGACGTCGGGAAAAGGGGGAAGCCCTTCTAGGTGCCTCCAAGGGAATGAGGAAAAGGACGAGGTCTCTGGGAGGCTTCCTGGGTTATGGGGGTTTAGGAGTCGAAGAATTGGTTCTTCTGAGTTGATGAGCAGGCCAGGAGGAAGGTTGCGCAGGGCAGCCTGGGAAGGGCGAGGGAAAGGCTGGGAGGAAAAGCCGCCTCTCTTTTTCCATCGCTCTGCCCCTCCATCAAGTTTAAATGGAAGAATCCAAATACGCCTAGAGAAAAAGAAAATGATAGGAAACAGGATCCTTGTTTGGAGAAGAAGGGGCAGCAAAGCATGCTGGGAAGAAGGACATGAGGGAAATGAAATCAAACCTAACAAAGGATAATTTACCAATAAAGCTAATAAGTGAAACCTAACAAAAGACACTTTCAGATGTATTTATTCAGTTATACATTGGAAAATGGGTAAATTTCAATTATAGGAAACAGGATCCTTGTTTGGAGAAGAAGGGGCAGCAAAGCATGCTGGGAAGAAGGACCTGAGGGAAATGAAACCTAATAAAGGACAATTTACCAAGAAAGCTAATAAGTGAAACCTAACTAAAGACACTTTCAGATGTATTTATTCAGTTAAACATTGGAAAATGGGTAAATTTCGATTATAGGAAACAGGATCCTTGTTTGGAGAAGAAGGGGCAGCAAAGCATGCTGGGAAGAAGGACCTGAGGGAAATGAAACCTAATAAGGGATAATTTACCAATAAAGCTATTAAGTGAAACCTAACCAAAGACAATTTGGGATTAATTTATTTAGTTACACATTGGAAAATGAGTAAATTTCAATTATAGGACACAGGATCTTTGTTTGTGAGAAGATGGGGCAGCAAAGCATGCTGGGAAGAAGGACCTGAGGGAAATGAAATGAAACCTAATAGAGGTTAATTTATCCATGAAGCTAATAAGCGAAGCCAAACATAAGACTCCTTGAGATTGAATTATTTGGTTATACACTGGAAAAACGAGTAAATTTCAAATTTATTCATGCTGGGATTCAACCATTGGCCTAATGGAGCTGGCAGTGCATGCTGGGAAGTCTGCCGGCGGAGGCTGGCGGGAGTTGCAGGGCCTTTTGAAGGTGGCCCCTTCCCCTCCGAGGGCCACATGACCCTCCTCGTCCGCCAGGGACACCAGCGCCTGCAGCCCGTCCAGCTGGCCAGAGTCACCCAAGGGCCGGAGAGGCTGGCAGGGACGGGGCCCCCAGGTGAGCCCGGGAGAGAGAGAGAGGGGCCCCTGGGGGGGGATCCTGCACTCTGCACGCCCTCAGAGGCCGGAGAGGCTGGCAGGGACGGGGCCCCCAGGTGAGCCCGGGAGAGAGAGAGAGGGGCCCCTGGGGGGGGATCTGCACTCTGCACACCCTCAGAGGCCGGAGAGGCTGGCAGGGACGGGGCCCCCAGGTGAACCCAGGAGAGAGAGGGGCCCCTGGGGGGATCTGCACTCTGCACGCCCTCAGAGGCCGGAGAGGGTGGCAGGGACGGGGCCCCCAGGTGAGCCCGAGAGAGAGAGAGAGGGGCCCCTGGGGGGATCTGCACTCTGCACACCCTCAGAGGCCGGAGAGGCTGGCAGGAACGGGGCCCCCAGGTGAACCCAGGAGAGAGAGGGGCCCCTGGGGGGATCTGCACTCTGCACACCCTCAGAGGCCGGAGAGGCTGGCAGGGACGGGGCCCCCAGGTGAACCCAGGAGAGAGAGGGGCCCCTGGGGGGATCTGCACTCTGCACGCCCTCAGAGGCCGGAGAGGCTGGCAGGGACGGGGCCCCAGGTGAGCCCGGGAGAGAGAGAGAGGGACCCCTGGGGGGATCTGCACTCTGCACGCCCTCAGAGGCCGGAGAGGCTGGCAGGGACGGGGCCCCCAGGTGAGCCCGGGAGAGAGAGAGAGGGGCCCCGGGGGGGGGGGGGATCCTGCACTCTGCACGCCCTCAGAGGCCGGAGAGGCTGGCAGGGACGGGGCTCCCAGGTGAGCCCGGGAGAGAGAGGGGCCCCTGGGGGGATCTGCACTCTGCACACCCTCAGAGGCCAGAGAGGCTGGCAGGGACGGGGCCCCCAGGTGAGCCCGGGAGAGAGAGAGAGGGGCCCCTGGGGGGATCTGCACTCTGCACACCCTCAGAGGCCAGAGAGGCTGGCAGGGACGGGGCCCCCAGGTGAGCCCGGGAGAGAGAGAGAGGGGCCCCTGGGGGGATCTGCACTCTGCACACCCTCAGAGGCGAGAGAGGCCGGCAGGGGGAGGGCCCTCAGGTGAGCCCGGGAGAGAGAGGGGCCCCTGGGGGGGATCTGCACTCTGCAAGCCCTCAGAGGCCAGAGAGGCTGGCAGGGACGGGGCCCCCAGGTGAGCCCGGGAGAGAGAGGGGCCCCTGGGCGATCTGCACTCTGCACGCCCTCAGAGGCCAGAGAGGCTGGCAGGGACGGGGCCCCCAGGTGAGCCCTGGAGAGAGAGGGGCCCCTGGGGGGATTTACACTCTGCACGCCCTCAGAGGCCGGAGAGGCTGGCAGGGACGGGGCCGCCAGGTGAGCCCGGGAGAGAGAGAGAGGGGCCCCGGGGGGGGATCCTGCACTCTGCACGCCCTCAGAGGCCGGAGAGGCTGGCAGGGACGGGGCCCCCAGGTGAGCCCGGGAGAGAGAGGGGCCCCTGGGGGGATCTGCACTCTGCACACCCTCAGAGGCCGGAGAGGCTGGCAGGGACGGGGCCCCCAGGTGAGCCTGGGAGAGAGGGGGGCCCCTGGGGGATTTGCACTCTGCACGCCCTCAGAGGCCGGAGAGGCTGGCAGGGACGGGGCCCCCCAGGTGAGCCCGGGAGAGAGAGAGAGGGGCCCCTGGGGGGATCTGCACTCTGCACGCCCTCAGAGGCCAGAGAGGCTGGCAGAGACGGGGCCCACAGGTGAGCCCGGGAGAGAGAGGGGCCCCTGGGGGGATCTGCACTCTGCACGCCCTCAGAGGCCGGAGAGGCTGGCAGGGACGGGGCCCCAGGTGAGCCCGGGAGAGAGAGAGGGGGGCCCCTGGGGGGATCTGCACTCTGCACGCCCTCAGAGGCCGGAGAGGCTGGCAGGGACGGGGCCCCAGGTGAGCCCGGGAGAGAGAGAGAGGGGCCCCTGGGGGGATCTGCACTCTGCACGCCCTCAGAGGCCAGAGAGGCTGGCAGGGACGGGCCCCAGGTGAGCCCGGGAGAGAGAGAGAGGGACACCTGGGGGGATCTGCACTCTGCACGCCCTCAGAGGCCGGAGAGGCTGGCAGGGACGGGGCCCCCAGGTGAGCCCGGGAGAGAGAGAGAGGGGCCCCGGGGGGGGGGGATCCTGCACTCTGCACGCCCTCAGAGGCCGGAGAGGCTGGCAGGGACGGGGCCCCCAGGTGAGCCCGGGAGAGAGAGGGGCCCCTGGGGGGATCTGCACTCTGCACACCCTCAGAGGCCAGAGAGGCTGGCAGGGACGGGGCCCCCAGGTGAGCCCGGGAGAGAGAGAGAGGGGCCCCTGGGGGGATCTGCACTCTGCACACCCTCAGAGGCGAGAGAGGCCGGCAGGGGGAGGGCCCTCAGGTGAGCCCGGGAGAGAGAGGGGCCCCTGGGGGGGATCTGCACTCTGCACGCCCTCAGAGGCCAGAGAGGCTGGCAGGGACGGGGCCCCCAGGTGAGCCCGGGAGAGAGAGGGGCCCCTGGGGTCGCTGGCAGGGACGGGGCCCCCAGGTGAGCCCTGGAGAGAGAGGGGCCCTGGGGGGATTTATACACTCTGCACGCCCTCAGAGGCCGGAGAGGCTGGCAGGGACGGGGCCTCCAGGGGGGCCCGGGGGGGATCCTGCACTCTGCCCGCCTCAGAGGCCGGAGAGGCTGGCAGGGACGGGCCCAGGTGAGCCCGGGAGAGAGAGGGGCCCCTGGGGGGTTTTGCACTCTGCACACCCTCAGGGCGAGAGGCTGGCAGGGGGGCCCCAGTGAGCCCCGGGGAGAGAGAGGGGGGCCCCTGGGGGGATTTCACTCTGCGCCTCAGAGG